>NC_053494.1:95798846-96398846 GCF_905171775.1 Rana temporaria | reverse complement strand
TCTCAACAAGGAAGGTTTTGCAGCATATGATGCACGGTTAAAAGAAAATATTCAGGGCTTTACTAGGGACCTTTTGGTTAAAAAATAAGAGAAACTGGCACGTGACAAAATGGCATTTGCCGGTCTCTATGCCTATTCTTGGCCAACTACCAATGGCCCCAAAACAGGACGTAGGAACCCTGGACAGTTCAGGGAGGGGAGAAGAGGGACGAACAATAAAGATAAAACTGACTCTGATTCCTCTACCAATTCTTATGTTTCCCAGCAAACCAGGACGAGTGAGAAAGGACAACGACATGGACGGAATACCCGGAAAAGGACTCAACAAGGTGGTGGGTACTCTAACGGTGCACAAACTAAAAAAAGAATAACAGACAATGACGACGCACAAACTATAAGCACTCCAGTGACAGGTTCTGTAGCCGACCAGCCACTCCCGCTATCTCAAGTAACATCTATGTTTCCTACCTCCTCACTGGGTGCCTCATCTGAGCTGTCTACTTGTTCCTTTACCCCTAGAATAGACCCGACTCTACGCCAGAATATTCTGGAATCAGCCCAAAATTTGGCCAGATCACACAATACCAATCTGTCTGGTGCAATATCTAAGGACACCACCAAAAAATGACAGATTGACCATTATTTTGTACCAATGACAAAGACTACTCAAAATGATGTTGAGAACATTTCAGATCCTAATGTATACAAATTTCCCCACTTGACTCTGTCTAGACCCCCAATCATGGTCAACGATACACTCAAACTGGAAATAATTAATTTATCAAAATATGCCCTAAATCAATCTGAGGAAGAACTTCTCAGTCTAGGTCTCAATTTCTGCCCGAACCAAGTGACAAACAAGTTCAATCTTATCAAAGATTTGTACCTGTTTGCCCGTAAACTAACATTGAAATTTATGTATGACAGTGAAAGAAAAGAAAAACAAGCGGAAGTCGTCAACCAGGAAATTTGGAAAAGTTTTACAGTTGCCGACTTTCGCGCCTTGAAAACACTCATTTCGTTACTAGACGAAAATGATGGCTGCCCAGTACAAGACACTACACCTGAATCTTATGAGTTGAGAGGAGAAAGGGTACAACTTTCTGTATGTAGACAAGATCTAGAAACACTTGAAAAAGCAGTAAAAAAGAAGTCTCTAAATTTCCCATCACTCCATACCAACTCTAATGTTTGGGCCTTTCTCATCCAAACAATAAAGGAGGTAGAATCACTTCCTCTTGTCAAACACATCAATCCTAAATTCTCGTCTATACATACCCAAGCTTTGGATGCACTGAGTAAAAATTCAGAAATAATTATAAAACCATCAGATAAGGGCGGCAATATCGTTGTGATGAACGACTTACAGTACAGGAACATGTGCTGGGATATTTTGAAAAACCGCACATGGTACCTACCAATCAATAAAGAGATCATCGCTAAATTCAATCAGCAATTTGACGACCTATTACAGTTGGCACTTTTTGACGGGTCTATCACCAAGGCTATCTTTGATGGTATCCAGGTCCCACACCCCAGAATTCCCACTTTTTATGCGCTACCAAAAACGCACAAAAACCTACTACATCCACCAGGCCGCCCCATTATATCGGGAGTCGGCTCTAAAACTGAAAGAGCAAGTGTATTTATTGACCAATACCTTAGGCCACATGTGACCTCATTACCTTCCTATATCCAAGACACGCCCGACTTACTCAGAACCATTGATGGACTAACGGTGCCTGACGGCTGCCTATTGGTCTCAATAGATGTGGAAGCCCTGTATTCATCAATACCACATAATAAAGGTCTCCAAATTATTTCCAACTTCCTTGCCGAAAAGGGGCCAAAAATGGATAAACTTAATGGTTTTGTGCTTAAATCTCTCTCCCACATCCTCACGAAAAATGTGTTTTCTTTCGATGGGTCCCACCTCCTCCAGGTACAGGGAGTCGCTATGGGCACCTCATGTGCCCCTAGTTACGCGAACCTGTACCTGGGGGGTGGGAGCGAAAACTTTTTTCGTCTGATTCTAACACCTACTTTTTATCATTTATATTAAGCTGGTTTCGATACATCGATGATGTGCTGATGTTCTGGACGGGTACAGTAGATGATCTGCTTGCATTTATGAGTTTTTTGAATTGCAACGAATTTAATTTAAAATTTACTATGAATCATAGTGACTCGGCCATTGCCTTCCTGGACATAATGATCTATGTCGACGAGGTCAATGGCATACAAACATCTTTATATCGTAAACCCACTGTGGGTAACACTCTTCTACACGCAGCCAGTGCCCATCCGGCTCCACTACTAAGGAGCATACCGTACAGCCAGTACCTTCGACTACGTCGAAATTGCTCAGATAATGGGAGATTTAAAAGTGAATCAGATAAGCTCTACACCAGACTCATCATGAGAGGGTATAGTAGATCCTGTTTAAAGAAGGCATTTAATCGAGCTGCTGGAAGAGATAGAGCGAGCACTCTGCTTAAAAGTAATGCTAACAAAAAGAAGTCTGACAATGTCGTGATGCGATTCATCACGACCTTTTCGGACCAACATGTCCAAATTCGTCAGCTCATTCAAAGACATTGGCACCTAATTACGGCAGATGTAACTCTCTCCAAATATGTGGCCAAAAATCCTAATATTACATTCAGACGGTCCACATCGGTTAGAGATCGTTTGGTAAAGAGTACTTACTGCAAGCCTATCACAGGTGTGTCAGAAACACCGGGTCTCTTTAGATGTGGGCACTGCAATTTCTGCTACCTAATTAAGGAGGGTCAGACTATTCATCTTCCCAATGGGGAAACACACAAATTACATAAACACGTCACGTGTCAAACCCAAGGGGTTATATACATTATTTTCTGTACCTGTGGCTGCTTCTATGTGGGCAAAACCATCCGCCCCTTATGGAAACGGGTTAAAGACCACATGTATTACATTACCAATGGTCTACTGAATAAGACCATGGTGTACCACGTTGCCTTTACACACGGCTATGTAACCCCCCGAATACATTTTTCGGTTTTAGACTGCGTAACCGAGGACCCCAGAGGTGGCAACTTCGATCAGAAAGTCCTACAGCGTGAAACTCAATGGATCTATCGCCTTAAGGCAAACTGTTGGCCAGGGCTAAATGACTCATTGAGTTTTAAACCATTTCTACATGTCTAATGATCTCCAAACAAGTTTTCTGATAGTCTACTTACCCCCTACCATGCATGTCACTGTGAGGTTGCCATCATCAACCCTGCAAACCTACAACATCTAGGCTAAACCCCTCCCACTTTTTACAACTGGGACGGGTTATGCTCAGACTATATAAAAATGTATATGGATGTTCTGTATAATTAAAATGTGAACAATGATTGGGAAGATCTCAAATAAGAAGAATATATGTTTGATATTTTTGTTGAATACTATTTGTCCTTTCTAAAAATAATAATAAAATGTATGATTTGTGCTATCTATTAATACAATGGTAATGGGATTACCATACCAACCCAGGGAGTAATGTGTAACTTTACGTCTTTGTACATACATACACAATCTATTGATGAATAATTTTAGACTTATGGATGTCTTTCTGTTGATTGCTTGACTGTTTGGCCCTCCATGGATGTACCGGGGGCATATATGACCAGCCTCACCCTATGGATGGGATTTTGTGCTGTATATAGGAAGTATTTATAGATACTGTTGTGATATATCATCAATTTCCTTTTTTATGTTTTGGCTCCGCAACGATAAACCAGGAATTAGTTTTTAGATATTTTTATTTTAGTTCTATTATATTTGCTCATGGAATACTCGTTGTCCTCTATGTGCGAAAACACTCTCCTTTTTCTTTTTACTCAGTCTATCTCTCTTGTCTATACAATTACTCATTCTGTATCCCAGTTTAGTACACTGTGCTCATTAACATAGGATGTGTTGTCCCTATTTTGTCCACATGATGGCAAGCTTAAGATCGTGTAAGTATTATTTTTATATTTACTTTTATTTTTTCATTTCGCCAGCCAACTGCTATGTGAGCCCTGTACCTATAGTCTGGTTCCTTTGGTCTATGCCCGACTATGGTCACTGGCCTAATTCTATATACATGTGCCTCTTTACAAGCTAATGTTTGACCGTGATCCACGGCTATACTATAAGACTTGTTCCGCTGTCCCGTTGAAAATCGCGACTTGTTTATGCGCCGTCTGAACGAGTTGGCGCGCTCTAATGACGTCATACGTCGTACGTCGACGCAGGAATGTGCTCTATTTAAGGGAGACACAGGTGCATCCTCTTTGTGTTGCCTTGTGTACACCCTGGGACACAGACATCTGTCATACACGCTGCTTTATGGTAAGTGCTGCTATCTGTGTGCCCCTAGACATTCCTTTGGCGCTCTATGTGAGTGCTTACTGTTACATTCTTATCTTATCTTTTTTCACTTATAGGCCTCTTGCATTGACTGCAGTGTCTGTCTATTGACGGCGTTACTGGCTTAAACATTTCCATAATTGGATTCATATGCTGTGTATTGTGGCCATTCTCTGCTGTCCCAGTAAACCTGAGACCATTCTAATTAGGTGAATCAAGGCTCTTGTTTAATTTTATTTATAATTTAACAAATTTGGTTGCTAACAATGGGGTTTTTTATAATTATTTTTATTTATATATTTCTTTCTTTCTCTTTTTGTTCTTATAATCACAGTCCTTTTGAGCTGTGTAATTTGCCTGGGATATTCTAACTCTGAAATCCACGGATCATTCGTTTGACCTTTGTTGGTTACCTAAGGTGATTTTTTGTAAAATTACACCATAAATGCTATATATCTTTAATATTACCATGAAAGACATAGCTGTCGTTTTCTGTCTTGCCTTCCTTTTTCCTCATATATATACTCTGGGTGTATCTTAATTTCTACTGTATGCTCTCTCTGTTTTTTCTATGTTTGTATACGCATTGAGGACATTGACTACCATGAAACTAAGGACTCATTTAGTATGTATATACATATCTATGTTAAAATTAGATCCCTGGTGGTTTGTGTGAAAATTCCTGCCAAAACTTCACTCTCGACGTGTGCTGTCGTTTACTGTGTATCCTATGTGCCTCATGGATATTTCCGCTGAAGGACCATCTGTCATGTAATTATACATTAAGATATTAATTTTTTTAATTAATTTTTTCTTTTTTTATATATATGTTATTAACCCTTTACACTGTATCATTACAGATAAAAATCTGTTTTTCTGCTAAACATGCATTCCTCGTCTTCGTCCTGAAGAAGCCCCACGGCGAAACGTGCGTTGGCGACTTCTGAGGAATATACAGTGGCTAATAATAATAATTTTTTGTAATATTATTTTGTATTATTGTTTTGTATCTATATGCTATTAAATTGAACTTTTTTAAATCTACTTCCTTGGCCTGAAAGTCTGACCATCAATGTCCACTCGTTAGATATTGCTTCCTCTTTAATACTTTACAGATGCGGCCCATGTGAGTGCTACCCATACGTTTTCTTCTATTTTTTCGTTTTCTTCCCCTCTTTTCTTTCTATCTATCCAATCACTCTTTCTCTTTTTGCTTTCCTTATTTTCTCCCCTTCCCTTTATTCTCTTCTTCTTGTCCCCTTTTTTTGAATCAATTGGATCATTTGCTGTCTCAGGGGGTAATCAAGGAAGTCCCTCTAAGGCCGCGTACAGACGAGCATACATGTACGATGAAACCGGTCCGCCGGACCGTTTTCACCGTACATGTCTGCCCGGGGATTTCTGTATGGTGGCTTTACTCACCATCATACAGAAATCCGCGCGTAAACAATACACGGGGCGTGTCCGCGCCGTCGCCGCGACGATGACGCGGCGACGTGAGCGGCCCTGCCAGTTCAATGCTTCCACGCATGCGTCAAAGTCATTCGACGCATGCGAGGGATGGCAAGCGCTCGGACATGTACGGTAGGTCTGTACAGACGACCGAACATGTCCAAGCGGGCAGGATTTCAGCGGGCTGTTTTAAAACAAGTCCAGAAATATTTGCCCGCTGGAAAAAGGCCCGGCGGGCAAATGTATGCTGGGATCCTGTCCGCTCGGGCCTACACACGACCGAACATGTCTGCTGAAACTGGTCCGCGGACCAGTTTCAGCAGACATGTTCGGTCGTGTGTACGGCCCATAAGAGAGCGAGATGCAGGGTTTTATTCAAACCTCTTTGTGGTGCCAAAACCAAATGGAGAAAGCAGGGTTTTCCTGCCAGAGCCAAAGATCAGGTCCCTAGGAGAATTGATCCACAAAGTCAGAACGAAGAGGGGACCATCAATTCGCCTTTGCATGAGGCTATTAGGGAAGATGGTGGCCTCCTTCGAGGCTGTTCCCTATGCCCAGTTTCATTCAAAACTACTGCAGGGTGGCATTCTGGCTGCCTGGAACAGGAAAAGCCAAGCTCTGGACTTACCCTTGCACCTGTCTCCACAGGTGCGCAAAAGCTTCAGTTGGTGGTTAAAGACCAAAAACTTGCGGAAAGGAAGGTCCTTTCTCCCAGTCACCTGGAAGGTGGTGTCGACGGATGCCAGCCTGTTGGGCTGGGGAGCAGCCTTAGAAGAAACCTCAGCCCAGGGTACCTGGGCCAAAACCGAGGAGAGCCTGCCCATCAATATTCTGGAAATTCGGGCAGTATACTTAGCTCTAAGAACCTGGACACACAGGTTACAGGGCCACCCGGTTCAGGTTCAATCCGCCAATGCTACTGCAGTAGCTTATATCAATCACCAAGGAGGCACCCGGAGCCGAGATTCTCAGAAAGAGGTGAATCGGATTTTGATATGGGCAGAAAAAATGTTCCTTGTCTTTCTGCAATCTTCATTCCAGGGGTAGAAAACTGGCAAGCGGACTATCTAAGTCGCCAGCAACTGTCACCAGGGGAGTGGTCTCTCCACCCCAATGTCTTTCAGGCAATATGCCAGAGATGGGGGACCCCGGATGTAGACCTGCTAGCTTCCAGGCTCAACAGGAAGTTGGACAACTTTTTGTCCAGGAGGAGAGATCCGCTGGCCAATGGAAAGCATGCTCTGACAATTCCTTGGAATCAGTTTTCACTGATCTATGCATTCCCCCCGATCCCCCTCTCACAGAGATTGCTGGGCAGGATCAAGAAGGAGGGAATACCAGTACTCTCAGTGGCCCCAAATTGGCCTAGGAGGCCCTGGTACGCCGAGATCATAAAGATGGCGGTAGGAAGACCTTGGGTGCTCGACTATGTCACAACCTGCTGTCACAGGGCCCAGTGTTCCACCCTTCCTTACAGAAGCTAAATTTGACGGTCTGGCTACTGAGACCTACAGTACAGACCAAAAGTTTGGTCTGTACTGCAGACCAAACTTGTCCCCGCACCGATTGAACTGCGCATGCCCTGTTTCGAAATTTACCGCCGTGCTTTGCGCGAAATGACGTCGCAACGACGTAATTTTTTTGAACTTAGACGTGACTTACGTCCATCCCTATTCACGGACGACTTACGCAAAAAATAAAAAAAAATCTAATTTCGACGCGGGAACGACGACCATACTTAACTTTAAGCTTAATAGAAACTGACCTCCTTAGTTTAGGTCTCAGCTTTTGCCCTAACATCACACTCAATAAATTTGAACTAACTAAAGATCTCTACCTGTTCGCGCGTAAGCTTACATTTAACTTTATGTACGACAGTGAGAGATGTAAACGACAAACGGACTTTATACAACAGGATATATGGAAGGAATTTACGGTCGCGGATTTCCGTGCCTTAAAAACCCTGGTCCTTCTATTAGAAGAAAACGAGGATAATCCAGTACTGGAGGATTCACCTGAATCCGAGGAAGCAACAGGACAGCGAGTACAACTCAATCGCTATCAAAACGATTTAGATGCCCTAGAGAAGGCAGTTAGGAAAAAATCGCTGAAATTTCCTCCACTTCAGACGAATCCCAATGTTTGGGCCTTTCTAATGCAGGCAATCAAGGATATTGAATCTTTACCTCCTTGTTTACATTCAGATAAAAACCTTACCCCGGCCCAAATCCAGGCCCTAGCTAACCTTAGCCATAGCCCCCACCTGGTGATCAAGCCCTCGGACAAGGGCGGCAATGTTGTGGTGATGAATGAGTTGAACTACCGCAACATGTGCTGGGATATACTCAAAAATAGGGATTGGTATAGACCGGTACCGGTCGATCTCATCGTTAGATTCAACCAGCAATACAACAATACTATCCAAGCCGCCCTCTCCGAGGGCTTGATCACCAAGTCTATGTTCGATGGCATCCAGGTCCCTCACCCCAGAATCCCGACCTTTTATTCACTCCCAAAGACCCACAAAAACTTGCATAATCCACCGGGTCGTCCTATTGTCTCCGGCATAGGCTCCAAAACTGAACGTGCAAGCAAATTTGTAGACGAATATCTCAGACCACATGTCAACACCATGCCCTCTTTTATTCAGGACACCCCCGACCTTTTACGGGCACTAGATGGCCTAACTGTACCCCCTGGATGCCTCCTCGTCTCAATTGACGTGGAAGCTTTGTATTCCTCTATTCTACACTCAAAGGGTTTGGAAACAACTAGGAAATTCCTGACTGAAAGAGGCCCGAAGTCTTGTAAACTCAATGATTTCATTGTTAAACTCTTGGGTCATATTTTAACTAAAAATATTTTTTCGTTCGATGGGTCCCACTTCCTCCAGGTACAGGGGGTCGCTATGGGCACATGCTGTGCACCGTCCTATGCGAACCTGTACCTGGGGGGGTGGGAACGAGAACTTTTTTCCAGTGATAGCTTTTCTGATCTGCTACCGTTTATTTTGAGTTGGTACCGCTATATTGATGACATCCTGCTTCTTTGGACGGGATCATCAGAAGGCCTTAACACATTCATGACCAAACTTGGCCAAAATGATTACAACTTGAAGTTCACGATGAACTCAAGCATGACCGAACTGGCCTTCTTAGATGTAACCATTTACATCTCAGAAGATGGCAACTTAAGTACATCTCTATACCGGAAGCCTACGGCTGGAAACACCATCCTCCATGCCAGCAGTGCTCACCCCAAGTCTCTAGTCCAGAGCATACCGTTTGGACAGTATCTACGACTCAGACGGAATTGCTCAGACGACCAAAAATTTAAATCTGAGGCAGACCTTTTGTATACAAGACTGAGAGCAAGGGGATATAGCAAAAAATGCTTAAAAAGAGCGTTTGCTAAAGCTAACGGCAAACTAAGAAGTGATCTCTTATCACGCAGAAACAAACTAACCGACCAAAACACTACTAGAGTAATTACAACATACTCTAACCAACATGTAGAAATACGCCAAGTAATACAGAAACACTGGCATCTATTAACATCTGACCAAGTACTGACAAAATACATTGGGCCAAACCCCGAAATCACTTTTAGACGGGCTAGATCGATTCGCGACCATCTGGTCATGAGCAACTATACTAGATCCAGCGATAAAAAGCGTGAGGTGCCCGGTCTTTACAGGTGTGGGGAATGCAATTTTTGCAAGTATCTTATAGTGGGTACTGACGCCCGACTCCCGAATGGACAAAAACATACAATCAGGCAACACATTACCTGCCAAACAAAGGGAGTGGTCTATCTAATCCTATGTAAATGTGGCTGCTTTTACGTCGGTAAAACGATAAGACCCTTTTGGAAACGGATTAAAGACCATACTTACTATGCAACTAACGGCCTATTGAACACCACCATGGGTCATCACATAGCATTTAGGCATAAATACGAACCAGATGTGTTTAAGTTTACGGCTTTGGAGAGTGTATATGAGGACCCGCGAGGAGGTAATTTTGATCAACCGGTTTTACAATGCGAAACACGTTGGATTCATAAGTTACACGCCAATCAATTCCCAGGCCTTAACGATGCCCTAAGCTTCAAATCTTTTTTGACTATCTAATTACACTTTGTACCATTAGTAACCACCATGCAAATCGTTTGATTAACTAATTTTTGAGCTCCCTAACATACCCTTCCCACGAATACCCTGTTGATGTATCCATTGTTGGAGTACGTTATCTCCATTCTATCTTAGAAACGTGCCTATTTATGCAGGAGAATAAGGAATAGGATCTCGTATTCGCAACTGACCCCTCAGAATACGTGGATATCAATATATCAGGGAAATAAGATGACATAGGAGAAATCATTCAATACTATTGTCCTCTCTTTTCTTTCTCAGTTTGATTTTTTTCTGTATAATTTTTAACTTTTTCTTTAAAAACCAGTATATGTATATATAATTATGGATGTGAGATACAATAATTTAATTCTAAATATCTCCAATCAGGGAATGGATGTAATATGGAAATATCTAATTGTTGTAATATTTGTAAAAAAATTCAGTTTTTAGTCCTATTGATCGTCAGCATGCAGCCGGTGCCTCAATTGTTGCCATTGTTTGGTGTTACAGGTTCTCCTGTCCTGTTCTCTATCTGCCATCTTGTGGCTAACTAGAAACACTGCACCTATATCGGACTTTAGCTGTATTTATATAACCATCACCTCTTGTGATGCCGAGTAAATCAAAATATGTGTATATTGGACACTACTAAGATATAACTGAGCTACTAGAAATGGGGTTTTCTTGCCTTGTGTTCTTTTGCTGTGATTCATTTTCTGTCACTATTAGGCCATTGAATTAGTCTTTCAAACCTTTGCCCTGATCTATCTCCCTGTCTATGCTGGCCTGTCGATGCTGCGTTCCACCCTGATCTACCTATGCTTGAGTTTGGGGGCTGGCGGGGTTTGACACTGTGATCGATGCCGCCCCGCCCACAGCCACGCCCAGTCCACTAGGAACGATGGGATGGGTGGGCACGGCCGCTTGTGTCAGTGCTCACACAGCGGTGCTCATTGGTCAGAGCTCACCCAGCCTTATTAGCTGATTCTCCCTGATGTTTATGCGCCGCTGATCCCGGCGCGATAACGATGACGTCATCGCGTCTTTTCGACGTGAGACGCCCACGGATGTATGCCTTTATAAAGCCTGTCTCAGCTGTCCTCTCGGCGCGGAGCACAGGCTGCTACCCCCCCGGGACACACACCACCTCTAAGGCTGCAAGGTAATTCCCTATCCAGGTCTCTATTTAGGACTGCTGTGAGCTTGTTTTGTTTATCTGTTTATTGCTTCTATCTGCTGTGCATATGGGTGACTCTGGCTATATTCTATACAGGCTTCTAAACCCTCCGGTCTGCCCTTTGTTTTGGACAGTGCAGTGTGGCTGCCTGGTGACGGAATCTGCTTTCCCTCCAGGTTTTTTCCACCTGTTTTTTGCCTTGCTGGTCCCGGTTTTTGCTTTTTTGCACTTACTTTCAGGTAAATGGGCCATCTTTGATATTTGACATCTAACAATTATTTTGTTGCTATCTATATATATCTTTATTCATCTTTTGTCAGGCTATACACAGATACACCTATTTGTTCTTTTCTCTTAGAACCAGTAACCTACTACCATTGTGGCCCCTTACACCATTAGGAGATCTTCTTTTCTCCTTTCATTTGGGTAGGTTCTCTATTGCCCCGTTTCTATCTGCTCAAGTAGATATAATAATATGCACTTATATGTGCATATAGTGTCTATATATATATATATATATATATATACGTAAGTATACACTGTTTTTCCGTTTTTGGTTATTTATCTCTGTTCCAACAGTTCACCAACTTATCTTTTGGTACCACTCCAAGGATCTGTGATGGATGCGGATGGCCACCAACCCAATTGGTATTTCACTGAGTCTTCTGTTGCATGTTGGCTTTCAATATTTTATTGGATTATGTTTCTATGTTGTTTGTATGTTACAAGTGTATAATTTTTTTTCAGACACATGCAAGTAGCAATACCTTCTTGTTATAAAACCATACAACTCGTCCAGAAGAAGCCGTAAGGCGAAACGCGTCGGCGAGACGTTTATATTGCTCAAATATGTATCTATGTTCTTTTTTGTCAACATTTTATTGAAATGAAATTTATTTGTATATTTATAATTTTGTAATTAAACTCTATTTTTATAACTAAAAATGTCCCTGTGATTGCCCTTGAAAGTCCGCCATGTCACTACCCAGTGTAGTACAATCTCCTTTTTTTGAATCATTATTTCGGATGCGGGCCAATGTGAGTGCTTAAATGTTATTCCCCTTTCCCCTTTTTTTGAGACCATACTTAACATGGCAAGTCTATCTATACGCCGCAAAATACCAGCTTTAACTATACGCCAGAAAAAGCCAACTAGAGACGACGTAAGAAAATGCGACGGCCGCGCGTACGTTCGTGGATCGTCTGAAAAAGCTCATTTGCATCCCCGACGCGGAAATTGTCGCAAACTCCACCCAGCGGATGCCGAAGTATTGCATCTACGATCCGAATGCGTACAAAGCCGTACGCCTGTCGGATCGAACCCAGATGCCGTTGTATCTTGGTTTGAAGATTCAAACTAAAGATACGATGTGGGAAATTTGAAAGTACGCCGGCGTATCAGTAGATACGCCGGCGTACTCTCTCCCTGGATCTGGCCCTAAATTTTCATGACTATGAAAATTGTAGATTCACACTGAAGGCATCAAAACTATGAATTAACACATGTGGAATTATACATAACAAAAAAGTGTGAAACAACTGAAAATATATTTCATATTCTAGGTTCTTCAAAGTAGCCACCTTTTGCAGCAGACACATCTCTAGAACTGTTAAGAGGAGACTGTGTGAATCAGGCCTTCATGGTAGAATATCTGCTAGGAAACCACTGCTAAAGAAAGGCAACAAGCAGAAGAGACTTGTTTGGGCTAAAGAACACAAGGAATGGACATTAGACCAGTGGAAATCTGTGCTTTGGTCTGATGAGTCCAAACTTGAGATCTATGGGCCAAATCCACAAAGCAGATGCGCCGACTTAACTCGAGATTTTTATTTTTACTCCACGCGTATCTTTGCGCCCGATCCTCAAAACGAGATACGCATTAAAATCCGGATTTTCCGTCCTACCTAAAATAATTACACCGGCGCATCCTCGGACGCAAATTACGCTAGTCACGCCGCTGTTTTTGATAGGCAAAGATGCAAATGAGGGAGATAGGGCGATCCACATAATTAAGTGTGTGCGCGGTAGATTACGCCCTGTGCGCACCTGTTAGTTTCCCTGCGCAAATTTACACGTTATAAAAGCAGCCCTAATTTTACACATGCTGTGTAAAGGTCTGCTGAAGCAACAGCATTGAGGAAAAGCTGAGAACACATATTTGCTGGACTTCAAACTGTCTGCCAACATGCCCGGGCCATCCATGATCCTAGCAGCACTCGCTACTTTAGAGGCACAAAGAAGGAGGAGGGCACAGAGGAGGAGGGCACAGGAGAGGGTATACCGCCCACGCCGAGATCTCTTTGGCATGACTGCTTCTGAGGTCTATGGCAACTTCCATTTTAACCGGGAAGCCATCCTGGAATTAACCAGAATCCTGCAGGATGATCTCACCACCCCAACCCAACGATCCCATGCCCTGCCACCTCTCATCAAAGTAATGGCAACACTCCATTTCCTTGCCACTGGGTCTTTCCAACGCACATGTGGAGGTCTGTCTGGGATGGTACAATCCTCCATGAGCAGGTGTGTCCATCAAGTAGTCCCTGCAATACTGAGACGCATGGCCAATCAATTTCAAAAACCCACCCAGGAGGACCAGCGATTGCAAACCATGACGGACTTTTCACAACATTGCCCGATTCCCACGGACCATCGGGGCCATTGATTGTACCCATGTGGCACTACAGCCCCCCCATGAGACAGAGCACCTGTTCCGGAATCGGAAGCACTGGCATTCCATAAATGTCCAGGTAATCGTGGATGCCCATGGCCTCATCTGGCACGTCTGTGCAAAATTCCCTGGATCCTGCCATGACAGCTATATATTCCGGCAGACCAAAATCTCCAGAGATTTGGAACAGAACATGTATGGAGACAGCTGGCTGATTGGTGAGTGACATGGGTGTCAGGTATGTCCCCCCTCATGATGCAGACATCACAAGGGGCACATGCATGACTAACATCCTCCTGTCTTTTCCCTTCCAGGTGACTCTGGATATGCCCTGGGACCACATATGATGACCCCATTCAGGAACCCCCAAACCCCAGGAGAGCAACGCTACAACGAGGCTCACATTCGCACCCGGGCAGTTGTGGAACGCACATTTGGGCTGCTGAAGTCCCGCTTCAGATTCCCATGATAAGTCTGGGGGTACATTGTTGTGTGCCAGATCATCGGTGCATGTTGTATTCTGCACAACTTTGCCATGAGAAGGGGACTGCAGATTGACATACGTGCTGACCTGACCCCCCACCCAGGCAATCCCCCCCTAACCCACTCTACCCGGTCTACTGAGGGCACAGCAGCCAGAAGACGCCTCGCAGAAGGCATCTTTTCACAGTAAACACACATGAATAATGTCACAATGATAATATTTGTTTTCACAGTAAACGCACATGAATAATGTCACATTGAGAATGTTTTTTATTCATAGTAAACGCAGATTAATTATGTCACAATGAGAATGCATGAATGCACACCACTATTGTCCCTAGCACAGACACATCACATGCACATCGAATTGGATTAGATCCAAGTACCCCCCCCCTTTGGTACTTGGGAGCAGTAACGCCACGCCACGGCTCCAATTATGTCACTGTGCATTCATACACCATTCAGGAACCTGGGATAACTTCTCCCTGGTCCTGGGGATCCCTTCTCCACCAAAACTGAGGGTGACACCCTTATTTTATCAGGAATGCCACCCCCTACATTCACACATCATTCACACACATAAACCAAATCATAAGTACAGTATAATAAACTAAATCATAAAAATAAAAAAAAATAAAAATAAAAAGTACCCCTGCTAATTAATTCCTGCGGCGAGTGCTCCGTCTGGGCAGCCCAAGGGCACGGGCACGGCCAACTGGAGGATCTTCACGGGGGGGGTGTGAGCAGGGGAGGGAGTATCTTCATGGGGGGGTGAGTGAGCAGGGGAAGAAGGAGCCTCCCCTGGTGTCTGTCCTCCTGCTGGCCTGCCCTCCAAGGCCACTGCTATTCTGTTCAGACAGCCAGTGATGGCAGCCGTATTGGCCTTGCCAGCCCGGGTATTGTCCTGCACAGCCCGGGTATTTTCCTGCACAGCCTGGGTCAGGGCAGTCACCTCCTGGGCCACGCCTGTTGTGGCGGTCTTCAGGTCCCACAAACAGGTGATGACCCCCAAAGAGTTTGTGGCCACATCACCGAGTGACTCCCTCATTGCACCCAGGCTGTGCTCCATCTTGGTCAAAGTTTTTTTTATCTCACCCAGACTGCGGGTCTGCCGGGCATTGTCCTTCTGCAGACTGGCCGGCAGACGCTCAAACACCCCCCTGGTCTCCTGGGTCGCCATCCTGCCTGCCCCTGAGGCTTGTGGCTCTGGAGGAGGGGAGAGAGTGACCCTTGTGGGTTGCAGCCTGTTGGGGGAGGAGTGGGAGGGGCTACCCCTGATGGTGGCCTGACTGCTGCCAGCCTCTGGGGTAGCCTCAAGGGTATCCTCAAATGTCATTAGCTCAGAGGCCAGAAGGATTTCCCTGCCAAGCTGCAGGTTTTCTTCTTCCTCCCCCTCATCCTCCTCCCCCTCCCCCTCATCCTCCTCCCCCTCATCCTCCTCATGAGGGGAGGTTTGGCCACTCCCCTCCCCTGGGGAATCCTCAGCAGCCTCCTGTCCTTGGGGTGGTGCAGCAGCCTGGCCTGATGGCCCAGCATCCTCCTGGGCTGATGGGCCTGCAACCTCCTGGGCTGATGGGCCTGCAACCTCCTGGGCTGATGGGCCTGCAACCTCCTGGTCATCTGTGGAGGACACCAAACAATCACAGGTTTGAGGATCCACACACTTGGCACATCTTCCCTTCCCCCACCCACACATGCTAATCACCAGATAGAAAAAACAAAACTTACCTGGCCCCACAGGAACATCAGAGTCAAAGCCACGCAGGCCCACCACCTGCTCTGGCTGGAAACACCGGGCCACTGCCCATTCCTCCTCAGTCAGCCGGATGGGGCATGGTCCCCCTCCTCCAGTGCCCCTCCTATGGGCAGTGAGCTTGGCCACCTTATTGCGGACCACGCTCCTCAGATCATTTATCTTTTTCTGTATGCCAGCGGGGGTCCTCGTCTCCCCCCCCCCCCGCCGCATTTATCTGATCTGTAATTTTTTGATAGATCTTCTTCCTTTGGGCCGGGGAGGTGTTCCCGCTAGCAGGCCCATGTAAGTAGCACCCATATTGGACAATGGACCTGGCAAGGATTTGCTTCTCCACATGGGTAAAATTAAGCTTCCTGCGCTTGGGTGCCATCACAGACACCACTCAGCAACAAGAAAACTCACAGGACAAACAAACAAAACTTCACACACAACAAAGAAACAAAAATCAAAACACACAAGCAGACAGCTACTACAAAGTCAAACACACAAAAAACAAACACAAAATCCAAGCAGAAAAAAACAAACACAAAATCCGAGCAGAAAAAAACAAACACAAAATCCGAGCAGAAAAAAACAAACACAAAATTCAAGCAGGAAAAAAAATACACTTAGCAGAAACAATCAAACAAAAAATACACTTATCAGAAACAAACAACAACTACTATCTAATACTCCTCCAAAACTTCTCTATCACACACAACTCACCAACAAACACTGACAAGCGTTCAGAGCAGAAGCAACTTGCTCTAGGAAGGGAACACAGGGAAATACTTTTGCAAGGGAAGTGTGTTTGACTGGGGCTATTTACACACAGGGCGATCCTCAAACTAAGTATGCTTGGCCTTTTACCTATCTCACTGATTGCGCCGATCAAAGTTCTGCACATGCCCAGTGAGAAGCAGATTCGTACGCGCATACGCAGTACGGCCGGCCCTTCATTTGCATGGGGTCACGGCTCATTACAATGAAGCACGCCCACTTCCTTCCCACTTGCAATAACCCCGCCTTACGCCTCGGAATTTAAGTTACGTAAGCGCAATTTTGTGCGCAAATGCGCTGTGGATACGGCACTTACGACACCAAACTTAAATGTCATAAGTTTTGAAAAACGTAATTTCCGCCGCTGGCGGTGGATTTGGCCCTTTGGTTCCAACCCTTGTGTCTTTGTGCGATGCAGAAAAGGTGAACGGATGGACTCTACATGCCTGGTTCCCACCGTGAAGCATGGAGGAGGAGGTGTGATGGTGTGGGGGTGCTTTACTGGTGACACTGTTGGGGATTTATTCAAAATTGAAGGCATACTGAACCAGCATGGCTACCACAGCATCTTGCAGCGGCATGCCATTCCATCCGGTTTGCGTTTAGTTGGACCATCATTTATTTTTCAACAGGACAATGACCCCAAACACACCTCCAGGCTGTGTAAGGGCTATTTGACCAAGAAGGAGAGTGATGGGGTGCTGTGCCAGGTGACTACCTCTTGAATCTCATCAAGAGAATGCCAAGAGTGTGCAAAGCAGTAATCAAAGCAAAAGGTGGCTACTTTGAAGAACCTAGAAGATGAAATATATTTTCAGTTGTTTCACACTTTTTGGTTATGTATAATTCCACATGTGTTAATTCATAGTTTTGATGCCTTCAGTGTGAATCTACAATTTTCATAGTCATGAAAATAAAGAAAACTCTTTGAATGAGAAGGTGTGTCCAAACTTTTGGTCTGTACTGTACAAGTACATGGTAAAGGAGGCACATATCAGGAATATGAAATGTTGGGTTTACATATTCTTTAATGCTTCCCAAGTGAAAAAATCATTATGTTCAAGACTAGTGGAATATTATAAGCTTGGATCACCACAGTAAACGATATAAAGTCTGTAGCTGAGCTTGCCCATCCTTATATCCAGCTGCAGCCCATCCATTAGGGGCGCACGGGTGCTGCCCCCTGTCCATGCGTCCAGCCCCCTGATCTACATGCAGGGAGCCGAACGCATGGATTCCAATGGCGGGGGTGTGTTTTTTTGAAGCACGTGATTAGAGCCAGAGCAGTGCGCCCCTGATCCCACCCAGTTGTGTGACAATGAATTTTTGCTATTGCCACACTGATCCTTCTCCCGGCCAATCGGGAAGTGGGTCTTAAGACCCGTCACCTGGTTGGCTGAAAGGACATGAAATCCTATTGGACTCCTAGGAGGAAGAGCCACGCGGCGGAAGCAGACGAGGAAGAGAGGACACAGGAGCCACTGCCTGCCACTCGCAGTAGCCCACAGCCCACCTGCTGTCTGTCGCCCATAGGAGCCCACAACCCGGCCCCTGCCCGTCACCCATAGAAGCCGGCAACCTGCCCACTGCCTGCAACTTAGATGGGGTAAGTGCCGGGGGGTGCAGCCGACTGACCAACCAGTGGGGTGTTTTTTGCCACCCCCCGCAAAAATAAAACACCACCAGCTACTGTTTATATCCCCTCAGTGAAGATGGCCACCAAAAGAACTACCCAGTCATCCCCACATAGGGCCGCAAATAGAGGGTACTTACCTCTTGCAGTAGCCTGGGCACACAGGGGAGTCTGAACAACAGGGGGATCAGTGCGGTGGGACAATTACAGAACAAAGCACTGTGTCTGTGTCTCTCCCTCTCTCTCTCTCTCCCAGCTGCTTTCAGCTGCTGGAGGGAGAGACACAGACACAGTGCATAGTTCCTGTAATTGACCCCCCCACCCTGCCATATAGGCCCCCCTCCATGTGATGCCCACATCTGATTGCTCCCTGTGTGCTTTCCCCCCTCGTCCCCCCTTGCAGCACTGCTAGTTTACATCTGCTGCAGGTACACATGGGGATGGGGGATAGGGGTTGGTAAATATGTAATTTACTGACCCCTTCCTTTTCTGAAGTACGGATCACTCCTGTGTCCATTCAAAACTGAAGCAGAGTAAACTTCAGCTTCAGTTTACGAATGGACAGGAGCCTCTGCAACTGAGGCTACAGAGAAAGGAATTTAAGAATCTGTGTCCTCAATTCCTTTCTCTGTCTCAAAGGACAGAGGTCAGGTGTCTGTTTAGACACCTGATATTTCACCCTAGCACCCCCCCTCCCCCCAACAGTGTTGTCATTTTTTTTAAAGAATGTAAAAGAAAAGACATAGGGGGTTTCAAGTTCCCCCGGCCCCCTTTTCTAAGTGGCAGCTAAAAGGGGTTTCAAGGCTCCCCCTGGAAAGTAGGTCAAGGTTCCCTTGAAAGTAGGTCAGGGTGCCTAAAAACAGTAAGGGGGGACTGCCTGAGGCAAACTGCCAGTCACCTCAGGAGGTCGTCAGCGGTGGAGCACCGTGAAGGGCTATGGCACAAAGCTCTTTTGCAGCTAACTCCAGAGGTGACATGAAGACTCTTCTGTGTCAACTCATCGAGAGAGCAGAGACCGAGGGGGGCGAAGAGTGGCTGCGCCTGTGCCTCGCCTTTCCGGATAGGCTGGATGCTGAAGAACTGGCCCCTGAAGCAAGCGGTGCCGGGGAAGTGTACAGCGGGAGCAGCGGTGTTCAGCATGCCGGCATGGAGAACAGCGCACAGGAAGAGCTCTCCCCCTTTCAAGTTCCGGAGCGGCAAGGTCAAGAGGCAGCGGTAGAGGATGTTGTCACCGCGGGAAGAGAGAAGAGGAAATGTAGAGCACGTTGGCCATACAGCCCCCCGGTGCAGAAGAGAGGTAGTACATCTGGAAAGTCGGCGGTGACGGGGGCGCGGCAGAAAGGGAGTGATGTTGGTGTAGGAGTGCACAAGCCGAAGAAGGGGCGGAGCCCAGCAGCATCAGGTGTAAGTCAGTCTCCTAGGCAGCTGAATACACTGAACCCCAGGGTAGGCAGTAGCTGCAGTAGTGACATGCCCAGAAGAATGACACAGGCAGATGAGGAGTTGAACACAGCACAAGGTAGTAGTGTAATTCCATTGCATTCTTATGCTATGCAAGGTGAGTTGGGTCAAATAGATATGATAACTACCTTGTATATATCTATTTCACAGCTAGCTTCTTCTTTGCCTGGTCTTAAAGAGAATGCACAGGATGTTTCTAGTGTTTGAAATGTTCCGGATACATTATGTTCTGACTTGCATATTGCTAGTGAGAATACGAATATTTCAGGTCATAGAGTGCAGAGTGGTCTCGCTGGAAAAAATTTACCTGAAATTTGTTTAAAGGAAAGCCTACCATGTCAGTCTTCCCCGCTAGGTTTTCACTTGACAGTAGCGATGAAAGAGAAAATATGGAAAGAGGAATTCATTGATTTACTATCTTTACTTCCATCCAGCAAATAATTCCTTAAGAGTGATAAAGATAAATCTGACACTGAAGATAGAAGGAGGCCTGTTGCCAGGAATTTTAATAATTGGTTCCAGGCCTTTTGTATATATGCAAGTATAATTTGTGAGAAATATATGGAACATAGCATGGGTCTATTCCATCACATAGACATTATATTGGAAGCATATAAACATTTCAGTGGATTTGGTTGGTTCATTTATGATGAACAATTCAGACAAAAATTGGCAGTACATAAGAATCTTCCTTGGGGTAGCAAGGATATTAGCCTATGGCTAAATCTTTTGCTTCCATAAAGACCTCAGATGGTATGACAGTTGCCTTTACAAACAAACAGTAATGCTACATCTTATAAAAAAGGTATTTGTTTCGCATTTAATGATGTACAATGCAAGTGGGCTACTAATTGCCAATATAGGCATGAATGTGCTTTTTTTTTTCTGGCCCACATTCGGTGGTGAAATGCTTCAAGAAAATGACTTCAAATCAGACTCAGAACAAGGAACCCTTTCTTAAATGCTCCATCGCCAGTGAATAATCAAAGCATACTGCCATGGCTATGCAGGTACCCAGATCAGCAGACAGCAATCATACTGTTTAATGGTTTTAGTGAGGTTTTTAAGTTACCATCATTTGATGGACAGGGTTGTAAAATTGTAAAAAATCTAAATTCAGTAGATTCTTTAAAAAATAGTGTAAAGGAAAAAATTGATAGTGAAATTAAAGCTCAAAGAATTGCAGGACCTTTTCTAAAACTGCACTAATTTGTGAACTTCCGAATTTCTCCTTTGGGAATTTTGCCTAAAAAATAACCTGATAAATTCAGGGTAATTCATCATTTATTGTTTCCAGAAGGTAAGTCCCTCAATGATCAGATTCCTGAGGAAATTTGTTTGGTTGAATATGCATCTTTTAAAGATGCAATGCTATTAGTAAGACAATTAGGCCGAATGCTCTATTAGCAAAAACAGATGTGAAATCTGCGTTTAGATTGTTGCCTATTCACCCAAACTGTTTTAACTCTTTGGGTTTTTATTTTGACCAAAGATATTATTTTGAGAAATGCTTACCGATGGGATGTTCCCTTTCGTGTAGGTATTTTGAGGCTTTTTCTGGCTTTGTAGAGTGGGTGGTAAAATACATTTCCTGACGCATTCATGGCAGCACACACTGGGTTGTGACTCCACCCCCAAAACCTGACAGGATTGGTTAGCTATAAATTTGAAGGGGAGACACCGGCATTATTCTCTTTTTTTATCCTCACCTGACAGGACGTGGACGTACAGCTTGTCTCCTACCGCTATCGCCCCAGCAGGTTCAGCCTCTCCTGTTTGGAAGTCCCCCTTGTACAGTCTCTAATAGAGCTCTATAGGGGGAACCCCGCTCTGGTGGTCTCAGGGGTTAATCCCGCCACATATTCCTGGCATATGTACAAGCTTTAAATAAGCTTAGACAGGCAAGTGTGGCTCCCTCTCTGCTTCCTGGGTGTTCTTTCCCATTTTTTTGTTTTTAATTTTGCCAGTCTTACTGTTCCGTTTTTTTATCCTCTTTCTACAGTATTGTACCTTCTCCAGCAGTGTCCTTCCTCGTTTTTGTATGATTTAATTATTCCCTTACTGTTTCCTTTCACATCACAGTGCCTGTACCTTACTCCAGCGGCGGGCTCTCTGAGCCATGTAGTTCCCCGTAGCCCCGCCGCGTCTCCCGGGCGTACTGCGCATGCACGCAGCAGAATGATGACGCCAGCGGTCTCCTCGCCCTCATCCAAGATGGCGGCGGGACGCTACTGCGCATGCGCGAATGCGTCATCAGCCAGGATGGCTCAAGATCTCTCTTCCCGACACATAGAGGAGCCAGCACAATCCGCAGATCCTCTGGCCTGTGATGAGCCCACCCCAGGCACTTCATCCGCTTCTGGCCCATATGCCCAGCTAACAGAGGCTTTTTCCGATCATGAAGATCGAGAGCTCGTGTCTGGATTTGACTTTGGCCTGGTCGAACCTTTTGCCCGCTCGGTTAAGGAGACGATAGGTTGGGAAGAACCCGTGACGGAACCACTGAAGGTTGGAAAATACTTCCCTGAGTTAAGGAGGGATCCCAAACTGTTTCCCTTCATTGAAGAATTGGAGGACCTCATTAAGGGGGAGTGGGAAAAACCGGACAAGCGGCCCGGTCTGTCCAATAAACTTGCTAAATTGTACCCTCTGAAAGAATCTAAGATCGCTTCCCTCATTAACGCTCCTGTTGTGGACTCGTCTCTTATGCGGCTCGCCAGGCACGTCACTCTGCCAATTGAGGACGCAGTCTCGTTCCGGGACGTTCTCGACCGCAAGATCGAGCTAGAGTTGAAGAAAGCATACTCCACAGCGGGGGGAGCATGTAGACCAGCGATTGCCACAGCGGCTGTCGCCAAGGCCATTTCCGTATGGGCAAGGCTCTCCTAGAAGGTACTGACCGGGGGGACGTAATATCCTCGTTACAGGAGATCAGGCTAGCCGGTGACTTTGTGGCAGGGGCTTCGGTGGACGTCATTTGTTCTTCGGACAGGTCCATGTTAGCCTCAGTTATGGCCCGTAGAGCCTTATGGCTGAAGCCTTGGGTCGCTGACACGGCTTCGAAATCCAACTGGTGCAAGATTCCGTATGATGGCGCAAACCTGTTCGGCACGAAATTGGACTCGGAAATCTCCAAAGTCACTGGGGGGAAGTCCGGGCTTATTCCCTCTGACAGGAGGCCCAAGCCGCAGAAAGGTCCTACCTTCAGGCGTAATCTGCCTGAGAGGTACAGGGAAGCCAGATCCTATCGCCCCGGCAAGGAGTTCAGAAGAGATTGGCGTCCTACCCGCCCTCCCTTTGCGAGGGGCCAGAAGTCCAAGGCCATTACTGCAGGGGACCAGCAAAAGTCCTTTTGAAGTATTGCCTGCCCACCCAGCTCAGGTGGGCGCCAGGCTCAGCAGTTTCGCACAAATATGGTCGGAGCACATAAAAGACCCATGGACTCTTTCTACAATAAAACATGGCCACAGATGGAACTTTATGGGGGTATTGCCTCTCGCTACCTTCCAACCCACCAAAATACCGTCTACCCTAGACAAAAGGAAACTACTCACTCAATACATCTTAGAGCTACTTCAGAAGGGAGCTATCGTGGAGGTTCCTTCGCACCAAAGGGACAGGGGATTTTATTCCCCTCTCTTTTTAGTGCGGAAGAAATCGGGGGATCTACGGCCCGTACTGGACCTCAAGCGGCTCAACAGAAGGATTCAAATAGAGGCTTTCAAGATGGAGAGTCTCCAGTCCATATTCCTGGCAGTGAATCTCGGAGATTGGATGCTGTCGATAGACTTGTCAGACGCCTACCTTCATGTGCCAATTCACCCCGCATTCCAGAAGTTTCTGCGCTTCTCCATCGGCCAACATCACTTCCAGTTCCGATGTCTACCATTCGGGATCTCTTCAGCTCCCAGGACATTCACAAAGATCCTTCTCCCCCTCATAGCATTTCTCAGGGAGAAGGGATTGCGGGTACATCATTACCTGGACGATATCCTGCTCTTGGCAGCAAATCGGGAGACTCTACTCCTCCAGCGGGAGATCCTAATCTCGACCCTCCAAAAGTTTGGCTGGTTAATCAACTGGCGGAAGAGCAGCCTTGAGCCATCACAGTCTATGGTATTCCTGGGGGCAGAATTGAATACAAAACAGAACAGAGTACAACTGCCCTTAGAGAAGGTGGAACCCTTAGTACGGAAAGTACGGAACCTATTGTCCTCCAGTATCGCGTCTTCCAGAACCTGCCTCAGTATGCTGGGCTCAATGTCATCAACCATTCCCATCGTACAATGGTCCCAATGGCACATGAGAACCTTGCAGAACACCTTTCTCAGACAATGGGACGGAACCTCAATGCACCAACCCATCAGCGTCCCCAGCCATGTAGGGCACTCTCTGTTGTGGTGGACTTGCCCTCCCAACCTCAGGAGATTCAGGCCCATAGCTCCTCCAAAACCGGAGATAGTGACATCAGATGCCAGCGAGAGAGGTTGGGGGGCTCATTACCTGGATCAGACAGCCCAGGGTCACTGGCACTTCCCTGCTCGAGGGACAGTCTCGAATATACTGGACCTCCGAGCGGCATTCCAGGCCCTCTTAGCCTTTGCACCTCTGCTACAAGGGAAGAGCGTCCTAATTCGGATGGACAACAGGGTGGCGGTGGCCTACATCCAGAGGCAGGTCGGTACCCGGAGCCACACTCTTCTAGAGGAGGTTCGCCCCATAATGGAATGGTCCCAGGTACATCTTCTAGACCTGAAAGCAGTCTATGTTCCAGCAGCACAGAACACGCTAGCCGACTTCCTGAGCAGGGAACTTCTATCCAACAACGAGTGGTCTCTGAATCTCCGGGAATTCTCCTTTCTGACGGAGGCATGGGGGGTCCCGGAGATAGACCTGGCAGCAACACCAGCAAATGCCAAATGCTCAAGGTTCCTTTCCAGAGTACCCTTCCCGACAGCGGAGGGGACAGATTGCCTTCTTCACCCATGGGACTTCAATCTTGGATACATCTTTCCCCCGACTCCTCTAATAGCGAAGTTTCTATCTCGACTCCGAAGGTCATCGGCCACAGTAATCACAGTAGTACCATTCTGGCCAAGGAGGCCGTGGTTTACGACGCTCCTACAGCTCAATACCTGACCTCCAATCCGCCTACCAGTTGCAGCGGATCTCCTGCACCAAGGTCGGTTTCTCCATCCAGCCCCAGACAGGCTCCACCTCACAGCCTGGAGGTTGAGAGGGTTAGACTAAGAGAACAGGGATGTTCCCAGGCGGTTATAACAACTTTAATGCAAGCCAGGAAAAACTCCACAAACACCATTTACACCAGGGTTTGGGAAAGATTCGCCCAGTTGGCGCAACTCAAAGGTTGGAATCCCATCTCGCCCGATCCTTACCAGATCCTGGAATTCCTGCAAACAGGAGTTGACAAAGGTCTAAATTCAAGCACCCTAAAGGTACAGATCTCCGCTCTGTCTGCCAAAACTGGCACCAGATGGGCCCTGCATCCTTTGATCATCCAGTTCATAAAAGCATGCTTAAAAATCAGGCCGCCTAGAAAACCGTCCTTCCCGGCCTGGGATCTTTCGGTGGTCCTCGAGGCGTTTTACAATCCACCCTTCTTCCCACTTAACTCGATTTCTCTATGGGATCTGACCTTGAAGTTATCCTTCCTCATTGCCATTGCCTCGGCAAGGAGAGTGTCGGAGCTGAAAGCTCTGATGTCTAAGGAGCCATACCTGTTTTTTCGACCCGACAGCGTGATACTGAGACCTTCAGATCGTTTCCTTCCCAAAGTTACTTCGGCCTTCCACTACAGCCAGGACATCGTCTTGCCATGCCTTTCTAACGAGAGTGGCAAACCTCATGCCTTGGACATTAAGTCTACAATTTCCAAATATCTGTCGGCTACTACCCATCTTCGATCAACAGACGCCCTCTTGATTATACCTCACGGGGCCAGGCGAGGCCAGGCGGCCACTTCCCGCACCATCGCCTCTTGGCTAGTCAAGGCTATTGGAAAAGCGTATTCCACTCAAAAACTGGAGATCCCGGAAGGCGTCAGGGCACACTCAACCAGGGCAGTGGCAACCTCTTGGGCAGCATATTGTGGTGTTTCTTCGGAAACTATCTGCAAAGCAGCAACCTGGTCTTCCAGGCATGCCTTTATCTCCCACTACAGGGTGGACGCCGCGCTCTTGGCTACTGCCGAATTTGGCAGGTCTGTCATTAGGGCTAATTCTTCTGCTCTCTAGAGAATAAAATACTTTTGCATTGAACCCTCCAGACTGGCGAGTTATTTCCCAGTGTGTGCTGCCATGAATGCGTCAGGAAAACGGAAAATGGTATACTTACCTTTCCGTAATTTTCCTTTCCTGACGCATCTTCGTGGCAGCACACAGCTGCCCACCCTATTGTTCAATGATGATATTTACGAAGAATAATGCCGGGTGTCTCCCCTTCAAATTTATAGCTAACCAATCCTGTCAGGTTGTGGGGGCGGAGTCACAACCCAGTGTGTGCTGCCATGAAGATGCGTCAGGAAAGGTAAGTATACAATTTTCCGTTTTCAGGATCCCCATACATATAACATTATCTAGATGATTTCTTATTTCTTGGAGCACATGAGTCAGAAAAATTTATGAACCTTCTGAAGTTATTTTTTTAAATCTGTAAAAAGTTTGGTATTCCATTAGTTAAAGAAAAGACAGTTTTAAGAGGTCAATTGTCTAGAATTTTTAAGCATTACAATTGATACAGTCAGAATGGAATTTAGGCTCCCATTAGAAAAATTGGAAGTCATTTCTGCATTACTCATAGCTTTACTGCGTAAGAAAATGGTTTTATTAAAAGAGATGCAAAAGCTGCTAGGGTTGTTGGCCTTTGCGACAAGAATTTTGACAGTGGGAAGAATTTTTTCCAGATGGCTTTACTGTGCTATAGCAGGATTAAAAAAATCCTTATTCTCATATTCGCTTAACTTCTGATATGAAGGAAGACATGATAGTGTGGATAACATTTTTGTCACATTTTAATGGACAAATTTAGTTCGGATAAGGATTTCTGTAAAGCGACTGATGCTGCTGGATCAGCGAGCTTTGTTGCAATATGGAGCAATCATTGGTGTGCAGAGAAATGGGCAGTAAGATGGAAACACATGGGTTTATTGAAGAATAGTGTATTTTTGGAACTATTCCCTATTGTTGTTGCTATAAATATGGGGAGAATATTTAAGTAACCATTGCCTACTTATTAGTACTGATAATAACGTAGTGATGTTTGCAATTAATTGCTTGGCATCAAAATCGCCTCCAGTTAATAAACTACTAAGGTATCTGGTGTCACAATGCTTATTACTAAATATTTGATTAAAAGCAAAATACCGTATTTATCGGCGTATATCGCGCACTTTTTTGCCCTGAAAATCAGGGCAAAATCGTGGGTGCGCAATATACGCCGATACCCGCTTTCCCGCGCCGAGTTTTGAATACTACATATACCGAGCGCAGTACACTCGGGTATAGTCGGCCAGTCTCGGCTTCTTCCGCGGTCACGTCCTGGACGTACAGGACATGAGCGCGACAGTTGCCGAGCCTGCCCGAGTGTACTGCGCTCTGTATATGCTGGCGCAGTATTCAAAACTCAGCGCGGGAAACGAGTGGGGAGGACGCGAGGACGCTGCAGAAGGACGCCGGACCCGCCGAAGAGGCACCGAACCAGCCGCAGAAGGACACCCGAAGCCGCAGAAGGACACCCGAAGACGCAGAAGGACACCCGAAGCCGCAGAAGGACGCCGGACCCGCCGAAGAGGACACCCAAAGCCACAGAAGGACGCCGGACCCTACGAGGCCGCCGATGGACGCCGCGGAAGACACCAAAACTGTAAGTACAAAAATAACTTTTTTTCCACAGGATTGGGGGTCACTTTAGGGGTGCGCGGTATACGCGGGAGCGCGTTATACCGCGATAAATACGGTATATTCCAAGTAAGGACAACATTGTAGCGGATGCTCTTTCTTGATTTCAGATGACACAATTTTTCAAGCTGCTCCCAGAGGCGGACGAGATAGGTATGGTATGTCCGCGCAGTCTTTGGGATATAGTGTAATCTATGAGAATATAAAAAAGTCTTTAGCACCAAAAACCTGGATGGGATATTCTTCTGCATGGTTTTCATGGGTATCTTATTTTAATGCACAAAATGTCTCTTGGTCATCTTTTAACCACTTCCCGACCGCCGCATGTAAATGTACGTCCACAGAATGGCACGTACAGGCACATGGGCGTACATGTACGTCCTTGCCTTCTAGTGGGTGGGGGGTCCGATCGGGGACCCCCCCCCGCTACATGCGGCGGTTGGATTCCCGCGGGGTTGCGATCCGGGACGACGGCGCGGCTATTCGTTTATAGCCGCTTCGTCGCGATCGCTCCCCGGAGCTGAAGAACGGGGAGAGCCGTATGTAAACACGGCTTCCCCGTGCTTCACTATGGCGCTGCATCGATCGAGTGATCCCTTATGTAGGGAGACTCGATCGATGACGTCAGTCCTACAGCCACACCCCCCTACAGTTGTAAACACACACTAAGTGAACACTAACTCCTACAGCGCCCCCTGTGGTTAACTCCCAAACTGCAACTGTCATTTTCACAATAAATAATGCAATTTAAATGCATTTTTTGCTGTGAAAATTACAATGGTCCCAAAAATGTGTCAAAATTGTCCGAAGTGGGGCGTGGCTTGGACATGGCCGAGTGAGGCAGCAGACTCCCTGAGCTCCTCACACACCGACGCTACAATAGCCTGATCCGGTAGATCCGCGGCCACAAATAGGACGCCAACGGCATGTCCCAGAACCGGAGAGCCTCCTCCAGGACCAGGACAGCTTTGCAGCCCGGAATCGGCACGATCAACGCCTATTTCGGCGGCGGAACGCAGTCGAGTGCTGGGCCATCCAAGATGGCGCCCGGGAAAAGCAGGGGCGCGGAGGCTGCAACGAAGCACGCGCTGAGGCCTACTACACCGCCGCAGCACGGGTCCCCCATACAGACGCCGGCACTGGTAAGGGATCCGACCCCCCCTGTCTCCCCAATCTCCACCGCATCGCTAGGTCAGGGCTCTGACATCGCAGATCTGATGGGGGATAGGGACCTACGACAGCACCTCCTGTCCCTTCCCACCAAGGAGGACCTGGACCGCTTTGCCACCAGGGTTGAGAGGGCCTTTAAGCAGGACATTGAACAGCTGAAGTCAGACACCACTCAGCTAGGTACAAGGCTGGAGGCCCTGGAGCAGATAGTGGAAGAGGCCTTGCCTACCATCTCCCAGCTAAGGGATAGATGTGCTGCACAGGACAACCATATTGAGAGTCTCCTATCACAATTGGATGACTATGAGAACCGCAGCAGGAGGTCCAATATACGCATAAGGGGACTGCCTGAAGCTACTGGGGCCAGGGATATTATCCCTACACTGCAGGGCATTTTCAAGGAACTTCTAGGCCTCTCCCCTGCCGAGACTGTGGAAATTGACAGAGCACACAGGGCCCTGCGACCCCCATCGCAAGACGCGGAGAACCCGCGTGATATAATCTGTAAGTTACACAGGTACACGGTCAAAGACCAGCTCATGCAGCGAATGCGTAACCGCCCTTTCTTTGACTTTGATGGAGCACGCCTGTTCTTCTACCAGGATTTGTCACGCCGCACCCTGATGCAACGCAGGGCACTGGGCCCTCTCCTTGAATCCCTACGCTCGTCCAATGCCACCTATAGATGGGGGTTCCCCTTCGTTTTGCAGGCCAGCAGGGAAGGCAAGTCGGCAACCCTACGTACCAAGGATGACCTCCCGCATTTTTTGTCGCAGCTACAGCTGGCCCCTGTGGATTTCCCGGACTGGAGGATCAATTCTGGCATTCCGATGGTGGCGATGCCCCAACCATGGCAGCAGGTTCGCCGCTCCCGAGGCCGCAAACGGTCCTCTTCGGCTGCAGTGATGCCGGGGTCTTCAATGGGAGATTGAGGCACCACGGAGCCGTTAGATTTCCAATCTGGGTCTCCTGGGAACTGACCCTCTGATGTAAACGGCCAGTATGGAGGGGGGCCATTGCAACTTTATTCCTTGGGATATCCCGGGCTTGTTCGGTACCTACAGCTCACATATTGTGGATTGCCTACTCACCAACCAGAAGCCTGGTGCCCTGTATTAAGACCCTCTCCAGCTTTTTCAATGTTTCATTTTTTTTTACTACCTCTTTAGCATTTTTTTTCTTTTTAAGATGGCCTTTTGATACGTGTTATGTGCCCTGCTGTCCGGGTTTTTTTTTTTTTTTCACCCGGAGATATTTCGAGACTTTGTGGAGTCGCAATGCTCCCGGATATATATAGTTTGCTTTTTGCTGTGTGAGGGGTGGGAAACACCTGACTTTCTATGTCCGATCACTTCTCCCACATAGGACTACCCGCTTTGGGTGCCAGCCCAGATTTGGGCGCTTCGCCCGGCCCAGGTGGCCCTCACAAGTTGGGGGGGCTCCCTGGGCTTGGTGAACAGTTTGGGGCTTCTCCTCTTATCGCCTTTGAGGCGTTCGAGTGGCCCTGTTTTATGTTTAATGTGCCTTATGTAATGTCTTTTTTATTAATGTGTTTTCTTCTCTCCCCTAACTTCCTCCTCTTCTTCCTCTCTTCTCTTCCTTCTGGACTCTTACCTCTAGCGCTTATTCAGCGTCAGACGGAGGGATCAGCACTCGCCGACTATAACAAGATGGGGACTAGCGCCTGGACAACCCTTAACGTCAACACATGGCTACGATCAAGGTAGTGTCATATAATGTGCGTGGGCTGTGCTCTCCTAATAAGCGGAATAGGCTCTGGCTAGAGCTTAAGAGATTAGGGGCCCAGGTAATATTTCTGCAGGAGACCCACTTCACCGCCTCCTCGCTTCCTAAACTGCCCAGCCACCTTTTTTCGCAATGGTATCTTAGTAACTCCCCTACACCTAAGTCCAGGGGTACGGCAATAGCTGTCCATAGAAATTGCCCGTTCCAGCCCTCTGACCACAAGGTAGACCCCCAGGGGCGCTATGTGTTTTTGAAGGGCACAATAATGGGCCAGAAATACACCTTCGCAACCTTATATGCCCCAAATTCACAACAGATCACGTTTTTGGACCGGGTCCTGGACCAGCTGAGTGACTTCCGGGAGGGCAGACTGATACTGGGAGGGGACTTCAATGTCAGCCCTGATCCTCTCTTAGATACCTCTGCGAGCAAATCTACCCACTCCCACGCCTTCCTGAAACACTTCAAAAAGACCCTTCAGAGACACACACTGGTGGACTGCTGGAGGGCCCTTCATGCTGAGGGGAGGGACTACAGCTACTTCTCCAGTGTACATAAAGTATACACCAGAATAGATTTGCTGCTGGTGGATCAGGGTTCTTTGGACCTCCTGCTAGAGGCAACTATAGACCACATTACTATCTCCGACCATGCCCCTGTGACCCTTACGATCTCTTTAGCGCAGGCGCTGGCCAGGGCCAGGACTTGGAAGTTAAACGAGAATTTACTTGACGACGTGGGGGTGGTGGCGGGGGTTCAGGAGACTCTAACAAACTACTTTGCTGAGAATGCCAATGGTGAGGTCAGTGACGGCATCCTGTGGGAAGGTCATAAAGCAGTGGTTCGCGGTACTTTCATCGCCCTGGGAGCCAAACTTAACAGGGAGAGGCAGGCGGACTTCCAGAGGGTGCTACAGGCACTGAGGCAGGCCGAACTTAGTCATAAGCGGACATCGGCCCCATCCGAGCTCTGCCGTCTGAACGAACTTAGACAGCTCTTTGCTAGGTTGCTAGATAGGAAAATCGCGCGTAAACTGCGTTACATGGCCCACGCGTACTATGAATACGGCAATAAATGCGGACGGATGCTGGCGCGTGCGCTTCGAAAGAAGAGGCTTGCGGCTCACGTGCATAAACTACACTCCCCTAAGGGAGAACCGGCTCAGCACTCCTCAAAGATTGCCTCGATGTTTCGCGAATACTACGAGAATTTATATAACCTGGGAGCCACCGACTCCCCTGTGGAGGTGACCCACAAAAAAACTAAAATAGAGTCGTATCTTGCCTCGATCGGGCTCCCCACCCTGCCCCCTGAGCAGGCGACTGGCCTTGAACACCCTATTTCCACGGCGGAACTTTTGGCGACTATTAAATCTCTTCCCTCTGGCAAAAGTCCGGGCCCGGACGGGTTCACGAAGGCGTATTACGTAAAATTTTTTGACAAAATACAGGGCCCCTTATGCACCCTTTTTAACTCACTGGCGTCGGGTGGCCAACTCCCAAGGGAGACTTCGTTGGCACACATTACGGTGCTTCCGAAGGACGGTAAGGACCCTGCCCAACCCCAGAGCTATCGCCCGATTTCCCTCTTAAATACGGACCTAAAAATTTTCTCAAAGATTTTGGCCAACCGATTGAAACCTCTTCTTCCTGACTTAGTGCACGCAGACCAAGCTGGCTTCATACCGGGGCGGGAAGCCAGAGATAACTCAAATAGGGCGATACAGCTGATCCACTGGGCGCGCGCACGCGATCGGATGCCTCCATACTTGATACTGTCCACCGACGCTGAAAAGGCATTCGATCGCGTGGACTGGCAGTTCCTCAGCGCGGTTCTGGAGAAGGCAGGGTTGGGCCCACATATGCTAAGCTGGATCTCTACGCTTTATGTCTCCCCCACAGCACAGGTTAAGGTGAACGGTGGCCTCTCGGCTGGGTTCGCGATCCGGAATGGCACGAGACAGGGGTGTCCTCTCTCGCCCCTCTTGTTTGCATTGGTCCTGGAACCGTTGCTGCAAAGGGTCAGATCTAACCCCAACATTAGAGGGGTAAATGTAGGCTCCCTGGAACACAAGCTCTCTGCTTATGCAGATGACATACTGTTTCATGTGGTGGAGCCCCTTGTCTCGCTGCCAGTCTTGATGGATGAATTCCGGGAATACGGGGAGGTGTCGAACTTCAAGATAAACTATTCGAAATCCGAGATACTGCCGGTCACTGTCCCCCCTGCCCTGGCGTCCTCCTTGAGGGACTCATTCCCCTTCAAGTGGTCCACGTCCTCCATGAAGTACCTAGGGATCCAGCTTACTAATAGTGTGGACTCACTTTATTCCCAGAACTATGTCCCTCTTTTGAAAAAGACTTCCCAGGACTTGCTGGCCTGGGATAGGACAATGTTCACATGGGTGGGACGGACGAACATCCTGAAGATGACAGTTCTACCCCGCATCTTATTCCTCTTACAGATGATACCTATAAAATTACCGAAACGTTTCTTCACTGAACTACGGAGTATTTTTACTAAATTTGTATGGGGGGGTAGAAGACCTAGACTGGCAATGACGATCTTGCAAAGGTCCAAGTTGCGGGGAGGCTTGGGAATACCAAATATTCTTAGGTACTATCAGGCGATCGCACTACAGCGCATCCTGAACTGGAAGTTCCATACGTCCCTTAAGTTATGGGTCCCTCTGGAAAAGACAATGGCGGGACGGGACTTGTCCTACGCACCCTGGGTCCCGACGGACAGTAGAGGGCTCTCTGACTGGGTGTCCCCGTTGACGACTCACTCCCTGTCCGTTTGGGATAAACTGAATGGCGGCCTGGCACTAGCGCCGAGGACTTCCCCTCTGGCGCCTGTTGGAGGTTACCCGTGGTTCTCCCCAGGAGAGCTGAAAGCTTCCCTCGGAACGTGGGTTAGGGATGGGGTAGTTAGCCTCGCAAGATTTATGGACAGCGGAATTTTAACACCGCTGGCCACTTTACGCGCTCGATATGGTAGCTTTCCCTTTGACTTCTGGAGATACCGTCAGCTTGAGACCTTCACAGCAAAGTGTCAGAGGGTAGCACAGATCAGAACTAGCCTGACAGAGTATGAGCGCCTCTGGGCGTCGGAAGATCCAGAGCCCCATTTAATCTCGGTTCTATACCGACTGTTAGAGGACGCTTCCCCGAATCCCCGTCCTTACTTTATTAGAGAATGGGAGAGGGACCTACAGATTGACCTTACGGACGACCAACTTTACCACTTATACCGCCTAACCCACAAGAGCTCAGTTGATGCCAAAACCCAAGAAAATAATTATAAGTTATTGACGCGTTGGTACAGGGTGCCGGCCGTGTTAGCTAGAATTTTCCCTAATGCCTCGGATAGGTGCTGGAGGGGGTGTGGACAAAGGGGCTCTCTCCTCCATATTTGGTGGGAGTGCCCGGTGCTTCGCCCGTTTTGGGACATGGTTGCTAAACACGTGTCTGAGGGTTTGGGCATGGATGTTCCGGCCCAACCCCAACATTTCCTGCTCCACGTCCCCCCCATTCCCCTGTCACGGTATAAAAGTAGTGCTCTCCCCCACCTCCTCAATGCGGCAAAACGACTTATTCCGATTCATTGGAAAAGCTCACACATTCCCAGTGAGCAAGACTGGTTGGGGAAGGTGGGGGAGATCATGGAAGCGGAAGGTTGGCTGGCCACCTGCAGGGATACCCGCGAAAAATTCGAGGCCACCTGGGCAGAGTGGAAGGCCCACGTACATGACACAGCTTTGCTCTCCTCCAGTTTGGATGAGGCGCTACTGGTGTTGGCTGACCCCTCCTTTGGGGAACTTGTCCGGGCGCATCGTCAGACGACCTCCTGAGGCTCCGGGATGACGGGGGTCCTTTTGGTCGGCGAGTGCGGTGAGTGCTGATCCTTCTACCTTCCTATCTATCTTCTCTCAACTCTCTCTGTCCCTCCTCCTGACCCCCACTCTGTTCCTTTATCCCTTGCCCCTCTTCCCCCTTCTGAATGTTTAATGCATAGATATTTGTTTAATATTGGGACCATCGATGCGACCCCTAACCTGGTTGACTAGTCTCATTTCTCAGGTCTGTTACAATTAGCATGTAGCAAAGGGAGCCACCTTGCTGTCTGCCGGGGAGCGGGGGCATGGGGACACATTCCCTCCCCCGTTATTTTGGGGGGACCCGCCCATGAGGATCGAATGTCCCGGGTGGGTGGAGTGTCAGCCTGTCCCTGCTTTATGGCGGGCCACTGCTCCCGGTTTAATGTTTGCCTGAGCTCGGACCGAAGGCACTTTCCTTTAGAGTCCCTTCTCTCCCCTATCCCCTTCCCCCTCCCTTTGGCCCACTATCCCTTATCCCTCCCCTCCCTTACTGTCACCCCCTACTCTGGTTATTGTTATTATTTTGTATTGGCTTTCTGTCTGATTGATAATGCAGCATTGTACAATTGTCAATACCTCTTTTCTTTGAAAAATGGAAATAAATATTTTACAAAAAAAAAATTGTCCGAAGTGTTCGCCATAATGTCGCAGTCACGAATAAAATCGCTGATCGCCGCCATTAGTAGTAAAAAAAAAAATTATAAAAATGCAATAAAACTATCCCCTATTTTGTAAACGCTATAAATTTTGCGCAAACCAATCGATAAACGCCTATTGCGATTTTTTTTACCAAAAATAGGTAGAAGAATAGGTATCGGCCTAAACTGAGGAAAAAAAACATTTTTATATATGTTTTTGGGGGATATTTATTATAGCAAAAAGTAAAAAATATAAAAAAAAATTCAAAATTGTCGCTCTATTTTTGTTTATAGCGCAAACAATAAAAACCGCAGAGGTGATCAAATACCACCAAAAGAAAGCTCTATTTGTGGGGAAAAAAGGACGCCAATTTTGTTTGGGAGCCACGTCGCACGCACGACCGCGCAATTGTCTGTTAAAGCGACGCAGTGCCGAATCGCAAAACCTGGCCTGGGCATTAAGCTGCCTAAAGGTCCGGGGCTTAAGTGGTTAATGAGGATATGGCTCTTTCTTTTCTCAATAGTTTGATTGAGAAGAAATTCTCATGGTCGCATATTAATAAAATACTATGTGGAGTTTCATTTTTTCTAAATTTAAACGGTTTTCCTTCACTTTTTAGTTTTTTCTCATTAAGTCGGGCAATGAAAGGCTACAAAAGAGCAAACTTTTCAGTGGATACTAGACAGCCAATTTCATCAGAGCTGCTAGAAAAACTTTGTTTAGTCACTGAGCGTATTTTCTTCTCGGAATATGAAGCTTAATTATTCAAAGTGTCTTTTTCTGTTTGTTTTTCGCAGCCTTGAGAGTTTCGAAATTAATCCCTTAAAACAAATCTGCATTTAACGGCCTCCGTTTTGAGTAGGTCAAGAACGAGGAAAATTGCGTTTGCATTTTATTACTACAGTCTAAAACTGATCAATTAGGCAAAGGTGCATGGATTATTCTATATCCTTGTAATAATCCAGTAATTTGCCCAGTTTGATTGTTGAATAATTACATGCTTTCTCATCCAGTTGGTCATGAATTGTTATTTGTTCATGAGAATAATGTTCCATTAACAAGATTCCAATTCAGTAGAGTGTTGGAAAAAATGCCTGTGTGCCCCTAATTTGGACAAACTACGATTGTCCTGCCATTCTTTGAGAATTGGCGCTGCATCTGAGGCAGCCAAACTTGGTATGGGTAAGAATAAGGCCCTGTACACACGATCAGTCTAAACCGATGAGAACGGACTTCAGTTCAGTTTCATCGGTCCAAACCGACCGTGTGTGGGCCCCATCAGTCAGTTATCCTTCGGTCCAGAAATTTAGAACTTGCTTTAAAATTTAACTGATGGACTGATAACCGATAGGTCAAAACCGACGGTTAGTATGCAAAAGCATCGGTTCAAAACCTGCGCATGCTCAGAATCAAGTCGACGCATGCTTGGAAGGATTGAACTTCGTTTTTTTCAGCACGTCGTTGTGTTTTACGTCACCGCGTTGGACTCAATCGTTTTTTTAACTGATGGTGTATAGGCACATCAGACCATCAGTCAGCTTCATCGGTTAACCGATTAAAATGAACTTCAGTCCGTTCTCATCGGTTTAGACTGATCGTGTGTACAGGGCCTGAGATAAAACAAATTAGAAGATGGAAATCGAATGCGTATATTTCTTATGTGAGACCTAATGTCCAGTTTTGAATTTCAGGTACTCCAAAAGTTATATGGATCATCAGACACTTGTTTGTGTTTTGGGCAAATAGGAGAGCTTTGAACAGGATTTAAGGAGAAAACTTGAATTTGGATCCGAATTTGTTTCAAATTTATTGGTTTGGTAAGAGAGGGATGATATGGGAAGAATTGATGTCGGTGTTGGCAAAATTGGTTTATAGATGGCCTCTACCGGATATTCTGCTTATACACCTTGGAGGCAATCATATTGGCAAATTAAAAACATTAAATGTATTATTCCAAATGGCCATAAAAGAATTAAAGTCTGCTTCTCCTAAGACCATCGTATTCTCGGAAATCATTCCTCGCTTAATGTGGTTTCAAGTTAACCGATTATCAGTTTTTGAAACAGTCAGGAAGCAAATTAATAGAAGAATAGAAAAATTCATGTCCTTAGGATATGGAATATCATTTAGACATTTGGAGTTGGAAGGAGGGCTTCCAGGATTACATCGGAAGGATGGAATACATCTTTAGGATGTAGGCCTGGATATCTTGAACTTAGATTTCCAAACAGTCATTGAAAAGGCTGTGGTTTTGGGTAGGTAGGCAGGAGGCTTATTATGGCTCCTGCCTTCTTTGGGGACAATTTATGATTAAAGTTATGCTTGTTATACAACTTGAGCTATAATGGCTGAGTTGTTCAGTTTTATATTGGTATTTATGATAAAAAGTTATTAAGGTGAATTCTGATCATAAAAAGATATAGCTAGATTCAGGTAGCCGGGCGCATCTTTGAGGTAGCGTAGCATATCGTATTTACGCTACGCCGCCGTAAGTCAGAGAGGCAAGTGCTGTATTCACAAAGCACATGCCTCCTAAGTTACGGTGGCGTAGCGTAAATGGGGCCGGCGTAAGCGCGCCTAATTCAAATGAGTATGAGGGGGCGTGTTTTATGTAAATGGGTGGTGACCCGACGTGATTGATGTTTTTTACGAACGGCGCATGCGCCGTCTGTGTACATATCCCAGTGTGCATTGCTCCAAAGTACGCCGCAAGGACGTATTGGTTTCGACATGAACGTAAATGACGTCCAGCCCCATTCACGGGCGACTTATGCAAATTACGTAAAAATTTCAAATTTCGACGCGGGAACGACGGGAACGACGGCCATACTTAACATTAACATTGGCCAGCTATTTGTTCGACTAACTTTACGCCGGAAAAAGCCGTACGTAAACAACGTAAAAAAACTGCGCCGGGCGCACGTACGTTTCTGAATCTGCGTATCTAGTCATTTGCATATTCTACGCCGAACTCAACGGAAGCGCCATCTAGTGGCCAGCGTAAATATTGCACCCTAAGATACGACAGCGTAGGAGACTTACGCCGCTCGTATCTTAGCCTAATTTAAGCGTATCTGGTTTCCAGAATACGCTTAAATTTAGGACAGCATAGATTCAGAGTTACGTTGGCGTATCTACTGATACGCCGGCATAAAGCTACCTGAATCTAGCTAATAATTTATGGATTTGTTGATAAGAGTTATTGGTAAACCAATAAATAAGCTGCGGCCAAAAAAATAAATACAATTATTTTTTTAATCTAAATATATTGTAGTATTGTTTTTATTCAAATGACTGTTTGGGAAAAAATATTATTTAGTTGCTTACTGTTCCATCATTATTATTATTTTTTTTAAATAACAAATTGTGAAAAAAAAATAAAAAAAATAAGGGCTCATTCACACCGATTCTCTGGCACATACAGTGTGAATAAAGGAAAATTTATTATCATACTTACCGTAATTTTCCTTTCCTGATGGACTCCATGGCAGCCTACGTGTGGGTTAATCCCGCCTCCTCTCCAATGTGATAGGACCCCATACCCATAAAAGTTAACTCACCAATAGACTCAGTGTTCCGTAACTATCCCGACTCCATAATTTCAGGGTGGGAACTCCGTCTGCCATGGAGTCCATCAGGAAAGGAAAATTACGGTAAGTATGATAATAAATTTTCCTTTTTCCTGACTGACTCCATGGCAGCCTACGTGTGGGAAATAACTAGCCAACACACGGGTGGGTATGCTGAACAGAAATATATTTAATTTGTCCCGTCAGCCGACAAGACTGATAAACCAAAATTTACAGAAGACAGTGCTGCAGGTTCAACACAGTAATGGGACATAAAGGTGTTTATAGAAGACCAAGAGGCCGCTCTACAAATAACGTCTGGCGCCACATGACGGGCTGCTGCCCAGGAAGCTGCCATCCCTCTCGTGGAGTGAGCTGTTACCGCCTGCGGAGGAGCCAAGCCCTTTGCACAATAAGCCTGTTGTATCGTTTGGACGATCCAGGATGCGATTGTTCTTGAAGATGCCTTCTTCCCTTTGTTCTTGCCTGAATGCAGGATGAACAGGTGATCAGAACGTCTGAATGTAGATGTAATTTGAAGATATTCAGTGAGTATCTTGCCCATATCCAGAGGGTGAGTCTCATCAGAATCTGGGTTTTTAAAGGTAGGGAGAACTACTTCCTGATTCTCATGGAAAACCGACGAGACCTTCGGTTTGGAGCCCAACATAGGTATCAGAACCACTCTGTCTGGAAAAAAGGTGAGAAATGGCTCCTTGTGACCCAAAAAACCGATCTCGGACACTCTCTTGGCCGAGGTGATAGCTACCAAAAAGGCTACTTTGGCTGAAAAGTTCTTCAACGAGGACGGGGAAGGTCCCGACATACTAAGTCCATTCAAAAAGTCAAGTACTAACGGGAGATCCCATTTGGGGAATCTTGGCTTCCTCAGAGGTCTCAATCTTGAGGCTCCACGAAAAAACTGTTTGATTAGTGGATGAGTTGCCCAAGGGATTCCAGAAAAGGCTGAAAGTGCTGAGATTTGAACTCTTAGTGAGCTTACAGACAGGGGTAGGTCTAGCCCTGATTGAAGAAAGCTCAGGATGTTTTGGATTTCTGGGTTCTTGAAGGAACTGCCCGCGGTTACAGAAAATTCCACAAACTTAGACCATATTCTACCGTACACTTTATTTGTGCTTCCTTTCCTTGAGCTCATAAGGGTAGAGATCACCCGAGAGGCGCAGCCAAGGGATTCTAGCCTTTCCCTTTCAAGAACCAGACCGCTAGTTTCATTTGAGCCGGACAGGGATGGAGGAGTGTCCCCTGGGAGAGAAGGTCTGGTCTGCATGGTATTGGAATTGGGTCCTGAAGACTCAGCTGAACCAAAAGAGGGAACCAAGGCCTGTTCGGCCAGTATGGAGCCACCATTGTGATTTCCACTTCTTCCGCTAGAAGTCTCTTCAGGAATTTTAGAATTATTGGGATCGGGGGAAAGGCGTACGCCCTCTGAAACCACCACCGATCCGTTAGGGCATCTGTCCCGATTGCCTGGCTGTAGTAACCCCTTGTGTAGAAATTCTTCAATTTGGCATTGTTCGGGGAGGCAAAGAGATCCACTTGGGGATTGACTCCCAGGGATAATATCCAACGGAAAGACTGGTCGTGGAGAGACCATTCGTTGACGTCCACCTGAGTTCGTGACAGGAAATCCGCTTGGGAGTTCTGAATGCCTGGAATGAAAACAGCCGTCAGGTTGACCAGGTTCACTTGGGCCCATTTCATAATGGGCTCTACTTCCTGGAGAAGGGATGAGCTCCGAGTCCCGCCTTGTCTCTTGACATATGATACTGCTGTGGTGTTGTCCATCCTTAGAATTACTGACTTTCCCTTCAGCAGTTGTGAAAAGGACTGTAGGGCACACCAGGCCGCTCGAAGCTCCAGGGTGTTCGAGCCCGGATTGTGTAGGCGAGCGTCCCACCTGCCTTGCGCCATGCTTGTGCCGCATAAGGCCCCCCAACCGGAGCCACTGGCATCTGTCGTCACTGTGACCCACGAAACTGGAGCGATGGAGTGACAATTCAGCAGATTCTTCGGTTGAAGCCACCAGAAGAGGCTGCCTCTCATTGACGTTGAAATGTGGATCCGCTGACTCATGCTCCCTGATTTCCACTGCCTGAGAAAGCCGGATTGGAAGGGACGTAGCCTCCAAAGCGCCCATTTCACCATTGGTGTTGTGGATACCATTGTCCCAATGATCTTCAAGCATTGATGAGCTCTTAGGTGGCGAGTACTCAAGGCCCGGGAAATCCTCTCCTGAATTACCGGAATCTTCTCTGCTGGTAGAGAGATGGTCTTCCTTACTGTGTCGAATTGAGCACCTAGATAGGTTAGACACTGAGTTGGCTCTAGATGGCTTTTTGCCAGGTTCAGGAGCCACCCGAATTCGGACAAGGTCGAGATGACCTGATCCCTCTGTGCCAAGAGAAGGGTCTTGTCTTGGGACAGGACCAGGAGGTCGTCCAGATAATGATACAGACGAATCTTCTTCAGCCTGATGAGAGCTACCAGTGCCAAAAGAACTTTGGTGAAGACCCGTGGGGATGTTGTTAGGCCGAAGGGTAGGCACACGAACTGGAGGTGTTCCTGGTTGACATAGAACCTGAGGTACTTGTGCAGCTCTGCTGCTACTGGGACGTGGAAATAGGCATCCTTTAGGTCCACGGAAATCATCCAGTCGCCTGGCTGTATTGCTTGTTGGATGGTTGATAGAGTTTCCATTTTGAACTTTTTGTGTGTTATAAATTTGTTCAAATATGTCAAGTCTATGACTGGGCGCCAGGTACCGTTCTTCTTCTGTACTAAGAAGAGAGGGGAGTACACCCCAAGAAACTGTTCGTCTTTTGGGACGTGTACCACTGCTCCCTGAATCTTCAGGAGGTGAATGTAGTCTAGAAGGACCTGTTTCTGCTCCAGTGACCCTGGAAGAAGGGTGGAGATGAACTTTGGACAGGGAGGACTGGAAAAGGACCATGCGTGTCCTGAGGTCACGGTCTTGATGACCCAAAAGTCCTTGATTGAGGCCGCCCAGACGTGCCGATAAAGGAGTAGACGAGCTCCCACACGACCCGCTTGGGCGGGCGTTGTCTCAAAAAGATTTCCCCTTGTCGCGTCCAGTTGACGCCTGAGTAGTTGGAGTAGGTCTCCGGTAGGAGCCTCTACCTCTGCTCCAATTCCTTCTGTAGTTTCCACCAGGCCTGTAAGCGCGAGCTTCCCTAGCGCGGTCCGGGCTGTATCGCCGAAATTGAGGCATTTTTCTTCCCGTTTGGCGCTTGTCCTGAGGAAGGAAACCAGATTTGCCGCCCGTGACTTTGGAGATGGCATCATCTAGCTTGTTGCCAAACAGGGTTGATCCTTCAAAGGGAATCTTGCACCAGTTCTGCTTCGATGATGGGTCAGCAACCCAGGGGCGTAGCCAGAGGGCCCGTTTCGCGGTTACAGAAGAAAGCATAATCCTAGCTAACAGGCGGATTAAGTCAACGGAGGCTTCGCCCAGGAATGCGACCGCCAATTTTAGCTCTGCCGTGGCTGAGTTCTTGGCTAGTTCTTCAGAAACGCCTTTGAGGAAAGAATCAACGTTTTCCGTCCAGGCTTCCATGGCCTTTGATAATGCCGCTAAAGCTAGAGCGGGTTTGCACGCTGTGCCCGCAAGGCCATAAATTCTTCTGAGGTCCTGGTCCATTCTTCTGTCCAGGCCATCTTTGAAAGAGACGGAGTCAGCAATAGGTAAAGTGACATGTTTAGCCAGTCTCGTTACTGCCGCATCTACCAGAGGAACATTTTCCAAATGTTTGACCTCCTCCTGCTTGAAGGGATAGAGCCTTGAGGCTTTGTTAGCCATGGAAGATTTCTTGTCCACCTTGCTCCATTCCTCTTCAAAGATACCCTTCAGTTCAGACAGAAACGGGAACGTAAGGCGTTCTTTTCCCAAGCGCTTAAAATATTTTTTCTGCTTGGCTGGAGAAGCAGGTTGTTCCTCCCATAAGAGAGCCTCCTTAATCGCTTTGACGAGTGGCGTCACCTGCGCGAAGTCAAATTCTAAGCCTTCTTCATCACTCTCTAGGTCACCCTCAGGAAAAGCCGGAGTGGAGGCTTGAGGCCGGGAAGGACCTGGATCCTCTAGGATCTCCAAGTTTGGAGAAGCAGACCCGTCAGTGTTGGTCTGAATCTGCGTGTGGGGCATGTTCTCTCTTAGAGTTCGTTGAACCACACGTTCCACCAGAGACTCGATGCGATGACCTTCAGTCTCTTTTTCCCTAACCGCATGGGCGTAGCATCGGTCGCACAATGATTTGCCCTCAGGGACACGAGTGTCACATCCCCAGCAGGCTCTGCGATCAGAGCGACTATCATGGCGGTGGGAGCGGTGTCTTGAGGAGGAATGTGATCTTCTCCTCCGGTGGGAAGAAGTAGATGGAGATCTACGCTTGGACCTCGACTTTGAGGAAGAAGAAGTGCGTTGCGGACTGGCAAGGTCTTCCGGTTCTGGATTGGAAGGGCTAAATAAAAAACATTTAGGGAGGAAACTGTCAACACACATGAAAATGTGACTAGCAGCCCCAAACCCGAACCCTTTCCCGCACATACCTTGTGCGTGAGGGCTGGCCACCTGTAGACGGTGACTGGTCCATAATTACTCTGGACCTGCGTACAGTGGATGACAATTCAGGACCAACAAGGAACCTATGGTGCCGAATAAAAAATATATTAAATAAAAGTGTGCTGTCCCCTTAAGAAGAAATTCTCTGCTCATTGCTGCTGCTTTTTTTTTTTTTTTTTTTTAAATAAATAAATAAATATATAGTCAACTAATTAAACGAAAATTCATTTAGACAAAACAATTAAGTTAACATAGTGATTTAAATAATTAAATACATGCAGATAAAACATAAGCCAAAATAGGAGCATGGTAAAATCAATAAAAGCCAGAAGCAACATTCACTGACCTGGCAACCAGAAGGGAAACACCCAGACACTCAGCTGCTCGCCTGAAGGGAAACCCAATGAACATAGGCGAGCAGCTGATTTTAAATCACCCGCCGGTGACGTCACGCGTCCTCCACGAACGCGCCTGCGCAGTGGAACGCGATCCCACGGCGCCTGCGCGGCCGCCGCGGGAATCGACGGACTGCGCATGCGCGACCAAGCCTCGCTCTGAGGATGGATACGGCGCATGCGCGGGGCACTCGATGGGGAATCAGGAAGTCACAGGCGTGCTGGAACGCAGAGGCGCTCCAGCCGCCATACACACACAAAACAAACAACACAGAGGCACGAATAAGCGACTGCCATGGAGGAAATATATAGAAAGGGACCTTGCCAGCCGATCCTAGAAGTCTTCAGCACACGCCACAGCCACAACCAAGTGTGCTGGGAAGCTCACCACCCGCCCATGGCTGGGATCCGAGCTGCACCGCTTAAAGTGTGCCCTTTTCCATTCCTTGAAGAAAAACGATTTTGATCCATGGAGGAGGAAAAAAAAGGAACACTGAGTCTATTGGTGAGTTAACTTTTATGGGTATGGGGTCCTATCACATTGGAGAGGAGGCGGGATTAACCCACACGTAGGCTGCCATGGAGTCAGTCAGGAAAAGTAGATTGTTAGTGCGGCTAGAGCCACCTGTTATTCTATGAGGATGCAGTGGCTATATGAACACAGCTGTAGGTCCTAATTTGAAAGGTGTGCAGGTGTGGGTGAGTGGCCCCGAATGCACACGTTCTGTGTTTGGGGATGTACATCTGCATCCTCGTGCCTGTCAAATTAGGACCTGCATCTGTGCTCATACAGCTGATGCATTTCCATAGTGTAACATATGCCTTCACACTGCAATAGCCACATAAAAAAAAACACTGATTCCCAATGTGACTGAGCCCCAAGACCTCATTTACACACAGGACTTTATTTATTAACTCACTGTAGTTTTATCTTTTAGATTTAGCAGGAGTTTTGTAAGTTATGTTATGTTTGTGTCTGCTAATAATGATTTTTGTGTATTTTTAGTGAAAATGTTGTTTTTCTATTGGGTGGGGGGAGGCTGTACGGGGGCCCCATGATTTCTAACGGCAGCCCTGTCCCAATGCCACAAACAGCTGCCAAGGGGAACCAGGGTGTAGAACCTGCTGTGCCTTCAGCTGCCTTGACCTTTAGCCACTGTGCATGCACGCCCGATAGCAGCAGCCACCTAGGACTTCACTGGGCACGAAAAGTGCTCAGGCACACGGCCACAGAGGCCTGGGCCTGCACAAAGCAATATCACAAAATGTCACCCCCCCCCCCCTCCACAACATGGCAGAGGCTTAGGACAACACCAGAGGCTAATGCCAGGAAGAGGGGACGGGAAGGGGTGGCTCCCAGGAAACACTCCACAGTCAAATACTGTCAGTTTTGCTATAGAAGGTTGTATATATCAAACAGATGTGCCACTTCACAGGCAGGTTGAGAGCATCCTGCAGGCACATTATTTAAAAAAAAATGCATTTTTTATATTGCCCTTTAAGCATGATATAAAAAGCTGCTCCCTGAATTTTTAAAAAGCATTTTTTGGTTTGCTACGTGTTCCCCAAAGCAAAGTGTCCATCCCCCATGCCATTTGTTTGACAATCTCTCTTAATCTAGTAAATAGCCATTACTATTTTTTAATCTTCATTTCCCATTGACTTCAATAGGGTTTAGATTTGGCACTTGAACTTCATTAATATTCATAGAACCTGCCTCAAACCAAATCCAGGTTCAGCTTATCCCTAAATATGGGATAGTGACAGCTTCTGGGCACTTTATTGTTTTCTGGTCAGACCTGCAATCACACAGTGTCTGGTAGAGGCAAAACGTCCATCAGCAAATTCCATTGTGGCTCTGAGATGTAATGTGACAAAATGCAGAGAGCTGAAAAAGGAAGCTGATGCTGGAAGATAAAGTGTGTTTTAATTAGCTATGTAATTTTGGAAAATGTACCTTTTACCATGCCCACCTATCAGTGTGGCACCATGGCACACCTTGCATGGCACACTATTTTTAACCCACGGAAATGTGTCCCTGCCATGAAAGGACTAGTTTTTAGATTGTGTTTGCCACCTAGAAACAATAATTTCAGTGCTCCCTTGGCAGAGACCATTGAGTGCCAGGATAAGAATGGCATTCATGAAAAATCCATTCCAGACTCTTTATGTTTGTCCTTAGAAATCAGTTAGCCTAACTAGGAAATACACCAAACAAACCTATTTTCATGTACAGGCCACATTGTAGATTTAGCATTTACAAATAAATATAACATTACAGGATGGAGCTTTTATCAGGTTTTTGTTTTTATTACATGTGCTGAAAATGGAACACACATTACACAGCCTCAGCAAAAACTATGCTGCTTTCTGTTCATGTTGTAGTTTAGTGATAGCTGTGGCTAAGAGCATCAACCAGGACATTGTTGAACTTCTCCCATGCATGCTGGACTTGAGGGCTAAAGGCAGATCCCAGTTTGCCAGCCAGGACAACAACCAACACTTCTCCAAGACGCTACATAAAAAAAAGCAACATTTTGTTATTAGTATTTAAACATATCATTACTTTATCAAATTATTTCATTAGAAAAATAGTAATATATAACAGCTTTTTTCGTTACCCAAAGTGTAAAAAAAGTTTGAAAATGTGTAAAAGTGTACTACAACCAAAGAGAGATGAGCAGTTGTTACTTATTTCTTGAGCTGCTAAAGTAAAATTGGTTGCTGTGGACTACTATTGACCATTTACTCTAGTTATTAAGATATATTCAAAGCCAAACTTTTATTTTTATTTTTTAATGGAGAACGGAAGGGTTAGCACCCCTATAATTTTCCATCCGCTCTACAATTGTCACCAGCACCAGAGGTGAAAGGTATCTTCTAATGGGGTCACATAGTCAATTTGAAATTGTATAAGAGGCTACTTTTTCAAAACCTTTTAGGCCTCGTACACACGACGGGGACATGTCTGATGAAAACGGTCCGCGGACCATTTTCATCAGACATGTCCGCTGCCGGATTTTGGTCTGATGGCTGCACACACCATCAGACCAAATTTACAGCGGACAGCGAACGCGGTGACGTGGCCACGCCGTCGCCGCGACGATGACGCAGCGACGTGCGCGACCCTGGAAGGTCAATGCTTCCACGCATGCGCCGAATCACTTCGACGCATGCGAGGGCTTTCGGCTGAGCAGACATGTCCGGTGAGTCGTACAGACGACCTAACATGTCCGACGGACAGGCTTCCAGCGGACATGTTTCTTAGCATGCTAAGAAACATTTGTCTGCTGGAAACCTGTCCGATCCACCGGAAAATGTGTTCGGTCGGCCGTACACACGACCGAACATGTCCGCGGAAACTGGTCCGCGGACTAGTTTCAGCAGACATGTTCGGTCGTGTGTACGAGGCCTAAGAGATTCCCTCACACTTCCTGTTTAGTCTCTAAGACAGGAAGCATGTGGAAATCTTCCCCCATGAGATACAAAAAGCAGGAAAAAAAGAATGCTTGGGTTTTTAAATATGTCTTACTCCTCAAAATGAACAAAGTTTGGGATTTAAATATACACAAAGGTGACAAGGTCATACAGTACATTTCTGTTTGGTCAATAGAAAGCAATCAAGCCCAGTGTTAAATAAAATATTAAAATTATTACCCTAAAGTTCTCAGGATCCACATGCAGTTGGTTAGCATGTTCTTCACTGAGGTCGTGCAGAGTGCCCTTCACGTTGTCTAGGTGATGGATGGCATTGTCAATAGCTCCCAGAATCTTCTTGCCATGTGCGTGCACCTTAGGATTGGCAGCAATTGCAGCTGGACTGGAGAGATCTCCAAAGGTGCTGAAATACCTCTGGGTCCAGGGGTAGACTAAAAACAGCCTATGATAAATGGAAGAAAACATATTTGATTAATATTTTCCACCAGGAACCTTCAAACATATATATACATCAGCAATTAATAAATACAACTTCATGGATATGATGCAGTACCTGTATGACTGACTGGTATGTACCTGTGAACTTGTACCAATTACTACTTGCATGTATGTGTGCAAGGATATGAATAATAAAACAAATTATGTTATCATTCTGTGTAAACATATATGTTACTTTCAAAACTAACATTTACTACACTATTGTGCAGGAAGTCCCATCTTAGGAAAGGAAAATAAATAACAGAAAGAAACATCAGTAATGACAATTATCATTTTGGTAAAATACTTGCAAAGTATTATTTTGATTAAAATAATTGCACAGATTACCATACCAAGCCAGAGAGTAGTGGAGGATTATAACCTTGGTTATTTTTTTTCCACCATTGGAGAGATTTCCCCTTCACTTCCTGTCCTATAGCCACAACAGGAAGTGAGAGGAAATTTCTCTATAATGGTGAAAATCCCCTCTTAGACAGTTGTCACCAGAACTGTGCCAATTAGAAGTTTTCCCTTCCATTTCTGTTTTAGTGGCAACTCAAGATTTGGGATTTTCTCTAATTTTCAGTCTAGGTGACAATTGTGACCAGCACAAACAGAAAAGGTGGGGACACAGACAGCAATAAATAACTAATTCCTTTTTTTTTTTTTTTTCGATAAAGTGGGTGATCTCTCCTAGGTTTGGAATCTCTCCTATGGTTTTTTCTGTCAGTGGCCCCACTGGGGAGATTTTTCATCACTTTCTATTCTTCTTACTCACAGCCACACTGATTGGATTTGGACAATCTAAAAACAACAAAGGTGTAAAATATGCAACAAACAAGGAAAACTATGGAATTCCACTTTACATAGTGACTTATTAGGCAAACCCAAATCTGATACATTGAAGTAATTTTTTTAGGTTAAATTACATTTTGAAATTTAAAACCATGGAAATAATAAAGCATTAGAAGACTGTTAAATGATTCAGGTTAGAAGATACTGGTAGCATAGTAGAGAGATTCTGAAAAAGTAGTAACACCAAGGGAAGTTGTTATACCTGGTAAGTGCTTCATGTCCATCCTGTTCAATATTGACCTTCTGCCACACAGAGTTGATGGCGGCCTTCTCTTCAGCAGTCCAGTGAACCATGGTGTTGGATTGAGTCAGATGAGAGTAGCTCTTGCTTAAAGAAGTAGATGGTGGATGGCAAACACAACTTTCTCCCCATTTTATTTATAGTCTGCTTTGTAAGTCACGCCTACATTGCATTTGTGCTTTGTCATAGTATTGTATCTCCGTTAAACTGATAAGTGAATCATATCACTGACTATGCTGCTTTATATCATGCCTTGTTCATAGCTTATTTTCTATGGCTACATGCTGATCACACAGAACTTGGCCTCAACATGCATAAGTTGAAAACAGATAAGACATAAACATCTATGCAACAGATACAATTTGTGATACAGAACACCCAATTTTATGTCTTTCATGAAACATGGCAACAGATTTCTTGTGTTACAGGTATTATACATAGGAATTATACTCTCAGATCAACATAGTGTTGAATTATATAGATAAACAGGATTATTATGATATCACCATCATGCTTGAAGGCTAAGTAGGTTTGAAAATAGATTTTTTTAAGAAATGTATTGAATGTTATTTAAGTGTACAGACATAACATAGAAAATGTTCGGTTCACTATATTTTGGATACATAATCTTCATATCTTAGTCATTCCTAAAATTTCTAATAGCAAGGCTATAATAATGCTTACAGTATATATATATATATATATATATATATATATATATATATATATATATATATACACTGTATGTATAAATACTTTTTGCCGAAAATTCATAGTAATGTTTCATAAGTTACATCTAAACTCAAACTTTATTTTTTATTTTTGGATAGAGTGTGAAAGGATTTGAACCTCTGTCAGTTTTTTTCTGCTGTGTCAATATCAGGCCTCATTCACACCTGAGAATAGCTGAAATGTGCATTTCCAAAACGTGCAGCATCATACATACTAAGGGGAGTACAACTGAGGGGATCCATAGTGGAGAAGGATCTTGGGGTTTTGGCAGATCATAAGCTTAATAATAACAGTGTCAAGCTGCGGCTTCCAAAGCGAGCAAAATCCTTTCTTGTATTAAGAGAGGTGTGGACTTCATAGAGAGAGAGAGATCATTTTTCCCCTGTACAAATCATTAGTAAGACCTCATCTGGAATATGCAGTTAAGTGGAGAACCACTGCATTAGTTGAAACCACTTTGGTAATTATCTCCACCCCCATGTCTTCTTTGTGGCTACTTGCTTCAAGTAGGGTGAAAGGGCCCGGCTCCTTCCAACTTAACTTGACAGATCTGGTTACAAAGGATGGAGCTAAACAATCTTCTTACTACATATTACGGTCATACAGGCCCTCTGTGACGTGTGCTGACATTGTCTGACCATTATTAAAAAAAAAAAATGTTGTTACTGAAATCACACAATAAGACCAAGAAAAAAAAGGAATTTAATACAGAAATGTTGGCTTACTGAAAAGTATGTCCATGTACCGTATATATGCACTGAATACTTGGTCAAGGCTCCTTTTGCATGAATTACTGCACCAATATGGTGTGGCATGGAGGCGATCATTCTGTGGAACTACTAAGGTGTTATGGAAGCCCAGGTTGCTTTGATAGGTCAGGTGAGTTTGCTTTTTGCATAATCAACCTCTGTATCACTCACAATGCACCCATGCTCACCATAACCGTGCAATTGGCAGTTAAAGTAGCACATTGCCGAATGGCAAAAAATGGCCTGGTCATGAAGGGGGTAAATCCTTCCGAAGCTTAAGTGATTAACCTTTATGGAACAATATCGAACTTCAAAATAAACTACACTAAATCCGAAGTGATTGGTACAGAGTTTAACATAAACCAAAGGAATCAAATTAGCTCCCTCTTCCATTTCAAATATTCTTCCTCTTATGTTGGTAACTTGGGAACCAACATTTACCCTTTGCCATATCTTTAAGCTAAATTTTAGCCTACTAGCCAGGTCAATCAAACAGAATTTACAATGATAGGACCGGGAAAGTCTGCCGTGTCTACCTTGCTTCCTTCAAGCCCTCCAGTTGAAACTGTCATTAGGGTTTTTGAGAAACCACAGAACCAAATTTTTAAAGTATATCTTGCAGGAAAACCAGCAAGACTAAGGAGGTCAATCCTGATTTTCAAAAGTTGAAAGTAGGAATTGGGTTCCCTGAACCAGTCAAATACCATGAGGCAGCCCAAGTAGAGTAGTTGATTGGTGCCACCAATTCAAATTGTAACCCTGGGTCAAATTGTAAGAAGCACTAACTAAGCCACTACTAGCTGGGCTTTTATGGTTCCCCAACACCCTAGAGCTATCATTTACTACACAATAGGGATGAGCCAAACACCCCCCCCCCCATTAGGTTCGCACCAGAACCTTCGAAGGGACTGAACGTTCGTTTGAACTTTTAGAACCCCATTGAAGTCTATGAGACTCGAACGTTCGAATTCAAAAGTGCTCATTTTAAAGGCTAATATGCAAGTTATTGTTGTAAAACGGGTTTGAGAACCCGGGTCTTGCCCCAGGGAACAAGTATCAATGGAAAAAAAGTTTTTAAAACGGTCGTTTTTTCTGGAGCAGTGATTTTAATGATGCTTAGGCCCCGTACACACGACCAAACATGTATGCTGAAACTGGTCCGCGGACCAGTTTCAGCATACATGTTCGGTCGTGTGTAGGCGCGAGCGGGCAGAATTCCAGCAAACATTTGCCCGCCGGGCCTTTTCCCAGCGGGCAAATATTCCTGGACTTGTTTTAAAACCGTCCGCTGGAATCCTGCCCGCTCGGACATGTATGGTCGTCAGTACAGACCTACCGTACATGTCCGAGCGCCCGCCGTCCCTCGCATGCGTCAAATGACTTTGACGCATGCGTGGAAGCATTTAAAAGGCAGGCCCGCCCACGTCGCTGCGTCATCGTCGCGGCGACGGCGCGGACACGCCCTGCGTATTGTTTACGCACGGACTTCTGTACGATGGTTAGTACAGCCATCGTACAGAAGTCCCCGGGCAGACATGTACGGTGAAAACGGTCCGACGGACCGGTTTCATCGTACATGTTTGCCCGTGTGTACCCGGCCTTGAAGTGAAAAAAAATTGAAAAATTCCTTTAAATATCGTACCTGCTGGGTATCTATAGTATGCCTGTGAAGTGGCACGTGTTTAGAACTGTCCCTGCACAAAATGAGATTACTAAAAGAAAAAAGTCATTTAAAACAGCTTGCGGCTTTAATGCAATGTCTGGTCCCTGCAATATGGATGAAAATCATTGAGAAAAATAGCATGGGTTTCCCCGCCCCCCCTCCCCCCAGGTCATTACCAGCACCTTTGGCCCTATATACTTTAAACAACAGTATACAGGCGGTGCAAACAAGACAGGGACTGTAGGTTTGTTGTTAAGTAGAACTTAGAACTGGTACATTTTAAAGTGTAGCTCCAGCCAAAAAACACATTTTTACGCTTTTCTGAAAACATAGAGAAGGGTTATCACCCCTGTAATATTTGTTTTGCTGTCTGTGCGCATCTGTTGAGAAGATTGCAATTCACTTTCTGTCCCAATAACAAATGATTTTTTGTGAAACAAGGATTGGTGATAAAGAGAATTTCCCTTCCTAGGGGTAGATTTCCTCTCACTTCCTGTTGTCTCCTTCCGTTTGCAAGTAGGAGTCATTTGTAAGTTGGATGTTTGAAAGTAGGGGCCTGCCATATATACTCTGCAGAAATTTGGGCCCTAGGTGTTGGTGTTGCCACAACACTGTAAGCCCTCACAGTTAGTCTTGGTGGGCGCTGGTACGCCCTGCTGTGAACTATTATATCAAGAATGAATAAAGGGGGCACAATATGAGCCCACTTTCTTGGGACTGCGGCTCCCTCAGCCCTGCTAGGTAGGTAAGGGTTAAGGGTTTTAATGGCAGCACCTGGCCTGCTAAGGAGCTCGGCAGGCCGGGTGGGATCAGCCAATAGGGTACGGTGGAAGCTGCTGGAAGAGCCTGGAGGCTATTTAAGGACCAGCAGCTTCCGGTGGTCTTCCTCTGGCCCTGTGTGAAGCAAGCAGCACGGACTCCTGCTTGAACGTCTTACCTGCTCAGATGGAAGATTTACTAAGGCAGCTCGTCGAGAAGGCAGGCGGAGCCGGAGGCGAAGCGTGGCTACGTCAATGCCTGTCGGCTGGGACGGAGAAGGAGGCGCGGCTTTGCGAGGAAGGAGAAGAAGGCGTGCCATAGGGCGGTGAGCTAATTTTGATGGACGGCTCTGTGCAGGTACCGCCCGCTCCCGCCCCATCCCCTCGTTCAAGACGCAGCTCCCCGCCGGAGAGAGCGAGTGCCCCGCCAGTGGCTGAAGCTGGGATGTCAACGCAGCAGTCGGAGGACGAGGCCGGGGGCGTGGCGACCAGGAGCTCGGGTGGAAGAAAGAAGAAGCGTGCGGCTTCACAGTCCCCTGCGAAGAAGGGGGGTCGCCGGGGTCAAGCAAAGAAGACACCTCCACAGGTCAGCAGAGGTAGACAGCCGGCGGCGCAGGCCCTCAGGCAGCAACAAGGTCCACCACAGGCAGGCGCTCAGCACCCAGGGGCGCCACAACAGGCACCTGGTTTGCAAGGGAGACAGCAAGGCCCTGCAGCGCTGCTGGAGCAAGCGGCTCAGCAGCAGGGCATCCAGCCCCCAGCAGTGGGTGAGTTAAGCCAGCTATCTTTATTATCTGGGCTTGTGGGTTCATTGTCAGTACTGATCCAATCTTTAAATGCTAAAATACCTGTCAGTCAGAATGAAATCTTAACCCCTCACAACATATCAGGTAACACTGCTGTTAACCCCATTGTTGTCCCTGTGTTTACTACTCAGTTAGCTACTGCTAGTGGTTCAGGCTCTGTTGAAAGCTGCAAGGAGACTCCTAAAGTCTGCGTACCAGAGAGGTTTATGAAAGAGGCATTGCCTTGTGAGGTGTCTCCTTTGGGCTACCATTTGAGCCTGGCTTTGAAAGAAAAGATCTGGAATGGAGATTATGTAGACTTGCTTTCATTACTACCTGCAAATAAGGAAGTGGCTGTCAGCAGGCGGGAAGAAAGAGAGGATGAGAGGCGCAGGTCAATACCTAGGTCTTTCAACAACTGGCTCCAGGCCTTTTGCATATTTGCAGGTGTGCTAGGAGAAAAACACCCGGAGCAGTGCGGTGGGCTTTTTCAGCATCTAGACCACGTGTTGGAAGCTTACAAAAATTTTGGCGGCATGGGTTGGTTCTTCTATGATGAGTCATACCGTCAAAAATTATCAATCCACCCGTCCCTTAGGTGGGGTATGAAAGATGTAGGCCTGTGGTTGAATTTGATGGCACCCATGAAGCCGCCAGCTCCTAGGCAGCCCCCAGGAGCTACTCCCGCAGCGGCTCTCAGAAAAGGCTGCTGTTTTGCTTTTAACGAGAGCCAATGCCGTTGGAACAGTGCTTGCAAGTATAGGCACGAATGCTCTATATGCGCAGGCGGGCATCCAGCGATAAAATGCTTTAAGAGAAATGCTGTGGCCGTCCCTTCGCAGGCGCAGCATATTTTTCCAAAAAGCCTGCACTCCTGTGAGGCTGGAAAGTCTGCGCCCGTGGCTGGACAGGTACCCAGACAGGGAGAAGGCATGTTTACTTAAGGAAGGTTTTGATCAGGGTTTTCCGCTACCTGCTTTTTCAGGGGAAGGTTGCAGGCTAGCGGGTAATTTGAAGTCAGTCGAGCATTTCCCTCAGGTGGTAAGGGACAAGCTGTGCAAAGAATTGAGAGAAGGCAGAATAGCGGGGCCTTTTGACCAACCCCCCTTTCGGAATTTTAGGGTCTCACCGTTAGGCGTAGTACCGAAGCGGGAACCTAACGAATATAGGATAATCCATCATTTGTCCTTTCCCAAAGGAGAATCGTTGAATGACGACATTGCGGATGAGGTATGTAGAGTATCTTATGCCACTTTAGAAGATGCGATTTCAAGAATAAAGTTGCATGGTCCGGGGGCGCTACTGGCAAAGGCGGACATAAAGGCGGCCTTCAGGTTATTGCCAGTCTCGCCAAGAGCATTCGACTCTCTCGGTTTTTATTTTGAAGGGCAGTATTTTTTCGACAGATGCCTACCAATGGGGTGCTCGCTGTCATGCGCATATTTTGAGGCATTTGCAACTTTTCTTCACTGGGTTCTCAGTGTGCAGTCAGGAGTGGACAGTATAGTCCACTACCTGGACGATTTTCTGTTCATAGGACCGTCCGATTCCGTTTTATGCGCGGAGCTTTTGTTCAATTTTCAGTCGATGGCGCAAGATTTTGGTGTTCCGCTCGCTGAGGACAAAACGCGTCGGCCCGGTACGTCGCTCGATTTTTTGGGCATCGAATTGGACACCGAAAGCATGGAGTGCCGTTTGCCAATTGCGAAAGTACAAAAGTTGAAAGGTTTAATTGCGTCGGTGCTCCGGAAGAGAAAAGTGCGCTTGAAAGAGATGCAATCGTTGCTAGGCGTTCTGGCGTTTGCGTGCAGGATAATGCCGGTCGGCAGAGTTTTTTCTCGACGCTTGCATCTCTCCATTGCAGGAAAGAAATCGCCATTTGATCATATTAGGGTGACCACCCCTTTGAAAGAGGACCTTCTATTGTGGGCAAGATTTTTGGATTGCTACAACGGCAGGTCTTTCTTCCAAGCAGATTTTGTCGTCGCCAGCGATTTTCGTTTGTTTACAGATGCAGCGGGTTCGAAAGGTTTCGGTGCAATATGGAAAACACACTGGTGTTGCGCAGTTTGGCCAGAGTCTTGGGTGATTTCGGGAGCGACCAAAAACGTGGTCCTTTTGGAATTATTTCCAATATTAGTGGCTTTGGAGCTATGGGGAACTGAATTTGCAAACAGGCGAATTCTAGTTGAAACAGACAATAAAGGGGTACTTTATGCTGTCAACTGCTTGTCTTCGAAGTCGTTGCCAGTTATAAGGATCCTACGGCAAGTTGTTTTCAGATGCCTCAAATTCAACATCTGGCTGAAGGCCAAGTATGTCCCAGGGGTGTTGAATAATCTGGCCGATTCTCTGTCTCGCCTGCAGGAGGAGCGTTTTCGGAGTCTTTTTCCGGAGGCGGATGTGCTCGGTTTTCCTTGCCCGGCCTACCTGTGGGAGATGATCTAGAGGAAGTATCGGCGGCAATTACAAGGTCTCTGGCACCCAAAACATGGGCTTGTTATACTGCAGCCTGGAGCAGCTGGATAGCTTTTGCAGGCCAAGAGGGTCATGTGTTTAGTCAGCCTTCTGAGGGCGCGATCTTAGCTTTTTTGTCAAGTTTAATGCGGCAACAGTTGTCCTGCAGTCACATTACTAAGGTGTTGGCCGGCATTTCTTTTTATTTCCGTTTATTAGGTTTGAAGCCGTGTTCTTATTATTTTACAGTTAAACAGGCCCTAAAGGGATACAGAAGATCCAATCCGGTGTCGGATGGGAGGAGACCAATCTCGCTGGAAATCCTAAAAGGGCTGTGTAAGGCTACAGAGGCGGTGTGTTTTTCGAGATACGAGGCACTACTTTTCAAGACAGCGTTTGTGCTGGCCTTTTTTGGTGCCTTCCGTGTTTCGGAACTGATACCGGCCAGCAAAAAAGGTGGTTCTGGTCTACGGCCAGAACAGGTGTTGGTGGAACAAGTTGGTGTGCGTATATGGCTACAGCACTCCAAGACGGACCAGGTTGGTAAAGGTAGATGGGTAAATTTAAAAATGCAGGATGAGTTGTCTATTTGCCCAGTAGCAGTGGTGAAACATTTCCTAAGGTTCAGACCACCCGGGGGGGAGTATTTTTTGGCTCATGTTGATTCTCTTCCCCTTACCAAATATCAATTTGACTCAATACTGAAGAGGTGTCTGGCTAAATTGGGTTTGGAGGATTTCAAATTTTCATCCCATTCTTTTAGGATCGGGGCTGCCTCGGAGGCCGCACGGTCCGGCGTCCCGGAAGGTGACATTAAAGCACTAGGTGGGTGGAGATCAAAATGTTTTCAGTTATATGTTCGCCCTAATTTGTTCGTTTAATTTTAGGTACCCAGCTCACAGTGTGGATTCTGGGGCACTCCTTTGTATATTGGGCTCAGAAAAGAGCGAATCAGCGTGTGTACTCGTCCAATTTGTCGTTACACCCGGACAATTTCAGTGTTTCATGGAGAGGTATAAAAGGTCTGCAATGGGCCCAATTGAATTTTCAACTATCTAAACTTTGTCAAATATGGCCACAGCCATCGGTGTTAGTAATCCATTTGGGTGGAAATGACTTAGGGAAAGTCAAAACTTTAGATTTAATTTTTGCAATAAAAAGTGATCTGCAGCGTTTCAGCTCAGCCTTCCCGGATACGATAGTGGTATTCTCTGAGATAGTCCCTCGGCTCACATGGCTCTCCTCTGAGCTGAGGAGGGTCATGGAGAAAATGAGGAAGAGGGTTAACAGGGCGTTGGAGAAGTTCATGCCACAGTTAGGGGGCTTCTTCTATCGTCATGTGGATTTAGAGGGTGGCTACCCGGGTTTGTACAGGAGGGATGGGATCCATTTGTCGGAGGTTGGTTTGGACATTTTTAATTTAGGGTTACAGAATATGATTGAAAAGGCCGCGACGCTTGGGGGGGGGCCGGGCTTGAGGGCAAGCCCGCCTGGTGGGGACGTTATTTGTAAATAAAAGAAAATTGTTGGAGTACTGCTCGAGTTTTCAGAACTGAGCAGGTTTTTTCAGCTACATGGTATATGATGATTTATGTTTGAACGATTTATTTAAAGTTATGGAAATTTATTGGTAAATCAATAAAGGTGTCGCGGCCAAATATTTTGCCACTTAAAGTTGTGTCAAGTGTACTAATTTCAGTTATATCCGGGAAGGTAGGTTTGGGCGGGTGGGGCCTGCAGTTCCATGAATAAAGGGGGCACAATATGAGCCCACTTTCTTGGGACTGCGGCTCCCTCAGCCCTGCTAGGTAGGTAAGGGTTAAGGGTTTTAATGGCAGCACCTGGCCTGCTAAGGAGCTCGGCAGGCCGGGTGGGATCAGCCAATAGGGTACGGTGGAAGCTGCTGGAAGAGCCTGGAGGCTATTTAAGGACCAGCAGCTTCCGGTGGTCTTCCTCTGGCCCTGTGTGAAGCAAGCAGCACGGACTCCCTCCCTCCCGCCCCAGTCGCGACTACTTTATGTGATGGGTCACCCTGGTATCCAGGGGGGACGTTATTTGTAAATAAAAGAAAATTGTTGGAGTACTGCTCGAGTTTTCAGAACTGAGCAGGTTTTTTCAGCTACATGGTATATGATGATTTATGTTTGAACGATTTATTTAAAGTTATGGAAATTTATTGGTAAATCAATAAAGGTGTCGCGGCCAAATATTTTGCCACTTAAAGTTGTGTCAAGTGTACTAATTTCAGTTATATCCGGGAAGGTAGGTTTGGGCGGGTGGGGCCTGCAGTTCCATTGTAATTACATACCATCGTTGAACAGTGGTAGAAAAATTGGGCCTTTGTTGCTGGCGCTGGTGCCACAACACTGTAAGTCCTCACAGTTACTCTTGGTGGGCGCAGGAATGGGCCCTGCTGTGAAATATAAGATGAATAATTGTAATTACATGCCCCTGTTGAACAGGGGCAGAACAATTGGGCCTTTGTTGGTGGTGCTGGTGCCACAACACTGTAAGCCCTCACAATTACTCTTGGTGGGCGCAGGAATGGGCCCTGCTGTAAAATATTAGATCAAGAATTGTAATTACAGGGGCAGAAAAATTGGGTCTTAAGCACTGTTGCTGGTGCCACAGCACTGCAACCCCTCACAGATACTCTTGTTGGAGTGCAGGAATGAGCCTGCTGCAAAGTATTGCATCAAAAATTGTAATTACACACCCCTGTTAAACAGAGGCAGAAAAATTAGGCCTTAGGCACTGGTGTTGGTGCCACACCACTGAAACCACTCTAGTTGGAGCGCAGTAATAAGCCCTGCTGCAAAGTATTGCATCAAAAATTGTAATTACATGCCCCTGTTAAACAGAGGCAGAACAATCGGGCCTTAGGTACTGGTGCTGGTGCCACAACACTGCAACCCCTCACAGATACTCTAGTTGGAGCGCAGTAATAAGCCCTGCTGCAAAGTATTGCATCAAAAATTGTAATTACACGGCCCTGTTAAACAGGGGCAGAAAAATTGGGCCTTAGCCACTGGTGACGGTGCCCAGAACCAAACATTTTCTTACAAGCTATAAGCATGATCATTGAGGAGGAAAAGGATAGTCACTCAGCATAACAGGATAGTCACTCAGCATCAGCATAGGCAATCTTGAAGGGATCTGACATTTAAAAAAAAATATTCAGTTACATCACCATCAGGTGCTTGGTAGCTGGCGGTGATCCAAGCTGGATTCATTTTAATGAAGGTCAGTCGGTGGAGAGGCGCACCCTGTGATCGGTTACAAAGCCTCCAGCAGCACTGAATGTGCGTTCTGAAAGAACGCTGGATGCAGGACAAGCCAGTAGCTCAATTGCGTACTGTGCAAGCTCTGGCCAGTGATCCATCCTCAAGACCCAGTAAGCCAGAGGATTTTCGGTGGGAAAGGTGTCCAAGTCTGATCTTGCCCCTAGGTATTCCCGCACCATGTAAAACCGACGCTGGCAATGGTCGCTGGAACCGGTCATACCTTGGGGCTGCGGACTAAAAAATTGTCTGAACGCATCGGTCAGATGGCCACCTTCTCCATCGCTTCTTCTGTGACTGACCGAAGCCTCAACAACACGTTGTTCAGAACCAGAATTTTGTAACCTCCCAGTCTCTGGGAACGCATGCACAGACCTTTCTGCAAGGCCTCCCGAAGATGTTTCATCTTCTGCTCCCTCTGCGCCGGCAAGATAAGGTACTCTTGTAACGTGGATCATGGAGGGTTGCCAGCCAGTAATGATCCCTCTCCTTGATAGCACGAATACAAGGATCCTTCCACAGGCTTTGCAGGATCAGGGAGGCCATACAGCGTAGGTTTGCTGAGGCATTCGGTGCGAAGTCCTGTGGGTCACTGAGGACGACAGGATCCGCAGCCACCTTGTCCCAGCCACGTACAAGTCCATGGGTTTCTTGGGACTGTAATTGATCCCTTGAAAACTACTGCTGATGCTGAGTGCTAGGCTCTACCTCCATGCTGACACAATCCTCCTCCTCCTTGTCCTCTTCCTGTGTGATAGGCGGGCAAGCAGGAACACTGTCTGGATAAAGGGGGCCTTGAGAGGTAAGGAAATCCTCCTCTTCCTCCCTCTGTTCTGCCTCATAGGCCCTGTCCATTATTCCACGCTTCCAGTGCTCCAACAGGTGAATAAGAGGGACAGTGTCACTGATGCATGCACTGTCACTGCTTACCATCCTCGTGGCCTCCTCAAATGGTGACAGGACAGTGCATGCATCCCTGATCATGGCTCACTGGCGTGGGGAAAAAAAACAAGCTCCCCTGACCCTGTCCTGCTGCCATATTGGCACAGATACTCATTGATGGCCCTCTGCTGCGTGTGCAGCCACTGCAGCATGGCCAACATAGAGTTCCACCTGGTGGGCATGTCACAGATTAGGCGGTTCTTGGGCAGGTTGTATTCCTTTTGGAGGTCTGCCAGCCGAGCACTGGCATTATATGACCGTCGGAAATGCACACAGAGTTTCCTGGCCTGCTTCAGGACATCCTGTAAGCCCGGGTACCTGCCCAAGAACCGCTGCACCACCAAGTTAAGGACATGAGCAAAACAGGGCACATGGGTCAGTTGTCCCTGTTGCAGGCCGGAGAGGAGGTTGGTGCCATTGTTGCAAACCACCATTCCTGGCTTAAGCTGGTGTGGCATCAACCACCTCTGAGCCTGCCCCTGCAGAGCTGACAGAACCTCTGCCCCAGTGTGGCTCCTATCACCCAAGCACACCAGCTCAAGCACCGCATGGCATCTCTTTGCCTGTGTACCTGCGTAGCCCCTTTTTTTTTTATCAAAGTCTTTTTTATTAACCACTTGACAACTGGGCACTTAAACCCACTTAATAACCAGACCAATTTTCAGCTTTCGGTGCTCTCACATTTTGAATGACAATAACTCAGTCATACAACACTGTAACCAAATGAAATTTTTGTCCTTTTTTTCCCACAAATAGAGCTTTCTTTTGGTGGTATTTGATCACCTCTGCGGTTTTTATTTTTTTCGCTATAAATGAAAAAAGAACGAAAATTTTGTAAAAAAATGAATTTTTCTTCACTTCTATTTTAAAATTTTGCAAAAAATGAATTTTTCTTCATAAATGTGGCCTAAAATGTATACTGCTACATATCTTTGGTTAAAAAAAAAAATTGGGATATTATTTAGTTTGGGTGAAAGTTTTAGGGTCTACAAGCTATGGTACCAATTACTGAAAATTTATCAATTTGATCACATCTGATGTACTGACAGCCTCTCTCATTTTTTGAGACCCTAACATGCCAGAAAAGTACAAATACCCCCCAAATGACCCCTTCTTGGAAAGTAGACATTCCAAGGTATTTAGAAAGAGGCATTGTGAGTTTTTTGAAGTTGTCATTTTTTCCCACAATTCTTTGCAAAATCAAGGTTTTTTTTATTTTTATTTTTTTTCCACAAAAGTTTCATATTAGCGGGTTATTTCTCACACACAGCATATGCATACCACATATTACACCCCAAAACACATTCTGCTATTCCTCCCGAGTATGGCGATACCACATGTGTGAGACTTTTACACAGCATGGCCACATACAGAGGCCCAACATGCAGGGAGCGCCAACAGGCGTTCTAAAGCACCCAGACCAATTCTAACATTTCTCTCCTACATGGAAAAATCATCATTTATTTGCTAGAAAATTACATAGAACCCCAAAACATTATATATGCTTTTTTAGCAAAAACCCTAGAGAATACAATGGCGGTCGTTGCAACTTTTTATCGCACATGGTATTTGCACAGCAATTTTTCTAACGCATTTTTTTGGGAAATAAAACAGTTTTGTGCTTTGAAAAAAAAAAACATTAAAGTTAGCCCAATGTTTTTGCATAATATGAAAGATGAAGTTACGCCGAGTCAATAGATACCCAACATGTCACCCTTCAATATTGCACACGCCTGTGGAATGGCGCCAAACTTCACTACTTAAAAATCCCCATAGGTGATGTTTTAAATGTTTTTACTGGTTACATCTTTTTAGTTGGAGAATAGTTCTAGGGCCAAAATTATTGCTCTCCCTCTAACGTTCGCAGCGATACCTCACATGTGTGGTTTGAACACCGTTTTCATATGTGGGCGGGACTTACGTGCATGTTCGCTTCTGTATACGAGCACGCGGGAACAGGGGTGGTTTAAATATTTTCTTTTTCTTTTTATTGTTCATTTTACTTTATTTATTTTAGTTTGACACGTTTTTCCCCAAAAATAAATGTTTTGATTACTTTTATTCCTATTACAAGGAATGTAAACATCCCTTGTAATAGGAATATAGCATGACAGGTCCTCTTTACAGTGAGATATGGGGTCAATAAGACCCCACATCTCACCTCTAGGCTGGGAAGCCTGAAAAAAAAAAACGATCCTGGCTTCGATCGTAGCGGTGAGTCGGAAGAAGCACCGGAGGGCGAAGGGAGTGGGAACGTCCCCTTTTGCCTCCCGTAAGAACGATCAAGAGGTGGAACAGCCACCATGATCATTCTTATGGTGTAGGGAATCGCCGGCTGAAAAAAATGATATCTGAATGATGCCTGTAGCTGCAAGCATCATTTAGATATCCCTGCACAAAGTCAAGGACCTCATATGACGTGGGCGGGAAGTGGTTAAAATGCATTTTTTCCCCAGAGTATTTTCTGGGTATTGCAGAGTATTGTGCAGGGGTATTGCAGAGTATTGCGTGGGGGGTATTGCAGAGTATTGCGTGGGGGGTATTGCAGAGTATTGTGCGGGGGTATTGCAGAGTATTGGTGCGGGGGGTATTGCAGAGTATTGTGCGGGGGTATTGCAGAGTATTGTGCAGGGATATTGCAGAGTATTGTGCGGGGGTATTGCAGAGTATTGTGCGGGGGTATTGCAGAGTATTGTGCGGGGGTATTGCAGAGTATTGTGCGGGGGCATTGCAGAGTATTGCGCGAGGGGTACTGCAGAGTATTGCGCAAGGGGGTACTGCAGAGTATTGCGCAAGGGGTACTGCAGAGTATTGCGCAAGGGGTACTGCAGAGTACTGGCAGGGGGTATTGCGCAGGGGTATTGCGCGGGGGTATTGCAGAGTATTGCGCGGGGGTATTTCAGGGTATTGCGCTGGGGTATTTCAGAGTATTGCGCGGGGGTATTGCAGAGTATTGCGCGGGGGTATTGCAGAGTATTGCGCAGGGGGTACTGCAGAGTATTGGGCAGGGGGTACTGCAGAGTATTGGGCAGGGGGTATTGCAGAGTATTGCGCGGGGGTATTGCACAGTATTGCGCAGGGGGTATTGCGCGGGGGTATTGCAGAGTATTGCGCGGGGGTATTGCAGAGAATTGCGCGGGGGTATTGCAGAGTATTGCGCGGGGGTAATGCAGAGTATTGTGCGGGGGTATTGCAGAGTATTGCGCGGGGGTAATGCAGAGTATTGCGCAGGGGGTATTGCAGAGTATTGCGCAGGGGGTATTGCAGAGTATTGCACAGGGAAGGAAGAGTATTGCAGGGGTTCTTGCAGAGTATTGCACAGGGAAGGAAGAGTATTGCAGGGGTTAATGCAGAGTATTGCACAGGGAAGGAAGAGTATTGCAGGGGTTAATGCAGAGTATTGCACAGGGAAGGAAGAGTATTGCAGGGGTTAATGCAGAGTATTGCACAGGGAAGGAAGAGTATTGCAGAGTATTGCAGGAGTTATTGCAGAGTATTGCACAGGGAAGGCACAGTATTGCAGGGGTTAATGCAGGGATGGCTGAGCAGGGATGGATGGATCTGTGACTGCAATAGTCACAGATCCATCCCACAGTGCTGCTGCCATCCGCGCTCTCCTCTCACACTGTACCGATCGGTACAGCGAGAGGAGGGAGGAACCGGCATCATCAAATGATGCCGGTTTGTTTACATGTGATCGCTCCGTCATTGGACGGAGCGATCACGTGGTGAACGGCCGCTATCAGCGGCAATTCACCGTGATCCGTGATGCGCCGGGTTCTCCGGACCCGGCGGTCACGGAAATTCCCGTGTGCGCGCTCCAGGGGGCGCGCGGCAGCGCGATTCTGGGAGGACGTTACATAACGTCCTCCCAGAGTTAAGCAACCACCTTGTCGCCGTTAATTGGCGGCGGCTGGTGGTTAAGTGGTTAAGCAAGAGAGACAATACACACATAAAGACATCATGACAACCGTCAAATACAGCATGCATTATCTCTTAACATTAAAGTATGGTTTCATTCCTTAACAGTATAAACGTGAACTTAAAACTTCATAATGGGTACCAATAACAGTCGGTTATATCAGGATATAGACATCATGTGTCGCCCGGGGCCCCCCCTCCACTCGTCCCACACATCTCCTGCCAATCAGCAGACAAGATCCGAAAGAAATAGACCACAGCCCATTTAGTTAAACACAGGTGTCGGCGGCCTTAAGCCACCTGTCCCAAACTTTTTCATATTTAGAGGGACAGCCTCTGTGGGAGTATATCAGTTTTTTGTACGGTAATACTGCGTTAACCTCTGCAATCCAGTGTGAAACAGTCGGAGTGGTGGGTCTCATCCACACTCTAGCGACAACCTAACGTGCAGAGAAAAGCGTCTCATGTAGAAACAGTTTAGAAAATTTATTAATGTCTGGGTCAGGGAAAATTCCCAAAAGACACGGTTTTGGCTCTAGTGATATAGGGGATCCCATTGTGTCATGTAGGAACCTTACAGTCTGGGACCAGAAGGCCTGTATTATGGGGCAGCTCCACAGAAGGTGAAAGAAAGTACCCGTTTCCCAACCGCACATTGGGCAGGCAGCTGAGGAGTCGCTTTTGTACTTTGAAATTCTTAATGGCGTGAGATACTCTCTGTGTGTTATAAATATCTGGGTCAGCCGATCAGACAATTTGGGAGAAACCAGTTTACACGAGTCATGGGCGTCACTCCACTCATCGTCTGTAATGGGGCCAAGGTCTCCCTCCCACCTAGATTTTACGGCATACGCCGCCACGGTCGCTGTGGGAAGTGATAACATAGTGTAAAAGTTAGAAATTAGCTTCTTAGGGTCTGGGTATTTTACTGCCTCCATCAAGGGGTTATTTCCTACAGATAGATCATTTAGGGGGAATTGTGCATGGAAAGCGTGGCGGAGCTGTAAGTATCTAAAGTACATTTGATCAGGAAGTGAAAAATTTGACTTCTAGCGGTCGTAGGGTTTTAATTTTCCATTAGAGGTGATGTGGGACAAATAGAAAACTTCCCTCGAGCTCCATAGCTCACTGTCAGGAAGCACACTGAGCTCGGGGAGGGCCACATTATGCCACAGGGGAGTGAAATCGTGTAAGGGCGGTATGCGTAATTTATCTGATGCCAAGGTCCACACCCTCCTATACTGAAATAGAAGGGTCTTGCGGTCTGTCAGTCCACCCTCCCTCTCCTTCCCTCCAATTATCGCCACTATGGAGTCCAACGTTGGACGAGACCATTTTGGACACAAGAAACACAAGAACCTGTCCCTGTCAACCTTGTCAAAGTGAAAAATTTGTGAGAGTTGGGCCACAAGGTAATATAGGTTAAAGTCAGGTAGGGCCATTCCTGCAAGGTCAGTGGGGTGTTTAAGCTTATGCCACAGGAGTTTATGCCTATTATTGCCCCATACAAATGGTTTTAAGAGAGCTTCTATGGATTTGAAAAGCCTGAGCACCAGATACACAGGAGAGTGCCAAAGTACGTATAGGATTTTTGGCAGCAAAATCATTTTGATGAGACTTATGCGGCCCATGACACCCAGAGGCAATCATGCCCACACCTGTGTCCTGTGCTTGAGCATGTCAAATAGTGGCGTTATATTGAGTGATACATAATCAGTCGGATCCCTGGTGGCGTGAATTCCCAGGTATTTAATACAATTAACCCTTTGCAGGGGAAGTGTCACGTACCTGGTAGGAGTCTGGTATGACGAGGTCAGCCCCTCTTGTATCTCCAGCCCAAACCCCTCTGAGGTTGAGACAGATGGCGGTTAGGGCTAGGAGGAACACGAGTGCCTGTAGTGTTGATAGGCTCGTGGCCGGAAGCAGGTGAAGACTTGCAGGTACTGAAGGCCCAGTAGTAACAGGACACCGGTGAGGTTGAGGGAACCAGTTGGTGTAGAGGAACTCCAACTCTCTCGCAGGAACGGGACAGGAAACTAGCAGGAACTGCTGGGTTGCAGCGGTCGGATGACTAGCCGGGTCAGAGCACACACGGACAGCAGAGTACCGAATCATCAACAGGAGCCGGGTCAGAGGGAAGCCGGGTTCGGAAACAGACGGGCGGCGTGGTAATCAGGGAAACAGCAGAGGCGAAGTCCAATGGGAAGCCGGGATCAGAAACCATACAATCAGGTAAGTATCAGAATCCAAAGGAGAGTCAGGGAAGCCAAGTCAGCAACGAAGATCCAAAGTATTAACAGGTGTCAAGAAACAGGGCACTTGCTGAAGACCAGTCAGCACCGCCAGGCTGTCAGAGCCCCCTTTAAATAGCCAACGGGAGGAGTCAGGAACGCCGTTTGCGCGTGCACGCCGTCCGTTGCGCCCGCGCATGCGCAGAAGCGCGCTGAAGTGGCTGGTGTATCCTTTGCGCGTGCGCATGCGCGCCGGAATTCCGAGACGCTTGTTGCGTTCTAACAGTGCGCGCATGCGCACGTGCGTGCGCCAACGGTCTTCTCTTACAGGAAGTAGTTCTCTATCTCCAGGTGTCGGAAAACTGTCCAGAGGAAGTATCTGGGACTTGTTCCAGTTGATCCGCAGGCCAGAGAAGGCGCCAAATCGCTCTATTAAGGCCAGGGAGTTATTAGAGTCATCTAGATATAAAAGAGTATCATCCGCATATGTGCTTATTTTTTCTACCACCCCTGCCCTGTGCAGTCCCACTATCCCAGTATGTGCTCGGATCGCTATGGCCAGTGGCTCTGCCGCCAGTGCATACAGCAGCGGCGACAGAGGACATCCCTGCCTAGTACCCCTAGACAGCAAAAACTAGGGCCAGCTGTTGGCCAGGACTCTGGCCACCGGGCTTTGATATAGAAGTTGAACTCATTTTATAAATCTGGGTCCCAATCCAAATTCACCCAAGCATGTCCATAGGTAACGCCACTCAACAGAATCAAATGCCTTGGCGGTGTCCAAGGCAACTATCATGCTGGATCCCGGATTATCGTGGGCAGTCTGGAGATTAATAAACAGTCTAATTAATAGACGTGTTTCTGCCTGGCATGAAACCCGCCTGGTCTACATGAATTAGCATCAGGATAACCTTATTCAGGCGGATGGAAAGCACCTTCGCAAGTATCTTGACATCCACCTGAAGCAGGGATATGGGGCGATAAGACTCTGGAAAGTGAGGATCCTTACCGGGCTTGGGAATAAGCACTATGGTAGCCTCTCTCATAGAGGCCAGGAGGTCGGAATTTTCAAATATAGAGTTGTACAATGCAAGCAGTCTGGGAACCAGCAGGTCCGAGTATGCGGAGTAAAACTCCACAGGAAGACCATCCGAACCTGGGGCTTTGGAAGTAGGAAATGTGGTTATAGCGCCTCTAACTCCTGCGTTTGTTCAGGCGACAACCGAGGAATCTGAAGCTCAGCTAAGAAGGTTTCCATAAGAGAGGGGTCATCCGAGACAGTAGTGGTGTACAGAGAGGTAAAGAAAAATCGGAACATCGTCGCAACCTGAAGAGGTTCAGTCACGAGGACGTTATCCGGGGAACAGAGGGATATCACCACCGGGGGCCTCTCCTCGCTATGAACCATATAGGCAAGCAGTTTCCCCACCCTTTTTATAATGCTCGAACGATCTCTGTCTAACGAAAAAAAACTTCTGCTTGGATTTTTCGTAGAGCAGCTGATCCAGAGCCCTCGAGCATAGTTTAAGGCTGCCTGCTCTCTCAGCCGTGGGACCTTCAAGGAATTCCTTCTCCGCAGTCAATAGGGTCTCTGTCGCTGCGTCTAGTGCTACAGTGGAGGCCTGTTTCAGTCTATTGATACGGGCAGTGAGAGTCATGCGAGCATGCAATTTAAATGCCTCCCACACTATCTGTGGCTGCGCAGAGTCCTCATTAGTCACAAAGAATTGTTCCCAGTCGGCCCCAAGATCGTCATCTTCTGGTAACAAAGTTAACCAGAAAGGGTTCAGTTGCCAGTTTATCGGTGGGCGGGCGTGTGGCAAGGAAAGTTCAGCCCAGTAGGGGCAGTGGTCAGAAAGTGATCTCGGGGAGAAGCCCACATTAGTCAGTCTGGGGAGAAGTGACCTGGATAATAGTATAAGATCTATGCGTGACATAGAGTGATGAGATGCAGAGAAACAGGAGTATGCCCGCCAAGTAGCTTTAGGTGAAAACTACAGAGGACACGTGCAGTACACACAAAGTAGCTTTAGGTGCAAACTACAGAGGACACAGGCAATACACCACGTGAGAATACTGCAGCTAGCACAATCAACTGCCTGCCAGTAAATTAGGAAGAACTGATCTAGCTAAACTATACATTGTATATATATATGTACAACAACTGGGATGTATATATATCCTCTACACACTGTAACTTTAACTGACTAGCCTGCCTGCTCTATCTACCTAGAAAAAAAAGACACTCTCTCTCTCTTAGACAGATCTCTAACCACCGCCACAACACACTACACAAGGCCGACCTGCAGGCGGCTTTTTATAGTGTGGGGCATGTACTAAACCCCCTGAGCCATAATTGGCCAAAGCCACCCTGGATTTGGCCAATTATGGCTCTCCGTTTTTTGCGCGCTGTGATTGGCCAAGCATGCGGGTCATGCTTGGCCAATCATCAGCCAGCAATGCCGCAGTGAATTATGGGCCGTGACGCGCCACTCGAATTTGGCGTGAACGGCCCGTAACGTTCGTATTTTGACGAACGATCGAACATACGATGTTCGAGTCGAACATGGGTTTGACTCGAACACAAAGCTCATCCCTAATGTAGAGTCACTATCTGAAGCTGCTAAAAGGAAAGAAAGGAAAAATGCCCAATTGCATAGGGAGAGATTAGTGTATATTGGTAAAATGTGCTTTAATTCTTTCTTACTAGCTCATCAGGCAATCACTCCTTTTTTTAATATTATTATTATTATAATTATTATTAGGGACTTTTTGTCTTTAATTTTATTGTTTGGTTAATTTGAAAGCACGCTTTTTTTTTGCTGCAAAGTTTTCCTTTTGTTTTAAGGATGTGGTATTTTGGGGTTTTCATTTCTTTTGGTTGTTCTTAGGACTGCTTTTTGTTCACAGCACACCACTGGATAATTTCAAATAAATAAACTAAAGCCTCGTACACACGACCGTTTTCCTCGGCAAAAGCCATCAAGAAAACCGCTGGGAGAGCTTTTTTGCCAAGAAAAACGGTTGTGTGTATGTTTTTCGTCGAGAAAACTGTTGTGGATCTCGACGAGAAAAAAAGAGAACCTCCTCTCTTTTTTCTGGTCGGGAGTCTGAATTTTCTCGTCGTGGTTCTCCTCGGGCTGGTTTACGACGAGAAACACTTTCGTGTGTATGCTTAAAAACCCACACATGCTCAGAATAAAGTATGAGACGGGAGCGCACCTTCGGTAAAAGTAGTGTTCGTAATGGAGATAGCACATTTGTCACGCTGTAAAAATGATTGCATCGTTTAAAGCTGCGCCTTTAAATCATCTTTAAAATGGTACAAAAATGAACAATAATGATCTTCTTTTGCTGCTGATATTCACACAGAGTTCGGACTAACTTTTTGTAAAAATTTTCGTGCTGGTCTCATGAATATTTTTGATTAATTTATATAGCAAAATATTTAGATATATATTTTTAAAACTACAGAACTGCATTTTTAATTATTATTTAATTTCTAGTCATCTCCATGATTTATTTTTTCATTTTGTTGTGTTAAAGGAACACTAAAGGTTTGTTTTTTATTAGATCAATTGATTGCTGTAAGCTAGAGCATTTAAATATCACTTACCTCGTTTTTCCTTTTGACCTCCAAAAGACAGTAATCCAGGTTTGAAAATGCCATTTCCTGTCTCTCCTCTTCTTGCTTTCCACCAGCATCTGAGCTGTTTTGCATGGTGGAAAGCAGAATGTGCTCACCCCCTCCCTATGACTACAGCCCTGAGTGAAGATGCTCTCTTATCCCTCACAGGCATGGTGGCTGAGCCTAATGGGAACTGTAGTTCCCATTAGGCCGTGATGTAGCAAGAATGAATGCGCACCGCAAACCAGGAAGTCAGTGAGAATAATGATTCAGGAGTGACGGAGGTGAATAAAACAGCTCGATTTCAACAGGTATCAAACTAGTTATAATGCAAAACATTACTTTTTACTTTATCAGCCACTGTCAGACTTTAATTTAAGAGGAAAATATTTTTGTCTTTACAACCCCTTTAAGTTACCACAATTTTAACATTATTGTTTGGTGTTATCTGATCTGTCCCTTTATAATTAGCCTTTTGTAGTTTTTTTTTAAAGTTAACCTGCTTACTCACAAGCTAAATGTTTGGGTTGATTAAAAACACATAGACAAGTATGAACTGTAAAAAAAAAAATAACAATTTATTCTGGTAAAGAATATAAATAAAATAAATAGAAGGCAGCGCTGGAGAACCTGCTGACATTTGTGCAACTCTGTGTGGACACTAAAATTGGGACATTGAGAAGCACATACAGGAGGGATATAAACAACAAAAAACCGCGCTAATATCCCCCCCGTCCTCCAGTCCCCGGCAGCAGCTGGCGTGCGAAAACACAATAGAAAATAAACAAAGAAAAAGCCGCGCCACAAAAGTCGATTGAATCACACTCAATAAAGATGTGATGGATCCGTGGCTGATCAGATGACGCACATATGTTCACAGATATTATGATACAGTCTTTGTAATGGTCGATCCTACGTTCCACACCACCCAGTGACACATATGCATATGGTGACCCTCCACCAGAAAATGGAAAGCCGCTTACCAGAAGGCAAGCGGTTTGAGGCAGGTGGCTATAGCCCAGCCCAGGCCTTTATTCCTCAGATTGTTACCAGGAGGCTCTCCGTCCCCTGAGCGTGATGTCTCGGTACCACCGTGGAAATATAAATGAAAAAAGACAGGCGCACATAGCGTGACTCTGTAGCGTACACTTTTATTTTAAAAAAGGGTAAAATAATACTCACAAACGAGCGTGTTAAAACAGCATAAAAGGTAAATTCTGGTAAGCGGCTTTCCATTTTCTGGTGGAGGGTCACCATATGCATATGTGTCACTGGGTGGTGTGGAACGTAGGATCGACCATTACAAAGACTGTATCATAATATCTGTGAACATATGTGCGTCATCTGATCAGCCACGGATCCATCACATCTTTATTGAGTGTGATTCAATCGACTTTTGTGGCGTGGCTTTTTCTTTGTTTATTTTCTATTGTGTTTTCGCACGCCAGCTGCTGCCGGGGACTGGAGGACGGGGGGGATATTAGCGCGTTTTTTTGTTGTTTATGTTTGCTGTTTCTGATAGTACTACCGCTGCTTATTGTCTATAGTTTAATCTATAAGGGGATCGTCATGGATATTTTTGAGTTTAGAGCTAAGCAAACGTTAAATACTGAAGGAGTATTTGAATCCTATAAAGAGGATGAGGGCGACTTGGGGGGTTTGTTTACTCGGCTGAAAAATTTATTTGTCTCAGAGAATCATACTAAATGGGATATGGCGTACTTGGAATCATACATTAAGTTGGGGATGGTTCCAAGGAGCCTAAGGTGGGAGGTCTCCCCTCAAAAAGGGGATATTGACCTCGAGGAGTGGTTTAAATATTTTAATCAAGCTGGAGTCTCCTTTCTGACGTTCCTGACAGACAGGAAGACTACCAAACTCACCCGGCTAGATGAAGAGATTAAAAGTATTAAAACCAAATTGGATCCCTTTAAAGAAGGACAAGAGTATAAAGAAAAATCCCTTACTCTTCTGAGTCTCCTTGAAAAAGAGGACCGAGACCAAAAGAACAAGAAGAAAAAGAAATTTAATAGGGACCTGGAGGATTATCAAAATAACCTAGTGTTCAATTGGCAGAAAATTTTTTTTGAAGAACTTTCCAAACAGAATACCACCGAAATGGAAGTATCTGGACAAATGGCGGGTAACCCAGGGGGTGCTAACCCGCAGGTACTATTGACCCAGAGCCATAATCCTGCCAATAGGTTGGGAGGGTATGCATCTAGGCCCTCCCCTAGAAGAGGTAGAGGTGCCCCTAGGGGACCCCCCCCCCCTTGAAAGACCACGCGCGGTTTGTGGGACCACCCAGATCTCATAATGGTCCCGGGTTTCAAGGAAACCAACCCCGAGGGGGTTTGGGCTATGGGCCACCTCCCAATATGGGGAGTTATTACCCAAATCAGGGTTACCATATGTACCCCCATGAACCTAGGGTGAGGGGATGGGGTGTCCCAAACAATGGGAACATCACCCCTGCTGGTAATAATTGGAGACTAGCGGGGGATGATGAATATTCCTCACCGTCCTACCTTCACCGTGAGTCGGGTTCAGGATGGGATTACAATGTTCCCACATCCAATTCCTTTTTCCCTCTTAGGGATAAGGTGGGTCCTGAAGGGTATTCAGCACCCGAACTATCTCAATACTCTACCTCCAATGGAGGGGAGTGGTATGCACCACCCCCTCCGCCATCTCAGAGTGTCCCTGTCCTGAGACCCAATGACTGCCCGAATTGGGGTTTTCGCAGGACCGGGCAGGGCACCAAGAGATTAGGAGAAAGAGGAGAGGGACTAGAGGGGGGAGGCGCCACAGGACAGTTCAAACGTCCCAAAATATAACTGGGCAGGGTATATTTAACCTAAGCTCTAAGGTCTTGAGTGACTCCGAGAAACTATTGCTAGATAAAGGACTAAAATATGCACCCCCGCAAAGTCTAAATAAGTTCGGCACTTACATGGACATCCACAAATTTATTAGAAAAATCAATATCAAACGTTATATGATGGGAGTGTCATCCTCTAATCAACCATCTATTAACAATTATGTGCATTCTGGCCTAGCGAACGCCTCTTTATTTAACCCTCCGGGAGGACTGGCACCATCCCTGAAAACCTTCAGGGATGTCCTCATTAGGGATTTGGAGTCGATTGAGATCAAAAAGTCAAGTGGGAAGGATCACGCAGTGACGTCACCACGACAAGGAGTAGGGCTCCTGTATGCCGGCCGGCAATTTACCTTTTATGCTGTTTTAACACGCTCATTTGTGAGTATTATTTTACCCTTTTTTAAAATAAAAGTGTACGCTACAGAGTCACGCTATGTGCGCCTGTCTTTTTTCATTTATATTTCCACGGTGGTACCGAGACATCACGCACAGGGGACGGAGAGCTTCCTGGTAACAATCTGAGGAATAAAGGCCTGGGCTGGGCTATAGCCACCTGCCTCAAACCGCTTGCCTTCTGGTAAGCGGCTTTCCATTTTCTGGTGGAGGGTCACCATATGCATATGTGTCACTGGGTGGTGTGGAACGTAGGATCGACCATTACAAAGACTGTATCATAATATCTGTGAACATATGTGCGTCATCTGATCAGCCACGGATCCATCACATCTTTATTGAGTGTGATTCAATCGACTTTTGTGGCGTGGCTTTTTCTTTGTTTACATACAGGAGGGAGCCCAATCTGGTCCTGGACTCCCAGAGGTCAGGAACAACAGCAGGTCAGATATATGTCCCAGGTTTGTGATACTACAACAGCCTACCCACCTTGAAGCAAGGCCATTACTTCCTGGTCTTCTTGGTAGCCTTCTATCCAGTCTTCTTTCCTGCCTTCCTTGCTACTTTCTCTGCAGCCTGCCCTGCAGCCTTCTCTGCAGCCTTCCTTCTTCGCTTGCCTGGAGCCTGTGCCTCTGGAGGTGTACTCATGCCAGGAGGAGGAGAAGACTGTGGAGGAGGAGGAGGTGGAGGAGATGAAGGTGGAGGAGATGAAGGTGGAGGAGATGAAGGTGGAGGAGAAGAAGGTGGAGGAGAAGAAGGTGGAGGAGAAAAGGGTGGAACAAAGAAACAAGTGTGTAAGTGAATGAATGACTTCCTCTTGAGCAACAGTCACTCACAATCCCATCAAAGTTTGTAGAAAATAAAAAAGGGGTCAGCATACATCAGGAGAAGACAATTCCTCTCCAGATATAGGGATTTTTAATGTGAGGTGTGTTGCTCTTGGTATCTAAGGTAGGCGCACAAAACACAAGGTTTTTTAAAGTAGTATCAAAAATAATTTAATTATATAAATATAAAATATCATATTTCATACAGTTATTGACATAGTGAGATATATATAATCAAAACCACATTTTCATGATAAACAAGGTAAAGGGGAGACAGGTTATTTAAAGGAAAGTTGATGCGAGTTTGCCAACTAGTTTCGCACTAGATGTGCTTCGTCAGGGCTTGCATAATATTCCTGTTCCTTTAATACATGTAGTGGTCTGTGTATGACATAAAGATTCATAAAACTATAAAAGAGAAGAAAAAGAGCGGAGGGCGCACCGACCTCGTGTGATACTGATAAAAAAATATTTATTTGAATAATAAAATCAATGGTTATACTCACACATTAGGAGTTAAAAACAGGCTTAAAAAATGAATACAGCAGGTCTCCAGCATCGTCAGTGGAACATGAGTGATCGTTTGGACCAATCAGTGGAAGTAAAAGCTGACGCGTTTCGGGGGCGTACCCCTTTCCTCAGAGCTGACGTGGTCTGCAGTCAGTTTAATCGAACTGCACCACTGCATAGCATTTCCTTTTGAAATATCAGAGCGCAGGAGACTTGTTCTTGTATATGACATAAAGATTCATCATTAATATTAATACTAATACTAATGTATTAATGATGAATCTTTATGTCATACACAGACCACTACATGTATTAAAGGAACAGGAATATTATGCAAGCCCTGACGAAGCACATCTAGTGCGAAACTAGTTGGCAAACTCGCATCAACTTTCCTTTAAATAACCTGTCTCCCCTTTACCTTGTTTATCATGAAAATGTGGTTTTGATTATATATATCTCACTATGTCAATAACTGTATGAAATATGATATTTTATATTTATATAATTAAATTATTTTTGATACTACTTTAAAAAACCTTGTGTTTTGTGCGCCTACCTTAGATACCAAGAGCAACACACCTCACATTAAAAATCCCTATATCTGGAGAGGAATTGTCTTCTCCTGATGTATGCTGACCCCTTTTTTATTTTCTACAAACTTTGATGGGATTGTGAGTGACTGTTGCTCAAGAGGAAGTCATTCATTCACTTACACACTTGTTTCTTTGTTCCACCCTTTTCTCCTCCACCTTCTTCTCCTCCACCTTCTTCTCCTCCACCTTCATCTCCTCCACCTTCATCTCCTCCACCTTCATCTCCTCCACCTCCTCCTCCTCCACAGTCTTCTCCTCCTCCTGGCATGAGTACACCTCCAGAGGCACAGGCTCCAGGCAAGCGAAGAAGGAAGGCTGCAGAGAAGGCTGCAGGGCAGGCTGCAGAGAAAGTAGCAAGGAAGGCAGGAAAGAAGACTGGATAGAAGGCTACCTTGTTTATCATGAAAATGTGGTTTTGATTATATATATCTCACTATGTCAATAACTGTATGAAATATGATATTTTATATTTATATAATTAAATTATTTTTGATACTACTTTAAAAAACCTTGTGTTTTGTGCGCCTACCTTAGATACCAAGAGCAACACACCTCACATTAAAAATCCCTATATCTGGAGAGGAATTGTCTTCTCCTGATGTATGCTGACCCCTTTTTTATTTTCGAGAAAAGGGTGGAGGAGGTTGGGACAAAGGAGCTGGAGGAGGAGGAGGAGGTTGAGAAGAAGCAGGTGGAGGAGGATGAGGTTTAGAAGATGGAGCTAGAGGAGGATGGCCGTGGCTACAAATTACTGTCTTCGGTAAGTGTCCCCCTCACCCCCTTATTGAGCAGACTAATTAGGAGGGGCTCAAATAGGAGGTGTTAGTCCATGGACATCTGGCTCATTTTGCCCATTACTAGGGTGTCATAGCCCTCTTCAGGGGTGGTAGGTTGTTGGAGTGTGTCCTGTGTCTCTTTAATCAGGGCCAGTGCTGCCTCGCTCACACTCCTATCCCTCCTGGCCCTTCTTGTTGAAAGACAGATGGGAGGCACCTGGCACCTTGTTCTGCCACTTGGCCCTGCCACCTCCTCTGTGCCACTTGGCCCTGCCACCTCCTCTCTGCCACTCACTCCTGCCACCTCCTCTCTGCCACTCACCCCGGCCTCCTCCTGCCTAACATTTTCCAGACCCTCATCCTGGCTGATGTCCTCCTGTGTATAAAAAAGGGACATAGTTTGAGTTTTGGGTTCATCAATCACACAATTTTCAGATCATGACTGTTGCAAACTGATTGAAAATAAATAGAAACGACAATCATTCTGACCCCAGCAGCTTTCATTATTTTCTCCACAACTTTTTGGGCCACTAATATCTATTGATATGGAAAACACTTTTAGATCAAACATTATATATTTATTACATATTAACATCTATTTTACAGTATTTTTTTTTCACAATAAATACATTTAAAATACTATACCTGGCTCCAGACAGTCACATATGGGTCTTCCTCCAGAGAAGGCTCAGCTTGGCTGGAGGGTTGGCTGGAGGGTTTTCTGGAGGGCTTTTTGGAGGGAAGCCTGGAGGGAAGGCTGGAAAGTGACTGCCTTGCTTCAAGGTGGTCGTTAACCACTTAACGCCCGCCGCACGACTATTTACGTCCGCAGAATGGCACGGTATATATACGTCCTTGCCTTCTAGCGGGTGGGGGGTCCGACCGGGACCCCCCCCCGCTGCGTGCGGCGGGCGGGTTCCCTCGGGGAGCGATCCGGGACAACGGCGCGGCTATTCGTTTATAGCCGCTCCGTCGCGATCGCTCCCCGAGACTGAAGCACGGGGAGAGCCATATGTAAACACGGCTTCCCCGAGCTTCACTGTGGCGGCGTATCGATCGAGTGATCCCTTTTATAAGGGAGACTCGATCGATGACGTCAGTCCTACAGCCACACCCCCCTACAGTTGTAAACACACACTAAGTGAACACTAACCCCTAGAGCGCCCCCTGTGGTTAACTCCCAAACTGCAACTGTGATTTTCACAATAAACAATGCAATTTAAATGCATTTTTTGCTGTGAAAATGACAATGGTCCCAAAAATGTGTCAAAATTGTCCGAAGTGTCCGCCATAATGTCGCAGTCACGAAAAAAATCGCTGATCGCCGCCAATAGTAGTAAAAAAATAAAAAATAATAAAAATGCAATAAAACTATCCCCTATTTTGTAAACGCTATAAATTTTGCGCAAACCAATCGATAAACGCTTATTGCGATTTTTTTTTACCAAAAATAGGTAGAAGAATGCGTATCGGCCTAAACTGAGGAAAAAAACTTTTTTTATATATGTTTTTGGGGGATATTTATTATAGCAAAAAGTAAAAAATATTGCATTTTTTCAAAATTGTCGCTCTATTTTTGTTTATAGCGCAAAAAATAAAAACCGCAGTGGTGATCAAATACCACCAAAAGAAAGCTCTATTTGTGGGGAAAAAAGGACGCCAATTTTGTTTGGGAGCCACGTCGCACGACCGCGCAATTGTCTGTTAAAGCGACGCAGTGCCGAATCGCAAAACCTGGCCTGGGCATTTAGCTGCAAAATGGTCCGGGGCTTAAGTGGTTAAGAAAGGACAGTCTGCTGTAGTACCACAACGTCGGTACATATACATCCCCTGCTGCTGCTCCAGACCTCTGAGAAGCCAGGACCTTGTTGCGCTCACCCCTGTATGTGCCTCTCAAGGTCCCAATTTTAGTGTCCAGCTGTTCGGTGGTAACATGGGGCATCCTTGTGTGCACAAATGGGTGCAGGCTCTTCAGTGCTGCTTTCCTTAGCCCTTTTTGCCTGTGTATGGGGTCTTTTGTCGCCCAAAGAGCGGGCAGCTCCCTTAAGCGATCTATGAATTTGCTTAAGAACTCCTTTTCATTGAATGGATTTATTTTTTCTGCAAGACAAAACAAAAGACAAATATATTAATGTCAATCACAGTCTATAAACTGTAGTAATCTTTATCCCCATATAGGCCTTTAATCTCTATGCAGTATAGGCCACTGATGTCCCAAGTTAAAATCATACCTTCGTTCACACGTTTGTCGCTTTTACTACTTCCTCTGCACACCGAGCGTAGGTACGACACATGTGTGTTAAACTTTATATACACTACGCATGTCTCGCCCACCCATGACGTTCTTACTCGATGTTTCCCCGCCCCTTCTCTTTCGGCGCGCAAACGACATGGCGGAATCAGATGAGCAGGTGTGTCCAATTAGGCCAATTTCAGCCAAAAACAACAACATGGCGGAGTCTGATGAGCAGGTGTCTGTAATTATTATTTGTCTAACGACGACACAAGCCCGGAGCCTGATGAGAAAACATCACAAACAAGGAGCAGATACAAGGCATCTAACATGTCCTACGCGGAAATGGTGGACATATTGCTAAAGTCTGATTATGATGGCAGGCATGGGCCCTATAACCACCCTGATTTAAGGAAGGCCAAAATTATGAGAAAAGATCGAAGGAGTAGCTCAGAAAGAGGTGGTCAGACCTCAAACTGAGGGAGCCGGAACAGTTAAGGAGCAATAAGAGAATGCTTGAAAAAAGTAAGTACTTCTCCTGTGTCCCTATTATTATTGTTTTTAGAACTTGCATGTTGCTCCATGTTGTTGCTTTTTAATATTGGACCTTAGAAAATTTTGGTCATTTCAGACACATCGTTCAGCCACTACATACAATGTTTTATGAAGATACAGGGTTAAAAATATTTTAATATGCTTGTTTGTATTCAAGAAATATTTTTTTCCATTGGTGTCTAGCTGATGTGTTTGTAACTAGAATGAAAATCAAAAGGAGAGGACACTCAGCAGCTGTTTACACATCTGCACTCAAGAGCACTAGTGTGGGCCACCAGAACAACCTTTTTAGGGTGACCCACACAGGTGCTCCTGTGGATTTCTGGGGTGTCTACATGTGTGAAACTTGTCCCAAAAAGGTGAGTAGTCAAGATTTGTGTTTGCAAAAATCATGTCTTCTGCTTGTAACTGCCCAAACAGACACTTGTAACCCACTTCCAAGCAATGTTTAATATTCCAATTTTTTCCCTCAAATATGTGTGTGCTAAGTGTACCTTTTGTTTCATTCTCATAGGGGGGAGAAGACTGGGAGGACACCACTCCTCAGAGGCCAGGAACCCCAAACCTTGCAAGGAACCCAAACCTTGCAAGGAACCCCAACCTCGCAAGGAACCCCAACCTCGCAAGTAACCACATGAGGATGTGGAGGAAGGAGAAGTGGAGGAAGGAGAGGTGGAGGATATGGTGTAAATTGTCACCACAACAGGTCAGTATCTGTCACTTCAGGTAATAAGAGATGTAGGCCTGCAGATTTAATAATACCTTTTTTTGTTGTTTTTGGTTTAGGGGATAAACATGTGGCTGAAGAAAGGCCTCGATTCTCCAGTTTGAGTGCCAAAAACATCCTCCTCCAAATCAAGGAGTGTAGTAGAGAAATGTATGTAGTGCCTGTGTACTTTCGTACAGGTGCTATATTCAAATTTAGTGGGAGAATGAGAGCGTTATGTTACTCTCATTCTTTGATTTGACAAATTTGGCTGTTGTCAAATCTGGATTTGTCCTGTGGGTCAGTCTGTGCCCCAGAGATGCAGTCTCATCTCTGGGCGGCAGGTGTCACCAGAGGGGTCCAGGCGGAGCCGCTTCTTCCCAGCAGCCAATTGGAGGAGTTTTTCCTCGCGGGGCATGCTGGGGAGGGGTATTTCTGTGGGGGAGGCCGTTGTTCGGGGCTCTTCACGGGTTCCTGGTTCCAGGTGCGGCACCCACCTTTAGGGTGTGCGCACATCACGGGCCCCACCACTATGGCCTACCTGCCCGGGGTCGCGTGCTACGGGGAGTTCCTGACTCTGGGCTCTCATAGCCCGGAGCAACGTATGCTGCAAAGGGGCCCCAGTTACTTACTGGGTCTCCACTTCTATTGAGAAGATCCCAAGCTGGGTGCTGTTCGGGGGGGGATCGGTCTGAGGAGAACCCGGAGGCAGGTCATCCAACAGGGCTTGAACGAACCACCGGGGCTCTGGGCACCGGACACTGACAGGTCACATTCAAGCTGTCAGTCGGTGACCCCAAAGACATACTGGGAGGCATGTCAGGTGACAACACCCCATCTTATTATGGGCAGGTAGACAATTTAGAAAAAATTGAATGTCTGAGATATTGCCTAGAGTTTTACATTGTATTTTGTGGAATGTTATTTAAAGTTTTGTATTTTCATAAAAAAAAACAAGCCAGTTTATGGCAATAAAAAATTAAATAAAAATGATACACCTCAAATATTTTATAAGGACCATGTGTGTGAATATGCACCAAGTAAAATGTATATAAAACAACAACAAAGTGTGGCTTGTTTTTCTCAAATCCCCTATAACTTTTTGTTGTGTTAAGTTTTGGTGTTACCAGTGAAATGGTTGTTAGTTCATAAAGAAAATACACTTGACACTAGTAGTACACTAGGGAAAACTAGGAAACAGCTAAAATAAACACAAGCAAGACATCTAAAATGTCATTTAAACAGATTCCTTTATGTTTTTTATAAAGATAATGAGTTTACAGGTTGGCATAGGAATGGCCCCCCTACCCGTGAAATATTCCACATACTTATGCCGGACATCCGTATCCCGGACTTAGGGGGGGCAAGCCAGTACGGGCATGTTCTAGGCCCGGCAAGGTAATTTCACCTGAGGTAAGTCTGGCCTCGGGCCCAACTGTGGACATATAAGTTGGAGACTGTCTCCTGTGGAGAACACAGCAAAAAAATGATATAGTTCCTTTTATACTCCGCCATATGCATCGATGTTAAAAATAGGCGGAACCGGCTGGCCATTATGCCGAAGGCGTTCTCCACAACTCTTCGGGCTCTGGCCAGCCGGTAGTTGAACACCCTCCTCTCTGGGGTGAGGGTCCTCTGGGGGAATGGCCTCATGAGATGCTGTCCCAGGCCAAAGGCTTCATCAGCCAGAAACACAAAGGGGAGTCCTTCAACATTCTCTGCATCCGGTGGCAATGCATGGTCATCACTCTGGAGACGAAGAGCAAACTCCTTTTGCTTGAAGGCTCCCCCATCCGACATCTGGCCGTTCTTCCGCACATCCACAAAGAGGAACTCATACTGTGCTGACACCACCGCCATCAGCACAATGCTATGAAACCCCTTGTAGTTGTAATAAAAGGAACCAGAACGGGGCGGTGGCACGATGCGGTCGTGCTTCCCATCAATGGCTCCACCGCAGTTGGGGAAGTCCCACCACGTGGCAAACTCCGATTACAACATTCTGCCATTCCTGTGGCGTGGAAGGAAGCTGTGGAATCAAACAAGACAAAACAAAATTGTACTTTTGCACATAACATTGCAAGCAGTTAATAGAAAAACATTATTGGCCAACATCATTATAACATTTATTTTAAGGAGCATTTAAATACAAAAATATAAGGCCCAATTATCACATTCCTCACCCCCTCTGATGGCCCATTGTAAACATTTAGGGGGGGGGGGGGGGGCTAGATGAGTTTGGGACCTCAAAAAAAATGGTGAAGCTTTACTTTAAAACACATTTTTTTTTGGGGGGGGGGGGGGGGGGAATACAATGGATTTTACAAAATACATTGGGAAGTGACTAGGCTAGGTGTGTTTGGGCCCAGGGTAGAATGCTGGAGAGGTTAGTGAAGGGAAATATGCATGTAGGCCAAAAAAGGAGCATTAAAAGCTTACAGCATGCATGCTTACTGGAGCTGCAAAGAAGATATATGAACTGGCTCCATAGAGAGTCGGTCACCATTTTCTGCTGTGCAAATTGGATCAAAGGAAACCTGCATTCAATTTGCACTATTGTAAACCTAGCCTCAATGAGAGTATGATAGAAAGTATCCATCAGCAGCACTGTGTCACTGCTAAAACTAAAACAGCTAAAATGGGTCAAATTCTGATGCAGCTACTAATTGTTGGCCACACTAACTGTAAAGGAATTCAAATATTAACGATAAGTCAAATACACAGTAAGCTTCTATACAATGTTGCTGAAACTAGCTATGAAAAATATACTGTCCTGAAACACCATGTACACTTTTATGGCTTCCCCAAGGCTGTAGCTTAGGAGATTTCTGCTTTTCCATGTGTAGCGCTACCCCCGCAGGAGCCGCTAGTTAGATTTGGGACGGCGTGTTACCTTCTGTGATGCCTCTAGGGGTATGATGATGATGATGAGGAGGATGAAAGCAGTAATGGAATGTCCAAACAGCAAGGTGTCTTTTTCTGCGCTTTTATTCTTGCCCAACAAGGCAAACAGTGAACTTGAAGTAAATAGAGAAAGATGGGTGAAGAGGAGAAGTTGCAGATTCAGGCTTGGATAGAACAGAAGCAGTCCTGCTTCAAGTAACACTTTGCTTCGTAGCCACTCCAGCCAGAGTGGGTGTAGTGTACCTGGACAGGCCTCTCACACCGACCTGGCAGCCAGAGTATCACTCGGAACTTGAGGAGAAATTAAGTCTCTGCCACAGACTCAATAGAACTGACGAGTCAGAACGGGACCTCTGCCATAGGTCCCTTCTTCAGAAGATAGGTAGTGAGGTAAATCATCCTTGGTAAATCAGTGCCTGAATCTCCCTCAAATGGTCACCGACTGACAGGTTGCCATACAAACAAACTGTCAACGTCCAGTCACCTTGATCCCCGATGGATTGTCTAGGCCCTATTGGATTACCTGCCTCCGGGCTCTCCTCAGACTGACTCCCCACCGAACAGCACAACTCGCTTGGGATCTTCTTCAGAAATTTGGGGACCCAGTAGATGACTGGGGCCCCGCCACAGCTTCAGTTGCTCTGGGCCATCATGATCCTGGAACCAAGGACACCGCATAGCACGTGCGCCCCGGCCTCGTAGGCCATATCGCCAGGGCCCGTGATGTGCGCACACCCTGAAGGTGGGTGCCGCACCCGGAACCAGCAGAAGACGAACCTCCCAAAATGGCATCCCCTCTAGAAGTACCCTCCCCCAGCATGCCCCGCGAGGGAGAAACTCCTCTGATTGGCTGCTGGCAAGAGGCGCTTCAGACTGAACTCCACTGCCGCCACCTGTCGCCCAGAGATGGAAAGGCATCTCTGGAACACAGAATGAACCGGCAGCACAGCCCAGCTAGAGTAGAGGCCTAATTTACATGAATTAGTTGCACGAGAGTAAACTAACTCTCTCATCCCCCTCTAAATTTAAGATAGCACCTGGACTGAAAGTACACAGGCGCTACACATGTCACCCTGGAAAAAAGACCCTCTAGCACTGTACACTTTTTAACCGTTTACCGACTGCGCCATAGCCGAATGACGGCTATAGCATGGCTCGATAACTCTGGGAGGGCGTACATTGATGTCCCCCCAGAATCGCGCTGCTGCGCACCCCTGGGGCATGCACACAGGTGTATTCGTGACCGCCGGGTCCAGAGATCCCGGCACATCACGCATCACAGTAAATGGCCGCTCAAATGATGGAGCGATCACTTGTAAACAAACAACCGTCATGTCCGGTTCCTCTCTCCCCTCTCTGTACAGTGTAAGCAGAGGGGGGAGAGAATGGTTTCAGCAGCACTGTGGACTGGATGTGTAGTGTCCACAGCGGTGCTCAGTGACAATTTTAGCCACAGATCTGCCACCATGCTCTGCCCTGCCACCATGCTCTGCCCTGCCTGCGAGCTCAGCCCTGCCAACATGCCCTGCCCTGCCAGCACACCCTGCCCTGCCACCATACTCTGCCATTTGACCATACTCTGCCATCCCACCATACTCTGCCATCCCTCCATACTCTGCCATCCCTCCATGTTCAGCCATCCCTCCATGCTCAGGCATCCATCCCATCCACCCCCAGCCATACCCAGCCATACTCGGCCATACCCGGACATACTCAGCCATACCCCGACATGATCGGCCATACCCAGCCATACTGGTGATACCCAGCCATACTCAGCCATACTCAGCTATACCCAGCCATGCTCAGCCCTACCCAGCCATACTCAGCAGTACCCAGCCATACTCAGCAGTACCCTCTGTATGTGGCCAGGCTGTGGAAGTCTCCCACATGTGGTATCACCATACTCAGGAGGAGTAGGAGAATCTATTTTGGGGTGTCATTTTAGTATGTACATGCTATGTGTTAGAAATATTGTATGAATGGACAACAAATGTGTTTTCATTTTGTTTCCACATTTTCCAAAAACCTTTAGAAAAAAATGACATTTTTAAATGACTCACTATGACTCACAGATTATATGTTGGGGTGTTTTCTTTCCAATGGGGTCATTTTTGGGGCGTTTCCATTGTCCTGGTGCTCCAAGGCCTTCAAAAGTGTAAGAGTTAGTCAGGAAATTAGTTGTGTAATTTATGCTCCAGAACGCCTCAAGGTGCTCCCTGCATGTTGGGCCTCTGTATGTGGCTACGCTGTGTAAAAGTCTCACACATGTGTTCTGGGGTGTAATTTATGGTATGCATATGCTGTGTGTGAAAAATAACCTGCTAATATAACAATTTTGTAAAAAAAATCTTGATTTTGCTAAGAATTGTAGGAAAAAATTACAACTTCAAAAAACTCACCATGCCTCTTAAGAATTACATTGGAATGTCTATTTTCCAAAAAGTGTTAATTTGGGGGATATTTATGTTGTTCTGGCTTGTTAGGGTCTCAAGAAATGAGAGAGTCAGTACTTCAGGTGTGATACATTTTCGGAGATTGGAACCATAGCTTGTGGACTCTTTCACAAAGACCAAATAATATACGCCAAAATGCATGGAGAAAAATTACAAATTTGCTCAATTTTATAACTTTTATAAAAAAAAAAATACCAAATTTTCAGTCTTTTTTCTTTTATAGTGCAAAAAATAAAACACCCAGTAGTGAATACCTCCAAAAGAAAGCTCTGTTTGTGGGGAAAAAAGGACAAAAATGTCATATGGGTACAATGTTGCATGACTGAGTAATTGTCATTCAAATTGTGAGAGCACCTAAAGCTGAAAATTGGTCTGGTTAGGAAGAAGGTTAAGTGCCCAGTGGTCAAGTGGTTAAAAAAAAATGCCATTGGTATATGTCCCCTATGTCAGTGCCCAGCTTTCCATGCATTTGTTTAATATCAGCTTGCCTATGATCTCTAAAAATGTCCAGAACTGACCAACAGGAGCCCCCCCTCACCACCACTACCACCACCATCATTGACTCTAGCCTGGATTTGCAGCAAGGTTGGCGTTTACAAATTTTTAAACAGGATTCGTCAAATCCTTTGCAAATCATTTGCAGATTCACCAATTCCTATTCCTAAACCTTATGTAACATCAGAACGGTATTTTCCTGTCTATCCTTTCAATAAATTATGATGTCCGTTTAAGTGTGTGTGTGTTAGCATGAGTTGTACATGTATGTTCATACCATGTTTTAGATATTTAATTCTGATACATTTTTGAAAAACTGTTCCTAAAATAAAATAATCCCAGGGCAATTAAATGTGATCCGAAGGAGTTTGCAGTATATCTCTTTGTCAGTATCTTTTTTTTGCACCAGTGATAATTAAAAGCATGTCAGCATTTTTTTTATTATCTTCAGAGTTTTCAGTAGTGACACCCAGTGCCTCTCCACCCTCTGCCTTATCATGACATAGCTTTTGTTTCAAGATGATTGCACAACAAAGTGTACCATATCTACTGCAAACCTTAACCATTGTCAGTGCTAAAATAAGTGATAATTCTAATTATGTTAATGAAGACTATTTCTACAGCATCTCACTTAAATAAGGACAATACAACTAAAAGTATACATTTGCTTCTAAAATCACAAAAATTATACAATGCATTTAAGGAATATAGAAACATACAGCTAGCATCACCTAAAAAACATGCACCTTCCATAATGTATATATTCATTATCTTAAGAAAGTATATAAAGTAAATGTAATCTAAAATAGTATAAGATGTGATTTCATGATTCTAAATCTTTAGTTACTGTTCAACCTGTTCTCTATCATAATCAGTAAAGGTGCATATGAATATAGAAGATAGATATAAGCTTTCTAATAAAATAATGTTCTAAGTATATTCCTGTTAAAAGTACCTTCTATAGTATTTTTTAAGACATTTTAATCACTCTCCATATTGCATCATTTGTAAAATAACAGGTCAAATATTTTAAAAGCCACATAAAATTACAATCATTACTATTTCCAAATATTTGGATAACATGTAATAATTTATAGTTGGCCGAATTGTTATCATTTATTTATTTTTTACTAGTAACTTTAATGTAAGGCTTGGTTCACATTAGTTTAATATCAAGTGCATGACAAGAGATTAACTGGTGCTAGTTCACATCAATGCGACTCCTTGCTGTGTGATTTTGGAAAAGGTTACTGTGCTAGCTGAATGCGATTTACTGTGTGATTTGGCCCCATAGAATATGCAAACCACATCCAAAACGCAACCAAAGTTGCATCAAACACGCACTACATACCTACACTGCAAATCGAGTCAAAATCGCATCACAGTAGTGTAAACTGAGCCTAAAGGTGGCTTATTGCAGTTCTCTTCAAACGCAATAATTTTGAAAAAGAAAAAGCAGTTTACCAGTGCTGAAATTCTTCAGTAATAAATATGAACAAATCAGCTTTTTTTGCTACTGTTGCTGTTTGCGATAAAAAAATTGACATGGACATTACTCTTTTGTTTTTGAGAATTATATCTGCCATAGTAAAAAGCATACATGACAATATTTATTTTAGAAATTCTGGCCCAGATTCACGTAGAATCGCGGCGGCATAACGTATCGTAGATACGTTACATCGCCGCAAGTTTTCATCGCAAGTGCTTGATTCACCAAGCACTTGCAAGAAAACTTCCGCAGGCGGCCTCCGGCGTAAGCCCGCGTAATTCAAAGGGGCGTGTGCCATTTAAATTAGGCGCGCTTCCGCGCCGGACCTACTGCGCATGCTCCGTTTTGAATTTCCCGCCGTGCTTTGTGCGAAGTGACGTAATTTTTTCGAACGGCGACGTGCGTAGCGTACTTCCGTATTCCCAGACTTCTTACGCAAGAAGGAAAAATTTTCAAATTTCGACGCGGGAATGACGGCCATACTTTATACAGCACATACATGTGCTGTGTAAAGTTAGGGCACCAAAAATGACGACTAACTTTGCGACGGGAAACTAGACTAGCAGCGACGTAGCGAATGCGAAAAACCGTTGTGGATCGCCGTAACTACTAATTTGCATACCCGACGCTGGTTTACGACGCAAACTCCCCCCAGCGGCGGCCGCGGTATTGCATCCTAAGATCCGACAGTGTAAAACAATTACACCTGTCGGATCTAAGGGCTATCTATGCGTAACTGATTCTATGAATCAGTCGCATAGATACTCTGAGAGATACGACGGAGTATCTGAGATACTCCGTTGTATCTCGGCTGTGAATCTGGCCCTCTATTTTTAACAACACACATTTATGAGCCCAAGTCCATTTCTCTTTGTCACCTTTTTAAATTCTCTAATACTTCACACGTAAACTCTTATTACTCATATTCTGTGGGTTTTTATTAACCACTTCCCGCCCGGTCAATAGTATATTGACGTCCGGGAAGTGGTTCTGAAATCCTGACTGGACGTCTATTTTTACCACAGGATCAACCGTGTCCAAACACGGCTGATCACGATGCAAACAGGAAGAGCCGTTGATCGGCTCTTCCTCACTCGCGTCTGACAGACGCGAGTATAGGAGAGCTGATCGGCGGCTCTCCTGACAGGGGGGGTTCATTGTTAGGTTGTTAGGTGCCCATCAGTTCATTGTTAGATTGTTAGGTGCCCATCAGTGCCACCTCATCGGTGCCCATCAGTGCCGTCATATCAGTGCCCGTAATTGAAGAAGAAAACTTACTTATTTACAAAAAAAAAACAGAATTTTTATTTTTATTTTTAAATCGGTCTTTTTTTTGTTGTTGCGCAAAAAATAAAAATCGCAGATGTGATCAAATACCACCAAAAGAAAGCTCTATTTGTGGGAACAAAATGATAAAAAAATTGTTTGGGTACAGTGTAGCATGACCGCACAATTGTCATTCAAAGTGCGACAGCGCTGAAAGCTGAAAATTGGCTTGGGCAGGAAGGTGCGTAAGTGCCTGGTATGGAAGTGGTTAAGGGTGTCACGCCACCCCCTATATATGTATACAGGCATACCCCACTTTTAAGTACAGGGTTTATTTACTAAAGCTGGAAAGTGCAAAGTCAGTCTCACTTCTACATAGAAACCAATGAGATTTTAAACCCAGCTTGTTCAATTAAAGGGTTTGTAAAGGATTTTTGTTTATCTTAAAAGCTTCCTTTACTTTAACCACTTCCATACCGGGCACTTACGCCCCTTCCTGCCCAAGCCAATTTTCAGCTTTCAGCACTGTCGCACTTTGAATGACAATTGCTCGGTCGTGCTACACTGTACCCAAACAATTTTTTTATCATTTTGTTCCCACAAATAGAGCTTTCTTTTGGTGGTATTTGATCACCTCTGCGGTTTTAATTTTTTGCGCTATAAACAAAAGAAGAGTGACAATTTTAAAAAAAAAACACTATTTTTTACTTTTTTATTTAATAAATATCACAGTTTTTTTAAAAAAAACGTTTTTTTCCCTCAGTTTAGGCCGATACGTATTCTTCTACATATTTTTGGTAAAAAAAATCGCAATGATCATATATTGATTGGTTTGCGCAAAAGTTATAGCGTTTACAAAATAGCTGATAGATTTATGGCATTTTTATTTTATTAATTTTTTTACTAGTATTGGCGGCGATTTGCGATTTTTTTACTGTCACCGTGACATTGCGGCGAACACATCGGACACTTTTGACACGTTTTTGGCGCCATTCACATTTATACAGCGATTAATGCGATAAATATGCACTAATTACTGTATAAATGTGACTGGCATTCAAGGGGTTAACACTAGGGGGTGAGGGAGGGGTTAATATGTATACCTGTATTGTGTTCTAACTGTGGGGGAAGGGGGGTGACTGGGGGAGGTGACCGATCTATGTCCCTATGTACAAGGGACACAGATCGGTCTCCTCTCTCCCCTGACAGGACGTGCAGCTCTGTGTTTACACACAGAGCTCCACGTCCCTGCTCTGTCGTTACCGATCGCGGGTACCTGGCGGACATCGCGACCGCCAGGCACGCGCATCGGCATCTCGGGGACGCACCGGCCGCGCACGCACCGGCGCGCTCGCGCGCCCCCCAGTGGCCGCAGGAATACAGGACGTCAATTGACGTCCTGTTGAATATTCAGATTCACCGTGGAGCCATCATTTGACAATGGCCCGGTACTCTAGTGGTTAAAGGGGTGTTCCAGCCAATTTTTATGTTTATTAAAAGTCTTGGCTTTTAATAAACATACACTTACCTGCTCCAGCGTTCCAGCGACACGCCGGCCGGGGCTCCGCTCCTCTCCCTCCCTCCCCAGCCGGCATCTTCATTTCAACTGTGGGCACCCGGCCGTGACAGCTTTCGGCTTCACGGCCGGGCACCCACTGCACATGCACGAGCAGCACTGCGCATGCGCACGCAGCCCGGCGCTACGCCGTCTGATAGGACAGGAGATCGCCTAGGACCTGTGACGTGTCCTAGGCGATCGCCTACAGGGAGGGGCTGCTGTAGGCGATTAAGCTTAATCGTCTAACCAGCCTCTCGGCGGAAGGAGGAAGTGGGACAGGAAGTCCCACTCCTCCTGAAGCCCCCACTCCCCCCCCAAAAAAAATTACATGCCAAATGTGGCATGTAAGGGGGTGAGGAGTGGGATAAGCGGAAGTTCCAATTTTGGGTGGAACTCCGCTTTAATGCAGTGCTGTTTTCATGTCCTCATTGTTCGTTTTTGCTCTCAAGATGCTGTAATTCTTCTCTGATCTCCACACTTCCTGATTGTCTGTTTCCTGATGACCACAGTGCTGGGAGCTTTCTCTCTGTGGTCACTAATCAATGAGGTGTGATTACTGTGTGTCTAGTTTCTAGTTTCGTTTTCCAAACCATCACTGCTCTATGGCTCTGTAGGCAGAGAGGCAGGAAACAACATGCAAAAATGAAACTAGAAACTACAGGCACATTATATGATTGATTTGTATCTATTTTTAATCGTTTTTAAAAGGAATCAGTTAACTATTATGTCTCTATACCCTGTAAACAGTCATTTCAGCAAAAAAATAAATTGTATTTACAACTCCTTTAAGCTTTGATAATAAAACCTGGAAGCTCATTGGTTTCTTTGCAGAAGTGAGCCTGATTTTGCACTTTCCAGCGATAGTAAATAAATCCCATTGTGTACTTAAAAGTGGGGTATGCCTGTAATGGGTAGTTAGTGCATTGGCAGCCCATTTAAAGTTAATGCAAAGTGCCTTAATGCATGAAAAGCCTGCATTACCAAACATATAATAAAAGAATGATCTTTTAATTTAAGTACATTTTAATGAGTGCAATAAATACTTATAATAGAATAAACAAGAAAGTAATGCCGAAATTATGGTCTACAATTATTATGTGATTAATTCACCTGCACTGAAATTAAATATTTGTTGCATTCTCCGTTTTATAAATGTGTCCCAAAATATTGATGGCCAGTAATACCTTGGCCACAAGATTGGATTCTGCACTTAGATTCTGCAGATAGACTTTACAGGTTAATTATAATTTTAGTTTTCTGCAAAGCACTACATGTATGCTACTATCTCATCTGTGTTGCCAAAGAAGTTTACATTCAAATACAGGAAGTGTGGTAGTGCAAACACCATCAGCACTACCAAGAGAAAATCCAACATTAACCTCCCTGGCGGTATGATTCTGTCAGAAAAAACATGCTAAAAGCGGTACCATTATTTGCAAGGAAATTTGGCGTTTTATATTGTAGGTCTGTAATTTTTAGAAATAACTCACTTAAATCTGACCAAACAAGATTCTAATAGGCATCCCAGGTATGACATTTTTTTAAAAACAAAATTATAAATTATAATATAATAAATAATTATAAATAATTATAACAAATAATAATATAATTATAATAAAAATTATTCAATAATGTAATCAAATCAAAATCACTGAAATTTGCCCAGTTGCAGAATTGTTGCTGTCATTATTTTTTTTTTTTTATGACGAATTTCCCCACAAATCGCTATCGCACAATTCTGCAAGTGATTATAATTTATTATCGCTGTTTTTTAGCTGATCTAAAACTATTTTTGACATAAAGGGACACTTTTGGTTGCTATGGACAATCTACAGTTTGCAGGGAGAAAGAAACGTTTTTATTATATAAAATGACATGCATGACACAGGACAGACCACTAGGGACAAGGGGGGTGTGTTTTTTTTACATACAGTACTGTAATCTATAAGATTACAGTATACTGTATGTAAGGTGTTTGTTTACTTTTTTGAATTTGGCGCCGTTCTCCGTCCCCGTGCGTCGTAACGTCGCAGGGAACGGAGATCGGCGTCACACGGAGGCACTGTGTGAATCGAGCGAGGTCCCGCTCACTCACACAGCGCGGTGGCATCGCTGGATCCAGGGACAAGGTAAGTAACTTGTGCCTGTGGATCTAGCGAGGCAAGCCCGAGTCTGACTCGGGGTTACCGCTCGCAGCAGGAAAATCTAACCCCGAGTCAGACTCGGGAATACCGCCAGGCAGGTTAATGAAATAATACTTTGAATGCCCAATTTGAATATCATAAACAAGGAAAATAAAAAAAGGACAGAATTTTTTTGCACGTGATTAAATGATTAGTGAACACAGCAGTGCCTTATTAATTCTTTAAATTGAACATTCACTTTGCTAATTTGACAGTCTCTCAATCAGCCCCACTGTGTGCCTTTTTGCAAATGTGACAATAAAAACTGGGTCAAAGATTCAGGGGTAGATCCACAAAGATCTGCCTATCTTTAGGCAGGCGTAGCGTATCTAAGATACACTACGCCGCTGTAACTTACTTTTTCTTCTTGTGAATTCTCAAAGAATCCGCGCGGTAAGTTACGGCGGCGTAGTGTATCTATTGCGGCGTAAAGGCGCGCAATTTCAAATGGGAGTGATGGGGGCGTGTTCTATGCAAATACATTGTGACCTGACGTAAACAATGTTTTTTTTGAACGGCGCATGCGCCGTCCTTAAAATATCCCAGGGTGCATTGCGACAAAGTACGCCGCAAGGACGTATTGGTTTCGACGTGAAAGTAAATGACGTCACATTCCTATTCACGAACGACTTACGCAAACGACGCAAATTGTTTTAAATTAGACGCGGGAACGACGGCCATACTTAACATTGAGTATGCCACCATATAGCAGCTTTAACTATACGCCTGAAAAAGCCGAACGGAAACAACGTAAAAAAATGCGACGGCCACTCGTACGTTCGTGGATCGTCGGAAATAGCTAATTTGCATACTCGACGCCGAAACGCCACCTAGCGGACACCGAAAAATTGCATTTAAGATCCGACGGTGTACTAAGGCGTACACCTGTCAGATCTAACCCAGATGCCGTCGTATCTTGTTTTGTGGATACAAAACAAAGATACGACGCGGGAAATTTAAAATTACGCCAGCAAATCAATAGATACACCGGCGTAATCCTTTTGTGGATCTGCCCCTTAGACTGAAAGACAAAGAAGCAATACAGTCAATCAGCAGAGTGAGTGAGTTAGTGAGAAACTTATATAGCGCAACACATGCAAACTGAATCGCCTCTGGGCACTTCAGTAAGACCCCTTTCACATTGAGGAGTTTTTCAGGCGGTACAGCGCTAAAAATAGCGCTGCTATACCGCCTGAAAAACTCCTGCCCATCTACCTCAATGTGAAAGCCGGAGGGCTTTCACACTGAGTCGATGCGCTGGCGGGAGACAAAAAAATCTCCTGTCAGCAGCATCTTTGGAGTGGTGAGAGGAGCGGCAATACCGCCCACAATGCGCCTCTATAGAGGCGCATTGCGGGCGGTATTAACCCTTTATCGGCCACTAGCGGGGGTTAATACCGCACCACTAGCGGCCGATTCCCGTGGCAATCCCGGCGGTATAGCGCCGCTATTTTTAGCGGCGATATACCGCCACCGCGGCTACAGGTCCAATGTGAAAGGGGCCTTAGAGTATAATACTAACTGAATTAATTGAAAAAGCAATAAGTACAGAACTAAACCAAAGCTTTTTTTGCATTTTTTGGAATATGGAAGGATGCTTACTAGGGGGGTTGGGGGAAGGGAGTGCTGTAACCACTTTAGCCCTTGAAGGACTTACCCCCTTAATGTCCAGGCCATTTTTTGCGATACGGCATTGTGTTACTCTAACTCACAAATGTGCGGTTGTGCGAAGCTTTACCGAGATAAAATGCATGTCCTTTTTTCCCCACAAATAGAGATTTCTTTTGGTGGTACTTGATCGCCTCTGCGGTTTTTATTTTTAGCGCTATAAACAAAAAAAGAACGACAATTTTGAAAAAAATATAATTTTTTACTTTCTGATAGAAAATATATCCTTTAACCACTTACCTACTGGGCACTTTCACCCCCTTCCTGCCCAAGCCATTTTACAGCTTTCAGCGCTGTCAAACTTTGAATTTTTTTCCCATAAATAGAGCTTTATTTTGGTGGTATTTGATCACCTTTTTATTTCTTGCGCTATAAACAAAAAAAGAGGGACAAGTTTGGGACAAGTTTGGGAAAAAAACACAATATTTTTTACTTTTTTCTACACTAAATATCCATTTTTTTTTTTACTTTTTTTTTCTCAGTTTAGGCCGATACGTATTCTTCTACATATTTTTGGTAAAAAAATTGCAATAAACATATATTGATTGGTTTGTGCAAAAATTATAGGGACTACAAAATATAGGGGACAGATTTATAGCATTTTTATTATTATTGTTTTTACTAGTAATGGCGGCGATCAGCGATTTTTATCGTGACTGCGATATTGCGGCAGGCACATCGGACACTTTTGACACTGTTTTGGGACCATTCACATTTATACAGCGATCCCTGCATTGATTACTGTATAAATGTGACTGGCAGGGAAGGGGTTAACACTAGGGGGCGATCAAGGTGTTAATGTATTCCCTAGGGAGTGATTCTTACTGTGGGGGGAGGGGAGTGACTGGGGGAGGTGACCGATGGTTGTCCCTATGTACAAGGAACGCACCATCAGTCTCCTCTCCCTGACAGGACGTGGATCTGTGTGTGTACACACAGATCCACGGTCCTTCTCAGTTACTGGGCAATCGCGGGTGCCTGGCGGCCATCGCGGCCGCCGGGGCACGCGCACCTATTCCCCAGTGACACGGCGGGCGCGCGGTGCCACCTAGTGGTTTAAAAGGGCGCAACGTCATATGACATCCACCCAGAAAAATAGGGTTTGCCTCCCGCCGTCATTTGATGGCAGGTGGTGGAGAAGAGGTTAAAAACATTGAAAAAATGTAATTTCATCATAAATTTATGTCAATATGTATTCAGCTACATGTTTTTGGTAATAAAAATCCCTATAAGCGTTAATTGATTGGTTTGCGCAAAAGTTAAAGCGTCTACAAACTATGGGATATTTTTATGTCATTTTTATTTTATTTTATTTTTTACTAGTAATAGCGGCGATCAGCGATTTTTATCAGGACTGCGACATTGCGGCGGACAAATCGGGCTCATAACTGACACTTTTCACACTTTTTTAGGGGACCAGTGACATTATCACAGTGATCAGTGCTAAATAATATGCATTGGTACTGTACTAATGACACTGGCAGGGAAGGGGTTAACACTAGGGCGATTAGAGGGTTAATTGTATCCCTAGGCGATGCTTGCTAACTGTGGGGGGTTGCTCTGACTGAGTGAAGATAGAGATTGGTGTTCCTGCTTAGCAGAAACCCAATATCTCTATCCCCTTCCTTGTCAGAACGGCGATCTGTCTTATTTACATAGGCAGATCGCCATTCTGCCTCTCTGGGGAACGATTATGGGTGGCCAGCAGACATTGGTTCCACCGGACCCGCTGATTGACATGCCCTGTGTCCAATCAGCATGCAATCGCACCTCCAGCGGCACGTGTCCCCAGAAATTTTCTAAACTGCTCAGTAGCAAAAGATTAGTACTGGGTTGGAGAAGGGTCATTTATTAAGAGACAACAAAAATGGTATGGGCTGCTTGAGCCAAAATGTATGTGTTGGCTGCTTAAAGAGAAGATCTTAAAGGGGTTGTAAAGGTTTGTTTTTTATTTTCTAAATAGGTTCCTTTAAGCTAGTGCATTGTTGGTTCACTTACCTTTTCCTTCCATTTTTCTTCTAAATGTTTTTTTTCTTTATCTGAATTTCTCACTTCCTGTTCCTCCTCAGTAAGCTTTCCACCATCATCCGAGACGTTCTGGCTGGGGGTTAGTCGGCATGCTCGCCCCCTCCCTTGGGATTACATCCCTGCGGGGAGACGCTGTAAAGATTCACAGAGTCTCCCCGCTCCTCCACCGGTCGTGCCCATTGAAATCTGCAGAGGCGCTTTGCGGTGGTTCTAACCCTTTCTCGGCTGCTAGCAGGGGGGTAAAACCGCTCCACTAGCGGCCGAATAGCACAGTGAAATTGACGGTAAAGCGACGGTAAAAATAGCGGCACTTTACCGCCGACGTCGCCCCGCCCCAGTGTAAAAAGGACCTTATTCCTAAAATTTAAATATTGCCAGCCTACGGATAAGCAACCATCACAACACAGTGAGGTTGATTTTCTAAAACTGGAGAGTGCGAAATCTGGTGCAACTCTGCATAGAAACCAATCAGCTTCCAGTTTTTTTTTTTTGGTCAAAGCTTAACTGAACAAGCTGAAGTTAGGAGCTGATTGGCCATTGAAGTTAGAAGCATGATTCCCATGCACAGCTACACCAGATTTTGCACTCTCCAGTTTTAGTAAATCGACCCCATTATGTGCCTAGGCTTGGGTGTAATATATGGATGCTTGGTGCACTTTGTGCTTGATGCTTGTGGATAAAAAAAGAAACACACAAGAAATGAAATATGACGAGTCGATCCCTGATTCCATCCAACAGGGATGAGTGAAACTGAAAATTGTTATTTCCCTGGAATTTAGACAAAGTGCACTGGATTCAAAGGGGGAGGCGCTATTAAGGACTCATGTACACTGCTGCTGCTAAACTGACAATTATGAGCAGTTTTTTTCAACTGCTCCTGAACTCTCCTCTATGTTATCTTATCAGTACATGTACACAGGGTCATTTATAGTCGTTTCTAGGCAGTTGAGTTTAGAGGCTTTTTCTGGAACCCCAAAAAATGTGTTCAGAAGCTGTGTTTTTAGGCATTTCAAGCGCCAAACGAGGCTAAACGCGGTAAAGTTTCGTTTACGGACGTTTTTAATTTTAACCAAAAAAAATAAGATTTTTTTTTTTCAAACGCTTCTAGATGCAAACATGGCTAAACGCGGCATGTAAACGCGGCTAAACTAGACGCCGGTTTCTAGCTGTCAAGTTAAATTGTTCAGGAGAGGTTGAACAGCGTCCCGTGTACATGAAGCCTTAGGTTTTTTTGATGGTTCTTATTGTGACACTGCAGAATTACTCGGGAAACACATACCTGTAAAAGAACAGTAAACATAATTACTTTTCCTGCTTCTCACACTACAAAAATGCCACTCCATTGGTGAGGAATGGTACCACATAACCTGCTGACAGACTGACACCAGAGATTCGATCTCTGTGCCTGTGGCACATTGGAGATGCCACTAGTTCATCCTGTTGACCTCCACAACACTGCAGAAGAAAGCATTGATGTGAGTTCAGCAGCAGGAGACACTGAGGCCTCGTACACACGACCGAGGAACTCGACGGGCGAAACACATCGTTTTCCTCGTCGAGTTCCTTGTTAGGCTTGTCAAGGAACTCGACAAGCTTGCTTTGCGTACACACTGTCAAGCCAAAATCTCCTTGTTCTCAAACGCGGTGACTACAACACATACAACGGCAGGGGAAGTTCGATTCCACTGGCTAAACTCTTGGGGCTGGTTTTGCTAATCTCATGTGTTTGCGTATTAAGTAAAAGTTTGGTAAGAGACGATTTGCACTTTTCAGTCTGTTACAGCTTGAAAAATGTGTTATCTCCATTACAAATGCTACTTTTACTCCCGTCTCATACTTTATTCTGAGCAAGCGTGGGTTTCTTAGCATACACACGCTCGAGTTTCTCGTCGGAAACCAGCCCGACCAGGAACTCGACGAGCCAATTTGAGACTCCCGTCGAGGAAATAGAGAACTTGCTCTCTTTTTGGCTCGTCGAGTTTCTCGACAGTTTCCTCAACGAAAATGTACACACGACCGGTTTCCTCGGCAAAAAAATATCTCCCAGCAAGTTTCTTGCTGGTTTTTGCAGAGAAACTCGGTCGTGTGTACGAGGCATGAAATTGACGTTTCTGAAAGATTTGGTCTTCCATTTGAATAAGGGGGACCATTCCTTTCTAGTAGAGTGACATTTTGCAGGGCAGGTGGCAGAAAAGGTGTGTACAGTATCAGGGCCGGCCTTAGGTGTTCAGGCGCCCTGTGCGAGCTAATCCCGTGGCGCCCCCCCCCCCATCTTCACCCCCTCGTCACCTAAACATACACAAAGAGGACAAAAATATTTGTAACAAATAATTTGTTTTAATAAACAGACAATTTTAGTGCATGTGCAAACAATCCATGCATCTCTATGGACCCTTTCACACTGAGTCCTGCAAGCAGCATCTTTGGAGCAGCTTTTGGCCGCTAAAAAAAACGCTACAAAAACGCCCCTCTCTGTAAAAATGCCTTAGGCCCCTTTCACACTGAGGCACTGCAAAAACACATAAAGCACTTGTTAGGCAACACAGTTAAGCCTTTAATTGCCCTAGATCAGGGGTCTCAAAACTGCGGCGTGGGGGCCAGATGTGGCCCTTTACTTGCTTTTATCTGGCCCTTGGGGCAATATTTCATCTTCTGACATACAAAATGGGGCACAATTCCTCCTAATGACACCAACAATGGGGCACAATTCCTCCTAATGACACCAACAATGGGGCACAATTCCTCCTAATGACACCAACAATGGGGCACAATTCCTCCTAATGACACCAACAATGGGGCACAATTCCTCCTAATGACACCAACAATGGGGCACAATTCCTCCTAATGACACCAACAATGGGGCACAATTCCTCCTAATGACACCAACAATGGGGCACAATTCCTCCTAATGACGCCAACAATGGGGCACAATTCCTCCTAATGACACCAACAATGAGGAACAATTTCCTTCTAATAACACCAACAAAGGGGCACAGTTCCTCCCAATTACACCAACGATGGGTTATTACTCCTCTCACTGACACCACAAAATGTGGCATTGTTTAATGCGTCACTGGTTCCCACAAAGTGTCAGATTGTCCGTCGCAATATCGCAGCCCCGCTATAAGTCACTGATCTCCTCCATTACTAGAAAAAAAAAGAAATTCCATAAATATATCCAATAGTTTGTAGACACTTATTAGGATATTTTGTACCAAAAACATTGGCCTAAATCAGTGGTCTCCAAAATGCAGCCCGGGGGCCAGATGTGGGCCTTTGCTTGCTTTTATTTCAGCCCTTGGGTACAATTCCTCCTACTGCCACCAATGATGGGACACAATTCATCCAATGACACTGATAATGGGGCACAATTTCTCCCAATGACGGGACACAATTTCTCCTGACAACACCGATTATAGGGCAACCATTACTCCCACTGACATCAATGATGGGACACAATATCTCTTAATGACACCAATTATGGGGCACAATTTCTCCCATTGACACCAAAGATGGAGCATTGTTTTTTCCCCACTGACATCAGGACCTTTTGTACTCCAAATGGCCCTCCTGAAGCACAAAAAAAAAATTGAATAACGCCCCTTTCACACGTGCGGACCGTATGTCCGCACTTTCATCTGTCCGTTGCGGATGAAAACGGGACATACATGGGTCCCTATGTGATTACGGGTGTCAGCCGTAATTTGTCCGCCTCCGCAAAATTGGACGGAAGAAATCCTATTTTTCTTCCGTCTGCCGGATCGGATGAACACGGACATACGGTCCGTATTCATTCGATCCCCCATAGGGGAGAGCGGAGGAAAGACAGGGCGGTCCCTGCACAGTGTGCGGGGACCGCCCTGTCAGTTGCCAGCTCAGCGGGGATTTTACGAAGGATCCCCGCTGAGCTGTACGGACACACGGAGGCGGATCATTACTGATCCGCCCCGTGTGAAAGGGGCCAAAGTTATATAGCAGAAAGTAACATTTTCTTTTTCTTTTTTTCAAATTTGGTCTTAAAAAAAAATATATAAATAAAAAAACAAGGAAAAAATAAAATAACGCAGAGGTGATCAAATACCACAAGAAAAAAAATACAAATGTTATTTGTGTACAGCGTCGCATGACCCTGCGGTTGTCAGCGTAAGTTACACAGTGCACATTGCAAAAAATGGCCTGTCATGAAGGGGGGGTAAATCTTCCAGAGGTCACGTGGTTAATCAGGGATTTACGCCCCCCCCCCTTCATGGCAGGCCATTTTGTCTATGTGCACTGCATTACTTAAGCTGACAACTGCGGGTGGTTTTTGATCACCTCTGTGTTTTATTTTTTTCCTTTTTTTCCAACAAAAGACCATTTTTTTTTTACGTTTTTTTAAAAAAACTGGCTCACATCTGGTGCCTGGGAAACAGGTGAGGTGGGAGGAGGGATGACACCTATCAGCCTTCTAGATAAGGTGGAGGGGACGGGCGGCCTTACCATTACTTTTCTTCAGTCCCGTCCTGTTCTGGTCCCGCCGTTAGACTTTGAACTGCATGCATTACGCATGCACGCAACGGCGCCGCGCTACCCAGGACAGTACCACCTGACCTGAGACAAGACGCGGAGGAGCGGAGGAGAGGAGGAGGAGGAGGGAGGAACGGAGGGCGTGCCAGCCAGCAGGGACCAGTGTGAGTGTCTTGTCAGACACTTCGGGCGCGTCGGCGCCTCCCCCCCTCTGCAGCGCCGGGTGCCGTGCTGGCTGCCTGCTGAGCAGGGACCCGGACGGCGGCCTCCCGGCACACATCATTTATTTATTTAAAATGATTGCGAGCTGTGACGGCCGCACAGCGCCCCCGTTGTCATGGCGCTCTGTGCGGTCGCACAACCCGCACACCGCAAAGGCCGGCCCTGTACAGTATGCTCACAGTTCATTTACAGGTTTATGTTGCTAGAGTGATTTTGCAGTAGGGTTGCTTTGAGGGTGCAATGAGCTTTAAATGCCTCCTAGCTTTTAAACGATTTTTCAGCAAACTTGAACTTGCTTTTACGCAAAACAAATGCAACAGCACACATCAATTATCAAACACACAAAAAAGCACAAAAAACACAACACAAAAAAAAACATTTAAAAAAAAAATGTGAATTGCATTAGGACAACCAAATGATTTTGAATAGTCTACCAACTAATAATGACTGAAAATGCACTTTCTTTTTAACTGCAGCACACCACAATATACTAAACACACAGGGCCGGATTCACGTAGCACTTACGCCGACCTATCTACAGATACGCCGCGTAAGTGTCAATGTGCGCCGTCGTATCTATGCACCGTTCCCATAGAACTAGATACGCCTGAAAATAGGCTTCATCCGACCGACGTAAGTTTCCTACGCCGTCGTATCGTGGGCGCATATTTACGCTGGCCGCAAGGCTTCCATTGATTATCGAATATGCAAATGAGGGAGATACGCCGATTCATGAACATACTTGCGCCCGGCCCATTCATATACGCCGTTTACGTAAGTCGTACGTCCGGCGTAAAGTTAAGCCTCATAAAGCAGGGGTAAGTCATGATAACCTCCCTGGCGGTATGATTCTGTCTGGAATTACGTACCAAAAGCGGTACAATTATTTTGCAAGGAAATTTGGCGTTTTATACTGTAGGTCTGTAATTTTTAGGAATAACTCACTTAAATCTGACCAAACAAGAGTCTTGTAGGCATCCCGGGTATGATTTAAAAAAAAAAAAAATTATAATATAATAAATAATTATAAATAATTATAACAAATAATAATATAATTATAATAAAAATTATTTAATAATGTAATCAAATCAAAATCACTGAAATTTGCTCAGTTGCAGAATTGTCGCTGTCATTTTTTTTTTTTTTTTTTGACGTATTTCCCCACAAATCGCTATCGCACAATTCTGCAAGTGATTATAATTTATTATCGCTGTTTTCTAGCTGCTCTAAAACCATTTTTGACATAAAGGGACACTTTCGGACAATCTACAGTTTTCAGGCAGAAAGAATAGTTTTTATTATAGAAAAGAACATGTAGGGCACTGGGCAGACCACTAGGGACAAGGGGGGTGTGTATTTTTTACATACAGTACTGTAATCTATAAGATTACAGTATACTGTATGTAATGTGTTTATTTACTTTTTTGAATTTGGCGCCGTTCTCCGCCCCCGTGCGTCGTAACGTCGCAGGGAACGGAGATCGGCGGCACACAGGGACACTGTGAATCGAGCGAGGAGGACCAGTTCGCTCACACAGCGGGGATGCATCGCTGGATCCAGGGACAAGGTAAGTAACTTGTCTGTGGATGCTGCGAGCAGGTAAGCCGCGCCGCTGCACACTCTGCACATCTACCCCGAGCGTGACTCAGGGATACCGATCGCAGCATGAAAAAAACACCCCGAGTCACGCTCGGGGATACCGCCAGGCAGGTTAAGGTATGGACCAGGGAACAGCCGTCGGATTTTACGTTGTTTACGTAGTAGTACGTGATTAGGGCTGGGTGTAGGTTATGTCACGTCGTAGGTAGTGATTCGACATATCTTATGGAGTATTTAAGACATGATTCTGAGCATGCGCACTGGGATGCGTCCACGATACGGCGCATGCGCCGTTCGTTCGGCCCATCATTTGCATGGGGTCACGCCTTATTTAAATGGATCACGCCCACCTTCCAGCTACTTTAAATTAGGCGGGCTTATGCCGACAAAATTACGTTACGCCGGCGCAACGTTGGGAGCATTTGCATTGTGAATTCGGTGCTTGGCTCTCTGCTTTACATCGGCGTAGCGCATATGAGATGCGCTACGCCCGCCTAAAAATGCGCCAATCTACCTGAATCCGGCCCACATTGTGGAATGCTGCAGCAATGGTATGCTGGTACCTACTGAAGTACATAAATAGCACTGTACTGCAAGACAAAGAGCGTCACACACTACTAAGCGTTACAATACTGTGCAGTAATTGACATGTTTGAGCTTGCTATAGATAAAACAAACAGAATCCTTCATCCACACAAGCGAGGTGGATGGAGGAATCCCCCCTCCGGGATACTGTATTCACACTGCAACTCCAAAATGGCGGCACGGGCACTTCCTGTGATGGAGGCAAGATGGCCGCACGCACACTTCCTGTTGCGGCGATAAGCCACTAAGGGAAAATACACAGGGCGATGAGCGCCTGCATACAGGGGGATGGACAGGGGGGAAAAAAACGGAGGTAATAGCGCGCATAGCGCTATACATACATAGCCACCCGGGCTGCTGGGCACATCCCAACCCATGATATCCAGCACTAGCAGACGAACTGGCAAACAACTGCATAGATGCTGGGTATCCAGGAAGTAAGATGGTGGAACTGGAACTTCCTGTGCCATTAGCTAAGATGGCGGCCGGAAGACTTCCTGTTTCCAGTGACAACTTTGCAGCTTTACAGGTAAAACACAGGGGTATAAATTCAGTTGAAACAGTAGTGTCCACAGCTCTCCTGACGACGCAAATAGCGAAACGCGTAGAGGCTGCCTGGACACACACCTAGAGGGTGAAGCACATTAGCACGCAAGGACCCCTTCTAGCAACACATGCAGAGAAAAGCGGGGCATGCACACCTCCTAGGATGCCATTTAAATGCTGGTCAGCGGCTTTTAACGGTTGACACTGCCAAAGACACTCAGTGCCGGTCAGAGGCACTTTATATTGTAAGTGTTATTTTTTACCTTTTTTAAATAAATATATTTTTAACATACTTCACCATGATGAGCCCCTTGTCTTTGAGGATTTAAGGATACCTTGTAAAAGGAAAAAGGAGGTAACACCCACTGACGGATAAAGAAAAGACACCACCTTGGAGCCTATTAATATCTGGGGTCTGGTGAGTGTTGATTTTAACCATTGGTGATGGTGGCACATTTTTATCGGGTGGAAGAGATAGCGGTCTGTATACAGCACCACCAACATTGAACCTTTTGTTTGCTGGAACCTACTGTATAGGAGCAAGATTGCTTGTCATTGGACTATTTTCAGTGCAGCTAGCACATTGCACTTTTTATTGGTTGTTTGATAACTATATATATATATATATATATATATATATATTTTTTTTTTTGCTATATATAATTTTTTGGGGATTACTTGTTTCCAATACCAGTTATTGGACAATTCACGGTGCAGTTGGCACATTGCACATTGTGTGTTTTATATAGTATACTTTTTTTCTGTATTGTTTTCATTATTTAGCCGGCTAGTAGCAGCAACGATAGCCACTCTTTCACAGGAGCACTGTGGCATATTGATTGATGTGTATGCCGATACACCAATTTATATTTGTGATTCAAAAACTGTGTCACATATGCATGATTTAAATTTAATTTATATATTTTCACAGATTGTTTGTATTTAGGTTACTCATATTTAAGATTGGGCACATTGTGGCCCTGATATACATATTCCACTTATGGTTGAGGGTGTATTCTATCAAGTCACAGCTCACATTTCCAGAGATTAAACCCTCTGGATAATTAGATCAGCGCAGTAACATTTTTTTCCTATGCACTATTAACCCCTACCAAGGGCACACAGTACTGCAGCAGATCACGGTTTATATTCATATTCATTTTATTTTATTTTGCGCCGGTGACACTCACAACCAAACACTGCAACTCCTGCTGCTGAAAAATTACACTAATCAACATCTGCAGCCACTGATCAACAGAAGTTTTCCAACTTGTTTATTTGTCAGAAGTCAATCTAATGATTACCTTCTGTCGAAAAGGGACAGCCACACAATGATCGAAATATATCTGGTCCCTGCTGAACCGGACAAATTTAAACCATCTATGGCCACCTTTAAACCCCATACACACTATTAGATTTTCTGCAGATTGTTGTCTTCAGATTTACCAAAACCATGTAGTGCAAGGGCCTGCCTGATTGCATACAAATTGAAATTCTTAAGGTTTGACCTCATATTATATGGTCTTGGTAAATCTGAAGACAAAAATCTGCAGAAAATCTAATAGTGTGTATGGGGGTCTAACAAAGCACTACTGCAATAGGTCTGAAGGAGCCCTAAATGAAAAAGACTAAGCCACGTAACACACCCAGAAAATCCGCCTCTAAGTCGGGGGTCACCAAACTTTCTAAACAAAGGGCCGGTTTACTGTCCTTTAGACTTGAGGGGGGGCCAGACTGTGGCCATTGGGAGTAGAAATTGTTTTGGTGACCATGGAAGTAAATAGCTTATCTTTGGCATTAGGGGGAGGAATAGTGCACCATAGTGTTATATCATTGGTATCAGTGGGAGGAATAGTGTCTCATCCTTGGTGTCAGTGGGAGGAGTAGTGCTCCATCCTTGGTGTCAGTGGGAGGAATAGTGCCCCATCATTGGTGTCAGTGGGAGGAGTAGCGGTCCATCATTGGTGTTAGTGGGAGGAATAGTGCCCCATCATTGGTGTCAGTGGGAGGAGTAGCGGTCCATCATTGGTGTTAGTGGGAGGAATAGTGCCCCATCATTGGTATCAGTGGGAGGAATAGTGTCTCATCCTTGGTGTCAGTGGGAGGAGTAGTGCCCCATCATTGGTGTCAGTGGGAGGAGTAGCGCTCCATCATTGATGTCAGTGGGAGGAATAGTGCCCCATTATTGGTGTCAGTGGGAGGAGTAGCGCTCCATCATTGGTGTTAGTGGGAGGAATAGTGCCCTATCATTCATGTCAGTTGGAGGAATAGTGCTCCATCACCCGTGTCAGTGGGAGGAATAGTTCCCCATCAGTGGGAGGAATAGTGCCCTGATTTTAATGTCAGTAGCAGGAAATATACTCCATTGTTGGCCTCAGTGGGAGGAATAGTGTCTTGCATCAGTGGGAGGAGAAAGGCAAGCAAATGGTCGCATTTGGCCCCAGGGCCACAGTTTGGAGACCAGTGCTCTAAGTAAAGAAAAAAATTTGAGTAAAAGTAAATTCTGCATAAGCAGCCAAGTAAGTGAAAATGAGAGTTTGTGTTTTCCTGAAGACAGTGCCACCCACGACGCTAATGCCATAACGCATGTGCTACCTGCTGACAGTGCCACCCATGCCGCCAATGCCATATTGTGCTGCAGACAGGTAGCACATGTGTTATGGCATTAGCGTCATGGGTGGCACTGTCTGCAGCACAATATGGCATTTGAAGCATGGGTAGCACTGTCTGCAGGTAGCACATGCGTTATGGGCCATAACGCATGTGCTACCTGCAGACAGTGAAACTAAATTTTTTTTTTTTTTAATTTCCCGAATTTCCTAATTTCCGAAAAAAAAATTAAATAACAAACGAAAAGAACAATTTTTTGGGCAGTGCACAAATACGGTATAACCAAAAAGGAAACAAATGCTCCACATAGTGTAAAACTGTAAGTGTAAAAAGAGGGGATTTATTAAAAAGTAAGAACACTCACATTTAGTACAATAAAAAGCACTTTAAGGTGTATTCAAATTGCAGCAAGTTTAACGGAATGGCATCAGCAAGGCTCAATGCGACGCATTTCATCTAAGAAGACATAATCTGTGGTGGGGGGGCAGCCTTAGTTTTAATTATTTAGAGTTGTAGAGTTTGAATTTACTTTGTTTATAGTGGTGGTCATTTCTAAAAAAACTAAAACTAAAATCCGGTCGCCTGCAAGTTAATATCAGAATGGCCTAGTATGCAATGCACAGTAGTAGCACATTATGAAAGACTTACTTTAAAGCGGGTGTTCACCCTAAAAAAAAAAAAAACTGTTCTATCCAGCATACTGCTGACATCAACAGTATGCTGGATTTTTTTTTTTCAGTCTGTACTTACCTTTTTCCGTCGTTTTCACCCGGCTTCCGGGTTCTCGCTACCCCGGGGAGTAGGCGTTCCTAAGCTCTGCATAGATGAGTGACGTGCGCGTCATCGCCTTCCGAAAATATCCGAGTGGGACTCTGCACTTTACGGCGCCTGCGCAGTCAGCTCTACACGGCAGGCGCAGGCGCTGTATAGCGCCGTAAAGAGCCGAGACCTCGTCGGATATTTTCGGAAGGCGATGACGCGCACGTCAATCATCTATGCAGAGCTCCCTGTCGGGGAAAAGGAGCGACACGCCCACTCCCCGCAGGGAAGAAGACCCGGAAGTGCGGCTGAAGACAGGTAAGTGTACACAAAAAAAAAAATTGACAACGCTACAAGCCTTTATTAAGGCTAGAGATAGGTTAGGCAAAAAATGTATTTTAGGGTGAACCCCCGCTTTAAAACAAAGCCCTTCAGTGACATGCTGTCACCCCTGACAGGGCTTCCATCTTCACCTGGTCTTCCTTCCATTTGAATGGCCGAGCCGCAATGTGCGCAGGAGTCACGGTCACGGCACATCTCTCTCAATGGACTGCACACTCATGTTTGCCATCCATTCAGAGCATCACCGGCTGCATAACATGCATATATCTCCTAAACGGTGCATTTTCAGGAGATATTAATTTTACCTACAGGTAAGCTTTATTATAAGCTTACCTGTAGGTCAAAAGTGGAGTTTACGAACGCTTTAAGAACATATCATAGGTCACTGCTGTAAGCATTTCAAAGGAGATGTCAATTGATACAATTGGAATATTGTTTTCTTCATTCTCATGTGAATTTGTAAAGCAATACCCATATACTCTGTAAAGGGCTGATTGTCATTTTCTTGTTTATTCATGATGTTGTTGTCGCAAAAACGTAATAAAAATATAAAAAAATAAAAGGTTTTGGCTAATTATACAGCTTAATTATGCAATTATATCAGGCTGTTCACTTGTGTTTTTTGCTAGACCAAAATGCTGACACTCTTAGTTACTACCCAAAAAGCTATCTTTCTTTTGCAATACTGCAGAAGATAATACACATAGTGCAGTTTTGTCTCACCATTTACATATACTCTTTGTTTCTGGTTTGTTACTTGGCCAGATATGTATATTCATTTTTGGAAGCTGATAAGAATAGTGAAGTGTTTTCCTAGATAAATGTTACACTATATCTTTGCTGCATTTAGTTACTTGGTAAAAAAAGCTAACCACATATTGAGCCTAGATAGATGCTATTACTGGCTTCATTTTATGGATACCATTATACACCAGTGGCCCAAGAAACAAGGGTCAGCATGGCAGTCAGGCATCTAACATTTTCAGAAACCAATACTGCTAGTCTTCCCATTATGTCAGTACAGTTTTTTCCTGAGGGCAAACCTTGCTGTGCCCATGCAGCAAGGACAGGTTTGTTTTCGGCTTTCCCACCCTATCAGCACCCTTTCCTTCCATGCGCGACAAAAGCACATCCAGCTCTCTGCGCATAAAAACCAAATATGGTGTTTGTATAATTTATACACAGGTAGGTTTCTGTAACTATTAAATACTATTACTTACACTATTTGCATTTAAAAGCAAACTTACAGTATCTCACAAAAGTGAGTACACCCCTCACATTTTTGTAAATATTTTATTATATCTTTTCATGTGACAACACTGAAGAAATGACACTTTGCTACAATGTAAAGTAGTGAGTTTACAGCTTGTATAACAGTGTAAATTTGCTGTCCCCTAAAAATCACTCAACACATAGCCATTAATGTCTAAACCATTGGCAACAAAAGTGAGTACACCCCTAAGTGAAAATGTCCAAATTGGGCCCAAAGAGTCAATATTGTGTGTGGCCACTATTATTTGCCGGCACTGCCTTAACCCCCTTGGGCATGGAGTTCCCCAGAGCTTCACAGGTTGCCACTGGAGTCCTCTTCCACTCCTCCATTATGACATCACAGAGCTGGTGGATGTTAGAGACCTTGCGCTTCTCCACCTTCCATTTGAGGATGCCCCACAGATGTTCAATAGGGCTTAGGATGGGAGACATGCTTGGCCAGTCAATCACCTTTACCCTCAGCTTCTTTAGAAAGGCAGTGATCATCTTGGAGGTGTGTTTGGGGTTGTTTTCATGTTGGAATACTACCCTGCAGCCCAGTCTCTGAAGAGAGGGGATCATGCTCCGCTTTAGTATGTCACAGTACATGTTGGCTTTCATGGTTCTCTCAATGTACTGTAGCTCCCCAGTGCCGGCAGCACTCATGCAGTCCCAGAACATGACATTCTCACCACTATGCTTGACTGTAGGCAAGACACACTTGGACACACCTGGTTGCCGCCACACAGGCTTGACACCATCTGAACCAAATACGTTTATCTTGGTCTCATCAGACCAAAGGACATGGTTCCAGTAATCCATGTCCTTGGTCTTTTTGTTTTCAGCAGACTGTTTGCAGGCTTCCTTCTGAGACGACAGCCATGCAGACCAATTTGATGCAGTGTGCGGCGTATGGTCTAAGCACTGACAGGCTGACCTCCCACCCCCCAACCTCTGCAGCAATGCTGGCAGCACTCATACATCTATTTCCCAAAGACAACCTCTGGATATGACATGCACATGCACTCAACTTCTTTGGTTGACCATGGCGAGGCCTGTTCTAAGTGGAACCTGTCCTGTTAAACCACTGTATGGTCTTGGCCACTGTGCTGCAGCTCAGTTTCAGGATCTTGGCAATTTTCATATAGCCTAGGCCAGTGATGGCGAATGCGTGGCACGCGTGCCGCTCCCGGCACGGCAAGCCGTTTAGGTGGGCACGCTGTGAGATTGTAGAAATGTCATCTAAAAAATAATGAAATCGTACACCGCACCTACAAACTACATTTCCCACACTTCTCTGTGCTAGCGGTGACGTGTCTGAGTGGGCGTGAGTGCTCGGAGGTCACGTGCTAGCTTCCTAACCAATCAAAGCGGCTGATACACACTGCCAAAAAAAATATCAGCGCTGGCTGATGTGCTGGGCGTGAATAGGAGCATGAGGAGAAGCCGTGTGGCGGGAAAGAGCTGCAGCAGCAATCGTGAAGCGACCATTCTTCTTTACCAGACGAGCATATTTATTAGTAAGAATACATGTTTTTGGGGATGTACAATGGCCTTTTTTTTTTTTTTATTTATGAAGACCTCACACTAACATTGCTGTTCATGTGCCTCATTAAATATAGGCATCATTGGGAAACATATTGCCCCCCTCACATGACTAAACATTGCGCCCCATCATTGCTGTTATTGGGCCTAATTATTAGGCCCAATAACAGCAATGATGGGGTGCAATGTTTCCCAATGACACCTATAATGAGGCACATGAACACTAAGGAGGGGGGCAATATGTTTCCCAATGACGCCTATATTTAATGAGGCACATGGACAGCAATGTTTCCCAATGACACCTATAATTAGGCCCAATAACAGCAATGATGGGGTGCCTAATCATAGGTGTCATTGGGAAACATTGCACCCCATATTTGCTGTTATTGGGCCTAATTATAGGTGTCATTGGGAAACATTGCATCCCATCATTGCTGTTATTGTGCCAAATTATAGGTGTCATTGAGAAACATTTTACCCCCCTCATTGGTGTCATTGTGCCTCATTTGGAAACCTTGTGCCCCATCATTGCTGTTATTTGGCCTCATTATTGGTGTCATTGGGAAACATTTTACCCCCCCTCATTGGTGTCATTGTGCCTCATTTGGAAACCTTGTGCTCCATCATTGCTGTTATTTGGCCTCGTTATTGGTGTCATTGGGAAACATTTTACCCCCCTCATTGGTGTCATTGTGCCTCATTTGGAAACCTTGTGTCTCATCATTGCTGTTATTTGGCCTCATTATTAGTGTCTTTGGGAAACATTGTGCCTCATTATTGGTGTCATTGCATGTGTCAGTTAGGTAAGTGCATGTATCAGGTAGGTCAGTGTATGTTGCACAGTGCATTCTGAGGACAATGCATTCCTGAACCCTGCATTCTGAGCGAATCTGGCAGAATTATTTGGTTTTTGGTCTCTTAGGGCTTATTCAGAGAGGGATGATCAGTCCCATCCTCTGCACAGAGCCGCTGGAAGGTTTAATTCTGTGTTGGCACTTCAAAACAATAAAGTTGGTTTTGCGTAGCGGTTTGGGCACTCAGGCTCAAAAAGGTTTGCCATCACTGGCCTAGGCCATCCTTATGCAGAGGCAACAATTGTTTTTTCAAATCCTCAAATCCTTGCCATGAGGTGCCATGTTGAACTTCCAGTGACCAGAATGAGAGAGTAAGAGCGATAACACCAAATTTAACACACCTGCTCCCCATTCACACCTGAGACCTTGTAACACTAACGAGTCACATGACACATGGGAGGGAAAATGGCTAATTGGGCCCAATTTGGAAATTTTCACTTAGGAATGTACTCACTTTTGTTGCCAGCGGTTTAGACATTAATGGCTGTGTGTTGAGTTATTTTGAGGGGACAGCAAATTTACACTGTTATACAAGCTGTACACTCACTACTTTACATTGGAGCAAAGTGTAATTTCTTCAGTGTGGAAATATGAAAAGATATAATAAAATATTTACAAAAATGTAAGGGGTGTACTCACTTTTGTTCGAGACTGTAAATATTCAATTCTTTTAAACTATTCTCTTAATGTGGGTCCTTCTGGATTAAGCCATTTTTTTGTTATTACTCCTTTGGCTGCATTTAACAGAAATGAAACTAAAGGCAGTGCTGGAAAATAATGGTGACCACACAAAATATTGACACTTTTGACCCAATTTGGACATTTTCCCTTAGGGGTGTACTCACTTGTTGCCAGCGATGTAGACATTAATGGCTGTGTGTTGAGTTATTTTGAGGGGACAGCAAATTTACACTGTTATACAAGCTGTACACTCACTACTTTACATTGTAGCAAAAAAAAAATCCAGATTAGGCTTTATTCCAAAAAAGGTCAGGGGGACAATCCAAGGGGTAGTTGAAAAAGCTACTCTTTGGATTACCAAAAGTATTGGGACGCCTGCCTTTAGGCCCCGTACACACGACAGAGTTTCTCGGCAGAATTCACCGAGAAACTCGGTCAAAACCCGGATTCTGCCGAGAAACTCTGTCGTCTGTACAGTTTTGGCTCGATGGAGCCGCCGAGGAGCTCGACGAGAAAATAGAGAACATGTTCTCTATTTTCTCGTTGTTCTATGGGAGAAGGCGGCCCGCCAAGCTCCTCGGCGACTTCATCCCAGAACTCGACGAGGAACTCGACGTGCTTGGCACGTCGAGTTCCTCGGCGTGTGTACGGGGCCTTACACGCACATGAACTTTAATAGCATCTCAGTCTTAAGCCTGGTACACACGCTCCGTTTACTCGGCAAGAATCAGCAAGAAAACTGCTGGCAGAGCTTTCTTGCCGAGTATACCGAGCGTGTGTACGAGGCTTTCAGGTTTCTCGACAAGAAAACTGCCCAGAATCTAGATGAGAAAAATAGAGAACATGTTCTCTATTTTTCTCGCCGTAAGATTTTCGGCAGTTTTCCTGCCGAGAAACCCAAGCGTGTGTATACTTACCTGTCGACATGGAAATCCACGCATACTCGAAATGACTTTGACGCATGCGCAGTAGCTTCCTAGGCATAGGTAGGGTGCAGCAAGATGGCGGCGACGGCATCGAATGTGACAAGCGCATGCTTGTCGTACGTGATGACGTCACCGCGTTCTTGCCTTTCACGAGAACCGCTGTTCTTTAGAAAGGAGAGTATTTACATTTGGGCGGCAAGATATTCTTGCCAAGAATCTCATCAGGAAAAACAATGTTTTTTCCTGACGAGATTCTTGCCCGTGTGTACAGAGCTTTAGTCCATAGGGTTCAGTATTCAGTTGGCTCACCCTTTGCAGCTATAACAGCTTCAACTCTGTAGGCGGTACACAAGGTTTAGGAGTGTGTCTATGGGAATTTTGATCTCTGTTCCAGAAGCACATTCGTGAGGCCAGGCACTGATGTGGACGAGAAGCCCTGACTCGCAGTCTCCGCTCTAATTCATCCCAAAGGTGTTCTATCAGGTTGAGGTCAGGACTCTGTGCAGGCCAGTCATGTTCCTCCACCCCAAACTCGCTCATCCATGTCTTTATGGGCCTTTTTTTGTGCACTGATCCAAATCATTTGATAGAGGGGGGTTATGGTGTGGGGTTGTTTTTCAGAGGTTGGGCTTGGCCCCTTAGTTCCAGTGACGGGAGCTCCTAAGGCGTCAGAATACCAAGACATTTTGGACAATTTCATGCTCCCAACTTTGTAGGAACAGTTTGGGGATGACCCCTTCCTGTTCCAACATGACTGCACACCAGTGCACAAAGCAAGGTCCATAAAGACATGAATGAGTGAGTTTGGAGTGGAGGAAATATAAATTAGACACTTTTGCAGAAAAACCTTTTATGTCCCCCCAAAAAACAATGTATTACTTTGTTTTCATAATGAAGCCCATGGTGGAAATGTACAAATTGCTTAAGTCAATAAGCGTTATACATGTATGAGAGCTGAAGTGGCTATACATTCACAACCCAGGCTAAACATTGGATCTCCAAACTGATAGTACTGCCTTTCCCATAAATAACTGCCTCCAAACAGGCCGGGGGAGGAAAAAAATGGAAATAAATAAATGTAATAATGCCAATGACATGGCTGTGGGACAAAACAGACAAAGGGGACAGCCAAAAATAAATAAATATTTCTGTTGTTTTTTGGAGATATTCATTCTCCTCCTACTTTAACTATTGTTATTCAACAATATGCAGAGCTCTTCATCTTGTGAAACTGAGGGTATTTATTGTTATTAGGCTATTTTCTCACCAAGTTAATTGTTAGTCATTCATAAAGAATTAGGAAAATACTGCATTATAGCTGCTAGATGGTCGGTACGATTATAGCAAAGAAATATTTATTTACTGTGATCGTCAGCTCCATCTAGTGGCCATAATGCAGTACTTTCCTTAAGAGAATTGGCCCTGAGAGAAAATATACTAATAAGGTTTGCTTTTGCTCCCCATTACACAGAACAAATGGACATGCAGTTTTGACGGACGAGTAGTTCTGACAAGTTTTTAAAGCTTTCCATCCTTAGTAAGTAAAAAACGCCCTAATGGAGTCCTAGATAGCAATAAAAACTACAGGGTTCTAATCCTTCCCAACTCCAACCAAAACTAAAAAAGATTTTGCTGGAAATACACTTTGAGTAAATAGTAACGTTTACCAAACTAGTTGAGTTTTTAAAATAGTTCAGAAAGTGATTATTTGCCAACACTGCTTCTGAGCCAGTCAGTGAGAAACACCAGTCACACATAATAGAAATTAGAGGCCCAAATACAAATGATACTGTTATACTGTATACTGTGCTGAATTAATTTGGATGGTAAGCTTTAGAAGTAGCTAAAAAGTATACGAAGTTGAAAAAAATCATATTGGGCGCATGCGCGGAGTCTAGCAGAGCAGACATGCATAGCTAGAGCTCCGCTCCTCTGAGGAGAAAAGCCTAAATTCTAAAGTTGGCAGCAGCTCATTAAAGCGGGGGTTCACCCTATAAACAAGAAAAAAAAACATTTCTTCTAGCATAAAATCAGGCATTGTAGCGCGAGCTACAGTATGCCTGTCTCGAATTTTTTATCCCCGTACTCACTGTGTAATCGTACATAGACGATTCCGACTGCCCACGGGGAATGGGCGTTCCAATCCAGACGGAAGGTGATTGACGGCCGGCTCTGGCGCGTCACGCTTCTCCGGAAATAGCCGAAATAGGCTTGGCTCTTCACGGCGCCTGCGCATAGCCTATGCGCAGGCGCCGTGAAGAGCCGAGACCTACTCCGGCTGTCTTCGGGGAGCGTGACGTGCCAGAGCCGGCCGTCAATCATCCTCCCTCTCCATAGGCACGCCCATTCCCCGCGGGAGTCGGAATCTATAATGTACCAGTACACTGTGAGTACGGGGATAAAAAATTCGAGACAGGCATACTGTAGCTCGCGCTACAATGCCTGATTTTATGGTACAATGTTGACACTGAGGGTGAACTACCGCTTTAAGGTACCCGACTGAAAGACTAAGAACCCGGGAACAGATTGGTACAATTTGGACCAGAATAATGGTTCTGGGAGGCGGCTGTGGCAAAACAAAGAATCCCCTCACAGGGGACACTCAGGCGCGCACTGCAGCTAGAATGGCGCCTGTCATCTCCTCATACACTGCCTCATACACTGCCTCAGTGCGCTCACACAGACAGAAGCTAGTTCAACCAGACTTCCCAGGTGAGTCTGAAATGGAACAAATTCCCTCACAAAACTCCTCACACGTGTCCACAGTACCTCCAGCTCTATTGCAGCAATTTGAACGTATGCTTCATAAGGAAACAGACTTCAGAACAGATAACTAATAGCCTTACAAAAGAGATTAGGGAGCTGGGTAACCGCACAGCTGCACTGGAACTCAAAGTAGATGAAATCGAAATTAAATCACAAAAATGCATGGCTGAATTAGAAAACCTAAAAGAAGAGAACTTAACACTTAGGAAGGCTACGAGAATAGGGCCAGACTTTCCGATCTCCGCATAAGAGGAATCCCTGAATCAGTGACAGACTTGCAATCTACAGTCACAGCTCTATTTCAGGAGCTACAACCAGCTATCCCAATTGAGCGCCTGGAAATGGATAGAATACACCAAGCACTCACAGCCAAGAAAGCAGAAGGCCCTCCACGTGATATAATCACAAAACTCCATTACTACAGGACAAAAGAACAACTAATTGCTGCTGCAAGGTATAAATACGATTTAATCTTCCAAGGCCATAACTCTCAATTGTTCGCTGACATATCCCAGCTCACCATTGCTAAAAGGCACTCTATGTAACCCCAGCTAATGGAGCTGCAACATCACAACATAACTTACCAATGGGGTTTCCCCTTTTCAATTCGATTTACCTATCAGGGTATCTGGTACATGTGTAGATCTGAAGAGGACCTTCAAAAAGACCTTATTAAAACTGTATCTGACAGAAGCTTCAACAAGCACCTCTTCATCATGAAGAAGAACAGCTTCATCCTCACCTCCAAACAGCATTTTGCAATCCTAGGGAAAAAGAAGAAGCAACCATTCACACAAGAGAAGCCGCTATGCCTCTTACTTAGTAGAGCCAGAAGATTCCATGGACTGAAGAACTATACTAGTTATACTCTCCTATTATTGAACTGCCCCAAATTTGGCTCTTCAAAAGTCTGGTCGAATGAAAATAATAGGCCTTTTTCATAGTCCCATAACCGAAGCAAGGTTATGCTCACTATAAACTCAATGCCTTCTTTTTGTTAACCTCTTTTTGTTCCCCCAATGTCCCTTGGGGTGACTCTTTCCTATGAATCTATATATTCCTAACAAATGTCAGTAAAACACTCATTGTATGATTGTAGAACAGGAGTTGGATGCATATGCATCTACTCCTAACTTACATCCTTTTAAACCACTATTATCCCAGTTAGCCTTTATTTATTCCCCATATTCCCTGGAATACTAGGGTTACTTTACATAGGAAGGTAGCCATAACTATTGATCACTTAATTGTTATTCTAAGTAAAATAAAATAGGTAGTAAGTATATTGAGTAAGCAATCAAAATACTTAAATTCTTATCACCTGGTTATTTAGATGTTTTACTTCAGCTTCTAAGTTAATTATCTTAATGTTAAAAACACTAGTTAACAATCCCCTTTCCCACCATGATTTCAATGGTACAAAAAACTGAGCCGATTGAAGCAACATGGAATCAGCCCTCATGACTAACCAAAACAATTAACATAACGTCTATTGGCTACTCTGTGATCAAATTACTCAGACATCATTAAGATGCTTTCTTTATGGAGCTTTTCTCCTGTACGCGGAAGATCCGTGTGCCCTCCTTAGCACCCACCCATAATCAGTTGCCATGGCACCATTGAATATCCTGTCCCTGAATGTTCAAGGCATAAATGTTCTACAGAAAAGGACTAAAGCATTTTGCATGTTCCAATCACGAAAGGCACACATTGTATGCTTACAAGAAACACATTTCACCAAAGAATCCACTCCCAAATTCATGTCCCCCTTTTAACCACAATTTTTCACAGCTTCTGCCAACACCAAACAAAGGGGAACCTTAATAGTGTTCCACTGATCTACTCCATTCACTCTCGCAAAAGAAATTATAGATCCAGAAGGAAGATACATATTACTTATGGGACATATAATGGATACTGCAGTCACTATAATCTCTTATTATGTCCCTAACAAACAACCCATTTCCTTTCTTTCTCACCTATGCACGTGATCAATACCCATAAGTTTGGAACAGTGATCATGTGGGGGGATTCAAACCAGGTCCTCCTCCTTCTACCCATTTTAGATAAACTAGTTCTTAATATATTGCTTACAAATACAGAGTTAATCCCAACAATCGTGGCACAAAAATGTCTTTACTCCACTCACACAAGTTGCAACATCCCTGTCCCAATTATCCAATTTTGAAACAATTTGCAAAAAAGACCCATTAGCCAAAGGAATGATATCATCCCTCTATACTCAACTTCTAGTAGACCCTAATCTAGACAAATTTACCTATGTACGGAATTGGGAGGAGGACCTGGGGCAGGCACTAGATGACGCAGAATGGTCTAGATTCTGGTCAACCATCAAATCATCCTCGCCCAATGTCACGGCGATGGAAGAAAATTACAAGGTCCTGACTCTGTGGTACCTTGTACCTTGTGTGGCCAAATTTGCATCTACACACTCAGCTCTTTGCTTTAGGGGCCGTTCAGATTTGGGCACTCACTTACATGTATGGTGGACATGTCCGATAGCGCAACTTTTCTGGAAAGAAATCTTTGCAATGGCCTCTAAAATGTTCCGACAGCAGATACAACCGGATCCATTTACAGCACTGCTTAACCTAAAACTGGCATGTTTAACATTTTTCCAATTTAAAACGTTTTATTCAACTCCTAACTGCTGCAAAGCAAACAATAGCTAAAGCATGCACAACTCCAGTATTGGGGATGGCAGAAACGATACATAGAATGAACGCCACAATGTCACACGCTAAAATTCTCTTTACTCTCCTTCTTTTCATGTTATTTACTGTACATTGTTTTCCACTACAATAAGTCTAATTTGTTATATCACAACCCATGTATATAACATGGTGGTAGTTTAGATATAATTTATGTTACTGTAGTTATAAATATAATACTACCCACCGGCTATCTAGATAGTGAAGATCTAAATAATTCTGTTTAGATATTTTATGTTATTCATTTTTATTGATAGTAAATTCTAACGTAAACTATACAATCTGTATCCTTGTATGAGACACTAATGTATTTATCTATTAAATGTGTAATCAATAAAAACTTTTGAGAAGGAAAAAAATCATATCAATGTAAACGAGTACTGAAAACAAAAACAGCTGAAAGCTATAAAATCTAATCAATAGAAAATGTAATATGGGGATAATCTTATTATGCCATGTTACATTTTCTTATGGTAAACTGGAACATGAAAACTAAAATCTATAGGGTGTTTCTTGTTTACCAGCTGGATGCTTAGCGACATCTAGTGGACAATTGTTAATTTAATTTTAGAAGATTAGGTGGAACGAAACAAGTGCTCTCTTTAGCAGAGAATGTCAGAATTGTAATGGCATGGAGGTTGTACAGTAGTCAATCCACCAATCGACTTTTGTATAATCGCCCTGTTGGATTTTCCCCGCTTAATCAGTGCTGCAGCCTGCAAGGTTGATCAGTGTATTCTGCTGGTGGGGAAGTCTCCCCGCTGTCAGAATATAATAACCCTGCTGGGAGCATAGGTGTGCGCAGCCTATTGCATTAGGGTGTACACCCCAAAACACAAACACACGTGTGTGGCTATCTACAGGTGATACTCGGAAAATTTGAATATCGTGCAAAAGTTCATTAATTTCACTAATGCAACTTGAGGTGATTGTAGCCACTTAAATGGTGAAACTAATATATGAGATAGACTCATTACATGCAAAGCAAGATTTGCAAGCCGTGATTTGTCATAATTGTGATGATTATGTCTTACAGCTCATAAAAACCCCAAATCCACAATCTCAGAAAATTAGAATATTACATGCAATCAATAAAACAAGGATTGTACATAGAACAATATCGGACCTCTGAAAAGTAGAAGCATACATATGTACTCAGTACTTGGTTTGGTGCCTCAATGCGGCGTGGCATGGAAGTGATCAGCCTGTGGCACTGCTGGTGTTATGGAAGACCAGAATGCTTCAATAGCGGCCTTCAGCTCTTCTGCATTGTTCGGTCTCATGTCTCTCATCTTTCTCTTGGCAAAGCCCCATAGATTCTCTATGGGGTTAAGGTCAGGCGAATTTGCTGGCCAATCAAGCACAGTAATCCCATGGTCATAAGAACCAGGTTTTGGTGCTTTTGGAAGTGTGGGAGGGTGTCAAGTCCTGCTGAAAAATGAAGTCAGCATCCCCATAGAGTTTGTCTGTGGAAAGAAGCTTGAAGTGCTCCAAAATCTCCTGGTAGACGGCTACGGTGACCCTGCACTTAATGGAGCACAGTGGACCAACACCAGCAGATGACATGGCTCCCCAAATAAACACAGACTGTGGAAACTTCACACTGGACTTCAAGCATCTTGCAGTGTGTGCCTCTCCATTCTTCCTCCATACTCCGGGTCCTTGGTTTCCAAATGAGATGCAAAATTTGCTCTCATCAGAAAAGAGGACTTTGGACCACCGAGCAACAGACCAGGTGTGTTTTTCTTTAGCCCAGGTAAGACGCATTTGACGTTGTTTGTTGGTCAGGATTGACTTGACAAGGGGAATACGACATTTGAAGCCCATGTCCAGGATCTGCCTGTGTGTGGTGGCTCTTGATGTCACCACACACAGAGACTCCAGCCTCAGTCCACTCCTTGTGAAAGTCCCCAACACTTTTGAATGACCTTTTCCTGACAATCCTCCCCAGGCTGCGGTCATCCCTGCTGCTTGTGCACCTTTTTCTTCCACACTTTTCCCTTCCACATAACTTTCTATAAATGTGCTTTGGGAGCATCCAACTTATTTTGCGATTACCTTTTGAGGCTTTCCCTCCTTATGGAGGGTGGCAATGATGGTTTTCTGCACAACTGTCATGTCAGCAGTCTTTCCCATGATTGTGATTCCTACTGAACCAGACTGAGAGACCATTTAAAGGCTCAGGAACCCTGCAGGTGTTATGGCATAATTAGCTGATTGGGGTGGGACACTTTGAGCCTAGAATATTGCACCTTTTCACAATATTCACATTTTCTGAGATTGTGGATTTGGGGTTTTCATGAGCTGTAAGCCATAATCATCACAATTATGACAAATCACGGCTTGAACTATCTTGCTTTGCATGTAATGAGTCTCTCTCATATATTAGTTTCACCTTTTAAGTTGCATTAGTGAAATAAATAAACTTTTGCACAATATTAAAAATTTTCAAGTATCACCTGTGTGTATATATATATATATATATATATATATATATATATATATATATATATATATATATATATATATATATATATAATATATACAGGCACATATATATAAGAGCATAAATTACAAAAATATTACTTAGCATATTTGTGTCAAAATGTCAGGGTCAAATATTACGACAAATGATAAATTCATAGAAAACTCAGCCAACACTGTCAAGTTCTATAGCATGGATATGCAATTAGCGGACCTCCAGCTGTTGCAGAACTACATGTCCCATGAGGCATAGCAAGACTCTGATAGCCACAAGCATGACACCTAGAGCCAGAGGCATGATGGGACTTGTAGTTTTGCAACAGCTGGAGGTCCGCTAATTGCATATCCCTGTTCTATAGTATATGCTGCATGCACAGTTTTTATGGTGTGTAAAAGGATAAGTATAACATCATGTTTCTCCTATGGGTAACACGTATAGGTAGATTCACAAAGAGTTAGGCCGGCTTATCAGTAGATAAGCCGACCTAACTCTGAATCTATGCCGGCGTTTGTTTAAGTGTATTCTCTAACAGAGATACACTTAAACATATCTAAGATAGGATGGCTTGCGCCGTCCTATCTTAGATTGCAATGTTTTGGCTGACCGCTAGGTGGCGCTTCCATTGCGGGCGGCGTAGATTATGTAAATGAGCTTTTACGACGATTCCCGAACGAACGCGAGCCCGCCACAGTCGATTAACGTCGTTTCCGTAAGGCCTTAGGCGGCCTAAAGTTATTCCACCTATGAGGTGGAATAACAATGTTAAAGTATGGCCGCCGTTCCCGCCGCGAGGTTCGAATTTTTTACATCGTTTGCGTAAGTCGTCCGTGAATCGGGAGTTACGTCGTTTACGTCCGCGTCGAAATCAATAGGCCCGTACGGCCTACTTAGCCGCAATGCACACTGGGAAATGTAGTCGCCCGGCGCATGCGCAGTGTCAAAAAACGTAAAAAAACATGAGGTCAAGCCTCATTTCCATACAACACACCCCCCTCCAAGTCATTTGAATTAGGCGCCCTTACGCCCGCAGGTAAGTAGATTGTGAATCACTACTAGCCTAACTAATTTACGGCGGTGTAGCCTAAAAAGGCTAGGCTAGGCCGCCCTAAATTTAGGCCAATGTGTGTGAATCTACCTATTAGTTCTGCAATTTCTGTGACCCAGATTCAGCTGACAGCAGGCTATAGTCCAGACTTTAACCACTTAAAGACCGGAAGGATTTGCCCCCTTAGTGTAATTTTTTGCTATTCGGCACTGTTTCGCTTTAACTGAAAATTGCGCGGCTGTGCGACGTTGTACCCAAACAAAATTTACTTCCTTTCTTTCCCACAAATATAGCTTTATTTTGGTGGTATTTGATCACCTCTGCGGTTTTTATTTTTTGTGCTAAAAAGAGTAAAGCCTCGTACACACGATCAGTCCATCCGATGAGAACGGTCTGAAGGACCGTTGTCATAGGTTAACCGATGAAGCTGACTGATGGTCCGTCGTGCGTACACACCATCAGTTAAAAAAACGATCGTGTCAGAACGCGGTGACGTAAAACACAACAACGTGCTGAAAAAAATGAAGTTCAATGCTTCCAAGCATGCGTCGACTTGATTCTGAGCATGCGCGGGTTTTTAACCGATGCTTTTGCATACTAACAATCGGTTTTGACCTATCGGTTAGGCATCCATCGGTTAAATTTTAAAGCAAGTTCTCATTTTTTTGACCGAAGTTTAAATAACCTATGGGGCCTACACACGATTGGTTTGGACTGATGAAAACGGTCCTTCAGACCGTTGTCCTCTGGCGATCCTATCGTGTGTACGAGGCCTAACAATTTAAAAAAATATATATATTTTTTACTTTTTGCTATAATAAATATCCTAATTTAAAAAAAAAAATTAAACAAATTGGCCTAAACTGATGAAGAAATGTTATAGGAAGTAGAGACCCCCACTATGCCAACATCTACTGTATTAATTATTAATTGTAATGCCGCGTACACACAACCGTTTTCGGGTTGTAAAAAATGTCATTTTAAATGGTCTAAAAAAAACAATGTTTTTTTCAACCCGATCGTTAAAACGGCCTTGCCTGGGGGCGTGTCCAAGATGGCGAGGTGAGCGGACGCTTCTAGACTGAGCTCCGCTGGATCCGGGACGCTATTTGCTCCTCTGACTGACTCTGTAGTACCTGGATGGGACGCCGGTCCTCAGGCATGCCTGCCGGTAAGGGGAAGAGGCTTAGTTTCCTGGTGGTAGTGGAGGATCCGCCACCTCCCCCGCCCGCTCACGTGGAGACTCGTGCCACTCGAGGCTCCTACAGGGCCGCACAGGCCGTGGCAATGGCGGAGCCCGAACCCAGACCCCCCTGGCTCTCGGAGGTCATGGGCGCTATAGCCACCTGCCAGGCTACCCTTATGGCGAAAATAGAGGCCGTTCAGCTGGACATGGGCCATTTGAGGCAGGACATAGACCGAACAGCGGGTTTGGCGTTGCTGAGGACGGGATCTCGGCGGCGATCCGATCCCTCCAGACCAATGTGAAGGCCCTGAAATACAGGGCTGAAGATGCTGAATACAGGAACTGGAGAAATAATCTCTGCATCATCGGCCTTCCTGAAGAGGTGGAAGGAGGACCCGAGTACATTTGTGGAGGATCTCCAGCGCTCACTCCTGCAGGACGCCCGTTTGTCCCCCCAATATGTGGTCGAGAGGGCTCACCATGTGCCACCCAAGCCAGGACCCCCGGGATCGCCGCCGAGGACCTTCATCCTTAAACTCCTCAACTTCAGAGACAGGGATGAGATCCTTATGGTGTCCAGAGCCCTGGGTAACCTCCGCTTCCAAAATACTAAACTGCTCATTTTCCCTGACTACTCTGTGGAGACACAGAAGATGAGGAAATCCTTCGACCAGGTCAAGGCGGCCATGAGAGCGAGGAATATCTGCTATAGTGTGCTGTTTCCGGTGCAGCTGAGGGTCCAGGATGTTGAATCGTTTTTTGTTTTTTTTACTACGCCGCGTGATGCTGCGGCGTGGTTGGAGTCTCTCCCCCGGGACCGCTGAGGACTGGATCCGTGAGTTTCTCCTGTGATATGTTACCTGCCTCTTTTGCATCCCCCCTCACTGCCCTGCTTGATGCTGCGCTGCCCCCCTCTTTCCCGCCCTCTGGATCACCCTGTTGCCCTGGCTGACCTGGCGGGTGAGGGGGCGGCCTTCACTGGGATACCGGGGGTGCACATCCTGGTGGGTGGGGGCTTCTGCACTGACTGGCATACCCCTTCTTGTGGCAGGCTTGTTGGGAACTTTGTTGCCTGTAGTGGGGGGTGGCGGGGGGAGGGGGAGTGAGGCCTTGCTGCACCGGTTGTGCCCGGCTGAACGTTTTAGTTGTCCCCCTTTTTTTCTTTTTTTTTCTGCAACCTAAGACTGTGCCCCTGACACTGTCAGGTGATTGATGCAACCCTGCCGCGTGTTCCTGTTTGCGGCGGGCTCTTTACCATCTACTGCTCCAGGTGCCTTGGATCACATATTGCTCCTAATTTGCCTGTGGGGGGTGAATGATGAGTACTTTATTTATCCTGCCGCACTCCTGTTGACCCCTCCTGGAGGTCCTTAGTCTCCACACCACTCTCACCCAGAAGAAGCTGCTTGCTCAGTCTCAGCGGATTTTTGAGCAGGGAGAGCAGTCCGGGAGGCTGCTGGCGTGGCTTTCCAGGGAGCAGGGGACTGGGATGTGTGTCTCAGGTATTAGGGATCCTGCGGGGGAACTAATCTGTTCACCGGAGGGCATCAGTAAATGGTTTGCTGACTTTTATAGACTCCTCTACAGCTCAAGGGCTGACTACAAGGTCTCAGATCTCCAGACATATCTGGAGGACATTGACATACCGGTTCTCACGCCGACTTATCGCATAAAACGTGATGCCCCTATTACAGTTGTGGAGGTCCAGCGAGCCCTTAAGTCCATGCAAGTAGGGAAAACCCCGGGACCTGATGGACTCCCTGTGGAGTTCTATAAGCACTATGCTGCGGACCTCGTCTGTAAATTCCATTCCCTTCTCGCGGACTCGTCACGGATGGGGAGGCTTCCTGATACCATGAGCGAGGCGGTGATTGTGGTCATTCCCAAGCTAGGGAGGGACCCTACCCTGTGTTCCTTGTATCGTTCCATCTCTTTGCTCAATGTGGATGCAAAGATCTTGGCGAAGATCCTTGCGAATAGACTGAACTTGGTCATAACTGTCCTGGTACATTCGGACCAAACGGGTTTCATGCGGCCTTCACAAACTGTGTGCGTATGCTATACAACTGCCCCTCGGCCAGAATTAGAACTAATGGCTGCCTTTCTGAAATATTCCAGCTGGGTAGGGGTACGAGGCAGGGGTGTTCCCTCTCCCCGGGCTTGTTCGCCCTGGCAGTGGAGCCCCTTGCCATATTGTTGAGAGCAGACGCGAGCGTTAGGGGATTACAGATAGGGCCGATAGAGGAGAAGTTATTTATGTATGCATCTATCTATCTATGTATGTATCTATCTGGCAGGTGGCCTCATCCTCCCTGCAAGTAGCCTTGGACGTTATTGATCGGTTTGGTCGGTACTCGGGCATACGCGTTAATTGGGATAAATCGGTCCTGTTCCCGCTCCATCCCTCGTTCTTGCGAACCCCGACATGCACACCGCTTCAATGGGTGGATGAGTTCAAGTATCTGGGTATTAGGATTAGTGGTGGGGCGAGTGATTATTTTGGTAAGAATATTCACCTGCTTATGACCCAACTGGCGGGCTAGATGTACGGCGTGGCGCTCCCTCCCCCTGACACCGGTGGGCAGGGTCAATTTGTTGAAAATGGTCTACCTTTCAAAGTTCTTGTACTTTTTTCGTAATACCCCTTTGCATATACCTAGGACATTCTTTAAACGCTTAGAGAGTCTGCTGTTATCTTTTGTGTGGGCTGGGCGGCCTCCCCGGGTGGCGAGGCAGATCCTATACCTCCCTTTATCTGGAGGGGGGCTAGCACTTCCAAATTTTTGATCTACTAATGGGCGGTGCTGATTATGGCTCGGTGGTGGTTCTCCCAGCCCAGACAGAATCCGGAAGTCACACTGGAGGCGGCTATTCTGGGCTCATATGCGACCCCGAGTAACTTGCCATTCCGGGGCCTCAGGGCGAACCCCTCTTTGACGACCCTCAGGCGGACCACAGTCAAGGTCTGGCAGGAGTCTCAGCTTATCTATAGGAAGCACGCCCAAATGTCCCCGCATATGCCCCTGTGGAGCAATCCTATGCTGCCCCATCTGAACAGCATCCAGATCCCTCCCTATGGGCTAAAAAGGGTATTATTAAGTTGAATCAGATAGTTCATGAGGGCAGGCTAATGCCCTTTTGGGAGATGAGGCGTGCTCATGCCCTGCCGATCTCTTTTTGGTTTAGGTACTGGCAGCTTGCGCATGCCTTCAAGGCCCAATTCCCTGACCCCTTGACTTTGGAGTCGGACTCTGTTGAGCGACTCCTGACCTCCAGTGTGATGATGCACCCTCTGTCGTCTTTATACCTGCGTCTAACGGTGGCGTATGATACCAAGCTTACTAAGTCCTGGTAGAAGTGGAAAGCTGACATGCCTTACTTGGATGAGGAAGGCTGGGAGGAATGCATTTCCTCATATATCCCCTCTTTGATCACCGCGAGGGACAGATTTACACAGTTCAAATTCCTTCACAGAGCTTACTACACCCTGCAGCGGCTGGCTCGTATCTACCCGTCGCGGGACCCTAACTGCCAGAGGTGCAAACGAGAACTAGGAAGATTCTGGTACATGGTCTGGGCGTGTCCCAAGCTCCAGCCGTATTGGACGGCGGTGACCTCCAGACTGACTGACGTGAGTGGGATGGTTATTCCGGTCGACCCAACAATCCTGTTACTAAGCCATCTAGATGACATTATGGGGGATAGGTACTGTAAGTTGCGATTGACCTTTGCCCTTTTTTATGCCAGACGTAAGATACTGTTGAAGTGGAAATCAGAGGATCCCCCCACTTGTGCCTCTTGGCAACGCTCAGTAAATTTGGTTCTACCCCTGTATCAGCTGACCTACAAAAATAGACAGTGCCCGGACAAATTTGACAGGATCTGGTCCAACTGGACGGGAACTCGGGTTGCCCTTGACACCCCCTTCTGACTGAGGGAAGGCGTTCATGGCGGCCCCATAGGACAATCACTGTTCGGAGTCCCTCCCCCTCTCCTCTCCTATTCTACTCCTGTGTATATTTTGGATTGTAGTTTGGGTAGGATGGCTGTAAAGTGTTTGTTGGGACTCATTAGTTTGCCATGCTCACTGTTTGCCTAATTCTTTATTGAGACTGTTGCCTTGGGACTTACCCTTGGCCGGATAGCACTGTATGCTCCTGATACTGGATTTGTACATCATTGTATTTACTGTAGTACACCTGTAATGCTGATTTGTCTAATAAACTTTTCCCTGTTAAAAAAAACGCTACACACGATTGTGAAAAAAAAATGCTCTAGCAAAGCGCGGTGACGTACAACTTCACAATAAAGGGGAAGTTCCATTCGGATGGTGCCACCCTTGGGCTGCTTTTGCTGATTTTGTGTTAGTAAATGACGATTCACGCTTTTCAGTCTGTTACAGTGTGATGAATGTGCTATCTCCATTATGAATGCTAGTTTTACCAGAACGAGCGCTCCCATCTCATAAATTGCTTCTGAGCATGCATGTTTTTTTCACGTCGTTAAAGTCCACACATGACCATTTTTTACAATGTTAAAAACGACAACGTTAAAAACGTAGTGAAAAATTAGAGCATGTTCTAAATTTTTAATGCCCATTTTTTACATCGTGAAAAATGCTCTGGAGACCACACACGATCGTTTTTAATGATATTTAAAAAAACGTAATTTTTTACAACCCGAAAAACTGTCGTGTGTACGGCATAAGGCTATACATTTGCCTTACTACCTTTGTCCATTTGGCGAAAAGGAGTGATCGTGGTTTTGCAGTCTGTCTGTATGTGGTGTCATTCAACCAAATGGTCTCAGGGTTTACCAACACCTACCCAAAATTTTCCTGAGGAAGCTAATTTCTGCGAAAAGCATTGACAAGAAGATATGAAGTAGTTTATGGATTATACCAACTGATATTTTCACACAATTAGTGGTTATACAATATTTAACCTTAAATCCTATGTCTATTTGGTTATCGGTTGACCTTGCTTATTAATAGGGTGTCCTTATGTGTTATATGTTATTTTAACTTTTGTAATAAAGATTTTCTATTTTGTTAAACTGCTGCCTCGTGTTGTGCCGGTAAAGTCCACCATATTTGGATAGAGTTATTTTTAAACTCATTCAATCCTTTTGTATGATGAAGATTTTTTTTTCTTCTACATACTTTTTGCAAAAAAATCCTAATAAGTGTATATTGATTGGCTTGCGCAAAAATTATAGCATCTACAAATAGGGGATAGATTAATGGCATTTTGTTTTACATATATATGTTTTACTAGTAATGGCGGTGATCAGCGATTTTTAGAAGGACTGCAACATTACAGCAGACCGATCGGACACTTTTGACACTTTTTTGGGACCAGTGACATTTATACAGCGAACAGTGCTATAAAAATGCACTGTTACTGTATAAATGACACTGGCAGGGAAGGGGTTAACACTAGGGGGTGATCAAGGGGTTAAATGTGTTCCCTGGGAAGTGTTTCTAACTGTGGGGGAGGAGACTGACTCAAAGAACAGAGGGATTACTGTTCCTAATCACTAGGACAATATTTGCTTGTCTTAGAAATAAATAATGGCAATAGCCACATGAATGCAAGAATTTTTTCATGGAGCATTATTGAAAACAAATGTCCAGAACTGAAGCCACATTTTCAAAAACAGGCTTCTTGTATGTTTACTTAGCAAGTGAGGTTACTAATTCAGATCCAACACATTTGTCCTTCCTTAAAGCGGTATTAAACCCAAAGCCAATAATGTAATATACAGTATTGCAGCTTTCCAATCCTTAGATGTGGTGGCTGTATTCATTTTCTTTTTAGGCTTTTCTCCCTCTGTTTTCACCTAGTGATCTGGGCAATAATGCCCTCCTGTTAAGCGTGCCTCCACTCTGGATGAAGGGGCACAGGGGGCATATTTGAACAGCAGCCTTGTCAGTCTGGGGGGGATGGGGTGTGTTAGATGTACTAACAGATTTAAATACACTAACAAATTGAAGCCAAACTCCAGCTAATAGCTTATAAGCAGTTTTTTTCTTTTAGGGCAAGGTTTTACGTGAATAAAAGCTGATCATTGTAAGCACCCCTGTAAGTTTTAAATGGTTTGTCTCATCCCTGTAACTGCAAGAGAGCTTTTCTATTGAAAAACAGACTTACTGGCCAGATCACCAAATAAAAATGAAGGAAAGGAAGCCTAAAAATACAACTAATGCAGCCATTTAGAATTGGTAAGCTGCAATATAATAAATGTTTACTTTTGGATTTAATGGCGCTTTAAGTCATGTGTACACAAACATATTTTACATTTCCCTTATTGTATAATGCTCACAAGTTACACAATGCTTTACTGAATACTTAGAACCTATTCTCTGCAGGAGTACACAATCGAATGTTCCTACCATATCATTCTAGGATTCAGCAAGCTAACTTTTCAGTATGTTTGTAGAAGTGTGGGCTGAAGCCACACAAGCACAGGCTAAACATACAAATTACAAGCATATAGCACCCTTTGTTTACATTTTAATCCAGGACTCCAAGATACATAGAAGGGTGCTAGTCATTTAGCCACCCTGATGAGATACAGTTGTATGCAAAAGTTTAGGAACCCCTGACAGGTTCCATGATTGTCATTTATAAATATTTGGGTGTTTGGATCAGCAATTTCATTTTGATTTATCAAATAACTGAAGGACACAGTAATGTTGAGCTCCGTTGATCCCCGCTGAGCCGGCGGATGACTGTGCAAGGACCGCCCTGTCAGATCTCGGCTCTCCCCTATGTCTGTCCGTGTTCATCCGATCCTCATGCCGCGTACACACCATCACTTTATGTGATGGAAAAAAACAACATTTTCTGTGAAGTAAAAAACGAAGTTTTTGAAACTTCAGTTTTCAAAAACGAAGTTACCTACACACCATCGTTTTTTCACAATGCTCTAGCAAAGCGAGGTTACGTTCACCACGTTTTTCCATTGAAGCTCGCTTCATAACTAGCTTCTGGGCATGCGTGGGTTTAAAAACGTAGTTTTAAACGTTGTTTTTTGCTACACACGGTCAATTTCTGTGACACAAAAAACGACGTTTTGAAAAACGACACAAAAAATTGAAGCATGCTTCAATTTTTTTTTTTGTCGTTTTTCACAAGACATAAAACAACGTTTTCCCCCACACACGGTCATTTAAAGTGACGTTTTTAAAAATGTTGTTTTATTACATCACATAAAGTGATGGTGTGTACGCGGCATCAGATGGATGGAAAAATAGAATTTTCCTCCATCTGCAGAATCAGAGCATAGCAGACACCTATCTGATAGGGATACATGTATGTCCATATTTCATCCAAAAACGGATGGATGAAATACAGACATACGGTTCGCATCAATATTAAGTAGAGCCTCCTTTAGCAGAAATAACAGCCTCTATATGCTTCCTATAGCCTGTAATGAGTGTCTGGATTCTGGATGAATGTAATTTTGACCATTTCTCCTTACAAAACATCTCCAGTTCAGTTAGGTTTGATGGTTGCCGAGCGTGGACAACCCGCTTCAAATCACCCCACAGATGTTCAATGATATTCAGGTCTGTGGACTGGGATGGCCATTTCAGAACATTGGAACATAAATGCCCGAGTAGATTTTGAGCCGTGTTTTGGGTCGTTGTCTTGTTGAAATATCCAGCCCCGGCGTAACTTCAACTTTGTGACTGATTCCTCAACATTATTCTCAAGAATCTCAACTTTAACCAGTTTCCCAGTACTGGCACTGGCCACACAGCCCCACAGCATGATGGAACCTCCACCAAATTTTACTGTGGGTAGCAAGTGTTTTTCTTGGAATGCTGTGTCCTTTTGCTGCCATGCATAACGCCCCTTGTTATGACCAAATAACTCAATCTTTGTTTCATCAGTCCACAGCACCTTATTCCAAAATTAAGCTGGATTGTCCAAATGTGCGTTTGCATACCTCAAGCGACTCCGTTTGTGGCGTGTGTGCAGAAAAGGCTTCTTTCGCATCACTCTCTCATACAGTTTCTTCCTGTGCAAAGTGCTCTGAATTGTTGAAGGATGCACAGCGACACCATCTGCAGCAAGTTGATGTTGTAGGTCTTTGGAGGTGGTCCCTGGGCTGTTTTTGACAGTTCTCACCATCCTTCGCCTTTGCCTCTCCAATATTTTATGTGGAATGCCACTTCTGGCCTTAACAAGAACTGTGCGTAAATTTAAGTGTATTCTCAAATTGAGATACACTTAAATCTAGCTAAGATACGACCGCGGGCGCTGTCGTATCTTAGCTGTCTATTTAGGCCGGCCGCTAGGGCCGTGTACGCTGATTTACGACTAGAATGCGTAAATCAGCGAGATATGCCTATTCACGAACGTACGCTTGCCCGTCGCCGTAAAGATACGCCGTTTACGTAAGGCGTTTTCAGGCCTAAAGATATTCCACCAAAAAGATGGCGCAGCCAATGTTAAGTATGGATGTCGGAACCGCGTCTAATTTTAAATTTTTTACGTCGTTTGCGTAAGTCGTCCGTGAATGGGGCTGGGCGTAATTTACGTTCACGTCTAAACCAATAAGTCTTTGCGGTGTAATTTGGAGCATGCGCACTGGGATATGTCCACGGACGACGCATGCGCCGTACGTTAAAAACGTCAATCACGTTGGGTCAGGATTCATTAGCATAAAACACGCCCACCTCTTCACAATTTGAATTAGGCGCGCTTAGGCTGGCACATTTACGCTACGCCGCCGTAACTTAGGACGCAAGTGCTTTGTGAATACAGCACTTGCCTCTCTAACTTACGGCGGCGTAGCGTATATGAGATACGATACGCCTGCCTAACGTTAGGCACGGATACCTGAATCCAGCTATATGTTCCTCACAGTGGACACAGCTTATATCTCTGCCATAACTTTTTGTAGCCCTCCAGTAAACCATAATGTAGAACAATCTTTGTTTTCAGGTCATTTGAGAGTTGTTTTGATGCCCCCATGTTGTCACTCTTCAGAGGAGAGTCAAAGAGAACAACAACTTGCAATTGGACACCTTAAATATCTTTTCTCATGATTGGATGCACCGATCTATGAAGTTCAAGGCTTAATGAGCTCACCAAACCAATTGTGTGTTCCAATTAATCAGTGCTAAGTAGTTACAGGTATTCAAATTCACAAAATGACAAGGGTGCCCAAATTTATGCACCTGTCTAATTTTGTTTTGATGCATATTGCGCATTTTCTGTTAATCCAATAAACCTCATTTCACTACTGAAATATTACTGTCCTTTAGGTATTTGATAGATCAAAATAAAATTGCTGATCCAAACACCAAAATATTTATAAATGACAATAATGGAAATTGTCAGGGGTTCCTAAACTTTTGCATACAACTGTAATTAGTGTGCAATGCTGTTGCAAGTGGTGGCCAAAGTAAGAAAGATGTGACATTTGGCCTCACGCACATGCTGTGGTTGCACCTTGGTAAAAAATAGACTGCAGGCTCTTTTTGCCGTGTCACTCTTATCTTCAGCTAAAAATCCACCCAGTGACTCTACAAATCAACAGTCATTAATGCTTAAATGCTTAGGTCACATTTGGCAGCACCAACATGTTTCAGTTAACTTAACTCATTTTCATATCTATGAATTTCTTTTTTTTGCAACATTTGGTACAGTGTAATAAAAACAAACGGTTTATATGTAAAGATAAAAAAATCCCAGTTTTAATTATTATATTATGTAGTGTACCTTTTACAATTAACTGTCACATGCAAACTAATGGGGCCCATTAGTTAAACGCTTAAGGACCAGCCACTGCAGTTGTACTGCGACAGGGTGGCTCTCCTGGGCGAATCGCTGTCTTTGTACATTGGCCGCTTTAAGAGCTCTAGGGGTCGCGCATGCCCGTGGCGCGACGCTAGAGCCAATACGCGTGGCCGGCAAGTGCAATGTCCGCCAGCTACCCATGATTGTTCGACAGAGAGTCAGGACGGGAATCTGTCAATGTAAACAGACAGATCCATGATCTGACAGGGGAGGAGAGACAGATCTGATGTTCCTAGTGATTAGGAACAGCAATCTCTCTCCTCCTCCAGTCAGTCCCATCCCCCACAGTTAGAAACACCTCCCAGGGAACATATTTAACCCCTTGATCTCCCCCTAGTGTTAACCCCTTCCCTGCCAGTGACATTTACACAGCAATCAGTGCATTTTTATAACTGTACAAATGTTAATGGTCCCAAAAATGTGTGAAAAGTGTCCGATATGTCCGCCGCAATGTTGCAGTCCCACTAAAAATCGCAGATCGCTGCCATTACTAGTAAAAAAATAATAATAATAAAAATCACATAAATCTATCCCCTATTTTGTAGACGCTATAACCAATCAATATACGCTTATTGTTTTTTTTTTACCAAAAATATGTAGACATATTATTTAGCAATGATCACTGTAATAATGTCACTGGTCCCCTAAAAAAGTGTGAAAAGTGTCAGTTGGGAGCCCGATTTGTCACAGTTCCGCTAAAAATCACTGATCGCCACTATTAGTAGTAGAAAAAAAAAATATCCCAGTTTGTAAACGCTATAACTTTTGTGCAAACCAATCAATATATGCTTATAGGGATTTTTTTTACCAAAAACATGTAGCTGAAAACATATTGGCATAAACTGATGAAGAAATTTGTTTTAAAAAAAATTGGGGATATTTATTATAGCAAAAAGTAAAAAATATTGTTTTTTTTTTTCAAAAATGGTACTCTTTTTTTGTTTATAGCGCAATAAATTAAAACTGCAGAGGTAATCAAATGCCACCAAAAGAAAAGCTCTATTTGTGGGGAAAAAAAAGGAAATCAATTTTGTTTGGGCACAACGCAGTGCCGTATCGCAAAAAAGTGGTCTGGTCATTAGGGGGGCAAGTCCTTCCGGTCCTTAAGCAGTTACAATTACAATTGCACTCCCTGGAATTCATAAAGACCTGTGCAGAAAGATTTTGTGAAAGAGTCTCACATGCATTCTTAAGCACATACACACGATTAGGTTTTCTGCGGACAAAGCGTAGGACTTTTGTCCGAAGGGCGTTGGCCAGGAACTTGTATTGCATACAAACGGCAACGAATTATTGGCCAACAAACATGAAATTACGTGGTTTTTCAGCTCTTTTGCACCACCCTTTGGGCAACTTCTGCTACTGTTGTGTTATGGTGAGCATTGCTTCTGAGTATGCGTGTTTGTTCTTTGGAGTTTTGTCCAACGGACTTGTGTGCAAACGATTGGAAAATCCGACAACACACAATTGTTGGCAGACAATTTTAAAGCATGCTATCCCACATTTGTCCTCGGAAAATCCAACAACAATTGTCCAATGGAGCATACAAAAGGTTGGCCGCCTAATTTGCCTCTGCTCAATCACTGTGTGCTAGATCCATGCATATTTCTGCAGCCATTTTTATTTGCTTGAATCTTTTTACCCAATGTGGGCATGAGTGGGGCCCCCGTGTCTAAGTTTTGCTTAGGGCCTCACGAAGCCTAGAGCCACCTCATTTCACACTACAGCGTTTTGAATCACGGGCAGACCTGCCGCAAATCTGCCCACGATTTGACAGGGCTGATGTGTGAATGACAAAACACGGAACTCGCATTTGAAATGCCATTTATTTAAATGACACCTCAAATCGTGGTGCAGGTCTGCCGCGATTGTCACGTGATATAACATGCTGCAATTGCGGCAACCTCGCGGACGCATGCCGCCCAAAAAAGTTCAGCCACTACTTTGGAGGGAACATGCGTCCTGCGATACGGGTTGCCGCGATTGCAGACTATTTTTTCGTGCAGCAATCGTGGCAGCCCCTCACTGCGATTTGAGGTATCATTCAATTGAATGGCATGTCAAATGCGGGTTCCACTTTTTGTCATTCACACATCAGTGCTGTCAAATTGTGGGCGGATCCGCGGTAGACCTTCCCGCAATTCAAAACGCTGTAGTGTGAATGCAGCCTTAAAGTGGCGAAGTATGCGCCAAATTCACGTGCCTGTCTAGAATTTGTACTTGAATTTGATGCGCGCAAGACACTTTCGCAAAATCTGTCTGTGCCAGGGTCTCCTTCTGTAGGCCTAAAGGGAGTTGGTCTTAATTAACTCCACTTTTCTAAGATACGAACTATTGGTATTTTTTTTTTTTGTGCCTTTTGTAAAAATATAGTTTAAAGCAGTTCTGTACCAATAGTTTTTTTCTGTCAACCAAGAAGTGTACCCAAAAAGCTCCAAGGGGCAGATTCACGTACAATTGCATGGGCGCAGTGTATGTGAGATACGCTACGCCGCTGTAACTTACTTTTCAAAGCTTTGAATCCAGAAAGAATTTGCGCCGTAAGTTACGGCGGTGTAGTGTATCTCTCGCGGCGTAACGACGTAAAACGGCGAGTAGGTGGCGTGTTTCATTTAAATGAAGCGCGTCCCCGCGCCGAACGAACTGCGCATGTGCCATCCCTAAATTTCCTGCCGTGCATTGCGCTAAATGATGTCGCAAGGACGTCGTTGTTTTGACGTGGACGTAAATTACATCCAGCCCCATTCACGGACGACTTATGCAAACAAAAAAAAATATTTTCAAATTCGACGCGGGAACGACGGCCATACTTAACATTACGTATGCCACCAAATAGCAGCTTTAACTATACGCCGAAAAAAGCCGAACGGAAACAATGTAAAAGAATGCGACGGCCGCTCGTACGTTCGTGGATCGTTGGAAATAGCTAATTTGCATACTCGACGCGGATTACGACGGGAACGCCACCCAGCGGACGCCGAAGAATTGCATCTACAAACCGAAGGCGTACAAAGCCGTACGCCTGTCGGATCTAACCCAGATGCCGTCGTATCTTGTTTTGAGGATTCAAAACAAAGATACGACGCGGGAAATTTGAAAGTACGCCGGCGTATCAGTAGATACGCCGGCGTACTTCCTTTGTGGATCTGCCCACATTTCTACATCCTGGCTTATTTCCAAAACATGGACAACAAATGGCTGCTGAACCTTCTACTTTGAGAACAACTAAAGTATTTTAGTCTATTTAGCAGGTCATTTTGCTGTATCCCAGTGCGTGACGTTTAAGGGGGCTACAGCAGTGTGAGAATCCTGATGGGGATGTCGGACTGGACAGTCTTTGCTGTGACAGTAGAGAGCGCACTGTTCATGCACACATTTTTAATCAGAAAGCTTGCTTGCTCACCCAATGCTGGGGGTTAGCACCCAATGACTGCCATTTCGTGGAATTAAGCCGTTACATTGAAATTTAAATTTTGGAAATATTTCAGCCAGGCTTCATGGGTGACAAAAAAGGCCTACAGGTATGGTATTTGAATTAGACAATATTTAAATGATTATTCCCCTAGAGAGGACATTGAATGCACAGAGGGGTCCTGACCGAACCAGATAAATCCAGTGGGCTAGATTCAGAAAGATGAGCGCATCTTTATTCCGGCGTAACGTATCTCCGATACGTTACGCCGCTGTAACTTTGGGCGTAAGTTCTGTATTCAGAAAGAATTTGCGCCCTCAGTTACGGCGGCGTAACGTATGTGTTGCGGCGTAAGGCCGCCTAATTCAAATGGGGATGTTGGGGGCGTGTTGTATTTAAATTTTACTTGACCCCGCGTTTTTTACGTTTTTTTTTAATGCGCATGCGCCGTCCGTAAAATATCCCAGTGTGCATTGCGCCAAAGTACGCTGCAAGGACGTATTGGATTCGATGTGAACGTAAATGATATCCAGCCCTATTCGCGAACGACTTACGCAAACGACTTAAAATTTTCAAAACTCGGCGCAGGAATGACGGCCATACTTAACATTAGCTACGCCTCATATAGCAGGGGTAACTATACGCCAAAAAAAACCTTATGTAAACGACGTAAAAAAATGAATCAGCGTAAATACCAAATTAGCATATTCTTCGCGTAACTATACGGAAGCGCCACCTAGCGGCCAGCGTGATTATGCAGCCTAAGATATGACGGTGTAAGACACTTACACCAGTCGGATCTTAGGGATATCTATGCGTAACTGATTCTCTGAATCAGGCGCATAGATACGACCGCCCGCACTCAGAGATACGACAGCGTATCAGGAGATACGCCATCGTATCTCGTTTCTGAATCCGGCCCACTGTGTCTATGACAAAATTAGCTGAGGAGGGGGAAAAACATGTAAATCAGAGATGGTCTCAGGCAGACAGCTAACTCAGACCACAAGGAACCCCCTTTACACAAGAACCAAATACGTCCTGCAGTTCACTTCTGCTTGCCAGTGATAAAGGTGAAAGACAAACAAAACAACGCTAAGGCCCAAACTATCCCACAACTGCCCAGATGTACTACAATACTAAAGGCGACAAGGAGGTCTGTGCCGAGGCTCGGTCAATACCATGCCCTCTAAAAATACATAATGGTCACAGAGACAGACTGGAAAATAAGCCACTGGTTATCCAGATCTGCAGCAGGAAAGGTAATTCAAACAAGTTAGACCCCTTGCACACGGGCGGACCGTTTTGGTCCGCCTGTCAGTTTTTTAGGCCGACCTGAACTGGCGCTCCGTGCACCTCTATGGAGCCATGGATGTCAGCGGTGACATGCCCGCTGACATCCGACCCGCTCCAATCCGCCAAAGTGTGATGAGGAAAACCCTATTTTTCCATCCGTCTGTAGATCGGATCAGATGACGACAGACTCTAGGGGAAGCCGACAGGTTCCCTATAGGGAAAACCTGTGGTGGACCATACACACGGCTGGGCTACCAAGCAGATAGCTGTATGTAAAGCGTTGTGTAAATTTACAGCGCTGTATAAGTACCTGTAACAATAAAAAAAAAGAAAGCATGGCATAGTATTTCAGCTTGCGTAGCAAACTGTTATTCAGCCTCATAGAACATGCGTCCACATTCCTGTGCATTTCTGCGTGCACACTCCTGTAAAGGCATGTAAACACATGCAGCATAATGACAGGCGCTAGCTTGTATGTTCTCTCCTGAATTAGAGCTGCATCATTAAATGCATCTAAAGGGAGAGGAGGGGGTGGAAAAAATTAAGCCCCCAGCGGTATTTGGGACATGTTTTTGCAGCTCTCCGAAAACCTGGCAGAGGAGCCTACACTAGATAATATGGACAGAAAGCCTAGCAAAGCAGCCTACAATGGATTATATGGAAAACAGATAATAAGGAAATAAAGCCTAGCAAAGCCTACCATGAATAATATGGATGGCGGACAGAGCTGTTCACATCTGAAAAGCATGTGATGTTTGCATCGCTATGTGGCAAAAATGAAGCTAAATGTCAGGGGAGGAGTTGAAGCTTACCAACACCTTCAAGTCTATGGTAACATGCTGTAAAGGTGCCTGTAACAAAATTTAGCTTTAAATGCTTCAAAAACATGTAACACTATTATAGGCACATTGGTTTGCGTTAGTGTCTATACTTGCAAAACCTTTAAAAATGTATCTTTGAACAGTATATCTCAACTTCTCAAGCAGAAATAAACAGGAGTGCTTCCCTATGTGGCCAACTTTAAAATGACAGTACATAAACTAAGCAAGCTCAGAAATAAAAGAAAATTATCTCATTCCCTACACAAAATGGCAAGCCTTCTACAGTTGCTACAGTAGCAAATACCATTTCCTCAGTATTTAAAACAGAGGAAACCAAATTCCAGCATAAGTCCACTAGGTACCTACAACAATGAGTTGTAAAGACGGGGACGAGAAAACTGCCTCAGCTCTTGATCCAAAACTTCATAAAAAATCCCTACACATAATGGCCTGACCTGAATAGGGGGATCATGTGTGAACTGTAACACAGATACTAGCCACTGACAAGTGCAGGACTTTCACACACTACTAGAACTCTAGTATAGGTAATGAACTGGGAACTGCACCTATTGGCAAACTGGAGAACTTTCAAGGATTTCCATATCCAGCAAGGTGTAGTTTGGATTCCAGAAATTTCAGGCTGCCAGAGAAAATTGAGTACTGTCCGTGATACTTTTTTTATTTGCACTAACATACAATTTTTCAGGACCAGCTTTCGGGGTGTTACCCCTTCTTCAAGGTCCAAGCAGTACTGATTAACAATTTTTTTGGCAGAATGTTAAAACAAAACAAGAAAAAAAAAATGGTGGACAAGCACCCCCAATTACTTCGGGGAGGGGTGCTTGCCACACTGCCTTAAAGCGGGAGTTCACCCAAAAATCTACTTTCTGCAGTTAGATCCAGCATACTGCTGACATCTGCAGTATGCTGGTCTTTTTTTTTTCTTTTGGTACTTATTGTTTTAGCGGTATTTCTTCTATGGCTCAGAGCGGGGAATCCTGCGGGGAATGGGCGTTCCCGAAGGCAAGCAAGTTGATTGACGGCCTTCGATAGCGCGTCACGGCTTCCGAAAATAGCCGAGGTGACACTTGGCTGTTTACGGCGCCTGCCGTGTAGAGCTGACTGCGCAGGCGCCGTAAATTGCCGAGTGTCACTCGTGTGTATTTTCGGAAGCCGTGACGCGCTATCGAAGGCTGTCAATCAACTTGCTTGTCTTCGGGAACGCCTATACCAGGATGTAATCCCCGCTCGGAGCCATAGAAGAAATACCGCTAAAACGATAAGTACCAAAAGAAAAAAAAAAAGATCAGCATACTGCAGATGTCAGCAGTATGCTGGATCTAACTGCAGAAAGTTGATTTTTGGGTGAACTCCCGTTTTAAGGAAACTAGTTGAGGAGGTGGGCTGGATAGATCTGTGGAGGAGCAGGCACCCAGGGACTCTCCAGTTTTTCTGCTTCTCAAAGTCGCATATGTCTCTGTCTCGCATTGACCTTTGCCTCTGCTCGGATTTTGCGATTTGCCCAGTGTCTGACATAACTTACGCCTTGAGAGGGATTTACGACCATTCACCCCTGATTATGGGCTTGGAGGTTTGCCCCCCATCCACAATGCTCCGAGCTCCCTGGAAGCTCAATGCATTCTGGCTCAATTTACTGCTGTCACAGTCCCAACTACTGTAAGATATAGCTAATTTCTGGGGGGATCAGGCAGATAACCCAGACGTAGGAGTAAGATGGGACACGTTTAAGGCCTTTCTTAGGGGGTTATTCATACGAGAAATCAACACTTTTAAAAAGGAGTCAATGGCGCTGACTGAGGGAGTGGAGAGGTTAGTACATGAGTTGGAGGCAAAATTTGTAACTGACCCTAGTGAGGAATGTAGAGATTCCTGGTTGTCTGCACATGATGCGCTAGCCCGACTTACCTTTTCTGCTGCTGAGCGCAAGCGTTTCATCAGCAAACTCGCCTTCTACGAGGAGGGGGAGCATACTGGTCGCATCCTGGCAAAAATATCCCGTGCTCAGCAGGCGTTGCCATCTATTGGTGCCTTGCGGGCGGCAGATGGTAGGATCACTAATTCACCTGATGACATTATGAGGATACTTAGCTCCTTTTACTCAAATTTATATTGTTCTAGGAAAAATTACACGGATGCTTCACTACAGGAGTATCTTGAGAAGATAGAATTGCCTACTCTGTCAGATGGGGATCGACAACTTCTTGACACTCCTCTAACTCTGGAGGAGCTTTAAATGGCGACCGGTCTCTTCCCCAACTCCAAGGCACCGGGGGAGGATGAAATACCCTTAGGGGTATATAAGACATATGGGGAACAGTTATTGCCTAGATTATTGGAAGTATTTAATGCAGCTAAGCAGGCTGGGTGTCTTCCCCTGTCCATGTCCATGACCATTATTGTGTTACTACTAAAACCGGGCAAGTATCCCCTGGACCCAGGCTCGTATATGCCAATCTCCCTTTTACAGACGGATGTGAAAATACTGGCTAAAGTCCTGGCGCTCCGATTGAACACACCTATCTCATCCATAATTCATTCAGATCAGGCAGGGTTCATGCCTCAAAAATCAACAGCCATTAATTTACGTTGTCTGTTTGTTAATCTACAGTCTGTCTCTGATAACATGGGGGACAGGGCACTGCTATCACTTGACGCCCATAAGGCCTTTAATAGCATCGAGTAGTCTTACCTTTGGGCCATTATGCGCAAGTTCGGGTTCGGAACAAATTTTATAGCTTGGGCTCAATTACTGAATAGCTCCCCGAAAGCTGCCGTTAGGGAATCAGGGAGGGTGTCTCCTTATTTTTCACTTTTCAGGGGCACCAGACAGGGCTGTCCCTTGTCGCCCCTGTTATTCGCCCTGGCCATTGAGCCGTTGGCGGCCTGTATCCATGCAAACGCTAAGGTCCAGAGCTTCCGTTATGGTGAGATACAAGAAAAATGCATGTTATATGCGGATGACACCATGCTTCTTCTAGGCGACACATCGGCGTCTCTGGGGAAAGCTATGGAGGTGATACAGGCGTTGGGCAATTACTCGGGACTAGTGATCAACTGGACCCAGTCCTCTCTTATGCCATTGGACAACACGCCCGGTCCACAGGTCTCGACTTTGTTGAGGGAATTCAGGTACCTGGGTGTTCAGGTTACACCTAATCCTCTGGACTATATTAGGTTGAATTTGTCCCCTCTATTGAATTGTTGCAGGGATCGGGTGAAGGTCTGGTCAAAGTTAAAAATGTCCCCTGTGGGCTGGATAAATTAGATCAAGATGATCTTGATGCCCCAACTTCTGCGGGAAGTTACCACATACAAGGGATTCATATCATGTAGTTATTCCATGCTCCTCAATAGGTTCCTTCCTAATAACACTGCAGGGATCATAGCGAGGTGGGAGGAAGATGTAGAGGGATTTGAGGAAGATCAGTGGGAGGAGGCGCTCTCGGCAGTACCCATAGGCTCCCTTAACATGGCCCAAAGATTGTCTCAGTTGTACATTCTTTTACGCGTACACTACACTCCGGCTAGGCTGGTGAAAATGGGGGTGCGAGATGATCTTTTGTGTACCAGATGCAAGAGGGACCATGGAGACCTGATCCATATGTTGTGGCGGTGTCCCAAACTGCATCTGTACTGGAGGGAGGTGATGGATACTATTACAGGGTGTTCCAGGTTCAACCGGAGGCACACCCTAAACTCTGCTTACTGCGTATTATAGACACAGTCCAGGAGGAGGAGCCTGCCAGAATAGCTATATCCAGGGCTCTTTTCCAGGCTAGAAAACTTATCTTGAGACATTAGAAGGCGGAGGAATCCCTACGAGTAAAGAATGGATACGCCAAATGGGGGATACTCTCAGGTTGGAAAAATATTTCTATCAATATAGGGGGAGTGTGAAGAAATTTGAGAAAATCTGGGCGGGCTGGCTAAATGTCCCGGGTTGGCCCCTGTTGATTCGATTATGGACCGACTCCAAATTTAGGGTGCGAGAGGGGGGTAAGGAATGGAGAGGGGCAAGGGTGGCATCAATTCCCTGTGCTGGTTTGGTGGTGAAGACACTGCACTATTTAATGCTTTGTGACAGTTTTTGCAGTTGTGATTTTCCTATGTGACCCTCCCTTAAGGAGAATAATGTTGTGAGGTGTTGAGTGAAATCTCTGCTCTGTATAACTGGTTTGAGGATGTAACACTGATTTGTACTGATAATGTCTGGGTGTACCGTGCTGCTGTCATTTAATGTACTGTTCTCTTATTTTTGGATTGTTCAATAAAAACCCTGTTTTTATTTTAAAAAAAAACTATTTTCTTCTCATTTTAATGAGTGGCCACATGTCTTGTTAAACTCCCTTCAGCAAAAAAGTTTTATCCCTATTGTGGGGTCACCAGTATGGTATTTGTAAATTTAAATCATATCCCCTCTCAAGCGTCTCTTCTCCAGAGAGAATAAGTTCAGTGCTCGTAACCTTTACTCATAACTAATATTCTCCAGACCCTTTATTATATTTGTTGCTCTTCTTTGTACTTGCTCAATTTCCAGCACATCCTTCCTTAGGGCTGGTGCCCAGAACTGGACAGCATACTCCAGGTGCGGCTGGACCAAAGTCTTGTAGAGTGGGAGAATTGTCGTTTTATCCCTGCAGTTAATCTCCTTTTTAATGCATGCCAATATTATGTTTACTTTGTTAACAGCAGCTTAGCATTGCATGCTATTGCTGAGCCTATCATCTACTAGGACCCCCAGGTCATTTTCCATCCTAGATTCCCCCAGAGCCCCCCCCCCCCCCCCCCAGTGTATAGATTGCATTCAAATTTTTGCCACCCAAATGCATTATTTTACATTTTTCTACATTAAACCTCATTTGCCATGTAGTTGCCCACACCATTCATTTGTTCGGATCTTTTTGCAGGGTTCCCACATCCTGCAGAGAAGTTATTGCCCTGCTTAGCTTAGTATTGTCTGCAAATACAGAGATTGAACTGTTTACCCCATCCTCCAGGTTGTTTACGAACAAATAAGAAGAACTGGTCCCAGTACAGAACCCTGGGGGACTCCCACTATTCACCCCTGGACATTCTAAGTACTCCCCATTTATCACCACCCTCTGAACTTGCCCATGAAGCCAGCTTTCAATCCATGTACTCACCCTATGGTCCATGCTCTATGGTCCATGCCATATGATGCATGTCCCCTGGCACTTTTGATTTTTAATGTTTGCGTTCCATAGACATTAATAGGGTTTGCGTGTTTGCACAAATGTGTTGCCTGTTCGCATGTTCTGGTGCGGACCTGAACCGGGGGGTGTTCGGACCAATCCTTACATTTGGCTATACTTTTTCTTTAAAACCATGTCTGAAGAACACATCTCTCACTCACATTTCTAATGGACAGAAACTGCTGTGTGTATGGCATGCATAACAGGTTGTATTTTCTGAAGCTACTCATTATTAGTGTGTACCACTTAAATTGTGTATAATAAATACAGCGGTGTAATTTCCTGGAAGCCTAGAAAACAACCTATTGCTAGTCTTTGAGGACTGAAGTAGGAAACACAGTGTTAAATAAGACAGTTTAATAAAAGAGAAACAAGTGAGTCGTGCAAATAAAGTCTTCTGCTTTATTATGATGTGTCCATACTTGTAGAAATGTTGCAAATATACCAAAATTAGTGTTTAAAAATGGTGTATGCAAAACTTTTTTCTTTTTTTTTTTCTTTTTAACAGACAAAGCAGCTAAAACGCTACCCTGTGGTTTAATTACTGCGGCTTTGCCTTCAGTAGAAATAATATTTAAAAACCTACCAATGAAATTAGTTCATCAAAAAGACGTCACACTGTTGTTCAGTAAAAGTGAACAATGAAAAAATACTGTTTTCAGATAGTAAAACTATCTGACACGCATTTTAGCAAAGGTTATCAAATGCTATATATACAGATTAAATTAACAATGTGCACATTAGATATATGCTTTTTAATATAGATATGGATAAAAAATAAAAAAATCCCACAGCATAGCAAAGATGATCTCTTGGTATACCCGTTACTTTTAATCATTGTGCCAATATGGTTAACTATCCAGTAATATTTTAATGTCATCTCTGGTGGGATATAATAAATGTTATTTTTTCAGTACCTTTAATAATAACCATATAACACCATATTTTAAAAACATAAAAAATATCTTAAGAATATTGCTTAGATAAAAATCTGTAGTTAGTGTCAAAGAAGTTGTGCATCAAGGTCATATTTCTCACAAAACTTATCTGTAAATGGAATACAGGTTAGGTACTCACACCATTCACACTTGATATGGTAAAAATAGAATAAAAACACTAGACCAGAGAACAGTCCAAAAAATATAAGTAGAAATATAATTATCTGGCATCTCTTCCGGTATGAGTCAAATTTGCCAAAACTAATATAAGGAAGAAATGCGAAAGATAAAAAGAAGCCGCTTATAAAGCCAGAAATATGAGCAAAATTGTCAATCCAAGGAAGGAGTCCAAATAAGAATAAGAAGATGACAACGGCAAGCAACTTGAAAAAAGCCTTCCATGGTCTTGCTAGAATCTGCCAGCTTTGAAAGAGTTCGACAAAAAGGCAGGCCAAGATTCCAAACTGAGATCCAGCTGGTCCAACCTAGTGAAAAATAAAAATAATAAACGATAATTTATGTGTGAATTAAAAAATATTATTATAAAATTAAATAGTGTGACCTGTTAACACTGGCAAAAGAGATACTTATAAGCCAAAATTTAATAGATTAAAGCTGAATGCCAGGCAAACATCTAAATACACGACAGAATACATGCAAGGGAGTGGTTTTAGCTACCAATTAAATGGTACTACTGTTCATCCAGTACTGACATTTATACCACATTGTTCTCTCCAGAAGGGAGTTGCAGTTCAGCAACACATATAGGTCTCCTACACACTCCCCACCATGTGACTGGACATTGAAAAGACCAGCAGCAGACTAATAGGCTAATCTCTTAGTTCCATCCGCCTATCAGCATGTTCCTTCTCGCTTCGTCAGTCTGAGCTCTGCTGTACATTGACCCAGAAAAAGCTGATACCAAGTGAAATTTAGGTACTTACACTGCAAGCATTTTAGGAAAATAAATTAAGCCTTAAAGAAAGTGAGTAACTTACAAACAATAGCAACACCCAATGTCAGGACATCACATTTGGAGGGGAATACTTCATTTATTCCCCAACTTTTATTACTGTAAATGGAGATAAAAGCGAGATGTACTCAGCCTTCAAAGAACTATTATATATGCTGAAATGTATGTGCATCAGATTAAATATAAAACAGTAATTGAAAGTGCTGGTTCACACCAGTGCGTGGTGTAAGATCGCATGTGATTCTCACCGCACTGCAAATCACATGCGATGTCCGTGCGATGCGATTTCAGACATACAGATAGTATGGCTGAATTTACATCGCATTCAGACCAAACTCGCACAGGACCCTTTTTTTTAGCCAGCACCAGTATCTGATTGAATGGGTGTTCACACCTATGCTATCCGATTCAAGTCCAAACTGTAAGTTCACAGTTCACAGTGCGATATGCGAGATGAAAAGGGGGGTGTCATTAACATTGTATTGACACTTCCCGCAGTTGGCATAAGGCAGTGTGAACTACCTTGCGAGTTGGGTGAGATGCGGGAACCCGCAGTGGATTCACGGGGTTCCCAAATCGCACAAGAGTGAACCGGCACTTACTGTTAGAAGTGATAAAATACAGATTTTACGTCTGAAGATTTTTTTTAATCCAAGTAATTATGTATATTTTCTGGAAGCAAAGTAAAATAAAATGGTTGTACTTGCAAGTTTAAATGTTGCATGATGTTAGCACAAGTTTCTTAAATGCAAATTTCCAGTAAAAACATAATTTTACTGCATACAAACACAATATATTACCCATTTATGGTTAAAGTATAAAAGATAACGTTGCAATGAGTAAATCGATACTAAACACGTCAAGCCTTAAATTTGATTGTGAACTTAAAATGGCAACAAACTTCAGTACCCCAAATTGTCCATAGGTAATGCTTTAAAAGCCTTTCACAGGCTATCACCTGACGACTAGCAACACACTGGAGCCCCACAACGTGGACAGGGTTTTATGGGGTGCTCTGGGGGGTAACCCTAGCAAGCTTTTTGCCAGTAACCAATCACCTGAAGGTAGCTGTATAATCCATGCTCTAAGAATAGTCCTATGTCCTGTACAATTAGGATACCTTATTTAAACAAGAACATTTTTAAAATATAACACACATCATAGAGATATTTAAAGAGCTATCAAGAGAAAATTACACATCCTAAAACTAGATCCCATCCTAGGTCCAAATCTCCCACGTAATAAAAAAAATTATTATCTTCAAACAAGCGCCCAGCATAACTAATCAAATAGCACCCAACAAGATAAGGGAGCCAAACACCGTCCTTCCTCCATTACCCTTTCTTAAAGTGGTTATATAGGCGTTTTTTTAACTTTTACCTACAGGTAAGCATATAATAAGGCTTACCTGTAGGTATAAAGAATATCTCCTAAACCTGTACGGTGCATACTAGCTCATTATGGCTTTTGCCTTTCAGGTGGGAAAAAAAAAATCATCGCGGGTATACAACCGCTTTAAGGACCCGAAAACAAAAAAATTATAGCAAAAATCGAGATGCAAGACCAGTGCATACATTTTGCATTGACAAACAATTCCAGGAAAACATACAGTATGGCATTACGCAATTCATAATATGTCGTCTACTGTCTATCATGCCTCTGTGACCTCTCACATACAGGTAGAACTATGCGCTGGTTCGACCAACCTAACAGAAATATTCAGCAAGATGCATTCATTCATGTCGTGTGCCACAAAATGTTGCTGTCAAACATAATAAATACACCAATGGCCTACAACTCTTTGCAATTAAACACATTTCCAGCAATGTTTATTATGCTGAGAGATTCAGAAAGCTCTGCAACCAAGAGACGTATTGCATTTTCACATTGAACACACTGAACCTGAACAGGCTAAATTAGGAATTAGATGTTAGCACAATTCTCTAATACCTGCATTATTTTGTTCATAATTTAATTGTGGAAAATAAAAATTCCTTGTATAAAACATTTTTTACAATCAGATACCCTCACAAATGAATATTACAACTATTTTCTGACATGGTGTCACAAACTACGATGAACGGGACTGAACCACAACTGCGGTTAGGGAAAGAATTCAATGCACCTCCCTATGTTATGTGAGATTTCAGTACTGGACCTCAGGCGTCACTCCAATCAGAGAACAGGAGTTTGGGGGGTCACTACATCATCTCTCTCACATATTGGAATGCGTTGAGCTACTAAGGGCAGAGGTATTACAACATGCCTCCAACCGCTAGCGTAGATAAATTACAGTAAAGATCAACGAGCACAACTGCATTAAAGTTTCCAATGCAGGCACTCCATGTATAGTGATTATCAGTATGGGACCCCAGGCGTCACTCCAATCAGGGAACAGGAGTTTGGGGGTACTCTACATCATATCACTTTAACAAAAAGGAATGCATTGGACTACTAAGGGAGCAGGTATAAGATACCTTTGAGCCTTAGCATGAAAATGTTAGAGCGAACATGTTTAGCATTTTAGGGACAAGGCACATATACATTTAAGAACGTATATGTCAGGCACGTAGCGATTAAGAATACTGTATGCAATTAATATTTGCGTAGGAGAGGCAAGTATAGCTGAGCTGAGTTGAGAGTGTATGTCCCTTTAAGATATTCTACAGCGGACAGCTGAAGACACACGAAGTCAGGCATGTCCAAAGTCCGGCCCGCAGGCCAGTTGCGGCCCGCGGTCCAGTTTTATACGGCCCCCACTTGCAATTTGCTCTTATCACTTTTGTGGCCCCCCAAGCTCCACACAGGGCACGGATGAGCATGGCTTTTAAAAAATATATATATATGTATATTCTCTAATCCCCGAGCGCCTCTCACTGATAAGCTGGGTGCTTTGCTGGGTGTTTCTGGGGCGTGTTCCAAAGCCCATTGGGAAGCTGGCAGCATGCAGCACCAATAACAGACACTAATGCCGCGTACACACGACCGTTTTTCGGGTTGTAAAAAATTACGTTTTTTTTTATGTCATTAAAAACGATCGTGTGTGCGCGGCATTAGTCATTTCACGCTCCACAGCTGCAGAGCTCTCAGTGTCCCAGTGCCTGTGATTGGCGGCGCTGCGCACTGTCACCGTCCTGAGGTCATCCTTGCAGTGAGAGGCACTCGAGGATTTCTCAGGGGATAAGATAAGTTTACTACTGAAACAGATATAAAGCTAATATTTAAATATATAAGAATTAAAAAAAACAAGCTCATGCTTGCCCTGATTGAAGCTTGGGCGCCACAGAAAAGATAAGGGCAAATTACAAGTGGGGGCCAGAGAGAATATAAAATAAAAAAAATAGCTCATCCTTGCCCTGAGTGGAGCTTGGGGGCCACAGAAGAGATAAAGGCCAGATTTCTCAGGGGATAAAGAAGAGAAAATATATATTTTTTACAACCTGAGCTCATCCTTACCCTGAGCGGAGCTCTGGGAATTGTTGGGGGCCAAAGAGGAGATATATATATCCACCACACACAGCCACAAAGGTAGGAGAATTATTTTTGGGCAGTGTATTATGCCACGTACACACAACCGTTTTTCGGGTTGTAAAAAATGAAATTTTTAATGGTCTAGAAGAAACTATGTTTTTTTCAACCCGATCGTTAAAACAGCCTTGCCTACACAAGATCGTGAAAAAAAAAAATGCTCTAGCAAAGCGCGGTGACGTACAACACGTACGACGGCACTATAAAGGGAAAGTTCCATGCGGATGGCGCCACCCTTGGGGCTGCTTTTGTGTTAGTAAAAGACGATTCGCGCTTTTCAGTCTGTTACAGCGTGATGAATGTGCTTACTCCATTACAAACGCTAGTTTTACCAGAACGAGCGCTCCCATCTCATAACTTGCTTCTGAGCCCACACACGACCATTTTGTACGACGTTGTAAAAAATTAGAGCATGTTCTAAATTTTTAATGGCCATTTTTTACATGTGAAAAATTCTCTGGAGCCCACACACAATCGTTTATAATGACATAAAAAAAACGTAATTTTTTACAACCCGAAAAACGGTCGTGTGTACGCGGCATTAGTGCTCGGACAAACACACTTACACCAAATTGTAAAGGTTCAAAGAATGTCAGGCAAAATGGTCGGCCCTCACGCACATTCACTTCATAAAATCTGGCCCTCTTTCAAAAAAGTTTCAAAAAAGTTTGGACACCCCTGCACTAAGTAATCCCAGGCAGCAAGTTAGTATTCAATAATCCAGATTTAAATACAGTACTTGATAAGGGCAATATATGAAGCAGGTAACTCTAAGTAGTATAAATGAGGTAAAGTTGCTACTTATCCGTTTGCAGAGGATAAGAGTATGCAGAGTATTGCAGCAGCAATGGGATGCGGTCTTGAAGGGTCTCCTGGTGCAGGATATCCTAGGGTGTCCCCAGCCACAACAGTAAGATGGGCAGTGTGGAAGGAGGCAGTAGATAACCAGCTTGGATCCGGGTTGCGCTGCTACTCAGTTACTGCTCGTTTACTTGAGGGGATGGAAAGTACCTGTAGTCCGTTGGTAGTCAGGCCGGCTATGGCCGACAATAATAGAACAGTGTGCAGTCTGCACACTGTTCTGTTTATAGGACCCAGGCAGGTGTAGCGCATAAGCACAAATACGAGGCACACTTCCGCGTTCCACGGTGGAACGCACGCGGCGCCTGGCGATGATGTCATTGCGCGGTCGCCGTATGCGGTCCAGCGTGGAACGCAATACGGCGCCGAGAGCGCCTGTTACACATAGCAACTTTTTGTATAAATAACAAATCCTATTTTGTTCATCCTGTGTACACTATAGATATAGCTAGAACTAGAGCCTTTTTTTCTCTGAAATAGTATCCGCCTTTTCCCTATCAATTACATGATATTGCAACATTGTTTCCTTCAGTGGTGATTACTCTCCTAGAGGTTTATGGTGTCCACACTCCCTCTAGTGGCATCTCTCATGAGATACATTATCGTACGTTTAATTTTTAACCACTTAAAGACCACAGGTGTTTTTCAGATTTGGTGTTTGCAAGACTAAAACATTTTTTTCTGCTAGAAAATTACTTAAAACCCCCAAACATTATATATTTTTTTTTCTAACACCCTAGAGAATAAAATGGCGGTCATTGCAATACTTTTTGTCACACCGTATTTGCGCAGCAGTCTTACAAGCGCACTTTTTTTGGAAAAAATTCACTTTTTTGAATTAAAAAATAAGACAACAATAAATTTGGCCCAATTTTTTTATATATTGTGAAAGATAATGTTACGCCGAGTAAAATGATACCCAACATGTCACGCTTTAAAATTGCGCCCGCTCGTGGCATGGCGTCAAACTTTTACCCTTAAAAATCTAGATAGGCGACGTTTAAAAAATTCTATAAGTTGCATTTTTTGAGCTACAGAGTAGCTCTAGGGCTATAATTATTGCTCTCGCTCTAACGATCGCGGCGATACCTCACTTGTGTGATTTGAACACCGTTTTCATATGCGGGCGCTACTTGCGTATGCGTTCGCTTCTGCGCGCGAGCTCGTCAGGACGGGGCGCTTTAAAAACATTTTTTTTTTGTTTTCTTATTTAATTTTATTGATTTTATTATTTTTTACACTAAAATATAAAAAAAAAAAAAAATGATCACTTTTATTCCTATTACAAGGAATGTAAACATCCCTTGTAATAGAAAAAAGCATGACAGGTCCTCTTAAATATGAGATCTGGGGTCAAAAAGACCTCAGATCTCATATTTAGGCTTAAATGCAAAAAAAAAAAAAAAAAAGGAAAATTTGTCATTTAAAAAAATGACAGAAAAAAAATTGTCTCTTTAAGAGGCTGGGCGGGACTGACGTTTTGACGTCACTTCCGCCCAGCAGAGCTATGAGGACGGGTGGGGGCCATCTTGCCCTCACTCAAGTCCTCACACACAAGGCGGCAGCATCGGATCTCCTCCGCCGCTACCGACGGCTCCGGTAAGCGGCGGATGGCGCGGAAAAGCGGCGGGAGGGGGGGGGGCCCCTCTCCCGCCACCGATAACGGCGATCTCGCGGCGAATCCGCCGCGGAGACCGCCGTTATCGTTTACACGGCCGCCAGCTGAAAACATGGATATCTCAGTTGTGGCAGCAGCTGCTGCCGTTACTGAGATATCCATGTTTAAAAAGAGGACGTATATATACAGTGGGTGGTCCTTAAGTGGTTAAGTTGTACCTTCCTTTTGTGAAACACAAATAAAAAAACATTTAAAATGTTCTTTTCTTTATCTCTTCACTAATGTATTTAAAATTAAATGTCCCACTTTGATCTTTATTTTTTTTTTATAAAAAGCGGTATGTATGAAGTGTCATTTTTTAAAATTTTCTTGCACAAATAAACTTTCTTCGTTTTTGCTTCTGTGAACAAAGAACTGTCATAAAACAGAGCACTCCCTAGACTTGGCGGATACTAGCCCAAAGCAGATAGGAAGAAAAATCTCCTAAACCCCCTTCAGTGATTACACAGACTGTAACATTGTACCAAGGTGAAAAATATTTGAGGTACACAAACCATAGGATGGACTATGGGTGTCCTAAGGTACTGCAGTGCCACGTCCTAGATACTATTAGAAACAGGTTTATTGTTGCGGAGAGAATGGACTTTCTAGGCACCAATGGTTGACAAAAAATAGAATTTATTGATACAATCCCAAAATGGGTAATGAACCAATATTACAGTACATATAAAAAATACATTTTAAAAAACACATAAATTGTCACAGAACATTCCTGTGATACTAAAACAATGAGAATAAATCCACTAAAACCAATACAAGTCCACTAAGGACAGCAACGTGGGTTGATGACCAGCGTAATTGTTAGTAGACATAATTTTGCATGAGCTCTACATGTTTCGCAGTTGAGTGCTTCTTCAGGAGCTATAGATATTCATCCACGGTGATGGATAGGGTTAATGTTATATTTAAATTATATAGGCTGGATCAAAGGGTAGAATGTCCAAGCAATAATGGCGGTTTAGATAGATGGATCCAAGTATATAGTGCAGCAAACTAGGAGCTGATCAAATTAGTAAACAGATATACTGATGCAGATATTAGCCTGCATACATAGAAGTGAGGGAAAAAAAACCCATAAGAGCAGGGAATTGAAAGAAATACCCGCAGACAGAGATCAGGAATGTCAAAGGTGCTGCAGTAAACTGGATGGGTGTCAAATATCAGCCATCATGTTGAAAAAAGCTTGTGGTGTTGGGGAGATATCCTCTTGAGGATACTAACAATTACGCTGGTCATCAACCCACGTTGCTGTCCTTAGTGGACTTGTATTGGTTTCAGTGGATTTATTCTCATTGTTTTAGTATCACAGGAATGTTCTGTGACAATTTATGTGTTTTTTAAAATGTATTTTTTATATGTACTGTAATATTGGTTCATTACCCATTTTGGGATTGTATCAATAAATTCTATTTTTTGTCAACCATTGGTGCCTAGAAAGTCCATTCTCTCCGCAACAATAAACCCGTTTCTAATTGTACCAAGGTGGGTGCAGGGCCGGCCTTTGCGGTGTGCGGGTTGTGCGACCGCACAGAGCGCCATGACAACGGGGGCGCTGTGCGGCCGTCACAGCTCGCAATCATTTTAAATAAATAAATGATGTGTGCCGGGAGGCCGCCGTCCGGGTCCCTGCTCAGCAGGCAGCCAGCACGGCACCCGGCGCTGCAGAGGGGGGGAGGCGCCGACGCGCCCGAAGTGTCTGACAAGACACTCACACTGGTCCCTGCTGGCTGGCACGCCCTCCGTTCCTCCCTCCTCCTCCTCCTCTCCTCCGCTCCTCCGCGTCTTGTCTCAGGTCAGGTGGTACTGTCCTGGGTAGCGCGGCGCCGTTGCGTGCATGCGTAATGCATGCAGTTCAAAGTCTAACGGCGGGACCAGAACAGGACGGGACTGAAGAAAAGTAATGGTAAGGCCGCCCGTCCCCTCCACCTTATCTAGAAGGCTGATAGGTGTCATCCCTCCTCCCACCTCACCTGTTTCCCAGGCACCAGATGTGAGCCAGTTTTTTTAAAAAAACGTAAAAAAAAAATGGTCTTTTGTTGGAAAAAAAGGAAAAAAATAAAACACAGAGGTGATCAAAAACCACCCGCAGTTGTCAGCTTAAGTAATGCAGTGCACATAGACAAAATGGCCTGCCATGAAGGGGGGGGGGGGGGGGGCGTAAATCCCTGATTAACCACGTGACCTCTGGAAGATTTACCCCCCCTTCATGACAGGCCATTTTTTGCAATGTGCACTGTGTAACTTACGCTGACAACCGCAGGGTCATGCGACGCTGTACACAAATAACATTTGTATTTTTTTTCTTGTGGTATTTGATCACCTCTGCGTTATTTTATTTTTTCCTTGTTTTTTTATTTATATATTTTTTTTTAAGACCAAATTTGAAAAAAAGAAAAAGAAAATGTTACTTTCTGCTATATAACTTTGGCCCCTTTCACACGGGGCGGATCAGTAATGATCCGCCTCCGTGTGTCCGTACAGCTCAGCGGGGATCCTTCGTAAAATCCCCGCTGAGCTGGCAACTGACAGGGCGGTCCCCGCACACTGTGCAGGGACCGCCCTGTCTTTCCTCCGCTCTCCCCTATGGGGGATCGAATGAATACGGACCGTATGTCCGTGTTCATCCGATCCGGCAGACGGAAGAAAAATAGGATTTCTTCCGTCCAATTTTGCGGAGGCGGACAAATTACGGCTGACACCCGTAATCACATAGGGACCCATGTATGTCCCGTTTTCATCCGCAACGGACAGATGAAAGTGCGGACATACGGTCCGCACGTGTGAAAGGGGCGTTATTCAATTTTTTTTTTGTGCTTCAGGAGGGCCATTTGGAGTACAAAAGGTCCTGATGTCAGTGGGGAAAAAACAATGCTCCATCTTTGGTGTCAATGGGAGAAATTGTGCCCCATAATTGGTGTCATTAAGAGATATTGTGTCCCATCATTGATGTCAGTGGGAGTAATGGTTGCCCTATAATCGGTGTTGTCAGGAGAAATTGTGTCCCGTCATTGGGAGAAATTGTGCCCCATTATCAGTGTCATTGGATGAATTGTGTCCCATCATTGGTGGCAGTAGGAGGAATTGTACCCAAGGGCTGAAATAAAAGCAAGCAAAGGCCCACATCTGGCCCCCGGGCTGCATTTTGGAGACCACTGATTTAGGCCAATGTTTTTGGTACAAAATATCCTAATAAGTGTCTACAAACTATTGGATATATTTATGGAATTTCTTTTTTTTTCTAGTAATGGAGGAGATCAGTGACTTATAGCGGGGCTGCGATATTGCGACGGACAATCTGACACTTTGTGGGAACCAGTGACGCATTAAACAATGCCACATTTTGTGGTGTCAGTGAGAGGAGTAATAACCCATCGTTGGTGTAATTGGGAGGAACTGTGCCCCTTTGTTGGTGTTATTAGAAGGAAATTGTTCCTCATTGTTGGTGTCATTAGGAGGAATTGTGCCCCATTGTTGGCGTCATTAGGAGGAATTGTGCCCCATTGTTGGTGTCATTAGGAGGAATTGTGCCCCATTGTTGGTGTCATTAGGAGGAATTGTGCCCCATTGTTGGTGTCATTAGGAGGAATTGTGCCCCATTGTTGGTGTCATTAGGAGGAATTGTGCCCCATTGTTGGTGTCATTAGGAGGAATTGTGCCCCATTGTTGGTGTCATTAGGAGGAATTGTGCCCCATTGTTGGTGTCATTAGGAGGAATTGTGCCCCATTTTGTATGTCAGAAGATGAAATATTGCCCCAAGGGCCAGATAAAAGCAAGTAAAGGGCCACATCTGGCCCCCACGCCGCAGTTTTGAGACCCCTGATCTAGGGCAATTAAAGGCTTAACTGTGTTGCCTAACAAGTGCTTTATGTGTTTTTGCAGTGCCTCAGTGTGAAAGGGGCCTAAGGCATTTTTACAGAGAGGGGCGTTTTTGTAGCGTTTTTTTTAGCGGCCAAAAGCTGCTCCAAAGATGCTGCTTGCAGGACTCAGTGTGAAAGGGTCCATAGAGATGCATGGATTGTTTGCACATGCACTAAAATTGTCTGTTTATTAAAACAAATTATTTGTTACAAATATTTTTGTCCTCTTTGTGTATGTTTAGGTGACGAGGGGGTGAAGATGGGGGGGGGGGCGCCACGGGATTAGCTCGCACAGGGCGCCTGAACACCTAAGGCCGGCCCTGGGTGGGTGGCAGCAGAAGGGGACTAAACTGTGTATACACAGCTCATCTATGAGACAGTCACTGAACCTGGATGAAGCTAGAATAAAGAGCCAACATTCTGCAAAGAAAGGAAGCTGAAGGCATTGTTTGGTAGCGTACTGTGAATGCATTAATTAGTCTGCATTAACTTAAAGGTGGCGTTCCACCCAAAAGTGGAAGCTCCACTTATCTGTCTGCTCCCCCCTCCGGTACCACATTTGGCACCTTCCGGGGGGGGGTTGCTGCGGCAAGGTACGTCAGAAGTTCAGCCCCCTCCTCCTTCCCTGGCCATTCAGAAAGCGCAGCACGCTTCGTGCATGCGCAGTAGGGAAGAGGGGCTGGAGCACTGTTTTAACATGTAAAAATATATCTGATGACAGTTCTGGTAAAACTCCTACTGGAATTAAAGTGGTATAAAAAGAAATAATAACACACAAAAACTCCTTAGAAGAAAAATAGAATATAGACTAGGCAGATCCAGAAAGAATTGCATGGGCGCAGGGTATGTGAGATACGCTACGCCGCTGTAACTTACTTGTTGTAGCTTTGAATCCACAAAGAATTTGCGCCGTAAGTTACGGCGGCGTAGTGTATCTCTCACGGCGTAACGGCGCCTAATTCAAATCGGCGAGTAGGGGGGCGTGTTTCATTTAAATGAAGCGTGTCCCCGCGCCGAACGAACTGTGCATGCGCCGTCCCTAAATTTCCCGCCGTGCATTGCACGAAATGACGTCGCAAGGTAGTCATTGTTTTGACTTGGACGTAAATTACGTCCATCCCACGATTCACGGACGACTTACGCAAACAAAAAAAAAATTCAAATTAAACGCGGGAACAACGGCCATACTTAACATAGCAGGTTTAACTATACGCCACAAAACAGCAGCTTTAACTATACGCCGGAAAAAGCCGACTAGAGACGACGTAAAAGAATGCGACGGCCGCTCGTACGTTCGTGGATCGACGGAAATAGCTAATTTGCATACTCGACGGGGAAAACGACGTGAACGCCACCCAGTGGCCCCCAGAAAAATTGCATCTTAGATCCGAAGGCGTACGAAGCCGTACGCCTGTCGTATCTAACCCAGATGCCGTCGTATCTTGTTTTGAGGATTCAAAACAAGGATACGACGCGGGAAATTTGAAAGTACGCCGGCGTATCAGTAGATACGCCAGTGTACTCGCTTTGTGGATCTGCCCCTACGTTTCCATCCAGCAATCGTTTTCCCCTGCATGCCCAGTAAAGAGGCTCAATGTTTTATTAAGTTCATGTTCGTAGGTCACTACCATACACTCAAAACCACTATAAATAAAGATGGATAGCACAGAGCAACCTGCATGCAAGAGGCTGGCTGGATTGGAAGAAGATGGCCAGTAGTTCCACATGTAATGAATAAATATAATTAAAAAAAAAATTACTTCAAGGATCAGAAGATGGTGTTTTATCACAGTTACGTGATAGTTTACGTTTTTGGGGTTTAATTGGAGATGTGCAAAGAGAGATCATACAAACACTTGTATATATAACATTTAATTAGGTAATGACAGATACAGATAACAAAAGTACTAATATTAGAAAATGTAACAAGAATACTTAGCAATAGATGCCTTTTGCGACGTGGCACAAATGATCAAACCAGGTGATTGCTTGCCCTGGTACAGGATTGACTATTCCAAATTTTAACTGTAGTATTTACAGGACTAGCTGGTAACATCTGACCAATCCAATTGAAAGCAGCATTACCTTTTAAGTACTTGGTCAGTTTGTAATGGCATTCCTTTGGTATGAAGTCAGCTAAGGTAAGCATCCTTATATGTCTTTGTATGGCCCTTTTAATAGGTTTAGAATTCATTCTTATGCCCTGTACACACGATTGGTTCGTCTGATGAAAACGGTCCGATTTCATCGGACGAACCGATCGTGTTTGGGCCCCATCATTTTTTTCCCCCATCGGTGAAAAATAATAGAACCTGTTTTAAAATGTTCTGATGGCTGAAAAAATGATCGTCTGTGGGGAAATCCATCGGTCGGAAATCCACGCATGCTCAGAATCAAGTCGATGCATGCTCGGAAGCATTGAACTTAATTTTTCTCAGCACGTCATGTTTTACGTCACTGCGTTGGACACAATCGGATTTTTAACTGATGGTGTGTAGGCAAGACTAATGAAAGTCAGCTTCATCGGATATCTGATGGAAAAATCCATTGGTCCGTTTTCATCGGATAAACCGATCGTGTGTACAGGGCATTAGATATTGTGGGCCAAAAAAATGCTTTTTTTAATAAGTGATTACATAATCTCTGTTCTCAGCTGACTAAGGGAACTTTTCACCCTTAGCAGTACATTGATCTTCCAAGTGAATAGCTGTGCACAAGGGGCGTGTCAGCATAAGTCTTGGCCATTGAGGGACAGCACAGCCAGAAAACTGACCACACTGGGATGGATGTGCTCTCATGCCTAGTGTGGACAGTTTGAAATAGGAGAGCAGGAAGACTGGCAGGATCACCAGATATTTCACACAAAGGAAGCAATGTAAAGAGAACAGACTACTTTTAAACACACAGTACAGCAGGCACATTTCAGGAACATGAAATATTGGCGTAACATAATAATGAGCAATCTGACATCAGGGCCACTCCAGGGGCGGACTGACCATTGAGGCACTCGGGCACTGCCGAGGGCCCCACGCCACTAGGGGGCACCATCAGGGTTGCCAGGCTCAGTAAAACCAGGGACAGTATGTAAAAATCTGTGTTTTTTTTACATCTGTCCCTGATATGTCCAAAACCGACATGCTTTTGATGTGAAAATCCCGAGATTTTAGCTGCTCCACCTCTGTACCGCCTCCTGGCTTGGTGGCCATCTGTAAGCCCGGGGGCCCCATAATCTTCTATTGCCCGGGGGCCCCATGAGTTGTCAGTCTGCCCCTGGGTCACGCACAGACTTATTTAAAGGATATCTAAACCCAAGAATAAAAATGTAGTACATTTCAGCTTACCAGTCCTTAGCTGTGGTTGTTGCATTCGTAATCTTTTTTTCAGGCTATTATTATTATTATCATTTATTACAAGTATTTATATAGTGCTGGCAATATACACAGCATTTTACATACTGTAAATTCACATCAGTCCCTGCCCTAAAGGAGCTTACAATCTAATCTAAGAACATTTTCAGCAAGTATAGTACATGTCGGTTGATCTTGGCAGAAACACCCTGTCTTTGTAACTTCATGCAAGCTAAACTGAAAGCAAAATAATTACATCCCTCCTACAAGCTTTGTAATGGAGATGTAGAGAGGAAGACCTCTAGTAGTGCAAATCAGGACAGTAGACTGGGTGACAACTCATCTCCCTCCAGTGATATAGTGGAGGATTGAGAGTAACTACTCAAAGGCACCCAAGTGTAATCTTCACAGATTTACCGGGTGCAAATACAGCAAAAAAAATCAAATAAATATAGCATAAAAAAGAAACACAAATGCAGCCACCGCATTTAAGGCCCGGTAAGCAGTTACATATTAACATTTGTTTTTGGGTTTAGATATGCTTTAATAGCCTAATCAAACTTACGCGGTGCAAATAACCACTTCACTTGGTAGTAGAGTATTAGTGGGCCAGTATGAGGGGAAAACATCATAAGTCATCATAAGTATTTAAAGTGCAATATACCTTTGCAGTATCTACACAAAGCTGCAGCATTTGCTATTATTTCACTATTAGTACAACAGGGCATCAGAACCAAAAATCCTCTGCATTCCCATTTCACATTTTTAGATTCGATTACACTATATACTTCCAAACAATGTTGCAAACAGTAATTTGACATACTGAAATATGGAAACCTACTTTCTATGTTCACATCACTTTAAAATAGTATAAGCATAGTAAGATTACCTCTGCTCTGTAAGGAAGAAAGATGGCACTAGTAAGATTCCCAGTAATCCCACTTAAAATGTAGATAATGGAGATTCTATGCCAACCTGCCAGCTTTTCAAGATCTCGTAGTATAGTCATTTGGAAACAGACAGAGACCAGACAATGCAAGATGCTGTAAAACATTACAAATACAAGGTAAACATTTTTGATTTATATGTCTGCTCAACTTACATCCTATTATTCCATAAGTGGATTTTACTCAAAAAATACACTATTCTAAAGCCAAACCTTTCACAGGTGATACCTGGTTGACCTCCCAAATGTTTTCTGTCCTAAGTGTTGTCTGTTAGACATTTTTGAAGACCCGGAGGTGTCTGCAGTTATTAAACGTTTACTCAGACTCTGTTTTTACTAAGCCCGTAAGACGATAGTGCGTAATACGGGCTTAGATACGCCATAATGGGCTATGGAAAAAGGTTATTAATCAGACCTTGTCTATGTATAAATTGATTTATGAAGCAAGAGGATGTCCAAAAAAGTTTTATGAGCCTTGGGGTCTATGCCTTGATACTCAGGACACTAGTGACTCTTTGTTGACACTAATATCTGACCCTGGGTAGAGTAGTTATTTTTTTACCTATTCATTTGATAGCAAAAGTTTACCCCTACTATAGGATGCAGCTATGCTTCTACAACTTACTGCTCTGGCCACTTATTTATATTTTTCTCTCTGCTTTGGGAACAGGCACTTGTTGTAGAATGCCTAACTGCGAGGGTACTGTACATGTATTGTTAGCTTCAGGTTTTTCTTTCCTCTTTTGCCTATCTATTATGAATTGTCAATAAGATGCTTACAGACAATAGGCCAGATTCTCAGAGGAGATACGACGGTGTATCTGTGAGTCTGGCTAGTCGTATCTATGCGCCTGATTCTTAGAATCAGTTACACATAGATTTCTATTAGATCCGACCGGCGTAAGTCTCTTACGCCGTCGGATCGTAACTGCATATTTATGCTGGCCGGTAGGGGCGTGTACGCGGATTTACGCCTAGAAATATGTAAATCAGCTAGATACGTGAATTCACAAACGTACGCCCGGCCGACGCAGTACAGATACGCCGTTTACGTTAGGCTTTTCCCGGCATAAAGTTACCCCTGCTATATGAGGCGTATATGCGGCGTACCAATGTTAAGTATGGCCGTCGTTCCCGCGATGAAATTTGAAAATTTTACGTTGTTTGTGTAAGTCGTCCGTGAATGGGGGTGGACATCATTTACGTTCACGTCTAAACCAATACGCCCTTGCGGCGTACTATGGAGCAATGCACACTGGGAAATTCCATGGTTAATTTACATAATACACGCCCACCTATTCACAATTTGAATTAGGCGGGCTTACGCCGGTCTATTTATGCTACGCCGCCGCAACTTTCTTTTGAGAATACGGCACTTGCCTGTAAAAGATGCGGAGGCGTAACGTAAATAGGATACGTTACGCCCGCAGAAAGATACGCCATTCTACGTGAATCTACCCCAATATTGTGCTTAACATGATTGTAAAGGCATAAGGTTTTTTATCTTAATGCATTTAATGCATTAAGATTTAAAGTCTTCTGTGTGCAGCAGCCCCCCTCAGCCCCCCCAATCCTTACCTAAGCCCATCTCGATCCATCTCGTTGCAGGACTCGGATGCCGGGTCTCCCCTCCTCATTGGCTGAGACAGCAGCATGGTGCCATTGACTCCTGCTGCTGTCAAAGTCAGTGAGCCAATGAGAGACAGGGGGCGGGGCCTACCTTCTTGTCTGAGTGAACACACAGAGCTGCGGCCAGGGGCTAGGAGCACCAAAGAGGGACCCGAGAAGAGGAGGATCTAAGCTACTCTGCAAAACCAATACACAGAGCAGGAAAGTATAACATGTTTGTTATTTTTAAGCCAAAAAAAAAAAAAAAAAGACTTTAGTATCACTTTAAATGTTCTCTATGGATTCATTATTTTGTGTCCTATTTTTGATGTGGGGATTCCATCTACTCTGCAAAAAAAAAGCCAAATGTTTTTTATTTTAAATAAAGTATGGAATGCTTAAGACCTCTTATGCCCTGTACACACGATCGGTCCATCCGATGAAAACGGTCTGATGGATTTTTCCATCAGTTAACTGATGAATCTGACTGATGGTCAGTCGTGCCTACACACCATCAGCTAAAAAAACGACCGTGTCAGAACGCGGTGACGTAAAACACAACGACGTGCTGAAAAAAAATAAGTTCAATGCTTCCAAGCATGCGTCGACTTTTTAACTAATGGACGTGCCTACAAACGATAATTTTTTTTTCTATCAGTTAGGTATCCATCGGTTAAATTTAAAACAAGATTGAATTTTTTTAACCGATGGATAAATAACCGATGGGGCCCACACACGATCGGTTTGGTCCGATGAAAACGGTCCATCAGAACGTTCTCATCGATTTGACCAATCGTGTGTACACGGCATTAGTCAGTTGTGACCAAATAAAGTGTCCCCACTGAAAAATGTACCCTTTATTCCTGTTCTAGTGACAGCCTGGGGAAAGTGAGTTAGGTGGATTGTAGACCTTCATTCAACCTAGGAGCCTGAAGACATCTTGTATTGCATAAGAAGTACTTTGGGGGACAATGACAGATTGAAAATGAGTAGTGCAGCAAAAGATGCTTTTTTAGTTTATCTTCTAAGGGGCTTTTCATTTTTTGTTTTTATCTTTGCTGGAGTTTTCTATATATAGAATTTTTAAGAATGGTATTTTTATGGTACCACGTTTATTACATAGTAGAAAAATACATTAAAATGTTTGTTTCTTTGAACAGTGATCTCAATACAAAGGTCACAGCATGATAAGCAGCAATAAGGCATACAAATATATAGAGCTATATAAATGCCTGTAAGCTCAACATGTTTCACAAATTACTTCTTCAGGAGCAATAAGTCATACATATAAACGTCCCGAATCCTAAATGGTGTCCCTCTGCTTCCAACAGCAGCTGGAGTTTACTATCAAGTATCTTTCATAACTTCTCATAACTTTTAGGATAATGGTCTCTATTCACTAAAGTAGATCGCATGTGTTATTTAGGTGATCTGACACATCTGTCCCAAATATCGCATGCAATGCTGAAAATGTAAATTCACAATTTCTTTATGCAATATTTACCTCAAAAAGCAAAAACACTTGGTAGATTCTGCATAAAGCAGTTGTAAAGTCTATTCACTAAAGGAAATAAATAAATCCATGCAGTAAATAAGTAGTAGTCCAGGCATTCGATAGTTAACCCCCCTGGCGGTATTCCCGAGTCTGACTCGGGGTTAAATTTTTGTGCTGCGATTGGTAATCCCGAGTCAGACTCGGGCTCGCCTCGCAGAATCCACAGGCTTGGTTTACTTATCTTGTCCCTGGATCCAGCGGTGCCACCGCGCTGTGTGAGCGAGCGGGACCTCGCTCGATTCACACAGTGCCTCTGTGTGCCGCCGATCTCAGTTTCCTGCGACGTTACGACGCACCGGAGCGAAGAACGGCGCCAAATTCAAAAAGGTAAACAAACACCTTACATACAGTATACTGTAATCTTATAGATTACAGTACTGTATGTAAAAAATACACCCCCCCCCCCCATTGTCCCTAGTGGTCTGCCCAGTGCCCTACAAAAACTGTTCTTTCTGCCTGCAAACTGTAGATTGTCCATAGCAACCAAAAGTGTCCCTTTATGTCAAAAATGGTTTTAGAGCAGCTAGAAAACAGCGATAATAAATTATAATCACTTGCAGAATTGTGCGATAGCGATTTGTGGGGAAATTCGTCATAAAAAAATAAAAGTAATGGCAGCGACAATTCTGCAACTGAGCAAATTTCAGTGATTTTGAGTTGATTACATTATTGAATCATTTTTATTATAATTATATTATTATTTGTTATAATTATTTATTATATTACAATTTATCATTTTGTTTTTTAAAAACATGTCATACCCGGGATGCCTACTAGACTCTTGTTTGGACAGATTTAAGTGAGTTATTCCTAAAAATTACAGGCCTACAGTATAAAACGCCAAATTTCCTTGCAAATAATTGTACCGCTTTCAGCACCTTTTTTCTGAAATATTCATACCGCCAGGGAGGTTAAGGAATGTTTTTAATTTTTGCTGGTTGTTAAGGAGTCGGCAGCCACCGGCGTCCTAAACAAACAGTAAATATTAAGGTTGTCAAGCAGCGGGCGGCCGCCGGGTCTTTAATAACCATGATACCCCACTGACAGCAGAATGAAAACAAAAGAATTGCCGGCAATACAGTTTCTTTTTCAAAACAGCGAGGCCCCCCCCCCAAATTCACACTAAACCATTCAGGTCTTATTAATTTAGAGTGGGATTCCCCCCAGACCCTTATCTGAACATGTAGCCTGGCTGGTCAGGAAATGGGATCAAACGTCAATCAGGATGAACACTGACTGCCGACCTGAATGGAAAAAAAAAAACAACCCACACCGACGTTTGCCTTAGACAGTTCCGCTGCTAAATAAACTAAGGGGCAGGGCCACCCAATGAAGTTACCGGGTGACCTCACCCCCTATGATGTCATTGACACTGGCATGATGGGTTGACGATGTCATAATGGGACGGTTTGCGATCGGGAGACAGCGAACTGTCATTCAGCATCAGTGCAGGTTGGATTTTTTGTTTGGGTCAGTGCTTTGGGGGGTTGAATAAAGGACTTGTCAAAAACGGCATGGTTTTATTTACTTTTTACATGGGGTGGGGGCGGGCGAGATCTTTATCTTCCAGATACAAATACGTCACCCCCCCCCCCCCAAACCCCTACAATCACAGGGCCATTGTTGTGGGGAAGAGGCCCAAAGCACGGTAGTATGGTTCAGGGAGGGGGGTGTTGCTTGCTAGTCCCCCACCTTTCTTGGCCAGTCGGTTTGCATGCTTGGATAAGGTCCTGGTTTGGATTTGGGCGGGGACCCGCACTCTGTTTTTTCTTATTTTTAATGCTGGCAATTCTTTTGTTTACATTTTTCTGTCAGCAGAGAAATCCAGCTGACAGCAGATGAGTCATGGTTGTTAAGGATGCGGTGGCCGCCCGCTCCTTAACAACCAGCTGTTTACTGGTTGTTAAGGATGACGGCTACTGCTAGCATTAATAGACCGCTAGCTTTCACTACTAAAATACCACATCACTTCAGAAAACAGCTCATGCTGTATTTTAGTAGCTTTTTTTGTGGATTGCAAAAAAGTTTTTTTTTTTTAAAAAAGGTATTTTATCACAGATCTTAAAGCGGTAGATACTGCTTTGTGAATGGAGCCCCCTGTCATAAATAAACTCTAGCTAGCTTATGTGTAAACACTCAAAGGAACCAACAAGAGACAAATATTTCCACTTTATCATTGATATCAGATTTATTTATTTAATGGAAGAGAAATTTTAGGGGAAAAAATTGTCTAAATTAGGGAGATTTTATTCAATTTAGGGTTGAGATTTCGTCTTTAACAACATAAGTATAAGTATGTGCTCTTATATATTACCCTAAAGATATACTTCAAAGATGTTTGTAGTATAGTAATGCCAAACATTGAACTGCATGATAGATTACAAAACGTTTAGCTGTACATTGCAGTGGCACAGCTGTATATTATACCTTGGCAAATGCATTTTAGAATAGGTGAAATGGAACCTAGATAGGTTTAAAAACATTGCTTGAGGTTATTTATGCCCTGTACACACGATCGGTTAAAAACAGACCGATGGACCGTTTTCATCGGACGATCCGATCGTGTGTGGGTCCCATCAGTTTTTTTTTCCCCATCGATGAAAAAAAAATAGAACCTCTTTTAAATTTGTTGTATGGTTAAAAAACCGATAGAAAAAAACGATCGTCTGTGGGAAAATCCATCGGTCAAAAATCCACGCATGCTCCGAATCAAGTCAACGCATGCTCGGAAGCATTGAACTTCATTTATCTCTGCACGTCGTTGTGTTTTACGTCACCGTGTTGGACACGATCGGATTTTTAACCGTTTTCATCAGACGAACCGATCGTGTGTACAGGGCATAAGGGAGTTTCGTTTATAGCAATCACACATACTCCAACTGCCTAGTTCAGGGGTGTCAAACTCAAATTCATCAGGGGCCGCATCAGCAATATGGTTGTCCTGAAAGGGCCAATTCTATATCTAAATACTATGTATCCACTCTTTATCATATTAAATAATTGCCTCTTCATTTAGTTATTACTGTTTTTTAATTTAAGTAATAACTAGCTCAGAGTTCAGGGGTGTAGTGTGTACAGAGGGCAGGGTTTAGGAGCTGCACTACATACAGAATGAGTTCAAGAGTGTGCTACTTAAAGAGTGTAGGGTTCAAGGGTGTGCTGTTTTCTAAGAGCAGGGTTGCGCTTCATACAGAGTGCAGGGTTTAGGGGTGCGCTACGCACAGAGCACTGGGCTCATGGGTGCACTATGCACAGAGTGCAGGGTTCATAGGTGCGCTATGCATAGAGTGCAGGGTTCATGGGTACACTACGCACATAGTGCAGGGTTCAGATGTGCGATATACATAAGGTGCAGGATTCAGATGTGCGATATGCACAGAGTGCAGGGTTCGGGGGTGCGCAACACACAGAGTGCAGGGTTCTAGGGTGCGCTACGCACAGGGTGCAGGGTTCAGATGTGCGCTACACACAAAGTCCCTGGTTTAGATGTAAACTACTCACAGAGTGCAGGGTTCAGATGTGCGATTGAAGAAAAAGAAGATTGGTCGTGCACCATGGAAAGAAGAACTTCTGTAGAATAGTTACTTTATTGTCAAGGTGCCAAAGGACATAGACAGGACGTTGCGATATGCACAAAGTGGAAGGTTCGTGGGTACACTGCACACAGAGTACAGGGTTCAGATGTGCGATACGCACAGAGTGCACGTTTCAGATGTGCGATATGCACAGGGTGCAAGGTTCAGAGGTGTACGTATAGAGTGCAGAGTTCAGGGGTGCAATACGCAAAGAGTGCAGGGTTCAGATTTGTGTCAATCATAGAGTGCAGAGTTCATGGGTGAGCTACACACAAAGTGCAGAGTTCAGGGGTGCGCTACACACAAAGTGCAGAGTTCAGGGGTGCACTGCACACAGGATGCAGGGTTCAGGGGTGCGCCATGCACAAAGTGCAGGGTTCAGGGGTGTGCTACGCATACGGTGCCGTGTTCAGGGGTGCGCTGTGTACACAATGCCGGTTTCAGGGATGCCCTATGTAGAGAGTCTGCAACCATTTCCCCCCCCCCACTTCTGCACAGAACTGCCCCTACACCTCCACAGTCCACATTCCCCACAAGCCCCCTTCCCAAAGCTTTCTCGCATCTCTACTAAGCAGTTCCCTCCCTGTGTAGTACCTGTGTAGGTGGACTTGTGTATTTAGCTCCAGTAACAGTTCACGTCTGTCGCCGTGCAGGGAGATCCTTCTGTTGGATCTGGCCCCGCTCTATCCCTCTGTGAGCTGTCACTGTAAACACAGAAGTTCCTGTGTTTAAAGTGACGGCAAGAAGAGTGGGTGAGAGCCCTAGGTGGCGGCCAGGGGCCGCTATGGGCCACATAACAGGGCCTTATGTTTGACACCTGTGGCCGGCCTAATGCATTTTCTCTTGGGTGTAGTATTAATATACACATAAGAGGTCGGAAACCAGGAAAAGGCTTCATATACACTGGGCTAGATCTCAGAAGAAGCTCCATTCGGAACTCTTCAAATCTACCTTGGGAAACCGAATCGAAACTATTCATCCTCAGTTAGCAGCCTCAGATACACTGTATGCCATAAATGCAGCTCTGCTACAGTCAGCCGACTTAGTAGCACCGAAATGCAAAGTCCGCATCCGGAAAAAAAAGTCCGGCTGGTTCAACAACCAGCTGTCCGTACTGAAGCAAGAGCGCAGAAGGGCGGAAGCCGCCTGGAAAAGAAGCCCTTCAGAAGATCACCTCATCATCTACAAGGCAACAACAACACGATATCATAAAGAAATCTTCAAAGCCAAGAAACATCATTTTTCTATGGCGATTAACAGCGCCATGAACCGTCCCCGAGAACTCTTCAAGATGGTCACCCAGACCATGAATCCGGGATGTCTTGAAGTCCCCAATTCAGACACCCAAGAGTTCTGTAATGAACTATCGGATTTCTTCATCAACAAAATCGAAAGAATCCGGGAAAGTATTCTGCAAAACAACACCCCCCTCAACACCCAATCAACCGCAAAACACCAACAGAAACTTTCTACAATCAACAAAGTTCTCTCTGGAACCGATCTCCATCGATACCACAAAAAATATCACTGGTGCCTTGCGAAACAGCACAGCACCCAATGATATCATCCCCACCAAACTGCTGAAGGAATGTGCCGACATCCTGGCGCCTCCCATCACACAGCTTATAAACCAATCATTTAAGGAAGGTATAGTGCCATCCCTGCTGAAAGAGGGCACAATCCAGCCCATCTTGAAAAAACCTAACTTGGATCCCAAGGACCCAACTCACCGCCGCCCCATAACAGGCCTCAATGTGCTCTCCAAGATAATGGATAAAATAGTGGTACAACAGCTGCAACAGCATCTGGATACCCACAATCTACTCGATCCATTTCAATCAGGTTTCCGTCCCGGACACGGGACAGAAACGGCCTTACTCAAAATATGGGACGATGCCCTCGAGGCCGCAGACGAGGGAGAATCCTGTCTCCTGGTTCTGCTGGACCTAAGCGCAGCCTTTGACACAGTAGACCACAAAATGTTACTGATGCGACTGGCCGAGGTAGCCAGAGTCGCAGAAGGTGATTTACCATGGTTTTCCTTTTTTCTTGAAAACCGATCACAAACAGTGAAACTGGGATCTTTCACGTCGGAAAAACGCACGGTGCCATGTGGAGTCCCCCAAGGATCCCCCCTGTCACCGGTGCTGTTCAACATCTATCTTCGCCCTCTCTTTGATATTATCAGTAGCCAAGAACTACTTTATCACTCTTATGCAGACGATACGCAACTGTATTTTCGCATCTGCAACAAAAAGGATCATCATCTCAGTTTAGAGAAATGTCTCTCTTCGATAGAAAACTGGATGACTAAGAGTTATCTTAAACTCAACAGTTCCAAAACAGAACTTCTTATGTTTCACGCCAGCCGAAATAGTCAACTGGAAACTACCTGGACACCGCCGCCCATTCTGGGCCAAATCATCGCCCCTAGCTCCAAAGTCAAAAGTCTAGGAGTCATTTTTGACACCTTCATGACAATGGACGCACAAATAGGGTCAGTAGTCAGCGGATCGCACCATTTGTTGCGCCTACTACGCAGACTTATTCCATTTATCCCCAAAGAAGACGTAGCAGTCGTGGTGGGAACAATCGTGAATTCCAGACTGGACTATGCAAATGCCCTTTACCTCGGGCTCCCAAAGTACCAAATCGCTCGTCTGCAAGTCGTTCAGAATACGGCCGCCAGACTTGTGACTGGGAAAAAAACATGGGAATCAATCTCACCTTCGCTGAGAACCCTTCACTGGTTGCCAGTAAAAGACAGAATTGCATTTAAAGCACTCTGCCTGACACATAAGTGCATCCATGGGAAGGCTCCGCAATATCTTTGCGACAAGATAGAACCTCACAATTCTAATCGCGTTCTGCGATCCAGCGACCAAAATCTGGTCAAGGTTCCAAAAACCAAATACAAGTCCAAAGGAGAAAGAAGGTTTGCTTTTCAAGGTCCTAGACTATGGAACGCTTTACCAACCAGCATTCGGTTGGAGGAAAACCACCTGACTTTCAGAAGACAGATCAAAACTCTGCTCTTTTGATGTCATGAGACACGAACAACAAGCGCCCAGGGGCGATTTAGTTCGCATGTGCCGCGCTATATAAGTTTTTCATTCATTCATATGTAAGGTAATTTCAATTTTTTTCATGTGTATAATATTTATAGCATCAATTTACCTAGTTATTTACTAATTAGATAGTTATTTAGTATAATTGGATAACGATAATGGGGTCCATTCTTCATGCAAAAATGCTCACTAAAAAACACCATACTTTGGGCCAGATTCACAAAGAGATACGACGGTGTATCTACAGATACACCATCGTATCTCTGACTTACACTGGTCCTATCTATGCGCCTGATTCATAGAATCAGTTACGCATAGATATGGCTAAGATCCGACAGTGTTACACTGTCGGATCTTCTTTTCGATTTAAAAATGGCGCCGGGGGCGTTCCCGCTGATTTACCTTGAATAATATGTAAATCAGCGAGATACGCAAATTCACGAACGTACGCGGACCCGATGCAGTCTTCTTACGACGTTTCCGTAGCGGCTTTCCCGTCGTATACTTACCCCTGCTTTTATCAGGCGCAGCCAATGCTAAGTATAGCCGGCGTTCCCGCGTCGAATTTGAATTTTCTAACGTCGTTTGCGTACGCTGATTCACAAACATGCGCGTCGCAAGTCACGCTCACGTCGAAACCACTGACGTCCTAGTGACGTCAGTGGGAGCAATGCACGCCGGGAAATTCCCCGGACGGCGCATGCGCATTTAAATCGGCGCGGGAACGCGCCTGATTTAAATAGTACACTCCCCCTAGCCGCAGAAATTTGAATTCCGCCGGGGGAATTAGGATCCGCCGCCGCAAGTTTGGAGGTAAGTGGTTTGTGAATTAGCCACTTGCCTCTCAAACTTGCGGGAGCGGATCTTAAATCACGTAGATCGAGCGGATCTATAGATCCGCTGATCTACGTGAATCTGGCCCATTGAGTTTTACTAGAAAAGAAGCTACATAGGTGCAATGCATATACATATAGATGGGTCAAACTTGGAACTGGAAATGGGAAAGGTAACAAAACATACCCAGCATGAAGGAAAAGAGAAAGCCATAACCTATAAAACTGGTCTGGAACCTCTGGATTCAAGAATGGCAGAAGGCCACAAACATCATCCATGCAATGTACCTAAAAAAATAGGAAGATTCAATTGCATAATTATATATCCAAGGTATACTAATCTTAGTTTAATATAAAATATATGCAAACAACTAGAATATCTCAGAAAGTACATATTTATGGGTAATCCAATTGTATTTGTCCAATCATCATGGGGTTATAAACCTGACTGAGATGTTAACTGAAGTTATCTGACTGACCGTTTACACACTCCAGATGGTTTCTAGGGATGAGTCAGGCAAAGTTTGATTTGCATTAGGTTCACCAAACACAGCACTGAACCCTATCAAAGTCTATGGTTGTTCTTTCAAGGCTAATTTGCAAGCTTTTGTTAAAAAAGCGGCATAGGTAGCTGGGCACTGCCACAGGGAACATGTTCATCTAAAATACAAGCTAGAACCCTTATCCAGGCATGCGACCTGGGTGGCCAGGACAGCTGTGAGCATTTAGCCCCTCTTCCTGAACCATACCAGGTCACATGTCTTTCAACATTGGATGGTACCTTGCAATGGAGGAGGGGGGGGGGGGGGGAAGCCTTGCAAAGCACCTTTTCTTAATGCTGGGGGAAAAGGACCCCTTCCCCATATGCGATTTCAAAGAGGATGTGTGGAGGGGGACTTACAGGAATTTGGAAGGCCCCTTTAGAATAATGGGTCCTCCAGATATCCCCCCCCCCAGGGCAATAAGTATGATAGGTTAAATGTACATAAATACATACACATTCACCATGATGGAGCCTTTTAATAAAAATTCCATATATATGTCCCCCTGATGTAAATCCATCATCTATCACGTCGTCCAGCAATGCAGATTTCCTGGCCACTTTGGCTGCATTAAAAAAAATTGAAATCTGCTCTTATGGTGGAAGAATAGTTGTTCAACAACACCGCAGCTAAACACTATGGGCCAGATCCACGTAGCGCGGTGCTTTTTTACGTCCGGCGTAGCGTATCTCAGATACACTACGTCGCCGTAACTTACAGCGTATTTCCTGTATCCACAAAGAAATTGCGCCGTAAGTTATGGCGGCGTAGTGTAAATGTGTCGGCGTAAGGGCACGCAATTCAAATGGCTAAGTTGTGGGCGTGTTTTATGTTAATACGTCTTGACCCGATGTAAATGACGTTTTTTCTGAACGGCACATGCGCCGTCCGTGGGGGTATCCCAGCGCGCATGCTCCAAATTAACCCGCAACAAGCCAATGCTTTCGACGTGAACGTAATTCTACGCAAAGCCCTATTCGCAAACGTTTTACGCAAACAACGGAAAATTTTACGCTGGCCCGATGTCCATACTTAACATGGGCTACGCCTCATATAGCAGGGGTAACTTTACGCCGGAAAAAGCCTTACGGAAACAACGTAAAAAAATGCGCCGGCCGGACGTACGTTTGTGGAATTGCGTATCTAGCTAATTTGCATACTCAACGCGGAAATCGACGGAAGCGCCACCTAGCGGCCAGCGTAAATATGCACCTTAGATCCGACGGCGTACTAAGACGTAAGCCAGTCGGATCTAGCCCAGCTTCAGGCGTATATTGTTTTGTAGATACAAAACAAAGATACGCCGGAGCAACCTAGAAGTTACGCGGCGTATCAATAGATACGCCAACGTAACTGCTTTGTGGATCTGGCCCTATACCGTGATACCAGGCAAACATATAAATCAACCATGGCAGCATGTTTACTAACATCAATACTCTGAAAACATCGTAAGTGACCAATATAATAAAACTAATACAGTGTAATAAAATGGCGACTACTGTCATCAATATCCTATGAACATCAAAATGACCAATAAACCTACTGTAATAAGGTGTAATGAAATTGTGACTATAAACATAAATGGAAAAAAGTGCTCATAAAATGTCCAAAAAAAGGAGAGAAATAAATTACATCAGCAGTCAAAGTTGAAGTCCCACAAGCCGTGATGGAAGTAAGACTCCCTAGGATAGCCCGGATGACACCATCCACTCTCATGCAAGGAATATCAGAGTGCTTGTGACCGCCTAATAAGAGTGGTCATAAAGGCTCATTAAATTAGAAAGCTGGCATCATGAAAGCACAGACATATATTTAATGGTTAAACCTCAACTTGGTAGTTAACAGAGACTTCACAGTAATCCAACTCAATCAAAGGATCTGGCTGCCACCTCCCCAGTCACAGCCTGCCAAGGGTGGTGAGATGCCTGCTCGCCAGGTAGCTTAATGCTTAATTTCCATTTGGCTCTGTTACCACTTACTATGGAATTTATGTGCTAGTCCCTGATGTCATCAAGAGAAGGGGCTTCTGTAATATGTATATTTTATGACCACCCCCTGACATTCCCAAGACTAATTTCTACACCCCCAGATTATAAAGGATACAAAAAAATCTGCTTCTTTTTTAAACAAGTGAAATATTATCCAGTTAACAAAGAATAGAAAATGAAATTCTCAGGGAACATTGTTTATTTATACAGTAAAAACCTGTCCATCAAAGCATACCTGTGAACATAATGTTGCTTCTTCATGGAAGTATCCTTTCATGAACTCGCAGTATTCTCTTGATGTTATTTTACAGCTAAAGAGAGAATAACGCATTAGTACAATATCTACAGTATAAATAAAAATATATTTTATTGAATAAACAAAGGTATCCATCATAAATTGCCAGTGTGTGTAAAAGTCATTGACTCTTGACATTTATTAAAGCGGGAGTTCACCCTTTTATTTATTGTTTGATCTTTTCCCCTTAGATGGATGCTCGTTTTGTCTAGGGGAATCGGCTAATTGTTTTAAAATATGATCCGTACTTACCTGTTTTCGAGATGCATCTTCTCCGTCGGCTTCCGGGTATGGGTCTTCGGGAGCGGGCGTTCCTTCTTGATTGACAGTCTTCCGAGAGGCTTCCGACGGTCGCATCCATCGCGTCACTATTAGCCGAAAGAAGCCGAATGTCGGTGCGGCTCTATACTGCGCCTGCGCACCGATGTTCGGCTTCTTTCGGAAAATCGTGACGCGATGGATGCGACCGTCGGAAGACTGTCAATCAACATAGGAATGCCCAGTCCCGCAGCCCATACCCAGAAGCGACGGAGAAGATGCATCTCGTAAACGGTAAGTACAGCTCATATTTTAAAACATCTAGCCGATTCCCCTAGACAAAACGAGCATCCATCTAAGGTGAAAAAGTAATATATACGGGTGAACCTCCGCTTTAAGCAGTTGCACCATCTTTTGTTACTGCAACTCTTATTCAAATGTTTACTACAAATCTTAAAACAAACCCGATCGCCGCTGGAGTCCCGCGATCGGTCCCCGGAGCTTATGAACGGGGAGAGCTGTGTGTAAACACAGCTTCCCCGTTCTTCACTGTGGCGCCGTCATTGATCGTGTGTTCCCTTTTATAGGGAAACACAATCAATGATGTCACACCTACAGCCACACCCCCTTACAGTTAGAAACACAAATGAGGTCACACTTAACCCCTTCAGTGCCCCCTTGTGGTCAACTCCCAAACGGCAATTGTCATTTTCACAGTAAACAATGCATTTTTAATGCATTTTTTGCTGTGAAAATGACAATGGTCCCAAAAATGTGTCAAAATTGTCCGATGTGTCCACCATAATGTCGCAGTCACAAAAAAAATCGCTGATCGCCACCATTAGTAGTAAAAAAAAAAAAAAAATTATAAAAATGCAATAAAACTATCCCCTATTTTGTAAACGCTATAAATTTTGCGCAAATCAAACGATAAACGCTTATTGCGATTTTTTTACCAAAAATATGTAGAAGAATACGTATCGGCCTTTTTTTATATATATTTTTGGGGGATATTTATTATAGCAAAAAGTAAAAAATATTGTTTTTTTTTCAAAATTGTCGCTCTATTTTTGTTTATAGCGCAAAAAATAAAAACCGCAGAGGTAATCAAATACCACCAAAAGAAAGCTCTCTTTGTGGGAAAAAAAAAGACATCAATTTTGTTTGGGAGCCACATCGCACGACCGCTCAATTGTCAGTTAAAGCGACGCAGTGCCGAATTGCAAAAACTGGGCAGGTTCTTTAGCTGCCTAAAGGTCCAGGTCTTAAGTGGTTAAGCTAGTGTAGTCCCAAGGGAGGGGGCGATCACGCTGACTAACCCCCAGCTAGAACGGCTCAGATGATGGGGGCAAGCTTACTGAGGAGAAACAGGAAGTGAGAAGTGCAGACCAAGAAAAAAAACATTTAGAAGGGAAATCGAAAGAAAAAGGTAAGTGAACCAACAATGCACTAGCTTAACCTCCCTGGCGGTATGATTATTTCAGATTTTAGGTGCTGAAAGCGGTACCATTATTTTGCATGGAAATTTAGCGTTTTACATGGTAGGCCTGTAATTCTTAGGAATAACTCACTTAAATCTGTCCAAACAAGAGTCTAGTAGACATCCCGGGTATGATAACGTTTGAAAAACAAAATCATAAATTATAACATAATAAATAACTATAAATAATTATAACAAATAATAATATAATTATAATAAAAATTATTCAATAATGTAATCAACTCAAAAACACAGAAATTTGCTCAGTTGCAGAATTGTCGCTGTCATTACTTTTATTTTTTGATGACAAATTTCCCCACAAATCACTATCGCTCAATTCTGCAAGTGATTATAATTTATTATCGCTGTTTTCTAGCTGGTATAAAACCACTTTTGACATAAAGGGACACTTTTGGTTGCTATGGACAATCTCCAGTTTCCAGGCAGAAAGAAAATGTTTTATTATATAAAAGTACATGTAGGACACTGGGCAGACCACTAGGGACAAGGGGGGTGTGTATTTTTTTACATACAGTACTGTAATCTATAAGATTACAGTATACTGTATGTAATCTGTTTATTTACTTTTTTAAATTTGGCGCCGATCTCCGCCCCCGTGCGTCGTAACGTCGCAGGGAACGGAGCTCGGCGGCACTCTGCACTGTGAATCGAGCGAGGAGGACACGGCTCGATCACACAGCGGAGAGGCATCGCAGGATCCAGGGACAAGGTAAGTAACTTGTGCCTGTGGATGCTGCGAGGCGGTCCAGAGTCTGGCTCGGGGTTCCCGCTTTTGGTCCTGAAATTCCACCCCGAGCCAGACTCGGAAATACCGCCAGGGGGGTTAATATCAAGGACTCCTCCACTGTCAGATTACACTGATCAGCACTGCAGCCAACCAAAGACTTATCAACAAGCCTGTTCGTGAGAAGTTGATCATTAGATCGAGTTCTGACAAACAGGAATAGCCATAATTAAATTGAAATTTCGTCAGACCCAAATTTAGATCCTTCTGTGGCCAGTTTAAAGTGTTGTTAAACCCAAAATGCATTTTACTACATCTGTTCTCCCACAGTACACAGAACATGAAAATGCAATAGTTTTAGTAATTATAAACTGCTAAATACCTTTTCTCATCAGCAGTATATAGCAGTCTTGTGACTTATATCAGTGCCTATCAGGATGCAGGACCCCTGACCCTTTGTCTGGACAGTACTGATTGGCCCTGATCACATGCACTATCCCAAGAAAGAAAAAAACTCTCAAGCAATACACACGAAACTGAGCATGTGCAGTCTGACCCCTAATGCTCTGTTCTATCAGGAGATGGGTTGGAGTTAGTAAAAGAAGAGGAGGATCAGAGAAGACAGGATTACACAGCCTTTATACACAATGCAGAGGATTAACCCCTTAGGTTCCACAATGATTATAACAAGCATGCGTTACTGCATATACAGACTGATTTTACTGTTGTGGGTTTAGTAACACCTTAACAATGATTCTATCCCTGAAAAAGCGCTGCTATAGGCAGACAAGTTTGCTGAGACTATGACTCTTTATGCGACACATGAAAAGTTTTTAGGTCTGTCCCCCAAATTTCTGTGTATCCATACTAGGGTCGTCCCGATACCGATACTAGTATCGGTATCGGGACCGATACTGAGCATTTGCGCGAGTACAGGCGGAGGGCTGACTGAAAGGTGCGGAGAGCGGGCTGAGAGGGGGTGGCTAGAAGGCAGAGGGCAGACTGAAAGGGGCGGAGTGCGGGCGGCTAGCAGGCGGAGAGCAGACTGAGTGGGCGGAGAGCAGGTGGAGAGCGGACTGAGGAGGCGGAGAGCAGAGCAGTCCTCCGGTATGTAAAACATGCTACTACATACCACTAATGGAGGAGAGCTGCTGCTGCTGCCGCTGCCGCCGTCTAGTTCATCAGCGCTCGGGGAACATACATAACAGCTTTCATTTTAATAGCTGTGTGTTCCCCGTCGCACGTCGTCATAAATAGCCCCTCCCCCTTGTCCGGGGACTTTGATAGACAGGATTGGACAGGTGATCTGTCTGTCAAAGTGCCTGGACAAGGGGGAGGGGCTATTTATGACGCGTGGTGGGGAACACACAGCTATTCAAATGAAAGCTGTTATGTATGTTCTCCGAGCGCTGATGAACTAGACGCAGAGGCTACAGCAGTGACCAGCAGCAGGTCAGCTTTAATCATATATAAATATAATAGGCCTAACTTTATCTATGGGAACAGGACAATGTGTGTGAGTGATATAATATAATGTTTACATTGCACACCATTCTTCCACTTTTGTTTTCACTTTTATTTTTCTTTCAAACAATGCAGCAGTGTGCTGCAATCAGCAGCTCCAAGAACGGATAGCCAGGGACAAGCAAATGCTGTGCTTTGGGAAACCCCCAAAGCAAAAACTTCAAATTACCACCCATAAAACAAAAGGGGGGGCAGCTATTTTCTTGCAGTTAATCAGTGTGCCATAATAACTCATCCATCAGGGTTCATTGGGCAAATGATTTTCACAGCAGATGCAGTGTCAGTCAGAATCGTTCATGCCCTGTAAGACCAGAGCCTGACTAAGCTGTCATTCGCTGGGGAATGCAGGCCCAGCAGCTTTCCTATTTAGTGCCCTGCAGGTGCTGTGCATTTCAGGACATACGGCTACATTTGGGGACCAATGGATACATTTTTAAAAAAGTATCGGTATTCGGTATCGGCGAGTACATGAAAAAAAGTATCGGTACTTGTACTCGGTCCTAAAAAAGTGGTATCGGGACAACCCTAATCCATACCATTATTCTGGCTAAATCTTTCACCAAGTGGCTGAATTAATGGTAGTTCATGGACTAAGGGCCAGATTCACAGAGCAGATACGACGGCGTATCTCCTGATACACCGTCGTATCTGTTGTTCTATCTATGCGACTGATTCATAGAATCAGTTACGCATAGATAGCCATAAGATCCGACAGGTGTAATTGTTTTACACTGTCGGATCTTAAGATGCAATACCGCGGCCGCCGCTGGGGGGAGTTTGCGTCGTAAATCAGCGTCGGGTATGCAAATTAGGAGTTATGGCGATCCTCAAAAGAGAAATTAGGGCCAAATCCTCAAAAGAGATACGACGGAGTAACTGCTGTTACTCCATCGTATCCCTGGTCCTAACTATGGAACTGATCCACAGAATCAGTTTCCCATAGTTAGGGAGAAGATCTGGCATGTGTAATTGAATGATCTTAGGATGCAGTACCGCATCCGCCGCTGGGGGCATTTCGTGTCGAAATGCCGCCTCGGGTATGTAAATTAGCACTTACGGAGATCCACGAAGCTTTTCTGCTTCGTTTTTTCTCCGTAAGTATAAAGTTGCATATGCAAAATTAGGGCTGCTTTTACATGGTGTAAAGTTAGTACACCATGTAAAAGCAGACCCTTCTGTCTAGCGACGCGTTTTTTTTTCGAATTTGAATTTTTTTTTTCGCGCTGTATCTTTTTTTTTTCCCGACGCAACTTTATTGACCCGTCGCAATCCACAAAGCCCGACGTAACGTAATTTCGCGCTATGCACGTCGGGAAAATGACGTCACGAGCATGCGCAGTACGGCCGGCGCGGGAGCGCGCCTCATTTAAATGGGAATCGCCCCCATGAAATGAGGAACGCCTTGCGCCGGCGGAATTTAAGTTACACGGCCAGAAATTTCTAGGTAAGTGCTTTGTGGATCGGGCACTTAGGTAGAAATTTTAAGGCACTGTAACTTAAATTAGAAATTTGCCGTTACGCCGGATCTTTGTGGATTTGGCCCTTAGTTTTTTGGTGCCTTAACTTTACACAGCAATCGTATTGCTGTATAAAGTATGGCCGTCGTTCCCGCGTCGAAATTTAAAAAATAACGTCGTTTTGTGTAAGCCGTCCGGGAATACGGAATTACACTACACGCGTCACCGTTCAAAAAATTGACGTCACTTCGCGCAAAGCACGGCGGGAGTTCGGAAACGGAGCATGCGCGGTAGGTCCGGTGCGGGAGCGCACCTAATTTAAATAGCACGCGCCCATTTGAATTGGCCCGCCTACGATACGTTACGCCGCCTCTCATCTACGTGAATCTGGCTCTAACTTCTTTGTAGTAATCTGACACAGATACCCATCTAATCAGAGGATGCTCAGCTTCTGGATTATGTCCATCTTTAATAAGAACTTTAAAAATGAAAAGTAGATCAAAATTTATCCAATTTGCATTAGTTCATGAGAGGTTGGGAATTTCTATATGTTTCAACCAATGGTATTGATCAATTTTATAAATCCTTTTTTTTCGAACATCAGTTGTAAAGGTTATGATTTCTAACTAGACCACTTAACCACATTAACTAAACCACAATAATTCACAACATTTATTAAGACATTTTTTGTTAAAGCAGAAGATACCCAGTTTTGTATATGTGTTTTCTTAATAAGTTTGTTTACTTCAAGTCTGGAAAAAAAGTTTAGCAGAATGCAGGTTCTTGTCAGATAAGAAGAGTGATTGGTGAGCTCATGTAACATGCTCCGGAAAGATACTCTCCTCTCCCATCCCCCATGCATATACCATACGCAAAGCTCACTTCTAGATTACAGAGGCAGGAATCAATGACATTGTTGTGTTGTAATCAGACAGAACTCTGTAGACAACCGGGAACACAGATTACTAATTACTATAGTGTCTATTTTAGGAAATAAGTCCTTCCTGAATGATTTTTTTAAACTCAGGATGTAGTAGTAATTGCTGCAGCTAAATAGTGATGCTTCTGTTATCTGCGGAGGTCTATCAGACTATACCAGTGGGATCCTATTGTGTCCTCTCTACACAGCCTCTGTTACATATTTAAAGTATAACTAAAAGCCAAACTTTGTTTTTTCCCGTTTGGATAGAATAAACAAATATTACATGTTTGTTTTTAATTGCTGCTTGTGACCTATTAGGAAAATTCACCCTCTCTACAATGCCTTGAAAAAGTATTCATACCCCTTGAAATTTTCCACAATTTGTCATGTTACAGCCAAAAACGTAAATGTTTTTTTTTTGGGGGGGGGGGGGGGGGTGGTGATTTTATGTGTTAAACACAAAGTGGCACATAATTGTGAAGTGGAAGGAAAATTATAAATGGTTTCCCAATTTTTTTTTACAAATAAATATGTGAAAAGTGTGGGGTGCATTTGTATTCAGCCCCCCTGAGTCATTACTTTGTGGAATCACCTTTCACTGCAATTACAGCTGCAAGTCTTTTGGGGTATGTCTCAATCAGCTTTGCACAGCTAGAAAGTGAAATCTTTGCAATATAGCTCAAGCTCTGTCAGATTGGATGGAGAGCGTCTGTAAACAGCAATTTTCAAGTCTTGCCACTGATTCTCAATTGGATTTAGGTCTGGACTTTGACTGAGCCATTCTAACACATGAATATGCTTTGATCTAAACCATTCCATTGTAGCTCTGGCTGTATGTTTAGGGTTGTTGTCCTGCTGGAAGGTGAACCTCCGCCCCAGTTTCAAGTCTTTTGCAGACTCTACCAGGTTCTCTTCTAGGATTGCCCTGTATTTGGCTTCATCCATCTTCCCATCAACTCTGACCAGCTTCCCTGTCCCTGCTGAAGAAAAGCATCCCCACATGATGCTGCCCTCACCATGTTTATGGAGGGGATGGTATGTTCAGGGTGATGTGCAGTGTTAGTTTTCCGCTACACATAGCATTTTGCTTTTAAGCCAAAAGGTTGAATTTGATCTGACCAGAGCATCTTCTGCCACATGTTGGATGTGTCCCTCAAATGGCTTATCACAAACTGCAAACAGGACTTCTTATGGTTTTCTTTCAACAATGTCTTTCTTCTTGCCACTCTTCCATAAAGGCCAGATTTGTGGAGTGCACGGCTAATAGTTGTCCTGTGGACAGATTCTCCCACCTGAGCTGTGGATCTCTGCAGCTTCTCCAGAGTTACCATGGGCCTCTTGGCTGCTTCTCTGATTAATGCTCTCCTTGCCTGGCCTGTCAGTTTAGGTGGACGGCCATGTCTTGGTAGGTTTGCAGTTGTGCCATACTCTTTCCATTTTCGGACGATGGGTTGAACAGTGCTCTGTGAGATGTTCAAAGCCTGGGATATTTTTTTTATAACTTAACCCTGCTTTAAACTTTTCCACAACTTTATCCCTGACCTCTCTGGTGTGTTCCTTGGTCTTCAGGGTGATGTTTGTTCACTAAGGATCTCTAACAAACCTCTGAGGGCTTCGCAGAACAGCTGCATTTATACTGAGATTAAATTACACACAGGTAAAGGCAATTGGTTCCACTGGATTTTAGTTAAGGGTATCAGAGTAAAGGGGGCTGAATGCAAAGACATGCTACAACTTTCGCATATTAGTTTTTTTAAATGTTGAAAACCATTTATCATTTTCATGCTAATTCACAATTATGTGCCACTTTGTGTTGGTCTATCACATAAAATCCCCCAAAAAAAACATTTATGCTTCTGGTTGTAACATGACAAAGTGTGGAAAATGTAAAATGGTATGACTACTTTTTCAAGGCACTCTTTTTGCCCTGTTTACTATTATCACCAAGAGAGAAAGTAAATTCCTAATTTGGGTTGACCCCCAGAATAGTAATATAGAGGAAACTTTCCGATGGGACACTGTTCTGGTGACCCTGGTGACATCCAGGGATTCTCTCACTTTAGGGATTTTCTTTCGCAGCCTATTTTGGATATAGGACAGGAAGTGAACGGAAGTCTCCTCAATGAAACACAAATGGCCAAAAATCTTACAGGGTTTATACCATTCTCTTTAAACCAGTGTGTTGCCTTTGGTTCTAACTTAAGTGATTCCATTGATCCCATAAGCCACAGTCTTTAAAACACCCATAGTCATTAGACAACAGTCTCCAAATGTTGTCAATTATAAGTCAAACCAAGCTCACATCTGGAAGCTACCCACAGATAGGCTGCTAGCTTAGTGTTCTCAGATGATATCGCAGCCAGGCTAATGGGAAACCATTGGCCAATAGCTATTTGTTTCTCCTTGATAAACCAGCATTAAGGTCGCAGCTAAAAGAACTCCTAGTGACCCTGCTCCTCTTTAGAAGAGGCAGTTAAGAGGGAATATGATCAATATGCATAAATACATAAGGGGTCCATATAGTGAACTGGGTGTTAAAGGGGTTGTAACCCTCATTTTTTGGGGTAAAAAAACAGCTGGCAGTGATCAGCCCCCCAGCCCCCCCATTTTACTTACCTGAGCCCTGTATTTAACTCGGCGGGAATGGGCTGTCCCTCTTTCCACGGGGTCCCAGCTCTTGATTGGATAGATTGATAGCAGCGCAGCCATTGGCTCCCACTGCTGTCAATCAAATCCAATGATGTGGGCATTCGGGGGTGGAACCAAGTCCGGCATTCGTGTCTATGGATGCAAATGCTGGACTCAGGAGTGCGCCCACAATGGGTAACTCCCCCGGGAGAGTGTTTCTCATAGGGGGTTATCTGATGTGGGGAGGAGCAGAGGGACCCCAGAAGTCGAGGATCGGGGCCACTCTGTGCAAATGAGCGGCACAGTGGAGGTAAGTATGACATGTTTGTTATTTTTAAAAAAAAAAGAAAGCTTTCCAATCACTTTAAGTTGTTCACTTTCAGGCCATTACAAAGGACAAAGGGACAAGCTTTAGGCCCCGTACACACGACCAGTTTCCTCGGCAGAATTCAGCTTCCGACCGAGTTTCTGGCTGAATTCTGCCGAGGAAACTGGTCGTGTGTACAGTTTCGGCCGAGGAAGCCGACGAGGAGCTCGACGAGGAAATAGAGAACATGTTCTCTATTTCCTCGTTGTTCTATGGGAGCTCTCGTCCCGCCGAGCTCCTCGGCGGCTTCAGTGCTGAACTGGCCGAGGAACTCGATGTGTTTGGCACGTCGAGTTCCTCGGCCGTGTGTACGAGGCTTTACACCTGGAGGAAAAGAGATTTAACCTTCAGATACAGAAATGCTTCTTCACAGTAAGGACTGTGAACATGTGGAATAGACTCCCTCAAGATCTAGTTCTAGCCAGGGCTGTGGAGTCGGAGTCGAGGAGTCGGAGTCGGGGGAAATTTTGGGTACCTGGAGTCGGAGTCGGCAAACAATGCACCGACTCCGACTCCTACTAAATTTAGATTGGAATTAAAAAAAAAAAAAGCAAGTTTAAATGTCCCAATTCACAAAAAGTTATAATTAATGACTTCTCTACTGTAAGAATAAAGACCAATGCATGCAGTGCCTCACGTAACCGCAAAACGTTAAGTGACCGTGAAGAAGCATGCTTTTCATGTGCTTCACTATATGGCACGCAACGCACAATTAGGAGCTGCAATACTTATACTTTCCATAGTGTTGTGTTCTGCTGTTACAGGGAACGCAGCGTCCATGTGTAACCTAGCCTCTCACTGATAAGGGATTAAGTAAATATGTTTTTTGCAGGACTAGAGAGTGAGACACTTGTATAAGTGAAGGGAATGGAGGGCCAATAGTTCAAGACTGAAGCTGTAAACCATTGGAAACACTGCTGTCATTTAGCTAAGGCTATAAAAACTTGTAAACTATGGGATTCTCCTAGGAAAATCATGTTTTAGAATAAAAAACGTTGTTTTCATTGTGTTTGTCTTTTGCTTAAACTGTGCAATACAGTAGACTGTTGGCTTCCCAGCCAGTAGTCCTGTGGTAGGTTGCGTTTCTTTCCCTCAAGGAATGTATAAAATACATTCGCATATTAATACAGAGGAGTCGGAGTCGGGGAGTCGGAGTCGGAAGTACATAAAACTGAGGAGTCGGAGTCAGAACATTTATCTACCGACTCCACAGCCCTGGTTCTAGCTGGCTCAGTAGATTGTATTTAAAACAAGCTGGATGCATTCCTAAATGCACAAAATATAACCAGATACCGATTTTTTGAGGTAATAACACCAGGGATAGTAGATCCAGGGAATATTTGATTGCCTCATGGGGAATCAGGAAGGATTTTATTTCCCCACTGGACGAATTGGACCAGGCTTCAGTGTTTTTTTGCCTTCATCTGGATTAACTGGAGTTAGGATAGTGTATATGGTAGTTTTCTGTTTGTGATTTATTTTTAACTGGTTGAACTAGATGGACTAGTGTTTTTTGTCAACCTGACTAACTAAGCAACTAGGTAAGTATTTGGGGCAGTCTGGTGGCCATTTTTGAATCACAACTTCAAGGAGCACCAACAGATTTTAAGACAATATTTGAATGTAGATCAGCTTTAACTTTTCCTGGCGGTATGATTATGTCAGATTTTAGGTGCTGAAAGTGGTACATTTATTTTGCATGGAAATTTGGCGTTTTATATTGTAGGCCTGTAATTCTTAACCACTTAAGGACCGGACCAATATGCTGCTAAATGACCCAAGGGGTTTTTACAATTCGGCACTGCGTCGCTTTAACAGTTGCGCGGTCGTGCGACGTGGCTCCCAAACAAAATTGGCATCCTTTTTTCCCCACAAATAGAGCTTTCTTTTGGTGGTATTTGATCACATCTGCGGTTTTTTGTTTTTGCGCTATAAACAAAAATAGAGCGACAATTTTGAAAAAAATGCAATATTTTTTACTTTTTGCTATAATAAATATCCCCCAAAAACATATATAAATTTATTTTTTTCCCTCAGTTTAGGCCGATACGTATTCTTCTTCCTATTTTTGGTAAAAAAAATCGCAATAAGCGTTTATCGATTGGTTTGCGCAAAATTTACAGCGTTTACAAAATAGGGGATAGTTTTTTTTTTTATTTTTTACTACTAATGGCGGCAATCAGTGATTTTTTTCGTGACTGCGACATTATGGCGGACACTTCGGACAATTTTGACACATTTTTGGGACCATTGTCATTTTCACAGCAAAAAATGCATTTAAATTGTTTATTGTGAAAATGACAGTTGCAGTTTGGGACTTAACCACAGGGGGCGCTGTAGGAGTTAGGGTTCACCAAGTGTGTGTTTACAACTGTAAGGGGGTGTGGCTGTAGGACTGACGTCATCGATCGAGTCTCCCTATAAAAGGGATCACTCGATCGATGCGCCGCCACAGTGAAGAAAGGGGAAGCGATCGCGATGGGGCGGCTATAAACGAATAGCCGCACCGTCGTCCCGGATCGCTCCCCACGGGAATCTGACCGCCGCATGTAGCGGGGGGGGTCCCGATCGGACCCCCGACCCACGTCTAGGCAGGGACGTACAGGTACGCCAATGTGCCTGTACGTGCCATTCTGCCGACGTACATATACATGCGGCGGTCTGGAAGTGGTTAAGCTCTGTACACACGATCGGTTTGTCTATGAAAACAGACCGATGGACTCTTTTCATCGAACAAACCGATCGTGTGTGTGGGCCCCATCGGTGAAAAAAAATAGAACATGTTTTACATTTTTCCTATGGATAAAAAAACGATAGAAAAAAACAATCGTCTGTGTGGAAGTCCATCGGTCAAAAATCCATGCATGCTCAGAATCAAGTCGACGCATGCTCAGAAGCATTGAACTTAATTTTTCTCAGCACGTCGTAGTGTTTTACGTCACCGCGTTTTGGCACAGTCAGATTTTTGACTGATGGTGTGTAGGCAAGTCAGCTTCATCGGATATCCGACGAAAAAATCCATCGGATCAGATTCCATCAGATATCCGATCGTGTGTATGAGGCTTAAGGAATAACTCACTTAACCCCCTTAGCGGTAAACCCGAGTGTGACTCGGGGTGGATTTTCAATGTTAGGATCGGTATCCCCGAGTCACGCTCGGGCTGGACGTGCAGAGTGTGCAGCGGCGCGGCTTACCTGCTCGCTGAATCCACAGGCAAGTTACTTACCTTGTCCCTGGATCCAGCGATGCCACCCCGCTGTGTGAGCGAGCGGGACCTCCTCGCTCGATTCACAGTCTCCCCGTGTGCCGCCGCTCTCCGTTCCCTGCGACGTTACAACACACGGGGCGGAGAACGGCGCCAAATTCAAAACAGTAAACAAACACTATACATACAGTATAATGTATTCTTATAGATTACGGTACTGTATGTAAAAAATACACACCCCCCTTGTCCCTAGTGGTCTGCCCAGTGCCCTACATGTTCTTTTATATAATAAAAGCTGTTCTTTCTGCCTGCAAACTGTAGATTGTCCAAAAGTGTCCCGTTATGTCAAAAATGGTTTTAGAGCAGCTAGAAAACAGCGATAATAAATTATAATCACTTGCAGAATTTATAGCGATAGCGATTTGTGGGGAAATTCGTCATAAAAAAATAAAAGTAATGACAGCGACAATTCTGCAACTGAGCAAATTTCAGTGATTTTGAGTTGATTACATTATTGAATAATTTTTATTATAATTATATTATTATTTGTTATAATTATTTATAATTATTTATTATAGTATAATTTTGTTTTTAAAAACATTTCATACCCGAGATGCCTACTAGTCTCTTGTTTGGTCAGATTTAAGTGAGTTATTCCTAAAAATTACAGGCCTACAGTACAAAACGCCAAATTACCTTGCAAATAATGGTACCGCTTTCAGCACCTTTTTTCTGAAATAATCATACCGCCAGGGAGGTTAAGTTAATTTTTAAGACCTTGAATTTGTGAATATTAATACCTTACCTTCCTTTTGTTCCAATACAGCAGGGCCTGCCTGTTATGTCACAGTTCATATGCAGATGGTTAGGGTAACTCCCATTCGTACTATTAGTACACACCTGCAGAAAAACAAAATATTTACTTCATATGCATTGACTATGGTTCTCAGCAGATGTTTCACACTTCTTGACTTTTGCCAGAACAAAAAAAGGGTAAAAAAAAAAAAACTGTCTATACACATGAGCATTATCTACAGAACATTTTTATCTTAAACCTTAAAGTATATTGAGAGTCAATGTTTTTTTTGTTTTTAAAGTTTTGGATAGAGTACAAGACATTTAAACCCAGGTCAGGTATTTTATTTTGCCATCTGTGTCCTATTGGGGACATTTCCTGCTCCAAAGACACATCAGGAAGTGAGGTGAAATTTCTCCAAAGTAGTCACTGCAACAAATAAATGTCCACACTGAAAGATTTCCATACTTGTACTTTGGCGTTTTGTCCAACAGACTTGTGTACACACGATCGGATAATCCGACAACACACAATTGTTGTCAGACAATTTTAACTGCTTCCTGACACGCCGATATACGTAAGCAGAATGGCATGGGCAGGCAAATGGGCATACCTGTACGTCCTTTTTAATTTTCCGCCTAGCGTGCGCGCGTATGTGCCCACCGCACACCTCAGGAGTGTGCTCGCGGGTCTCGCAAACTCGATTTTTGCCGGTGGCCCGCATTTCCGGTGTGGAGAGGCAGAACAGGGAGATGCCTATGTAAACAAGGCATTTTCCTGTTCTGCCTAGTGACATGACAGGGATCTACTGTTCCCTGTCATCAAGAACAGTGATCGCTGTCATGTCAGTGGTAGCCCATCCCCCCACAGATAGAATCACTCCCTAGGACACACTTAACCCCTTGATCGCCCTCTAGTATTTAACCCCTTCCCTGCCAGTGTTATTTACACAGTAATCAGTGCATTTTTATAGCACTGATCGCTGTATAAATGACAATGGTCCCAAAATGGTGATTGCCACCATTACTACGAAAAATATAATAATAAAAATGGCATAAATCTATCCCCTATTTTGTAGACGCTATAACTTTTGCGCAAACCAATCAATATACGCTTCCTGCGATTTTTTTTTTTACCAAAAATTTGTAGAAGAATACATATCGGCCTAAACTGAGGGAAAAAAAAGTTTTTTTGATAAATGTGGGATATTTATTATAGAAAAAAGTAAAAGATGATATGTTTTTTTCAAAATTGTCGCTCTTCTTTTGTTTATAGCACAAAAAAATAAATACCGCAGAGGTGATCAAATACCACCAAAAAGAAAGCTCTATTTGTGGGAAAAAAGGACGTCAATTTTGTTTGGGTACAGCGCAATTGTCAGTTAAAGCGATGCAGTGCCGTATCGCAAAAAAAAATGACCTGATCATTGGTCACCCAAATCTTCCGGGGCTAAAGTGGTTAAAGCATGCTATCCCACATTTGTCCGTGGAAAATCTGACAACAATTGTCCGATGGAGCATACAAACGGTCGGATTTTCTGACAAAACCATCACACAATTCCAGTCGGATAATCCGATTGCGTTTATAAGGGTTTAGCTTTAAATAACCACAAGTTGTTTAACCTGAAATGCTCGAACATATACCTTTAAGGCATTCCAAATTACAAAAGGAAAAGGTACAGAAAAAAAAACTACCTTAATAAATTATCAAGTTCAGACTGAATAAAGGGTATGTTGTAAACAAGTTTAGATATCAATGCCCTGTACACACGATAGGTTAGTCTGATGAAAACGGGCTGATGGATTTTTCCATCAGATATCCGATGAAGCTGACTGATGGTCCGTCGCGCCTACACACCATCAGTTAAAAAAACGATCGTGTTAGAACGCGGTGACGTAAAACACAACGACGTGCTGAAAAAAATGTTCAATGCTTCCAAGCATGCGTCGACTTGATTCTGAGCATGCCTGGATTTCTAACCGATGGACGTACCCACAGACGATCGTTTTTTTCTATAGGTTTTTTATCCATCAGATAATTTTAAAATAAGTTCCTATTTTTTTAACCTATGGATAAATAACTGATGGGGCCCAAACGCGATCGGTTTGGCCTGATGAAAACGGTCCATCAGACTAACCTATCGTGTGTACGCAGCATAGGAATTTATGCTCCAAAAATTAGAAATAGCCCTACAGCAGTTTTCAGGTTTTATTACCAAAGGAAAATTATCATAAATTCACCTAACCTCGGTGACCCAAAATATGTTGTTATATCACTGCTATGTGTTAGATTTTAAAGCTATAGCTGTATTTTCATTTATGTACACCTTGATTGTGAGACTCAGGAAGCGCAGTCTGGTTTGTTTGTGATTGTAAGCTTTATTGGTTGTTGTTTCAATAAACATATCTTTAAAAAAATAAAAATAATTACCATATATTTGATCATATAAATGTATTGAATTTAACTGCCAAATCTATCCTATAGTTAAATGTGACTTCTCTCTAGGAAACGTACAACGTGGGGTTAATTTATTAAAGGCAAATAGTAAATCATTTCCCCCAGACTTATTTCCATCATCCAATCATATGCAAGCAAAAATGCTGTTTTTTGTTGTTGCTTGCACCTGATTGGGTATTCAGGAACTTGGGTCTATTAACCAGAGTTCCTGCAATCATTTACCGCAAGAAGAAAACTATAGGACTGTAACCCAGAAGGAGGATGTCTATCTATTTCTGGCAATATGTATCTTCAAAACAAATCTAGCTTAAAGTTTCATCCCTTCAATGGAGTATGGCGAGGGAATATAAATATCAGCAATTATACACTTAGTGCAATACAGTGCTCCATGCGGAAAAAAAAAAACGAGTGGGTTATAGGATTTTAAACTAGGGCTTACTTTCGGGGTAGGGCTTATATTGCAGTCCTCCTGGAAAATTACGCTAGGTTATTTTAGGGGTAGGTTTTATTTTTGGGGAAACAGGGTATGTACAGCCCGTGTATAAGTATACTGACACCGTAAGAGTATTAAGAAGAGCTGGGTAAAATTTAACCTATGAAAATCCTTCACTTTACCTGCATAGCATGTGTCTCTTTTAAACAAAGTATATCAGTGTAAAACAGGTGAAAAAAGCACCACTAATAGTTTAGAGCCATCCTCCATCCCTCATACATTTCAAGAAACCACATGTTTAGGACTTCAAATCATTAATATTATTATTATACAGGATTTATATAGCACCAACAGTTTGGGCAGCGCTTTACAATATAAAGGGAGGCAATACAGGAACAATACAATTAAATACAAGAGGGTTAGGAGGGCCCTGCCGCTGCAAGCTAACAATCTAATCGGGAGGGGCTGGTGTATCAAAAGGTAGTAACTGTGAGGGATGAGCTGATGAGGGAAGTAAAAGATTCTATTGTTAGCTGAAGGCAGGATAGGCCTCCCTAAAGAGATGAGTTTTCAGGGATCACCTAAAAGTAGACAGAGTAGGAGATAACCTGACAGATTGGGGTAGCGAGTTCCAGAGGATGGGAGAGGCTCTGCAGAAGTCCTGGAGATGAGCATGGAAGGATGAGACAAGGGAGCTAGAGAGCAGGAGGTTTTGGGACGAGCGGAGAGGACGGTTTGGGTGATATTTGGAGACAATATTGGTGATGTAGAGTTGTAAATGGATTTGTATGTTATTGTTAGTGTTTTGAATTTTATACGTTGGGCAATTGGAAGCCAGTAGAGAGATTGGCAGAGAGGGGTGGCAGACACTGAATGGATGGTAAGGTGGATGAGTCTGGCAGCAGCATTCATGATAGTCTAAAGAGGGGATAGCTTGCGGGGAGGTAGGCCAATGAGAAGAGAGTTACAATAGTTACAATAGTCAAAGCGAAAGATAACAAGGGAGTGAAGTAAGTTGCTTAGTGGTTTCAACAGCTTAAAAAGGGCGTATTTTGGAGATGTTACGGAGGTGAAGTCTGCAAGATTTGGGCAGCGATTGGATTTGGAGCTGAAAGGACAGGTCAGAGTCCAGGATTACACCTAGCATGAGGGGAGGGACTGATGGTTGTATTATTGACCTTCATGGAGAAGTCAGAGAGGGGGGCATGGATCGAATGGAAAAAATTATGAGCTCCGTTTTAGAAAGACTGAGTTTGAGGAAGTGGTGTGACATCCATGCTGATATGTCAGTTAAAAAGTTAGGCCGCTTACACACGATCAGTCCATCTGATGAGAACGGTCCGAAGGTTAACCGGTTAACCGGTGAACCTGACTGATGGTCCATCGCGCCTACACACCATCGGTTGAAAAAACAATCGTGTCAGAACGTGGTGACGTAAAACACAACGACGTGCTGAAAAAAACGAAGTTCAATGCTTCCAAGCATGTGTCGAATTGATTCTGAGCATGCGCAGGATTTTTAACCGATGCTTTTGCGTACTAACGATCGGTTTTGCCCTATCAGTTAGGCGTCCATCGGTTAAATTTTAAAGCAAGTTCTCTTTTTTTTGACTGAAGGTTAACTGACCGATGGGGCCCACACACAATCGGTTTGGACCGATAAAAAGGTCTTCAGTCCGTTTTCATCGGTTTTGACCGATCGTGTGTACGCGGCCTTAGTAATACGAGGGGATACTGAATGACTGGGGTAAGGAGTAGAGAGATAGATTGGTGTGTTGTCAGCATAGAGATGGTACTGGAAGCCATGGGAGATTATTAATTGACTAAGGGAGGAAGTGTAAATGGAGAAGAGGAGGGGTTCGAGGATAGAACCTTGGGGTACCCCTACAGAAAGTGGGGAGGAGGAAACAGAGTTATAGACTGAAGGAGTGACAGATAGGAGGAGAACCAGTAGAGAATCCTGAAAGCCAATAGTGCAGTTTTTGAGGAGGGGGTTATCAATAGTAGAGCTGCATTATTAATCGTTAAATAATCAAAATTGCGATTCTACACCAATCATGATCTTAAAACAATCAGAACGCGGAAGCCCTGGACAAACTCAGAAAAAAAAAAAGACCTGCATACAGTAAATGTCCTTAGTATGCTGGCTCTAATGTTAGAAATTGTTTTTTAGGGTGAACCCCCGCTTTAAAACCCCCAAATATTATATATATATATATTTTTAGCAGAGACCCAAGAGAATAAAATGGCAGTTGTTGTAATATTTTATGTCACACTTTATTTGCGCAGCGGTCTTTTAAACACAATTTTTTGGGGGGAAAAAAAACTTCAATGAATGAAAATAAAAAACGAAACAGTAAAGTCAGCCCATTTTTGGTATAATGTAAAAGATGATGTTACTCCACAAAAATCGTGGGAGAATCATAATCTTTTTTCTAAGCAAATAAATTGTGATTCTCATTTTAGCCAGAATCGTGCAGCTCTAGTCAACAGTATCAAAGGCTGCAGAGAGATCTAATAGTATGAGTATGGGGTAGTGGTCATTGTATTTAGCAGTTAGTAGATCATTAGTGAGTTTCAGTAGGGCAAATTCAGTGGGTCAAGAAGGTTGTTATCAGTAAGGTAAGAGCTCTGACGGTTGAAGACTAAGCACTCTAAAAGTTTTGATGCAAATAGGAGCACAGAGATGGGTCTTAAGTTGTTCAGGCTGGTGAGATCAAGTTAGGGTTTTTAGAGCATGGGTGTAATCAGTGCATGTTTTATTGGGTAGGGGAAGGTACCAGTAGAGAGGGAGAGATTGAAAGAGCATAGGATAGAAGAAGAGGGTGACCGTAGTAGTTATGAGGGAACAGGATCCAGGGAACAGGTCAAAAGAGCAAAGTTGAGAGAGGTTTTGTAAAGGGTATGTTAAGTATGATAGATGTCTGTGCAGTGGAGATGCCCCCACAAATTGCATCAGTCTTGTTTTTTGGATTGGACGGGTGATCTGTCTATCAAAGTGCCCGGACAAGTGGGAGGGGCTATATATGACGACGCGTGGCGGGAACACACAGCTATTCAAATGAAAGCTTTTATGTTCCCCAAGCGCCAGAACAACTACACGGCGGGGGGGGAGGGGGGGGGCGGAGAGACTGACACAAGGCTGCATTTTGGGGGAGAAATGCAAGGCTGCATTTTGGGGAGACACAAGGCTGCATTTTGGGGAGACGCAAGGCTGCATTTTGGTGGAGTGACGCAAGGCTGCATTTTGGTGGAGAGACGCAAGGCTGCATTTTGGGGAGTGACGCAAGGCTGCATTTTGGTGGAGAGACGCAAGGCTGCATTTTGGTGGAGAGACGCAAGGCTGCATTTTGGTGGAGAGACACAAGGCTGCATTTTGGTGGAGAGACACAAGGCTGCATTTTGGTGGAGAGACACAAGGCTGCATTTTGGTGGAGAGACACAAGGCTGCATTTTGGTGGAGAGACACAAGGCTGCATTTTGGGGAGTGACGCAAGGCTGCATTTTGGGGGAGAAATGCAAGGCTGCATTTTGGGGAGTGACGCAAGGCTGCATTTTGGTGGAGAGACGCAAGGCTGCATTTTGGTGGAGAGACACAAGGCTGCATTTTGGGGAGAGACACAAGGCTGCATTTTGGGGAGAGACGCAAGGCTGCATTTTGGGGAGTGACGCAAGGCTGCATTTTGGGGAGAGACGCAAGGCTGCATTTTGGTGGAGAGACACAAGGCATCATTTTGGTGGAGAGACACAAGGCTGCATTTTGGGGAGTGACGCAAGGCTGCATTTTGGTGGAGAGACGCAAGGCTGCATTTTGGTGGAGAGACACAAGGCTGCATTTTGGTGGAGAGACGCAAGGCTGCATTTTGGTGGAGAGACCCAAGGCTGCATTTTGGTGAAGAGACGCAAGGCTGCATTTTGGTGGAGAGACACAAGGCTGCATTTTGGGGAGAGACGCAAGGCTGCATTTTGGGGAGTGACGCAAGGCTGCTTTTTGGGGGAGAAATGCAAGGCTGCATTTTGGGGAGAGACGCAAGGCTGCATTTTGGGGAGAGACACAAGGCGGCATTTTGGGGGAGAGACGCAAGGCTGCATTTTGGGGAGAGAAGCAATGCTGCATTTTGGTGGAGAGACGCAAGGCTGCATTTTGGGGAGTGACGCAAGGCTGCATTTTGGTTGAGAGATGCAAGGCTGCATTTTGGGGAGAGACGCAAGGCTGCATTTGGGGGAGAGAAGCAAGGCTGCATTTTGGGGAGAGACGCAAGGCTGCATTTTGGGGAGAGAAGCAACGCTGCATTTTGGTGGAGAGACGCAAGGCGGCATTTTGGGGAGAGACGCAAGGCTGCATTTGGTGGAGAGACGCAAGGCTGCATTTGGTGGAGAGACGCAAGGCTGCATTTTGGGGAGAGACGCAAGGCTGCATTTGGTGGAGAGACGCAAGGCTGCATTTTGGGGAGAGAAGCAAGGCTGCATTTTGGGGAGAGACGCAAGGCTGCATTTGGTGGAGAGACGCAAGGCTGCATTTTGGGGAGAGAAGCAAGGCTGCATTTTGGGGAGAGACGCAAGGCTGCATTTTGGGGAGAGACGCAAGGCTGCATTTTGGGGAGAGACGCAAGGCTGCATTTTGGGGAGAGACGCAAGGCTGCATTTGTACTCGGTCCTAAAAAAGTGGTATCGGGACAACCCTACTGAGCACTAATAAGCTCAACTTAATTTTGTCCTGGGAATTGGAGAGGAAGTCCCTCTACCACTGCTTGTAGTACAGCGCTGATGATACATACAGTTAATACAGCATTACCATCTGTAAAAGTGAAGGAAATGATTTGTTTGAACCAGCTTTAAAGCTGAACATCAGGCAAACAGATAAATGCACAGTTGAAATATATAGAGAAAACTGCTTTACATGTCAAAGGCTGCATTTTGGGGAGAGAAGCAACGCTGCATTTTGGTGGAGAGACGCAAGGCTGCATTTGGGGGAGAGAAGCAAGGCTGCATTTTGGGGAGAGAAGCAACGCTGCATTTTGGTGGAGAGACGCAAGGCTGCATTTGGGGGAGAGAAGCAAGGCTGCATTTTGGGGAGTGACGCAAGGCTGCATTTTGGTGGAGAGACGCAAGGCTCCATTTTGGGGAGTGACGCAAGGCTGCATTTTGGGGACACATGGATGCATTTAAAAAAAAGTATCGGTATTCGGTATCGGCGAGTACAATAAAAAAAGTATCGGTACTTGTACTCGGTCCTAAAAAAGTGGTATCGGGACAACCCTACTGAGCACTAATAAGCTCAACTTGATTTTGTCCTGGGAATTGGACAGGAAGTCCCTCTACCACTGCTTGAGTACAGCGCTGATGCTACATACAGTTAATACAGCATTACCATCTGTAAAAGTGAAGGAAATGGTTTGTTTGAACCAGCTTTAAAGCTGAACATCAGGCAAACAGATAAATGCACACTTGAAATATATAGAGAAAGCTGCTTTACATGCCAAAGGATTTAAATTCTGATCACACAGTCCTGAGATTTACAGCCCTGCCTGACTGTATGTACAGTATGACTTTTCTCTGCTGCTTTTAACAGATAGATCACCTCTCTGCACCCATTCTGTGACAGGTCAGGGAAGAAGCAGCAGTGCATCCCTCTGCTCTTTCCTGCTGTCAGCATGTTTCTTTTCAGCACGCAGCATATCAGATTTTTCTAATTCTGCCCCTCCTCCCAGTCTGAGCGTGGCTGTGCGGAAGATTACAAGTTAAAGGTCAAAATCGAGTATTTACACTAGCTGCATTTAAAAATACATTTTATTATTTTTTTAATACGTATTTGGTGTATTTTATTTCTGTCAAAAGTTCAGATGTATTCCTAAAACTACAATGTACTGTCACCAGAGAAAACAAAGTAACAGTGTCAATGTACAGAAGGCATCGTTAAATGCATGCTCCTAATTTGACAGTGCCACCTGTCCCCCAATATGTAGCTGCAGTCCTCCAAAAATTCATACCAGGTTTTTTCATGGTGCTAGTAACACCCCTTATTGAAATGCACACATTTGGTGACATGTTGCATAGGCATTGAGCAATGTGGGAAGCTGGGGGCAGCGGAGGATCTGGGGGAGAGGCAGTCAACACTGTTAAAATGGGTGCAAGCACCTTATGGTTTCATCTTTACCGTAACCGTTTCTATACTATCAATTAAAGCTCAACTCCAAAAACAAAAATGATTTTTTTTTGCTTTGGGTGGGGAACAGTTAGAACTTATGTCAGGTTTTCTGTTTCCTTTGAGGAAATTTCCCCTTGGTTCCAAAGAGGAACACAGATAACAATAAACATATGTCAGAGGTTCTACCTCTTCCTCACTATTTGGTGTAAGGATCTGGAGTTAGGATTTAAGACAGGTCTTTCTTTCATCACAAAACTGTAAATACTGAAAGTTATGTAGTGTCAGAACTCTCTTCATCAGCTTAGAATAGAATTCAGCAACTATTTAACTTGTTAAACTTGTTGAAAACAGGCACATACCGGCCATTTTGTGATGTCATCAGGCCATTCGTGTGGAGGCACGGAAGCTGGTTCAGCGCAAAACCTAAACATAAATGATTATCCGTTATTCATTTATCAAAAAACTGTTGAACGCTGGTGTTACACATATTTCTAGCAGCCCGTCTCATTATAGTTCAGCATTGGAAGGACGCTAAAGTCACCCAAATGACAAACACCCTTGGTACATACAAAACAGTTGAAGAGCAAAGCTAAAGTCAGTCACTAGATGTAGGCCCATTTAGAAGACTGTGAATACTATTTCGCTGACAGAGCTCATATACCAATATAACAACAGCCTTTCTTGTTTGTAGGTTTTTCCTATTCCTATGATGACTTTGATGATCCCATAAACATTGAGCTATGACTGTGGACTTTTTTTAAATTAAGTATTTTTTTGAACATAGTTTATTTAGTGTGACAAGGTTTTGAGACATGCTGTGTTTGGCTGGGTTCACACTACGGTTTTCCCGTCCGTCAGCCGCATACGATTTATATGAAAAACCGTATGCGGCTGAAACGGACGGGAACGTATGGAACCGCACATATGTGCGTTTTCCATTGACATTAATGTTAAAGGAAAACGTATGCGGTTGCCATACTGTTTTAAAAACGACCGCAAAACCGTGGTTGAACACGGTTTTGCGTACGTTTAAAAAACGTTTTGCCAGCAAATCGTACGCACCCGGATGCATCTGAGTGCATACGATTTGCAATGCATTGTCTATCTATACGTTTTCCCGTCCGTGCCCGTACGTTTTCAATACTGAAATCGTATGCGGCTGACGGACGGGAAAACCGTAGTGTGAACCCAGCCTTTCTCTGACAAATGTAGGCTCCACAATATGTTGCACGTTGTGAATGTAAATTAGGTTCTTTCCTTTGTGTTTGATGAACTTTTAGTGCACCCTTCTAGCTGTGGTTGGATTTCTCTTGACTGCAAGTATACACTCTCATAAGCTAGTGTCTCCTTCTAGGCCATGGCTAAGAAATGGATCAGGCTTCCTTCCTGGATTTCATTGTTCACCTCCATATAAAACCAGTAAATATCCCAGACACTGAATACCAGCTCTATTCAGCAATATAGTGTAAGATACCTTTATCTGGCAATTGTTACCATGCCAGATGTTACAATGGAATGCTTTACAATTTAAAAATGTATAGTCAAGAAGCATTTTATTTTTTATTATTGCAATAATTCCCTAAGAAATTACATGGTTTAGTAGGAGATACAAGGGAGTGAAAAACAAATGAAAATTAAAAGGCTCTATGACACTCAGGAGCATACATGTTTCTAAATAGCTTAAGTTGCCCTATTAGATTCCGGGGGGGGAGCCTTTCAGTATGATGGCAGTCCCATAGTTAATGGTGAGGTAGGAAAATTAAATTGATGGGGGAGGGGCAAAAGTTATCTGGGGAGGGACAAGAGCTGAAAATGAGAGGAGCCATGAGTGTATCAGTATATTATCTCAAGGATGCAGGACATAAAGAATAAGTGGAATGCATTCAGACAGGGAAGGTGAATGGAAAGTGCACACTATGCGGATATTAACAACAGGGGGAGATGGTGGGAGATGTGCAGGACATGGGTCAAAGACCAAAGCAGGTCTGTTGGGCTTGTTTTATAGAGATCAGAGATGGCCAGGATATCAAAGCACAGAGGATGGACATATGAAATGAACATCAGAGCCAAGGGGCCTTTGTAAAGAGAATATATGATATCTGAGTATCAGTAGCAAGGGAGAGAAGTGTAGAAAGTAGGGGCAAAAGTGCAGCATTCTGGACAGAATCATGGATGGAAAGGTAGAGGGGAAAGCAGCAGGAGATCTTAGACAGCATAGGGAGTAAAGTCAGAGAAGATGCACAAGTATGAACTGCTCTTGTTGACATGAACAAAACAAGATTTGACGTTCTGGACATGCCAGAACACACTAAAGTAAATGGGGACAGGACTTGGCATTTACAGGACTTCAGCACTTAAAGAGTATAATTTTACAGCCCTCAAAAGTGTGGGCCTGCCTCGGAAGGGGGGATGGGCGATCACCACAGGCAGACGGGGTTGAATGGGAGCCCTTCTCCCAGCGATCGCCCAGGGGAAGAGAGAGCCGGCCGGATCTTCACAGAGCGGGGAACATAGCTGTAACAGCTTTCATCTGAATCGCCGAGTGTTCCCTGCGCTTGCCGTTGTTTCGTCAGATTTGGCGACCTGTCAGAATTGATAACGGAAGTGACGTTTCATTGCCACCATCTTGCTACATCCCGCACTCCTCCATAGTAAAGATTGGCTGAGGAAGGGGGAAAACTGACATTTTGTTACACCCACCAGAGTTTTCCATTTTACGTGTTTTTTTAACAGAAAAGTGAGTTTATATACTGAAATCCAGTACTTAGAACTCCGTCTGACTGTTAGATATTGAATTTTAAAAGCAGTGTACTTCTGTCAGATTAGCAAACCTGTGAGATGAGCAGGCTTGCCGCTGCTTTTAAAATTCAACATCATAACAGTCAGACGGAGTTCTAAGTACTAGATTTCAGTATATAAACTCACTTTACTGTTAAATATAAGTGTAAAATGCAAAACTACGGTGGGTGTAACAAGATGTCTGCTTTCCCCTTCTCAGAGTATCCTTACTATGGAGGAGTGCGGGGTGCAGCAAGATGGCGGCGACGTAACGTCACTTTCGTTACTAATTCTGACGGGTCGCCATATCTGACGAAACACTGTCATATACAGCCCCGCCTCCTGACCAGGGTACTTTGATAGACAGAACACTGGTCCAATGTCGGAACGTGTGACGTATATCAAAATACCAGGGCCAGGAGGCGGGGCTGTATGTGACGGCGAGAGCACAGGGCGCACTAAGCAATTCAAATGAAAGCTGTTACAGCGATGTTCCCTGCTCTGTGATGATCTGGCCGGCTATCCTCTTCCTCTCCACTCTCTTCCCCTGCACAGGTGAAACGTCAGTGATAGACACAAGTGAGGTTGCATTGTTGGCCAAAGGTGAAGCGGCATTGATAGACACAGATGAGGCTGCATTGATGGGCACTGGTGAGGCTGCGCTGATGGGCACAGATAAAGTTGTTGTTAATATTTATTTTTGTAACTTAATTCTGCATAAAACATTTAAGTGTGATTTCATGAGATAATTTATGAGGGCGTGTTTAGGGGTGGAATTAAGGACGGGGCAGAGTAGAGGTTGGGTGGGGCAACCGGTGGCGAGTAACCCTTAAGGCCTGGCTAGTAGCCCAGGACTTGAGATTTTGAGCCCTTATTTCATATTTCTGATATGTGCCTACTGTACCATGTACTTGTATGAAAACGTATCATGTTATCCTTGTACTGCTTCCTTTGTGTGAAATTCCTGGTGTTCCGGCCAGTCCCTTTGCTTTCCTATTAACAACTCAGCACACTAGGTAGAAGAACACAGCATGGTCAGTTCTCTAGCTATGCTGGGAACTCAGCCTGCTCTCCTCCAATGATCAGACTACTGACATGCCCTCCCTGCATAGCCTTTCACTGGGAAGCTCAGTGTGCTGTTGCTTCTTCTTATGCAGCTGGGAATAGAGGGAATGTGATCACTTATAAGAAACGGAAAAAGGTATTTATAATGGGCTCTTTTTATATGTTACACAAATGTTTTGCCTTTCATTTCTATATTAAACTGAATGGGTTGTTTTACAAGGTGATTGCTTACAATAATTTTAAATGAAATTGCAGCCAACATTTTGAATCAGTTAGGAAGCCTAGCAACCGGGTAAATCTGTGGTAACCAAGTAAATCTGTTCTTTCTACACAAGCAAACTTTGTTATTGTTTTCTCTTTGTAGAGTGCTTCTACAATTTGGATACATTATCCATTTTAAAAATGATAGTGCTCGCTAAACCTAGCCTAGAGTAAATTTTACACACCACTGGCAATGACATTTTTAGCTAAAGTAATGTGATCCAGTCCAGGGTTATGCTGTAACACAGAGATCTGATCATAGCCCGACAGATCCTTTTGTATGCTGTATATAATCTCTGCTGGCTAAAGTTGCCATTGCATACTGAGCAGCCAACATGGGTAATCTTTAACTATGTGCATACCAAAGATCAGATTACTGTCTCACTTCTACTGTGTGAGAAAAAATTTAGCAGAACCTAAGTCTCAAATTGAGAAATTTCTGGTAGCCATTTGCTGACCTTATATCTGTAGTCTTCTTTTATTTTTGAATATTTTTTATTTTTGGATTTTTGCAGAAATCCTGTGCATACCCAAGTTCCTTATTGGTGCATGAACATTAAGGTCAAAGCTAGAAATGGATTTCCACCACATCCTATATTTGCACCCAAGTGTGAGCCTACTGCTTTGTGCAAAATTTATGACACCTGGCTGTTTCTTACCATCAATTAAAAGTTCATTTGTTATTACTGTTTGCCGTTCCTTTAAAAAATATTACAGATATGCCAGCTCTTCTAAGACTACATGTGCCAAAAGACCTAATAAACCTAAAGATACATGGCAGAGAAAGGGACAAAGCCAATTTAAATATGTATACATCACTATCAGTTTATATAGACCTAAACAATAAATATAAACGCAAGCACATATAGTTGCTCAATGGAACATAAGCATTCATTAACACCTAAAACATGATAAATTTCACATACATGCCCATACCTGGGATCCTGGCGACATACTGATCCATAATGTCTTTCACTTTTGTTTGCCAAAAGTGGGGTGCTAGAATGAGTTGGCCATTTGACCCATACAGCCAGAGTGGACTAGAAGAAAACATAAATAAAATAATGAATGTAAAACATTCCATAAGATTTCACAGTTTTAAAGTTAGATAAGCAATTCTATAATTTGTAAGATAATAGGAATTGCACAAAACAAGAAGAAATGCAGCATGTTAGCTTTTCTTCCCTTAGTAAATAAGCCAGCTACTCAAGTTGGGGGATCATGGCATGGGTTAGAATATATATACAAAAGTCAAAGTATTTTAGGGAGGAAGAATATAGTGATCATTCTAATAACTTCAATGCCATGCTATATGTTTTTGTTTGTGTGACCGGGTTTCCCTAAGCAACAGTCATTACATTGCCACTAGTAAGAACCTAATTTCAAACTGGGGCTTCTCATTGAGCCTCCCTGGGGAGTCCACTTAAACTCCCACCCCCACAAGTCTCACTCACGTCTACTTTTTTGTTAATGCCCCAACCCTGGGAGCCTGTACAGGCTCAGATATCCACGAAATATCATGGTTGGATCACGCCCCGATTAACCTCTCCTTAGCACTTTCCTTGGGATCCTTTAGAACATGTCATTGGCGCTTAAACTGGTTCTTGCTTAAACATGATTCCTCCAAAATGGAACTGGAACAATCTCTGAAGCTGTGCTTAGCTGAAAACAGCTCTCCTGAGGTCTCCCCCGCTTCCCGCGGTCTTCCGTGGCCAGTGCATATCACACTCCACTGCCCTAAAAGGTAATGCTAATGCGGCCTGCCGACTGCTGCTAGAGAAGTTCTGACAATTGAAGACACACGTGTTGTCCTCCCCCTCCCTGAATACCCTTAGGGCACTTGTGAGCACTAGAGCTGGGCTACGGGATATTGACCTGGGGAAGACAGAGAAAGCCCTTCGTCGCCTGCGTCAAACCTATTATGACAAGGCCAACAAACCGCACACTCTTTTAGCAAGACAACTCTGCAAGCGGGCGGCAGCTGCCTCTCCTGCCTCTATCAAAGACACGAATAGCACCCTTCAATCCCATCCCTCTAAAATTGCCCAACTGTTTCACGACTACTATTCAATTTTATATAATGATCCGAGTGTACCACATAATCATAATCTTCTAACCTATCCCAGGCCATCCATTCTTACCTAGCGGACTGCAACCTCCCTACTCTCTCCCCCTCTGCCCTAACCAGCCTTAACTCATCTATTTCTGAGGAAGAAGTAGCTGACATGATTAAATCTCTCCCAAATAACAAGGCCCCTGGGCCTGATGGCCTTCCATACCTCTATTACAAAACCATTTTTCAGCTTCATCTCCCCCACGTCACCCTTTTGTTTAACTCCTTCCCAATCGACACACCTATCCCGAGAGACATGCAGAGCTCTTTCCTCACGTTGATCCCCAAACCGGGAAAGGACCACACATTGTGCTCTAATTACAGGCCAATTGCGCTCCTTAATACAGAATTTAAATTTTTTAATAAACTACTAGCAAATAGGATAAATAACTTCATGCCGCCACTGATCCACAAGGATCAAGTGGGGTTTATTCCCCTCCGCCAGGCTGGGGACAACACCAGGAGAGTTATTGACCTTGTGGAGGTGGCAAACAGGAACAGGTCTGAGGCACTGCTTCTCAGCCTAGAAGCAGAAAAGGCCTTTGATAGGCTGGGCTGGCTTTCCTGTTTGCTACCCTTCATCGGGTTGGTATAAAGGGCCACACTCTAAGCCATCACCCACTTATACTCATCCCCCTCGACCCTAGTTAGGACTCAGTTTGCCTCCTCCTCCATCTTCCCTATTACCAACGGTACCCGACAAGGCTGCCTGCTGTCCCCTCTCCTCTATGCCCTGTGCATTGAGCCCCTAGCAGCCCATATTAGACAAAATTCAATTATTCACGGCATCCCAGTCCATATCAGGAACTTTAAGATTTCCTTATTTGCGGACGGTGTCCTGCTCACACTTACACAACCTCATGTCTCCATCCCGAACCTACACATAGCTAGACCGTTACATCGCTCTCTCAGGCTATAAAATTAACAACTCTAAGATGGAAGCCCTTCCCCTCAATATAACCCCTCAGACACTGTCTGCTCTCTCCCAATCAAGACCTCCAATTTAAAGTACCTAGGTGTCCACCTCACACCCTCCTATGAAACTCTTTACAAGGCCAACTTCCCTCAACTGTATTCCTCCATTAGGGCCTCTCTGGTCAAATGGAAAACCCTAAAGCTATCTCTCTTTGGTCGTCTGGCGACCATTTAGATGGCGATCCTGCCTAAGCTTCTCTACCTCTTCGAGACGCTCCCTATCCCTATTCCAGACGCTCACCTCAGGACCCTTCAGGGCGATTTGATCAAATTTCTTTGGAAGTATAAGAGACACTGGATCGCTAGATCAATCCTATACGCCCCCCGTGGCCAAGGCAGCCTTGTGTTTCCCAACAAAGCCAATTGCACCCAGTGGCCTCTTGGTGTAACCTCCATGCCTACAACCGATGGACACAAATTGAAAAGTTGTGGCTGGCCCCCACTCATCCAAACTCCATGCTGTGGAGCACGGACGTACCGCTGAGAGGGTCACAACTGCTAGGGCCAATGGTGCTCTTGTGAACGCTCTGGCGGCGCGCTAAATCGTTTTATCCGCTCACCTCCACTGCCTTCCTGGTCACCTCATTTCTGTTTACACCCAATATCCCGGACAGCTTGAATTCGCAGATGTCCCATTACTGGATGAATAGTGCCTTATTTCGCTATAGTTAATTGGTGGATACCAGAACCAGAACATTGCGGTCCTTCCAGGATCTGAAAGGTGCCCCTGGACGAAGTTAGTTGTTACGAAACAGAGGTAGGGCGGAGCGGCGTACTGACGTCACCTCAAGCTCCATACGATTCCCCAGTAGGACGGTTGTCTTTATATTGTGCACTGGCTGGCACAACAGACTTTAAGGCCTATTTTTGCTGCAACATTGTAAGTTCATTACCATCTTTTTAATAAATATTTTCTACATTTAATGCACTTATTGTGGAGCTATCATTATCTCTTACATATCGGCTATATCTATTGATGATCCATATCCACTGTTGGATGAGAGTCATTACTTAAGGACTAGATCTGTTTGAGCCACCATTTGGAGTGAGGTTTCTATTACATGCATTCATTGTTCCCCTGTTATAAGGGATCATGGCAAGCTGGTAAGAAGTGCCTCTAAGAGCTCTATTTGTATGCTATACAGAAAATGAATACAAGATCTTACTCCACTGGTACCAAACCCCTGACCTTCTCCACTCTATATACCCCTCTGCCGATCGCCGCTGTTGTAAGGATGTGGGGACGCTATATCATACCTATTGGTCCTGCCCATTGATCGTTCTCAACTAGAAGAGGGTGCACTCCCTTCTCCACTCCATCTTCGGATCCTGAGTGCCATTCGACCCTAAAATTTTCCTCTTGGGCCTCCCACCTCCTTCTTTTTCTAAGTTCTCTAAAAAAACTCTTGGTCCAGGCGCTAACGGCTGGGCGATGTTTGATAGCCCTCAAATTGAAAAGGAGGGAACCCCCTCTCTCTGATTCAATTGCACTCCAGAATCAGAGACGACAAACGGATGGAATACCTGACAGCTTCCCTAAACAATACCCTCGATACACACAATCGGGTATGGGAACTGTGGCATATGTTGGAAGCCCCTATAATCTGCTGAACTCCGTTTTTTGGGGCGGCGGCATGTGGTTGGTATCCCCGGGCTGTGAGGAAGCCCAGGGGAAGGTGGTTGTCTCCTCCTACTATTTCACCCTCACTATTCTCTCTCCCTCTCACTATTCTTGCTCTCTCCAACCTTCTTGATTCTCCCTAACCCCCATTAACTACATCTCCCTTCTCTTCTTTTTGCCGACACACACTTGAGCAGTCTAAACTATGTTGTAACACAGAAGCTCTGAATCACACTTAATTGCTTGGATGTTGACATATTGGCCCGGATTCACACACATTGGCACATATTTATGCCGGCGTAGCGTATCTAATATACACTACGCCGTCGTCGCACAGAGAGGCAAGCACCGAATTCTCAAAGCACTTGCCTCCCAAACTGCGCTGGGTTCCCTTGGCGTAAGCCGTCGTAGGTGGAAGTGGGCGTGAGTCATGCTAATGAGGCGTGACTCCATGCTAATGATGGCCTGTGGCCGCATCCCAGTGCGCATGCTCAGAATCACGTCGAAACAACTGCCTTAGATACGTCGAATCACTGCCTACGACGTGAACGTAACCTACGCCTAGCCATATTCACGAACTACGTAAACGACGTAAAGTACGACAGCTGTGTTCCCTGGTCCATACCTTTGCATTAGTTGCGCCTTTTATATGGGGAATAAATTAACACCGGACGTACGCCTTACGCAAACCGCGTATATTAGTGCCGACCCGGGCGCAACTATGTTCGTGAATCGGTGTATATCCCTCATTTGCATATGTGCATAGAAAATCAATAGGAGCGCCCCTTGCGGCCAGCGTAAATATGCGCCCACAATATGCCGGCGTAGGAAAGTTACGTCGGTCGGATGCAGCCTATTTTCAGGCGTATGTCAGATTGTGGGCACGGCGCACAGATACGACGGCGCATAGTTACACTTACGCGGCGTATCTCGAGATACGTCAGCGTAAGTGCTTTGTAAATCCGGGCCATCTGTTTTACATGCCTCGACCGAGTTTTTCATTTGGCAACATTGTATGTAGACATCTTGCTAGATATACTGTATGCATTTTATAACAATGCATGCTTTTTTGTTAATTTCTGTTGGAAATTTTTTAAATCCAATAAGAAATGTCAGTTTAAAAAAAAAAAAAAACTGTTATACAACAAAGTAACAGTCATGATTGGAAATTAAAGGCTTTGCTATTTGGCATTTGAAGCAGATGACAGGTTAGAGTCGACCTAATGAAGTTCTCACATTTGTAAACTGACTGGAAGACAAAATAAGTGAATAGTAGCACACACTTATCCCTGACAGATAAGACTTCACTATTGTCACAACTTAGCCCCTGTTCACATCGGTGCGACATGTCATGCGATTTGACAGGTCCTATTGCTGGCAATGGAACTGTTCAAATTGGTTTGACTTTGCGGTGCTGCCCCAATTTGAAAAAGTAGGTAGTGCACTATTTATGGCGATTTCAGGTGCGACTTGCATAGACATCTGTGGATGAAGTCACACAGATGCCTTCCAAGTCACGCCTGAGGTCCCACTGACATTCAGCTTTAAAATTGTGCGATTTCAAGTGAAGTTGCACAATTTCAAAGCGTATTCAATGTGAACCAAGGCTAAGGAATAGACATTTGTATTCTTACAGGTTTTACTGACCCATTTTCTTTAAAACAGCTGTTTCACAAAACGCTCTGTGGAAGCTTATCATAGTTTGTTAGATTTGTAAGTCGGCACTCATGACCAATTCCTTAATAGAAAGTACACCCATAAATGCACATGGTGGCAAACAATGCAAAGCTGTCTCACCGAGCACTCCTCTTCTGAGGTCTGGATACAGCCGGATTTGTCATTTCTCACACAGCATGCAGAGTGTTTTTCCTTCTCTCTCTTCATTTGAATTAAACTGTACACTTGCTGATCTTGTCTCATGCATGGAGAAAATTTAGCTCCGAGATGTATTAAGTCTTCCTAGAAGAATTCAAAATACAGATATTAGTGCAAATTTATTAAATGCTAAGTTCACTTTTAGGAACACGTTCCTAAGTTGCCCTCCCAAACCCTGAGCTCCTTCCCATGACAGCGGATGGGGGCTCTTCTCCCTCACAGCAGCTGTCACATTTAAAATCACAACAGCTATGTTTGCACAGCTGCATCATTCATTCACAGAGTTTTGAGAATGAATAAACAACAAGTCGCGTCTGCCACCGCACTGGACAGATTTGTAATTTCAATGGATGAATGGAAGTGTGCTAAATAAGTCTAATTCTTCGTACACACAACCAATTTTCCCATCGGGAAAACTGCCATGACATCTTTTGGCCAGGAAAACTAGCCGTGTGTATGCTCCATGGCAGTTTCCCTGTCAGGAAAACCGCCGGATATCCCGGCAGGAAAAATGAGGACATGTTTTCTTTTTTCCTGCCAGGATTCCCGGCGGTTTTTAAGCCAATCGTTTTTCTATGCCTGCGGTTTCTATGCCTGCGGTTTCCCGACCAAAGCTCTCATGGCAGTTTCCGTCTGACTTTTAACTGCCGGGAAAACCGATCGTGTGTACGGGGCATTAGCATTCAGTAGTCCACTGAATCTCCACCCATCATTCTAACTGAAAGCCCATACAAAGGCGCAGGCAGAAAGCTGGAGGGAGAGTGTGCAGAAGCCTGACATTGCACCAGTAATCCATCGATCACAAGTGAAATACTTTGCCGGATCCTGTAAAAAAAGAAAATTAATGCACATTTCTTTTTCCTGAAAAAAACATGTGCATTTATTATTTTAATTAAACAGTGAACTTAGCCTTAAAAGCCTAAGGGCCATTTTACACTGATCAGTTATTTCAGGTAAAATAAAGTAGAAGAAAAATGCATGAAAAATGCATCCCTTTAAATCCTAAGGAATGGTCAGTTGCGTTTTAGGCTGTTTTCCCACTGCTCCCTTATAAAAACAAATATAGCATCCCTTAAAATTCTATGGGACGCTTTACACCGGTCAGTTGTCTTTCAGTTGCATTTTTTTAAGTCCTGCTTGCTCCATTTTTGGTGCATGTTATATTTAGGTAAAAAAATAAACAACAAACACACACAAGGGATATCACTTATCATCAGTGTGATGTGTCCCTTGTGCTGCTGTCCCCTGTTTTAGGTGAAATCTTCCTTTTACCCCTTCTACCCCCACTGCTGCTATTTTGCAGAGTGGGTTAACAGAACTGAGGGAGCAGTGACAGGTTCTCATCAAGAGTGTCCGACTGTGCCCTCTTTTTCATAGAAATTGTACTAGTTTCCATGAATGAAACAAGATCTATAAATGGTTCATTGATAGATCATGTTCCATATCATATCATGTTTCACATCATGATTCATAGATAATATTTCATTCATAGAAGCTGTAATGCGGTTTCTATAAATAGAGGAGCTGGGCAGAAAGGGCGGGCATACTCAGACACTCTTGAGGAGCTCTTGCCATAGCACCCTCAATTCTATTAATCCCTGCCACACTGCAAGAGTGTAGTGGTGGTTGGGGGGTCATCAGAGGAGGGACACATCACACCTATATATGTCCCTTGTGCTTATTCTTTATTTAACTAAATTTAGGCTACAGATTTGTGTGAACTCTGATGTGCCTTGATAATAAAAAAAGATATATGGAAATGAATTTAGACTGACCTGTCATCAGGTCTATTTTTCATGTTAAAGTAGACCTTTACCCATAACCATTGAAAACAATGTTCTTTAACAAAAGAACATATATTCTACATTAATAATTATGCTACCAAAATTGGTGTGCTGTAAATTGCTTCCAGCCTTGCTTCTGTTTCTTTTCCGGAGGCCGCCATTTTGTTGAAGCCCAGAGCCGTCACTTCCTTATTGGGAACTCTCCCCTCTCCTTAGTTTTAAAAATGATATGTCACTTTCTTTAATTAAAATATGTACTTTTCCAACCTTGATTATATGGCTTGATTCAGATAGAAAGGAAGGCTGACAGAAGCTTTATAGTGCTGAAGTTCACAGTCTGAAGATGAGGGAGAAAGGAGAGAATATCAGGGAGATAAGATAAGACACTATCCTTGCAAGTATAACTTTTTTGTGTCTCCCTGGCAGCAGAGTTTGTCCTTTCACCCAGTGGCGGCCCATCCATTAGGGGCGCCTGGGCTCCGTCCCCTCTCTCCATGCCACCCCCTACATGTATAATGGATAGATTTATGCATAGCATGAATCTATCCATGGCCGTCGTGGCCACCCCAAATTCAGGCATCCAGCCCCTTTCAGGGCGATGGGTGCCTGAATTACAGCGGCGTTTTTTTTTTTTTTGAAGCACCTGATTAGAGGCTCTGATAGTCTTCAAAATAGGGTGGGCTCGGAGCGCAGACAATTGTGCCATGAGGCCACCCAGGTGTTACAACAGTGAATGAATATTCGCTGTTGTAACACTGATCCTCAATCCGGTCAAACAGAGACCTGTTTTCCGGTTGGCCGAAAAGAAGAGTCCCAATTGGCTGCCGAGGGAGATGAAGGAAACGGAAGCTGCTGATGCCCGTGGATGGCAGGGAAAGGGAGAGCCGTCGCCACCGCCGAGAAGCAAGGGAAGCCACCGGTGAAAGGCTGCATAGATCCGCCTGCCGATCAACCAACCAACTGCTGGGGGGGGGGGGGAGTGGGGATGGTACTGTTTGCTACCCCCCTAAAAGAAATTACCACGTCTGCCACTGCTGTATCTTCTCCTGCTTTTCTTTTCACCCTTTCCCTAACCTGTGTTCCCTCCACACAGTCTGGGTCATTCATTATGCTTTCTTCTCCGTTCAGCAACAGTTAAGCTCCGTTCACACCATGACGTTCCGAATCACGGGCAGAATCGCCACGATTCTGCCCGCGATTCCGAATCACTGTAAATGCGGGACGCACTTGTTACTTTCAATGGCACTCCAATCATTGCGCGATTTTGCACGTGATTCGTCAGGCGACGATTGCGGCACAATCGCCCTGCAATGGGGTTGCCAAGCATGCCTCGTGTTTTGCGGCTAATCTGATTCCGCTTGCGATCAGAAACTTCATGATGTGAACAGAGCCTTAATCTTAAATCTGTCAGCTAATTGGCCTCTAGTGGCTCTAATTTTATACACAGTGCCAAAAATAAACATAAATTGAGCATGTGCAGAGCAGGGTGAGACAGCACATTACTGGATTTTAGACATTATAGGCACTTATTTGTATTGTTTTACAGTAATTCCCCTTGACAATGACTTCTAAAAAGACAGGAAAACCTTTGTTATCAAGTGTAACCATCTAGTTCATGGACTGAAGCCTCGTACACATGACCCAGAAACTCGACGGGCGAAACACATCGTTTTGCTCGTCGAGTTCCTTGTTAGGCTGTTGAGGATCTCGGCGAGCCAAATTTCCCAATTCCCATTGAGGAAAAAGAAGACATGCTCTTTTTTTGGCTCGACGAGATCCTCAACAGTTTCCTCGTCGAAAAGTGTACACACAACCGGTTTCCTCTGCAAAAAAAAAAAACAGCAACTTTCTTGCTGTTTTTTGCCGAGAAACTCGGTCGTGTGTACGAGGCCCGAGATACTGGCTCAGAGAGGACACAATCATGTACAGTGGAACCTCGGATTACGAGCATAATCCGCTCCAGGAGAATGCTCGTAATCCAAAGTACTCGCATATCAAAGCGAGTTTCCCCATTGAAGTCAATGGAAACGGAAATAATTTGTTCCGTATTGACTTTAATGGCATGCAATACTACATGCGGCCAGAGGTGTGGGGGGGGGCTGGGAGCCTGGGAAGCGCTTCGTATTGCGAAATGCTCGATAACCACGTTACTCGCAATCCGAGGTTCCACTGTAAATCCTAGTCTCTGTGCAGTTCTTGGCTTTGTTTACAAATGTAGGACACAGATTGGCCCCTGCTGCTGCCTCTCACTTTGTGACTTGCTACAAAGTTACAATGTTTAAGTATGAAAACAATGACAGAAGAAGGAAATGCTTCCTATTGCCTGCAGAGGACTGATAAAATCATCTCCGCTTAGGAAAGGTCCTGACTGGAGCTCAGGGATAGCTTTTTATTGATAAAGGGTGCATCTTTCCAGAAAAAATATAATGTTGCTGTATATTGTGACCTGTCAGGAATGTATTCATGCAAACTTTAGCTAAAACTAAAAACAGAAGAATCAACACAGGGGCATAACTTACAGTTAGTATGTCTCCCTTGTGCTGATTCTTCAGCTTTCAGTAGAAATTTTCATCTTTCCTACCCCCCAATCTTCCAGTGTGGCGAGGGTTAATAAAGCTACAAGGTCGTCAGGAGCATCAAGACAGCTTAACTATGCCCATACTTTTTTGCCCAATGTGCCATTCACAGAAGCCGTACTATGAAAAGATGAAGATTTCTACTGAAAGAATGAGGACAAGGAACACATCATACTAACTACTGTAAAGTTTTGTCCCTTGTGCTGATTTTTCTGTTTTTAGTTTTATATAAATTTAGGCTTTAATGAAAACCTCCATCATGCATAAATACACAGTGCATATTCATTGCAGATTTACTCCAAATGCTTTTACATTTACCGTAGTCACCATTTGGGATATTCATCAACATTACATTTACCATCACCCATGTCACCCAAGAGCTGGTGTAATGAGGAGACATTAAAGCGGAACTTCACTTTCTCAATCGATATTGACTATTTTTAATTCTTATGCGACTAGCATTAGTAAATAGAAGGGGAAGTATATCATATTTACTTGTTTTAGCCTTTTTTAACATTTCTTCAGTTACTTCTTAGGCAAATGATATCATACATCACAGAAGTCTTAGGGAGGGAGTGGGGGGGAGGGGGTTCTCAGCTGAGCACACCTCCCTACTTGCATGTCTGAGCTACGGGCAGATGGATTCCAGGAAGTAAATGCTACACAAATTATCTGCCCTTACACAAGATGGCCCCAGCCAGAAATGCTAGGGGCTGTTTTTTAAAGTGATTCTCCACAGAATAGCATGAAGACATGGATGGATGGTTTTGGGAGTTTTCTTTGAATATAAAAAATGAATTAAATAGCATTTTTGGTTGGTGGTGCTCAGATGCAGTGTAGTTCCGCTTTAAACTCCCTGGCGGTATGATTATTTCAGAAAAAAGGTGCTAAAAGCGGTACCGTTATTTGCAAGGAAATTTGGCGTTTTATACTGTAGGCCTGTAATTCTTAGGAATAACTCACTTAAATCTGACCAAACAAGAGTCTAGTAGGCAACCCGGGTATGAATTTTTTTTAAAAACAAAATGATAAATTATAATATAATAAATAACTATAAATAATTATAAAAAATAATAATATAATTATAATAAAAATTATTCAATGATGTAATCAACTCAAAATCACAATTTTTTTTTTACATACAGTACTGTAATCTATAAGATTACAGTATACTGTATGTAAGGTGTTTGTTTACCTTTTTGAATTTGGCGCCGTTCTCCGCTCCCGTGCGTCGTAACGTCGCAGGGAACGGAGATCGGCGGCACACAGAGGCACTGTGTGAATCGAGCGAGGTCACACAGCGCGGTGGCATCGCTGTATCCAGGGAAAAGGTAAGTAAACCAAGCCTGTGGATTCAGCGAGGCGAGCCCGAGTCTGACTCGGGGTTACCGATCGTAGCCCAAAAATCTCACCCCGAGTCTGACTCGGGAATACCGCCAGGGGGGTTAAAGGGGTTGTAAAGGTACAATATTTTTCCCCCTAAACAGCTTCCTTTACCTTAGTGCAGTCCTCCTTCACTTACCTCATTCTTCGATTTACTTTTAAATGTCCTTATTTCTTCTGAGAAATCCTCATTTCCTGTTCTTCTGTCTGTAACTCCACACAGTAATGTGAGGCTATCTCCCTGGTGTGGAGTGCCGTGCTTGCCCCCTACCTTGGACTACAGGAGAGTCAGGATGCTCTCTACGTTGCAGATAGAGAAAAGAGCTGTGTGTTAGGGGGCATCCTGCAACGTAGAGAGCATCCTGACTCTCCTGTAGTCCAAGGGAGGGGGCGAGCACGACACTCCACACCAGGGAGAAAGCCTTGCATTACTGTGTGGAGTTACAGACAGAAGAACAGGAAATTAGGATTTCTCAGAAGAAATAAGGACATTTAAAAGCAAAATCGAAGGATGAGGTAAGTGAAGGAGGACTGCACTAAGGTAAAGGAAGCTATTTAGGGGGAACAAATTGTACCTTTACAACACCTTTAAGATGCAATGGGGTTTATTTGCTAAAACTGAAAAGTGCAAAATCTGGTGAAGCTCTGCATAGAAACCAATCAGCTTCCAAGTATTTTTGTCAAAGTTTAACTAAACAAGCTGAAGTTAGAAGCTGATTGGCTAAAACACACAGCTTCACCAGATTTTGCACTCTCCAGTTTTAGTAAATCAACCCCAATGTTTTTCTAAACTGAATTAGGTGCCTTCTCAGCAGAGAAGAGAGATTTGCTGAAACAGCTTCTAGCGTCTTTGATTTCTGCACTGCCACCATGAGTAAACCCCCTTACTTCATCCTGCTGATTTTTTTTTCCACTTCCCAAGAAGAAACTACTGTATTTATTGGAGTATAACACTCACTTTTTTACCCTGAAAATAGAGGGTAAACTGTGCCTGCATGTTATACGCAGGGGGCTGTGGAAAGTTTTTTTTCTGAAACGTCCCTATTAAAGTTAGGGTGCTTGTTATACCTGTGCCTGTGTGTGTGTTATACGCCGATAAATACGGTAAGTAGTTTTTTTATGTTTTCTTTAGCATAGTTATGAAATAAAAATAAAAGTAAAAACAATGTTTTTATGGCAAATGTAAATATTGTATATTGGAAATAATAAAAACACTTGCAGAATTTGGTCCAATCCAAAAGTTTTCTTGCTGTATGTATCTTACGTTTTCATAAACTCCCTTGTTTCGCAAAACCTACAAAGAACATATTTAATTAAAGAATAAAGCTGGCAAAAAACAATATATTCTATAATTTTTTTGTTACGAGTATTACAAAAACACAAAAACACCAGTCAAATATTTTTTTTTAGTTTCTAATGGCAGAACTCCGATATCCAAGTATATGCCATTAGTTTCTGTTTCTAATGCAGGGAGAGCTGCCGATATGAAAATGATCTGATTCGCTAAACCAGCCATTCTCAACCATGGTCCTGTGGAACGCTAATTGTCCCCCAGAGTTTGCTAGGGTTTCCTTGAGCTGTGGAAAAACTACCTTCCATCTGATAGTGACTGCAAGGTTATCGGTCCAATGCCACTTGGCAGAGCCAGCAGTATGAATACAATGATCATTTTAGCTGTTTGTAAGGGTGGCATTCTAACAGCCACTTCAAGGGGGGTATTTTTCCCACTGACAACCAATGTAAAAGGCATTCTTCCCACTGCCTCCTGAAGGATTTTTTTTACAGAGGTTCCCTGAGACCTGAAAAATATTTCAAGGGTTCCTCTGGAGTAAGAAGGTCGAGAACGGTTGCTATACCCGCACATCTGCTTTCCTTTTGAAATTTAACCAGTCACAGATTTGGATCATTCAAAGCTAAGCATATAAAAAAAATGCATAAGCAGAGATTTCCTTCAGGTTGCTGAACTGATATGCAAAGTATTAACTTTTCCTGTTAAGTTCACCATACATGTTACAATCTGAATATACCAAAAATGATCTGATACGAGGACCTACCTAAACTATCCAATCAATTTGCAACAATCAGGCAGCCCTTGTGCTACATAGTTGTTGGTAGATTTAAAGAAGATTGTACAGGTAGATTGTAAGACCTCATTTACACAGGATTTTTTTTCCTCCCCTGAACACCGTTGCTCCTAGCAGGAAAAAGCAGCTTTAAAAAAACACAACCAAAGCCACGTTTTGCACAAACGTTTAGGCACGCTTAGATGTGTACGGGCGTTTCAAGCGTTTCAATGTTTATGGATTTTATTGGCCAGAATATAAATTTATTCTGGCCATTGGAGTGAATGACTGCTCAAGCGCTAAACACATTTATATTTTTTTCTGACAAAAGCTCCTCTCCTGAAAACGCTGGTGATGGCTTTTTTGCAGCCTGTAAACACCTATGTGTGCATGGCCACATAGGCCAACGAAGAGGTGCGTTTACAGGTCAAGCACCTGTAAAAGTGCAATTTTTTATGACCTGTGTCCATGAGGCCTAAGCTGTGTGTTGAGCTTTGTGGTGAAACTTGACGCACTCCTCCTCTGCCCCTTTTTTGGTCAGTGAAGCTATCATCAAATTAAAAACCACTAGGGGGGACAATAGACAAGATAGGATCAAGCTCAACTGCTACAGTAAAAGTTGCATATTGCTTATATCCGGTATCCATTTTGATATGACATATTCCACTGCAAGGAACCTCTGATTATGTTTTTAATCATATGCTCAGTTCTAACTACTAATGATTGAGCCAAGTTTACAATAAAAATGACCTCCCCAAGAGGTATAGAAGGCTCTCTTTCAGTGCCTCCTGACATATGTTGCAGCCAAGGTTTGATTCACTCCCCTGCCTTCCTACAAATTGTTGCTCATTGCCTGAGTAGCCAATTGTCAGTCCCTAGCACTGTTATATGGTGGATATGGTGGATGCAGTACAGTACACCTAGCAGAATGCAAGTATTTTTCATAAGTTCTTTGCTGCAGTTAGGACTGGAGTGGTAAAAGGGAGTTCGGAAGGAAAGGAAAGGTACAACAATGTTGATTCCCTTTAGGAGCACTTTAAAGCCCCGTACACACGGCAGGAAAACTGCCAAGAGAGCTTTTGGCCGGGAAAACAGGACGTGTGTATGCTTCCTCGCAGTTTTCCCGACAGCCGGCGGGAAAATAGAGAACCTGCTCTCTATTTTCCCGTCGGGATTCCCAGCATTTTTTTTTCCCCGCCAGATTTACTAATACTTTCCTATGGGAAACACTGCAAAGCAGTGCCGATGGAGCATACACACGGCCGGGATTCCCGGCCAAAGATCTCATGGCAGTTTTCCTGCTGGGTTCTCGGCTTTCCCGGCGAAGAGTGTATCTGTGGAATTTGTACCCATTTAGTCAATAAATCAAGTTTGAGGTCTGACATTGGAATGGAAGACCTAGCTCTCAATAAGCTACTAACTCAAGGTGTTGAAAAGGGTAGAGGTCAGGGCTCTGGGCAAACCACTTGTGTGCCTCCACACCAAATTCCTGAAAGCATGTCTTTAGGGACCTGGATTTATGCACGGGGTACAGTAATGATACCTCAGAGAAGAGCTTTCTCCAAACTGTTTCCACAAAGTTGAAAGTGAACAACTCTCTAAAATGTCTATGTTTGTTGTAGCATTAACAGTGCCCTTCGCTGGAAACACCTGAACCATCATTTGGAGGGGTGTTCAAATGCTGCTGGTGTATCTCCATACAAAAAGCTTAGCCAAATATTAATAACAATAATTATAAGAATACAACAACAATTATAAAACATACATTTACCTCTACTGGGAACAGTGGGATTGATTTACTAAAACTGGAGAGTGTAAAACTTGGTGCAGCTGTGCTTAGTAACCAATCAGCTTCTAACTTCAAATTATTGCAAAGTCTTGTTCTTTTTTCTCTAAAAATAACAAACATGTCTATATTTACCTGTTCTGTATAGTAGTTTTGCACATAGCAGCCCAGATCCTCATTTTCTCAGGTCCCTCTTTGGCTCTCCTGGCCCCTCCCTCCTGATGAGTGCTCCCACAGCAATCAGCTTGCTATGGGGGCACCCAAACCTAGTCACAGCTCCTTGTGTCCATTCAGACACAGAGCCCAGATTCGGCCCTGCCCCTCTCTCACCTGATTGGCTAACCAACTTTAATTGACAGCAGCGGGAGCCAATGGCACTGCTGTTGTATCTCAGCCAATCAGGAGGAGTCTCGGACAGCCGAGGAACTTGTGGACATCGCTGGAGAGAGATGGGGCTGAGGCAAGTATTAGGGATGCTGGAGGGCAGCTTCTGCACACAGAAGTTTTTTTTTTATCTTAAAGCAGAGAATGCATTAAGATAAAAAAACTTCTGACTTTACAACCACTTTCAACTTGTTAAATTAAAGTGGTTGTAAAGGCAGAATGCATTGGTTTCCGCTGCTGTCAATCAAAGTCAGTCAGCCAATGAGGAGAGAAAGGGGGGCGGGCCACAGCTCCATGTTTGAATGGACACAGGGAGCTGTTACTGAAACTCAACAGGAGGGACGACCAGCCGAAGAAGAGGAGGGTCTGGGATGCTCTGTGCAAATCCACTGCAACAGAACATGTTTTTTATTTTTAACTAAAGAAAAACAAGACTTTTTACAATAACATTAAGCTTTGACAAAAAAACAAAAACTGGAAGCTGATTGGCTTCTATGCACAGATGCACCAGACTTTGCACTCTCCAGGTTTAGTAAATCAATCCCACAGCCTGTAAAGGACACTAGTCAGTGCTTACTAAAGAGTGCTTATTATACATGTGTTCCTGTAATAAATGAGCCAGATTCCCCATAGATGTTTTGTATGCAACTGAGCGTGATGTGCATTTCATTTTGGATAGAGCAAGGGAGGGTTAAAACCCCTGTCAGATTTTTTGCCATCTGTTTTCTACTGCAGAGATTTCCCTTTACTTCCTGTCTCATAGCTAAACAGGAAGTGAGAGGAAATCCCTCCAAATTAAGGGAATCTCTTGGGAACCCCAAGTCCCCTGAACTAGTTTCCCGACTGGAAGATTTCCCCTCTAATACTTTTCTGGGGACAACATAGAATTTAGGATTTTCTTTTACTTTCACTTTCAATGATAACGGTAAACAGGACAAATAGCGAGAGAGAATCTCCCTAATGGGGGGACAGACAACAATACAATTGACAAGTTTCCCAATCCCTCTCCACTCTATCTAAAGGCAAAAAAAAATGTTTTGCCTTTAGTTATACTTGAACCTGTTTCCAGGTGGTAGGCCTTGTTCTACAGTGCAAAGGTGCTATATAACGCTAATGTAATATTCATTTATTGCAATGCCAACAAGTGTTTTTTGCTTGAATTACGTACAGATTCTACAGTTTCATGTTGAGAAAATCCAACAGGTGCAATACCATAGATGGATACAGTCAGGATTGTAATGAGTAGATGTACAACTGTAATCCAGTAAGTGAAGAACGGCCTGAAAAGAACACAATATTTATCACATTATCTATAGATAAAAAGAAAAGTGCAATATCCTATTCCTCTTGAGGCATAAATATAGAGCTTATTTTTTACAGTAATATATATTAATTATGAACAACGTACAACGTATCACAGATCTACCACATAACTGACATATTTTTCATTCTATAATAAAGCATGCAATAAACATGTTGATTAAAGCGGTAGTAAAGTCCACTTGTTTATTTATATTTTATACCTACAGGTAAGCCTATAATAAGACTTACCTGTAGGTACAAATATCTCCTAAACGTTCCCCCGTTAAGGGCAGCAGTCCCCAACGTTGTGTGTGGGATTGAAGGTATTGCAGCTCGGCAATTCAAACAGGGCTGAGCCCGTGAATCCAGGAGAAAGACCCAGTGAAGATGGGAACCCTGTCAGTGTTGACACCGCGCCGATGGAGCACTTTGCTTTAAAGGGGTTGTAAAGGTAATTTTTTTTCCCTAAATAGCTTCCTTTACCTTAGTGCAGTCCTCTTTCACTTACCTCATCTTTCCATTTTGCTTTTAACTGTCCTTATTTCTTCTGAGAAATCCTCACTTCCTGTTCTTATGTCTGTAACTCCACACAGTAATGCAAGGCTTTCTCCCTGGTGTGGAGTGTCGTGCTCGCCTCCTCCCTTGGACTACAAGAGAGTCAGGACACCCTCTACGTTACAGATAGAGAAAGAAGCTGTGTGTTAGTGGGCATCCTGACTCTTCTGTAGTCCAAGGGAGGGGACGAGCACGACACTCCACACCAGGGAGAAAGCCTTGCATTACTGTGTGGAGTTACAGACAGAAGTACAGGAAGTGAGGATTTCTTAGAAGAAATAAGGACATATAAAAGCAAAATCAAAGCATAAGGTAAGTGAAGGAGGACTGCACTATGGTAAAGAAAGCTATTTAGGAAAAAATAATTGTACCTTTACAACTCCTTTAAGGTAAGTATTTCATAATCTGCTAGTATGCAATGCATACTAGAACATTATGCTCTAAACTTGCAGGGAGAAAATATATATATTTTTTTTCAGTTTACTACCACTTTAAACAAAACTAAAATGAAATAAATTACCACCAAGGCCAAGTTATAAACAAAATGTACAAATAACTGTTTCCTATTTAGTTAGTACGTTGACTTGTACATACCGGTGGTCATCCATGTCTTCTATTTGTCTTTTTACATAGCTGTCTATCCTTTTACGATATGTTCTGTTTGTTAATCTTCCCACCATTCCAAGACCATATGGCCTTTTTTCTTTTGCAAACAGCTTCTTTACCGGCACAGTTATACGCTGGCCTCTCTTTTGAGGACTGACGGTGACTACTTCCTGACAAAGTCTTATTTTTGGCTGTACAAGGTGTCCTTCTTTTACTTTACGCCAACCTCTCTCCAGTGGCCTGGAATAAGACAGAATTTTTTAATAGGCAGATGAAAGACTCCACGTAGCCACATTTATTTATTGTTTTTTATAGTTATCTAAAGTATTGGTCAACAGCTTCACTGCCACTACAAATTCCATTATTGGCAGGTGTTCTATCTGGTAGGTACTAAGTCAACGCCTGTCAATGATTTTAGCGGTCTTGAAATGTGTGTAAGATATAGGGAAAAAAGAGTAGAAAGTGTAGGAGGATAGGACACACTTTTGAAGGGCACAATTGTGTTGGAAATGTGACAGATGCCGCGTACACACGATCGGAATTTACGATGAAAAAAGTCAGATGGACCTTTTCCATCGGAAATTCCTATTGTGTGTGGGCCCCATCAGACTTTTTTCTGTCGGTGTTTAGAAATAGAACATGTTTTATTTTTTTCCGATGGAAAAAAACGATAGGAAATTCCTATCGTCTGTGTGCACCTCGCATGCTCAAAATCTAATTTAAGGCATGCTCGGAAGCATTGAACTTAATTTTTCTCGGCTTGTCGTAGTGTTTTACGCCACCGCGTTATGGACGGTCAGAATTTAGTGTGTATGCAAGACAGCTTTAACGGGGCATCAGTCTGACTGCTATAAACGAGTGTCTCAGTGTGTGTGTGCATGCACTGGATGATAGCCAAGAGGAAGATAAGAAGACACACAGAGGGATAATATAACACTGCTAAGGAGGGCGAGTGGGGGGGTGCAACATGGGAAAGGCAAGCAGACAAGAGAGAGGCAGATGAGCCAGCATAGTATAAATCTGTTTGTGGGCCAGAAGTTTTCAGTACTGCTGATAGTACACAGAAAAGGTTTTTCTGCAAAGGATAGAGGGGGGGAGGAACACAAACAGGTAGATAGGAGTATATTCATTAGGGCAGCCCATAGATGATTTCTTTTTTTACATTCAACCAACATGGATGAACGAAAAAGAAACTGACCCAAATGTGTGGATGGGGGAATCCTTCCTACTGAGCTATTGTAATCTGACAGCAGGGAGACTTCCCCGCCATCAGAATACACTGATCAGTGCTGCTGGCTAAAGCTGGCAGCACTGATCGACTGATAAAAATCCAACAGGGCGGTTGTACAGAATGAATTGGTAGATCAACTTCTATACAACCACCCTGCTCATACATGGATAACAATTTGTCCGGGTCCCTGCTGAACCTGATGAATTTCGATTCATGTATGGCCGGCTTAAGGGTCTAAAGCTAAAAATAAAAAGAACAGATTCCCCCATCCACGCAAGTGAGGTGAATAGGGGAGGTGGGGACGCCTTCACTGTCATAAAAAATACACTGATCAGCATTGCAGTCAATTGGCAATTTTTTTTCTAATGATCCTGTTCAATAGAAGTTGAACTACAGATCAACTTCTGCTGAATCGGGAGGGCTAATCCAATCCCTGCTGAACTGAAATTTAGATCTGTGCGTATCCACCTTAGGGGTGTAATGCTTGTTGGGTGCAAAAAAGCCTCCAGCGCGATTTCGTTTTTATAGGATATAGGACAGGGCTCAAAATTTCAAGTCCTTAGCTACTAGCCAGGCCTTAAGGGTTACTCGCCACCAGTTGACCCAACCAATCCCTACCCTGCACCACCCCTAATTCCGCCCCTAAACACACCCTCATAAATTATCTATAGGAAATTACACTTACATGTTTTATGCAGAATTAAGTTACAAACTTTATCAGTGCAGCCACACCTGTGCCCACCATTGTAGCCTTTACTCACTGTGCCCACCATTGTAGCCTTTATTCACTGTGCCCACCATTGCAGCCTTTACTCACTGTGCCCACCATTGTAGCCTCTGCTCACTTGTGCAGAGGATCGCCCCATGGGAAGAGAAGCTGGGAGTGGGGGGGGCGTAGCGCGGGTACCGCCGGCATGCAGGGATTGAACGGCTCCCTATCAATCCCTGCATGCCGGCGGTACCCGCGCTCCCACCCCCCCCCCACTCCCAGCTCCTCGCCAGAAACAATTTTCCACTCGCAAAATGAGAGTAGGCGAGTGGAAAATGTGAGGGCTGATATAGGAAGTATAGTTATGTGTGCTAAAGGGGCCATCTCATTGCAGGCAAAGTAAGGTGAAGCTGAAGGTGTGATATACAGAATGGAAGTGCTGGTGATGCTTGTCCCCAGGAAACCCCATGTAAAAATAAAAGTGTCTCTTAAATCAGTTGTAAAGGCTATCCATTTTTTTTACCTTACTGCATTCCCAGCATTAAGGTTAAAAAGGCTCAGCATTTGTATGTCCCCCTTCCCCCCCAAAATACTTACCCGATCCAGCGCTGTGCCCATCTGTATTGGGTCCCTCCTTCCTCCCCACAGTCACATGACAGAGGCAGCAGGGGGAGCCATTGCCTTCTGCTGCTGTCATTCAAATCCTATGAGGAGAGAGCGGGTCAAGCCACGCTGTCTGTCTGTGGATGCACACAGCCCTGTTTCCTATGGTGGCACAGAGAAGAGAAGGAGCCCAGAGCGCTGGCGGGGGACCCCAGAAGAGGAGGTTTGGTTCTGCTTTGTGCAATACCATTGCATAGAGCAGGTAAGTATAACATGTTTATTATTAAAAAAAAGTAATTTTTTACAACCGCTTTAAGTTTAATATTATATAGGATATACTGAATATAGATAAAAACAACACATTGGTGGTTATTTACTAAAGGCAAATCCACTTTGCACTACAAGTGCAAACTACGGGACAGATCCGCAGAGAGAGTATACGCCGGCGTACTTTCAAATTTCCCGCGTCATATCTTTAGTTTGAATCCTCAAACCAAGATACGACGGCATCTGGGTTAGATCCGACAGGCGTACGGCTTCGTACGCCTTCGGATCTTAGATGCAATACTTCGGCGTCCGCTGGGTGGAGTTCGCGTTGTTTTCCGCGTCGGGTATGCAAATTAGCTATTTCCGACAATCCACAAACGTTCATTCGACGTGGGGACGCGCTTCATTTAAATAAAACACGCCCCCTAATCGCCGATTTGAATTCCGCCGCCAGAGATAGACTACGCCGTCGTAACTTGCGGCGCAAAATCTTTAAGGATTCGAAGATAACACAAGTAAGTTACGGCGGCGTAGCGTATCTCTGATACGCTGCGCCGGGGCAGATCTTTGTGGATCTGCCCCAATAAGTGCAAAGTGCACTTGAAATTACAATGAAAGTACACTTGGAAGTGCAGTTGTTGTAAATATGAGGGGTAGATCTAAAATGAGGGGAAGCTCTGCTGAATTTATCATCCAATCATGTGCACACTAAAATGCTGTTTTTTATTGCCCTTGCATGTCCCCCTCGGATCTACAGTGACTGCATTTCCGAGTGCACTTTCAGTGCAATTTCATGTGCACTTTGCACTTTTAAGTGCAAAGTGGATTTGCCTTTCGTAAATAACCCCCATTGTGTACTTAAAGGTGGGGTATGCCAGTGAAGGGGGAAATTACTGTTTAGTTTCTGTAAATTAAATGACCACCTACAGCATTAAATGACTTTTTTCTAATTCACTTTTGTCCAAGGCACTCCCTGTATGTTCCTCAGCATCTTCTTCTTTTTCTGTATTATCGGCCTCTTTGATGGCTGCCTCTGAAGGAGATTCAAACACTTCATCAGGGTAACTAGACATATCTTCATGAAGAGCACCTTCCTGTTTATAAAACAGCATATTTATAAAACAGAGCAAAAATACAAATATTTAATAAAACTGATAAATGCAGAAGGAAGAGAAATATTTTGACTTTTCTTGCATATTCAAATTCAATTAACCGCAATTTTTTTTATTTTTACACACATGTTTAAAATCTGCATTTTTTTTTAGCTTTAAACCCCCAAGCATTATACATTTTCTGAAACACAGGGGCCCTAGAGAATAAAATGGTGGCTGTTTTTTATCTCGCACATTATTTGTGTCGACATATATCAAGAAGAATGTTTAAATAAATGTTAGTGCATACAAAAACAATACAATACCAATACAATATAATAATGTGGTAAAATATTAAATAGATACCAAACATGTCAAGATTTTAAAATGTAAAAGGGAATGTATTAAAGGGTCACTAAAGGAAAACATTTTTTTTTGCTGAAATGACTGTTTACAGGGTATAGAGACATAAAAGTTAACTGATTCCTTTAAAAAATGATTAAAAATTGATTAAATTCTAAAATATAATGTGCCTCTAGTTTCACTTTCGGTTTTAAACTGGTTTCATTTTTATGTGAAGTAAAGAGACCCACAGAACAAAAACAAACAAATCCAGGGCAGTGTTTTGTTTTTAAAATGAATCTGATTGGTTCTGAGGAGTTTTAGACACACAGTAATGACAGCTTAGACCACCGTGAAAATCTCCCAGTATGATGGTTATAAGGAGCCAGACAACCAGGAAGTGTGGAGATCACAGCAGAATTACAGCAACTTCAAAGCAAAAACGAACAATAAGGACATGAAACCAGTACTGCAGTAAGGTAAAGGAAGCTATTTAGCTAAAAAAAAAAAATCCTTTAGTGATCCTTTAGGGTAAAAAAATATTTAGGCTTTAGAACTACTTTAAAGTGGTTGTAAACCCTCCCTCCTTCATTTTACCTATAGGTAAGCCTAGAATAAGGCTTACCTATAGGTAGTGGAAATATTTCACTTGTAGTGCACCGATGATGTAATCGGCGCATGCAATGGTAAGAAATGAACCTCCATGCTGTTTCTTCCCTAGCATGTGCGGTTACTGACGGCTCCGTCACGCGGCTCCGGCCAATCAAAGAGCCGGAGTCCGTGTCCCCGGAAGGAAGAGGGCCGAGAAGATGGATGCAGCCTGCACAGGGGACAACGCTGGATTTGTTTGCAGGTAAGTGTCACATATAGAGCTAGTATGTGATGCATACTAGCCCATTATGCTTTTAATTTGCAGGGTTTGCAGGGAGCAAAAGAGGAAGTAAAACCCATCAGGGTTTACTTCCTCTTTAAAGCTGGTTTTACATTGGTGACAGCATCAGTGTGTGGTCATTCATTTCTACTTGATAAAATTATATCTGGAGATGTTTTATTTATGAATGGTTTAGAGAATAACCCCTGTTTTCCATACTTCAACAAAGAAATATTATTATTCTTACCGGTTTTGTAAAATGATAAAGACTGCGGATTGAATTATAAAGGTAATGCATAAAACCAAAAAAATACATAACTAGTGTAGTAAGTAATGTGTGATATCATTTTTTTATTGTTTTCTTCTAAATGATCAGAACTTGTACCTGTATTAAATTAAGAAGTGTCCTCCCTACAAGAGCACTGATGGTCTTTATCAACAAAGCCAACGCCAATGAGAATAAAGATATGGGTCCAATTGAGTGTTGCATTTTTTCACACTTCTGTGTTGCTACTTTACTACTTCTTTACAACTGAAATGACAAGGAAATAATAGTTCTCACCCTTGCGAAAAATGATGTGTCCAATTCATCAGGAAAATCCATGGTGTCTTCTTCTAGAAAACTAACTGGAGTGAAGCTTCGTCTATGTATCCTTCGTAAAGTACTTTCCTTTATCGATCGACCCTACAATGAAAGGTTAGCATGTTTGTTAGTGTTTATACACTTCCCATCCTCTCCTTTATGGAGGCAGGTGTGCTGTTACTAGAAATATAGCTTCATCATCTTCTGACAAATATATAGTACACTGCAGTACACCTCTAATATTATCCAAACGAATTTCATTGTCCAAGGTCAGGCCACCCTAAAATTATTATTTCAGTAATATGTGGTGAATTGAGTAATTTGATGGCTTTTTTTTATCCCTTGTAGACTCAAGCAGTGAGATCCCCCGTCATAGTTTCAGAACCTCTGCCCATTCTCCACTTGCATACTTCACACTAAATTATAAATCCAAGATTTAGGAGCCACATCACTTAAAAGAGAAGTATGAAGACTTAAAAAAAAAAAAACCCTTATACACACCTAGGTGGATGCAGCATCAATCTGATGCTGCATCTGTCTCCCGCTGCCTCTACACTGAGAACTGAGTGATCAAACGTAGCCGATTGTTTATTTCTGCCCTCCACTCTGAGCAGAAAGCAGTAACTGTGAGTTGGTGGCTCTCTGCTCTGGTCCTCCGATGCTCACTGGAGCATTTAGCTGGGGAGGGAGCAGCTGGCTCAGTCTTCCAGTGGCGCAAAGTCAGGATCATTCCCTAGCCTAGACCAGGTGAGTGACGACAGCCGACAGCGGGCTTTAGCCCACTGTCCAGTGAAAAGAGGTCACAGGAGTGCAGAACTCCTGTGCACCATAGGAGAAGTAGGGCCAAACAAGCTTTGGCCTTACTTCTCCTTTAAAGAAACACAGAAGCACCTGATGCCTTAAAGTTGAACTCTATACAAAACTACTTTGGTTTGGGTTTAATGTGGCAGGGTTCAAGAAATTTTCAACTTTCATTTATCTTGGGATTTGGTTTGTGAGATTTCCACCCTCACCCTGCACAGCGAAAAATATTTTAGATAAGCATCTAGTGTCATCCACTCCAGAATATAGAATGCAAAAAATGCTGTATAACTAGCTCCCCAACGGATGCTTAATAAGAAGATATCGAAAGTGGATAAAGAAAATGTTCTTCTGCACTGTGCTGGAACACCTTCTCATGAAACTTAGGGTATTCAGAATTTCCCAGGATCTTGCCAAAAGGATGGTCTAGTCACCCAGTACAGTAAGGAAGCTGGAGTAAAGTATTTTTTTTTTTACTACAAGGTTTTAGCAGAGATTGGGGGGCATGGATTAAAAAAGCAGATCTTGCTTGGTAGTGTAAGCTCGCTTTTAGGCCTCATGTGCATTAGACTATGGGCCGGATTCAGATACATTGCAGTATCTGTCTGCGCGGCGTAACGTATCTCAGATACGGTACACCGCCGTAACTTAGGGCGCAAGTTCCGTATGCAGAAAGAACTTGCTCCCTTAGTTACGGCGGCGTAACGTATGTGTGTCGGCGTAAGCCCACCTAATTCGAATGGGGATGATGTGGGCGTGTTTTATGCAAATTCACTGTGACCCCACATATTTGACGGCATGCGCCGTTCGTGAAAAAATCCCAGTGCGCATGCTCGAAATTACGCCGCAAGTCATCATTGCTTTAGACATGAACGTAACTTACGTACAGCCCTATTTGCGAACGACTTACGCAAACGACGTAACATTTTCAAAACTCAACGCGTGAACGACGTCCATACTCAACATTGGCTACGCCTCATATAGCAGGGGTAACTTTACGCCGAAAAAAGCTTAACGTAAACAACGTAAAAAAATGCTCCGGCCGGACGTACGTTTCTGAATCGTCGTATCTACCTAATTAGCATATTCATCACGTAACTATACGGAAGCGCCACCTAGCGGCCAGCGTAAATATGCAGCCTAAGATACGACGGTGTAAGACACTTACGCCGGTCGGATCTTAGGGAAATCTATGCGTAACTGATTCTCTGAATCAGTCGCATAGTTACGACCACGCACACTCAGAGATACGATGGCGTATCCGGAGATACGCCGTTGTATCTCCTTTCTGAATCTGGCCCTATGTGTTTTCATGGACACATAGGCTATTATCAGCGTTTTTTTAAAGGGACTTTTTCTGGCTGGAAAAAAACACCAGAACAAGTGGGTTTTGAGCTGTAAAAACACTCTAAGGCCTCGTACACACGGCCGAGGAACTCGACGTGCCAAACACATCGAGTTCCTCGGCCAGTTCAGCACTGAAGCCGCCGAGGAGCTCGGCGGGACGAGAGCTCCCATAGAGCAACAAGGAAATAGAGAACATGTTCTCTATTTCCTCGCCGAGCTCCTCGTCGGCTTCCTCGGCCAAAAGTGTACACACGGCCGGGTTTCTCGGCAGAATTCAGCCAGAAACTCGGTCGGAAGCTGAATTCTGCCGAGGAAACTGGTCGTGTGTACGGGGCCTTACGTCAGTAAACGTGGTAAAACGCGGCTGACCAAAGTTTTTAAACATTTTAGATCCCATAGCTTATGTTTTCTTGATGAAAACCCTAAGGCCTCGTACACACGACCGAGAAACTCGACGGGCGAAACACATCGTTTTGCTCGTCGAGTTCCTTGTGAAGCCGACGAGAAACTCGACAAGCCAATTTTCTCCATTCCCATCAAGGAAATAGAGAACATGCTATCTTTTTGGCTCGTCGAGTCGCCGGTTTCCTCGGCAAAAAAATATCTCCCAGCAAGTTTCTTGCTGGTTTTTGCCGAGAAACTCGGTCGTGTGTACGAGGCCTGAGAAATACAACTCTACTGGTGTTTTTATAATGTCCAATGTGCATGAGCCCTAACAGGAGATACTGGAAGCTCAGCTGAAAGCAGAAGCCACAAAATTGCAATGGCATAGTACATGAAACCTACTTTTATACTAAATGACAGCTGAAATGCACTTAAGTAAAAGGAATTTTGTGATTTGAACAGCTTGACCAGCAATTACACAGGGATTGAACCCTAAGTGACAATGAGGGTGGTTGAGATGAGCCAACTTGACTTTACAGAAGTTTAATCTGCCGAAACACTGGACATGACTGGGAGCTACAAAGTGGATTGAGTGATCACTCCTCTGAGTTATTTAAAACAAATATACAGTATGTCGATATGCTTAATTATATTACACTTACCCAATACACTAAGACAAGGATATAATAAATGGGTAATAATGTATAACATTCCAAAAAGCACATCTTACTGCTATTATCTGAGATGCACAGAACTTGTGGAAATATCACAAAATGTCTTGGACCTTACCTTCACAAGTGCTGCTGCAGCTCTAAAGCTCATTTTTGCCACAGACTCTTTTTTCCGTCTCCGGGGAAATCGGCTGAATCCAGATCTTGAGCTGGTAAATGAGCAGAGAGAAGTTGCTCCTGGTGTAATAGGTGTATGTGGCATACTGTAGCCATCTATGTCTTCTACCATTCGAAAAGCGCGTCCTCGTGCCAGCGGATCAATAATCTGCATATATAGAAATGAATATCATTAATACCTATAATATAATAATCCTAACATTATCTGTAAATACAGCTCTGATAGCTATTCCTAATGAAAATAAAGGAATGAAGGTATGAAGGGATAAAGTAGTGGCCTCCCCTTATTACTTTATCCTATAGTGACGTGACAAAATACATTTATTTTATAAAATAGATAAAGGTGGCCATGCTTAAATGGGTACACAGAATGCACATTTGCCCAAGCATATTTTCATAGGTTGAATACCATATACATCATTGCGTAAATGGGTCCAGAGCAGAAATGATACAATTGCTCAGATCCATAAGGGGTATAAACATATGAGAGGAGTAAAACTAAAAGAAATGTGCATCTATAGTAGAGATGTACTGCATATTTGCATGTTTGCATACAGTACATGATTATTTTTATTTCATTTTCCCCCGACACACAGCAAAAGAAAACTAAAAAAAAAAAAGAACTCAGAAACATAAGCACTTGTATTTAAATGCATTCAATAATTGAGTTTTCCTGTAAAAATAAGTCTTGGTCCCATCGTCTTCTGGCTCCCAAACACCTGAAAGTGACTTCCATTTTTTATGATAACTGTTATAAATTGCCCTAGTTTTTTTCAAGTTTAAATTTTGGTTAACGCAAAAATGAATCAAAATGTATGTTGTCTATATACATAAACTATTATTATTTAAGAACGTAAATGTTTGAAAGTTTATATTCAAAGGGAAAGGCAGAATGTCAATACAGAGTGTGTGAATAATACCTTTTGCATATTAAACTGAGCTGATCCCACATAAAGAGGTGGTGGTGTTTCTGTACTTGTCAGAGATATGTTGTCTTGGCTAGGGAGGTCCATTTCTCGGATAACTTGTGGTTTCAACTTTCCATATCTCTGGCTGCAATGTCTAAGGCTCTTCCGCTGCCATTTATGAGACGAGTCGCTCTCTTTACTTACTCCAAACCAGTCAGCAGTGCCCCTAACAAAATACAAATTAGATACTAATCATAAAGTAGAAATTGAATTGTGGTAAAGATAATTTATTTTTACCTTCTCCTTGCGATGCCATTAAAAACTGTAGAACAGGAACCATGATACTATACAGAAGAATAAAAACTGATGCATATGTGAACACAATTATATACCATAGGCAGGAATGCATATATTATACTGTCATAATGAGAGAAAATTATAGTGAAAATAGCTAAATATGCAGTTCAAATACACACATGTATTGTTATTCTTAACAAACAGTAAAAATGCTTTAAAATAAAGACGTGTTCGCCTCTCTAGCTGCTTGTATTGTGAAGTAATTAATTCTCAAATTTCCTCAAAGATTACAACAAAAAACACTAAAGTCAGGTTTAAGTCAGCTTGTTTGGAAAAATCTGATGTGTTTACATTAAGGAATTGCAGGTTGTCACGTTCTGCTCTTATAAAACAAAAGTTAAGAATTGAACTTTGAAAATTGATTTCTCCACAAACCCTATAGCTACAGGGGTGAATTGGGCTTATTTCAAAGTGTTTAATTGCATGTCTACGAACAGGTTCACTTTAAGCCTAGTTTAGTCAGGGAGATCACTACTGCTACTTTAGCCTTATGCCGCGTACACACCATCACTTTATGTGATGAAAAAAAACAACGTTTTTAAAAACGTCACTTTAAATGAACGTGTGTGGGGGAAAACGTTGTTTTATGTCTTGTGAAAAACAACAAAAAAAATTGAAGCATGCTTCAATTTTATGTGTCGTTTTTAAAAACGTTGTTTTTTACTTCACAGAAATTGACCGTGTGTAGCAAAAAACAACGTTTAAAACGACGTTTTTAAACCCACGCATGCCCAGAAGCTACTTATGAAGCGAGCTTCAATGGAAAAAAGTGGTGAACGTAACCTCGCTTTGCTAGAGCATTGTGAAAAAACGATGGTGTGTAGGCAACTTCGTCTTTGAAAATTGAAGTTTAAAAAACGTTGTTTTTTACTTCACAGAAAATGATGTTTTTTTTCATTACATAAAGTGATGGTGTGTATGCGGCATTACTGTTTTCTGGGTTCAGCTTCCTATGGGCTGCGACTAAAATGTTGATTTAAAGAACAAACTAATTAAGGAACATAGGAATTTGGGAGTTTTATAACACTTGAGTCGAGACACTGGCAAACTAAAGAAAATACCTCTTTTCTACCCATCTTGCCTCGTGAGCAAGCAACTCCTAGGGCCAATAAACAGAAGTCCCTCAATGGACTTAAATATGCTGGGGTTGATTTACTAGAGGCACACATGAATTAAGGCATTCTAAAACTGTCAAAATGTTCAAAAGCTGTCCAGCTGAGGGGTTGGCAACAGCCATGGAGTGGTAAAAATGATGTAAAGACCAACAACAATAGAGTATCTGATGGAATCAACGCCTGAAATCAAGTCTAAAAGAAGAAACAGGCAATGCAAAAAGCAGGGGAAATACCTTGACCAAGAGAAAGGCACCAAAAACCAACCTAGTGTTAAAGAACATGACAGAAAAGCACCTCTCAGGGGAAATTAGTCCTGAGAAACCATGGGCCTTGCCCAGAGAAACTTCTTGGTTTGATGTTACTGCTTGATGGGTCAGATTTAGGGCCTGTGTTGATAGGCTTTTGCTTGCTTCAAACGAGTCTATACAGGTAGTGCAGAATTATTAGGCAAGTTGTATTTTTGAGGATTCATTTTATTATTGAACAACAACCATGTTCTCAATGAACCCAAAAAACTCATTAATATCAAAGCTGAATATTTTTGGAAGTAGTTTTTAGTTTGTTTTTAGTGTTAGCTATTTTAGGGGGATATCTGTGTGTGCAGGTGACTACTATTACTGTGCATAATTATTAGGCAAGTTAACAAAAAAAAAAATGTATACCCATTTCAATTATTTATTTTTACCAGTGAAACCAATATAACATCTCAACATTCACAAATATACATTTCTGACATTCAAAAACAAAACAAAAACAAATCAGTGACCAATATAGCCACCTTTCTTTGCATGGACACTCAAAAGCCTGCCATCCATGGATTCTGTCAGTGTTTTGATCTGTTCACCATCAACATTGCGTGCAGCAGCAACCACAGCCTCCCAGACACTGTTCATAGAGGTGTACTGTTTTCCCTCCTTGTAAATCTCACATTTGATGATGGACCACAGGTTCTCAATGGGGTTCAGATCAGGTGAACAAGGAGGCAATGTCATTAGTTTTTCTTCTTTTATACCCTTTCTTGCCAGCCACGCTGTGGAGTACTTGGACGCGTGTGATGGAGCATTGTTCTGCATGAAAATCATGTTTTTCTTGAAGGATGCAGACTTCTTCCAGTACCACTGCTTGAAGAAGGTGTCTTCCAGAAACTGGCAGTAGGACTGGGAGTTGCGCTTGACTCCATCCTCAACCCGAAAAGGCCCCACAAGCTCATCTTTGATGATACCAGCCCAAACCAGTACTCCACCTCCACCTTGCTGGCGTCTGAGTCGGACTGGAGCTCTCTGCCCTTTACCAATCCAGCCACGGGCCCATCCATCTGGCCCATCAAGACTCACTCTCATTTCATCAGTCCATAAAACCTTAGAAAAATCAGTCTTGAGATATTTCTTGGCCCAGTCTTGACGTTTCAGCTTGTGTGTCTTGTTCAGTGGTGGTCGTCTTTCAGCCTTTCTTACCTTGGCCATGTCTCTGAGTATTGCACACCTTGTGCTTTTGGGCACTCCAGTGATGTTGCAGCTCTGAAATATGGCCAAACTGGTGGCAAGTGGCATGTTGGCAGCTGCACGCTTGACTTTTCTCAGTTCATGGGCAGTTATTTTGCGCCTTGGTTTTTCCACACGCTTCTTGCGACCCTGTTGACTATTTTGAATGAAACGCTTGATTGTTCGATGATCACGCTTCAGAAGCTTTGCAATTTTAAGAGTGCTGCATCCCTCTGCAAGATATCTCACTATTTTTGACTTTTCTGAGCCTGTCAAGTCCTTCTTTTGATCCATTTTGCCAAAGGAAAGGAAGTTGCCTAATAATTATGCACACCTGATATAGGGTGTTGATGTCATTAGACCACACACCTTCTCATTACAGAGATGTACATCACCTAATATGCTTAATTGGTAGTAGGCTTTCGAGCCTATACAGCTTGGAGTAAGACAACATGCATAAAGAGGATGATGTGGTCAAAATACTCATTTGCCTAATAATTCTGCACTCCCTGTAGTGTTACAAAACCCATCTAAAGCAGGTCAAATATAGGACAGAAAAAGGTTAACTGCAGGTCAACAAACTCTGAATTATCTCAGAAGTGTCTCAAATTAATGTCAAACCTGTATCATCAACACAAGCCTGTTGACACAACACTTTACTCTTCCTTAGGTCAGACATTAAAGTGGTTCTAAAGGCTGAATTTTTTAATGCATAAAGGAAAAAAACTTTCTGTGTGCAATAGCCCGCCCCCCCCCCCCCCCCCCAGCCCCCCAATCCTTACCTGAGCTCCCTCCAATCCAGCGATGTACACGATAGCCTCGGCTGTCCCAGGACTCTCCCTCCTCATTGGCTCCCACTGCTGTCAATTATAGCACGTGAGCCAATAAGGAGAGAGCGAGTTGAGCGGGGCCGAGCCGCGGCTCTATGTGTCTTATAGAGTGAGCACGCAGTGGTGCCCCCAGGGCAAGCAGCTCTCTCTGGGGGCACCTGTCAAGGGGGAGGAGTCAGGAGCACTGATGGGGAACCGGAAAGAAGAGGATTGAAGCTTCACAGAGCAGGCAAGTATAACATGTTTGTTATAAAAATAAAAATAAGATTTAACCACTTGCCGACCAGCCACCGTCACTATACTGCAGCAGGTTGGCACAATCCTATGAATCACCGTAGGTGTACGTCAGCACCTTTAACCCCTTCCATACAGGGCATTTTCACCCCCTTCCTGTTCAGACCAATTTTTAGTTTTCAGCGCTGTTGCACTTTGAATGACAATTGCATGGTCATGTAACACTATACCCAAACTAAATCTTTATGTTAGAGCTTTCGCTTGGTGGTATTTGATAATCTCTGCGGTTTTTATTTTTTGCGCTATAAACAAAAGAAGAGCGACAATTTTTTTTAAAAACACAATATTTTTAACTTTTTTATTTAATAAATATCACAATTCTTTTTTAAAAAACTTTTTTTTCCTCAGTTTAGGCCGATACGTATTCTTCAACATATTTTTGGTAAAAAAAATCGCAATAATCGTATATTAATTGGTTTGCGCAAAAGTTATAGCGTCTACAATATAGGTGATAGATTTATGGCATTTTTATTTTATTAATGTTTTTACTAGTGTTGGCATTGCGGCGAACACATCGGACACTTTTGGCACGTTTTTGGGACCATTCACATTTATACAGCGATTAGTGCTATAAATATGCACTAATTACTGTGTAAATGTGACTGGCAGGGAAGGGGTTAACCACCAGGGGGCGCTGAAGGGGTTAAAATGTTCCCTAAAGTGTGTTCTAACTGTAGGGGGAGGGGACTCACAAGGGAAGGAGACCAATGTGTGTTCCTCTGTACTGTGAACACAGCATTGGTCTCCTCACCTTTGACAGGAGGTGATCCGTGTGTTTACACACACAGATCCACACTCCTGCCGTGATCACTGGCAATTGCGGGTGTTCGGCGGCAATCGCGGCTGCCGGGCACCCGTGCCGCGGGCGCGCGCGGACGCGCCCTAGATCGCCGGGAACAAAGGACATCATATTTTTTTTTTTTTTTTTTTAAAGTGTATTTTGTGCGTGTACTCGAGAGAGGAGCCGGACTGCAGGAGTTGGGAGTAGGCAGGCCTCCCCCAGAGGCAATCTGCCACCTTTCTCCATGCCCCGGGTGGCAATGGCAGGTGTGTGAGGGGGTCCTCCCACACAGCCCGCCCTACCTGCTCCGCTTTGAAGCCCAACGGGGCAGAGGGACTCCCTATAAGGGAGTGAGAGGATCTAGCCCGCTCAACCAGCCCCGTTAGTCCTTCGCCTCTCTTTTTAGAGACCGCGTGGTCAAAGTGCGTGATGTTAACCCAATTTCGAGTGCGTGTAAGTGTGGTGGTTTTTGTGGGAGGGGGGTGGGCGTACTAAGCGCAGGCTTACCTCGCATAGCACACCCACCGGGAGCCGGGCTGAGACCACCAAACTCAATTCACATGTAGCCGAGACCGGGATCCGAACCCCTAGCTGCAGAGGTGAATGGCTTGTCAGCGCAGTGCCAATCGCGTTGAGCCACCGCAGCTCCACCAAAGGACATCATATGACGTCCACCCGGATTGAGGGAGGGTTCCTGCCGGCGTCATTTTACAATGCGCCGGTAAGGAAGGGGTTAAGGGCGATGAACCGCCAGCCACCCGCGATCACGGGCACAAGAGCCAGAACGGGGATGTGTGTGTGTGAACCCCGTTCTGAAAGTAGAGGAGGGACAAATCGTCTGTTCCTTCTAATCAGGAAGAGCAATCGGTCCATTCCCCCAGTGAGTCCCATCCCCCCACAGTTGATCACCCCCTAGTGTTAACCCCTTTCCTGCCAGTGACATTTATAAAGTAATCAGTGCATTTTTATAGCACTGATCGCTGTATAAATGACAATGGTCCCAAAATAGTGTCGAAATTGGCTCTTTCTTTGTTTATAGTGCAAAAAAAAAAAACACAGAGGTAATCAAATACCACCAAAACAAAGCTCTATTTGTGGGAAAAAAGGACGTACATTTTGTTTGGGTACAGCGTTGAAGGACTGCGCAATTGTCAGTTAAAGCACATAGTGCCTTATTGCAAAAAAACGGCCTGGTCATTAAGGGAGAAAATCTTCCGGTCTGTAAGTGGTTAAAACCACTTTAACTGCTCACTGGACAGAGGCAATAATGCTAATTCCAATAAGGAGTCTGGTAGTGGAGGAGTGACAAAGGAAGCTGCACTGCTGAACAAGAAAGATGAATTGCTTGATAAGGAACTAAGTTTGCCCCCCGTCTGGATGTAATGTGGAAAAATCTTTAAATCATAAGGTGAACAGTATGCTGATTTTATGTTTTTAAAATGTATTATCTTAAAACCCAACGCCAGGCACAGAGAAATTATTAGTATTACAGCATTTATACATTCCGTTGGCAGAAAATACATTTGTTATACTGGCTTTATTATACAGCTGTCATTTCTGTTCTTTCACATGCTGTAAACTCTGCAGGTCTCATAGACCCCAAAACAACCGTCGCGTTCCCCCCTCTCCTCCAGGCCATTTACAAAACACACATCCCCAGGCTCAGTTTTATGAATGGCCTAAAGAAAAGGTGCCAGAGTTGTGACCGTAGTGCTGGGGTTCATGAGACCTGCAGCACTTGCATCTGAGGGGACCAGGAGTATGGCTCCCCCAACATGTAAAAGAACAAATATGACAGCTGTAGAATAAAGCCAGCATGACGGAAGGTTTCTTTTCTGCCAATGGAATGCACGACTGCTGTAAAGCTGGTGAATTTTTGATATATGTTCTGCTCGCCTTTTAGACCTTTATATAACATTGATGCTATTAGGGAGGAAATACTGAACAACAGGTTTCTAACAAAACAAATGTTTTTTTTTTGCTCACCAGAATTATTTGTAAAGAAAAAAAAAAGACACTATTCAATACATTTTTGGTAGCAGATAATATTTTAAATGCACAAACATTTATTAAAGTGGGCCTATACTCTAAAATTAATTTACTGCAAAGATGTGGATTTTGGTCAGTATCTGCAAACATATAGCCAGATTCAGGAAGAGTTACGCCGGCGTATCAGTAGATAGGCCGTCGTAACTCTGAATCTGCGCCGTCGTATATTTAAGTGTATTCTCAAATTGAGATACACTTAAATCTAGCTAAGATACGACCACCGGCGACGTTGTATCTTAGCTGTCTATTTACGCCGGCCACTAGGGGCGTGTACGCTGATTTACGCCTAGAATGCGTAAATCAGCGAGATACGCCTATTCACAAACGTAAGTTTGCCCGTCGCAGTAAAGATACGCCGTTTACGTAAGGCTTTTTTTTAGGCCTAAAGTTATTCCACCAAAAAGATGGCACAGCCAATGTTAAGTATGGACGTCGGAACCGCGTAAAATTTTTTAATTTTTACGTCGTTTGCGTAAGTCATCCGTGAATGGGGCTGGGCGTAATTTACGCTCACGTCGAAACCGATAAGTCTTTGCTGCGTAATTTGGAGCATGCGCACTGGGATATGCCCACGGACGGCGTATGCGCCTTTTCGTTCAAAACGTCAATCACGCCGGGTCACGATTTATTAGGATAAAACACGCCTACCTCTTCACAATTTGAATTCGGCGCGCTTAGGCCAGCACATTTACGATACGCCGCCGTAACTTAGGACACAAGTCCTTTGTTAATACAGCACTTGCCTCTCTAACTTACGGCGGCGTAGCGTATATGAGATACGCTACGCCTGCCTAACGTTAGGCACATCTACGTGAATCCAGCTAATAGACTATAACTATTATGAAACTGATTATCTGTTCTGACTTAACATTCGTTACACAAAGTTCTCAGGGAGCGGTCCCAACACCAAATCCCTAGAATTTGTCACACATCCCAGCAGCAGCCCTATTCTGCAATTACTTTTTCTTTACTAGTTTAACATCTGTAACCTTTAAGCCTTTTTTAATACAGCACAAAGGTAAAATATTTATTAAAGTGAAAATAAACTTTAGAGTAAAGTCTTTAAATATTCCGTTTTCTGATGACATCTGCAGTAGACATTTTATTGGAGGTGCAGGAAAGATAAAAATAAGCCCAAATAAAGCAAATCATCAACACTGAATTACAAACCAAACACAATTATACACAGCAAAATCACAAAGTTAAATTGTTTATTTTACATGCATTCATTATGTTATCTTATAATAAATTCTATTTCAAAATATTCAAATCACCAACATGAATAATACTTTATTTATAATTTTAAATACGAAAGTTTCAGAAAAAATCCTTTTCCTGCTCTCCTTAACAAACACCTCACACAAACCCACGGTTCACATCAGCCAGAATGTAGCAGTCATTTTAGTAGCAAAAATACATGCAATACAGTTTGTATATTATTTTCAAATACTTAATTGGGTAAAACTTGATCACATATTATGCATGCAGTGCAGGATGAAAAAAGTAGTTGTGTGATAAAAAATAAAATAGCAATTTACTGTGAAATGGAAATCTTCACAAATGTTTAGGAAATCTATATTTTCAATAAAAATACATTTATTTAGTATACACAAACACAATATTCTGTGTTAAAAGGTACCAAATAAATCCAGCCACAAAATTGAGAGCACTTATAATTTATATAAGAAACATAATAGAGACTTTTATAGCTCACCACTGTAGAGTAGTGGTCTCCAAACTGTGGCCTGAGGGCCGGATGCGACTCTTTTATTGCCTTTGCGGCCCTTGGGACACTATTCCTCTCATTGATACAAGCCATTGTTTCCTCCTACTGACACCAATGATAAGGGATCATTATTTCCACCGACACCAACAGTGGGGCTTAATTCCTCTCATTGACAACAACAGCGGGGCCTGAATTCTTCCACTGGCACCAATGAGGGGGTCATACTTCCTTCTACTGATATACATGTTGGAACACTATCCCTCCCACTGACATCAAAGATGGAGCATTATTACTTCCACTAATACCAACAATGGGGCACTGTTCTTGCCACCAACACCACTTATGGGGCACTATTCCTTCCACTGAAACCAACAGTGGGCCACTATTGCTTCCAATGACACCAATATTGGGGTACTATTGCTCCCACTAATACCAATGATGAGGCCTATTCCTCACACTAATGCCAAAAAGTTTCCACAGTCAATAATGATTTTGGGAGTCGTGTCATCTGCTGCTGTTGGTCCACTCTTTTTTATTAAGTAAAAAGTAAGTGCAGCCCTCTACCAGGAAATTTTAGAGCACTCCACGCTTCTCTTATTTGTTCTATGCTTTAATTTCAGAGTGCACTGAGAGATTAATCTGTACAAATTACAATACAAACTAAAAACATGGGAGTGTTCTACATCCTTTGGTCAGTAGTCTAAACATAAATGTATACTTGTCATCTGCATACCACTCTATTGTGCAAAGTACTATGCATTTTGATAACATTAATTTCTCACGTCTCCTTGGGTACCTTGCCTTTCTTTATGTGTATAACAAGTATACTCTAAGTCTAAACAATCATATACCAATGTTTCTAAGGTAATTGGACCAACCACATGTCCAAAGTCTAGGCTCAGGTTCAAAGCAAACTTTCTAGAGTGGTAGTCAGCCAACACAAATTAGAGAGGACACTCCTAAAGGGAGGCAATGTGGGAAATGTAGCCGTCCATGGCTGCCATGACCACTCAGGCCCCGTACACACGGCCGAGGAACTCGACGTGCCAAACACATCGAGTTCCTCGGCCAGTTCAGCCCTGAAGCCGCCGAGGAGCTCGGCGGGCCGAGAGCTCCCATAGAACAACGAGGAAATAGAGAACATGTTCTCTATTTCCTCGTCGAGCTCCTCGTCAGCTTTCTCGGCCGAAAGTGTACACACGGCCGGGTTTCTCGGCAGAATTCAGCCAGAAACTCGGTCGGAAGCTGAATTCTGCCGAGGAAACTGGTCGTGTGTACGGGGCCTCAGGCCGAGGAAGCCGACGAGGACCTCGGCGAGGAAATAGAGAACATGTTCTCTATTTCCTCGTTGTTCTATGGGAGAACTCGGCCCGTCGAGGTCCTCGGCGGCTTCAGGGCTGAACTGGCCGAGGAACTCGATGTGTTTGGCACGTCGAGTTCCTCGGCCGTGTGTACGGGGCCTTACAGTACGCTAGATATTCTCATCAGCATGTTTTACAAGTAAGTGAGCATATGTCAGTGCAGCCTAAAACTGGCTTTGTTGTCTTTAAAACTTCTGTTACTTACAGGGCATACCAACTGTCATACAATCTGTTTGTTCTATAGGGGATCTATAGGAAATCTCTATAGGAGATTTTTTTTTTTTTAAACTGACAGTTTTAATAGTTTCAATAGTAAAAATTAAAAATAGTTTCAAAAGTAAAAAGAACAAAGAGATACAAAACAGTATACATGTCATACAACAATAAGTGCAATGCAATTGCTCATGAAATTATGGTAAGGCACATTAACCCTGCAAAGGAAATAAAAAAAGGCCCTGTGTAACAGTATAGAGACCAATAATTACAAGCGGAGCTAGAGTAGTACTACAACGTTACAACCATCCAATGATGGGCCGAATGAGGAACTGAAATGAACAGTGTTCAAAAAAAAATTGAAAATACTGGGGAACTAAAAAGAAATAAAGGAGAAGAGAAAAAAAAAAAGATAGAGCACCCATCTATGTCAGGACCCAACCGGAATCTAAAGTCACTGTCCACTCGGGCATCTCCAATGTAGGGAGACTCAGGTTGAAGCAGATTCTAACTGGTCCCACAATTCCCAAACCCGATTGTGAGCGTCGAGAGAGTCATTCAGGAGATTTTTATATATTATCCTCTTGCCCTTGCTACCGTAATTTCCCTAATGGACCTCACTTCTACTCTTATCACAGCCAACCTTGACTTCAACTTCACCCTCTTTCCAGACCTCACCAAAATCTCCGTACTGGTAGCTCACACTTGATTGTTGTTTGTTCTGACTATTGTCAAAGTCAACATCTAACACTCTACTGTCTGACCTGGTTGTCGCCAAAGCAGCCACTGAACATCAGATAAGGTGGAACTTACCACTGACCACAAATGTTTAAGGGGGGCCTATATTAACCTCTTTGCAAAATGCACACTTCTGACCACACAGGTCATCGCTGTTGAGTCATAGCTCCAGAGAAACAAATAATGTCAAATTTACTTTCTTTTTTCTTTCAAATACTTTATTTCTACCACCAAGGGCGAGTCCAGATTCTCATAACAATCATATATAAACAATTACATAGCAGATATGTTAAAATACTGAATCACAAAATAATAATCATATCCTACATATCACCCTCCCTGCATCCCTAGGGAGGATACCATGCCGGTATTGCAGCGAGCAGGGGGACCACCCCCGCTTGCTGTATCTGGGATCGCCCTATCCATTTTTTTATTTTCTCAGTATAAACAAAAAACAAATATTTTTTTTTAAAGGGGGGGGGGGATAGGGGAAAAAAAGGGCAGGGAAAGAAAAAGGGAAGGGGATTACCCTGGATAGACAATGGATAACTAGTTATTAGCTATTTTAGTTGTAATACCTATATCTGACCATCATGTGCAGATGTAAAGGTGATGTTTAGAAAGTTAAGAAAGCCCACGTAGACCATGTTATTTATTGTTCCACAGCACAAGGATTGTTGGAGCTTTGTGATGTTTAGAAACCATTTTGTGACACAGAGTGGCTTGTTTTCTGTAAAATTAAATTTGGGTTTTGTTAAAGGAACAGTTTAAAAGCTACCGGAGATCTTTAAAAAACAGAACCTAACAAACAATTTCTTGTGACTAGGTGAGATTAAATTTACAGTAGATGGCAGATGAATCACCCTTATTATTCTCAAATAGAAATAATGAAGAACAGGTTTATAGTGTGTGTATTACAACATCTTCTAAAGTACTTGTACATTTAACATATAAAAAGCAACCAAAATATCCAAAATTGTATATGGTAGAAAACTGCCTTGTGTAGTTATGTAGTAATTATATCAAGTAATTTTCTGCTTATGGGAAGGGCATGTATACACCAAGATGTGCTGAATGCATGTTATTAAACAAAACATGTCACAGAGCAAAGCACCTATCCCAGAAACTATCTATGGCAGTGAAGCAGAGTCTTCTAAGCCTCACCAAAAGTATTGTCACTGACCCACAACTAGTATGTTGTCTGTGAGTATAAAATGGCTGCTTCTTTTAGGAAAGGTTTCTTGCAACTAAGCAAACAACTGGGACAAACTATCAATGATATAATCAACTTTTGTTTACCGTTCAATGATAATAAGAAAAATACCAACTCGTGGAGAAATCTTAGCACACTAAGAGCCGGTTCACACACAGGTGGCACGACATTGGGGGCGTCTCGGCAAGGCGATCTCAAGACGACTTAAGAGGCAACTTGCAAAATGACTTCTGTATTGAAGTCAATGCAAGTCGCCCCCAAAGTCGTACAGGAACCTTTTTCTAAGTCGGAGCGACTTGCGTCGCTCCTATTAGAACAGTTCTATTGAATAGAGCGGACCGCAACTTGTCAGGCGGCTGAGTCGCCTGACAGGTCGCCCCTGTGTGAACCGGCTCTTAGGTGTCCGTTTATGAAGCAGTGAAATCCATTCACTGCTTCATTCGCCGACATTCACAGTGGAGATTTTTCTCCTCTGTGTGCCAGTTTATGAAGCGGAGTAGATCGCTTCACCCTTGGAGGAGTAAATTGATCTACCAACGCTTCAAACAGTAGAGAACGGCCCCTGATACTGGAATCTCGTGAGACTTTACGAGATTCCCCCTACATAATATATATATATGTATACACACACATACATTATATATACATATATGTACACACACATTTTATATATATATATATATATATATATATATATATATATATACACACACACACACAAACACATGTACACATTGTATATATATATTGTATACACATAAATATTACAGGGGGACATGGTTACAGTGTTGGGGGGTCTGAACGAGATAGAAAGAAGTTAAAAATCTTCCTCCTTCCTCCTCAGATCCCCCAGGATTCCCTCTTCACTCCCTGATTCATGTGAATTCTGACATAGATTACCAGTGAAGCGCTCAGATCGCAGCTCCATAAACTGGCTGTTACTGTGTTAGTCAATGAGGATTCTCTGTGTGTGGAGATAATCGGCGGGAGAACAAGTTCAAATACTTCTCCCCCGATTATCTCTGTTTCATAAACTGTTTATGGGCTGTGATCAGTGGCGATCCTTGGGATCACTGCTTCATAAATGGACACCTAACTGTATACAGATAATGTTTAAAGATATCACTGTAGGAATGAGCCATGTACAGTAATTTACAGTAGTAGCTCATTTAAACGTAACGTTTAATGCTCACAGATGTTTGTACCCAATTTTGTGTAGGTACCCTTGTTATTACTATTATGAAGCATATCTACGGCTTATCTACATCTGCATATGAATCTGTATATGTTTTGTGAACCTACATGCACTTCATCATCCCCATAAAGTAATTCCCACATACCATTGAAGATCCAGTCCAAGCCTTGTATTAGCAGAAAAAAATATTTGACATTGAACCTAACAATGATACTGCAGGCCTTGTTCTTCTTGGGTTGTCGTGTGTGGGAGCCAGATCTGGGAGACATTCCTGATGATAACTGGCTACCCTGGGACTAGTGCTCTCAGGTTCTTTGTTGTCTTCACAGCAACTTACTCAGCTGGTCATACTTTGCAGGGCTTAAAGAACTCCGTTAAAGTTATTTCAATGGGGTCGCAGACCTACCCCCGGAGTGTCCAGGCTGTCAGGGTTCCCCTGCAGATACTCCACATGTTGTGGAAATGCCTGAAACTTGTCCGGTACTGGCTTACATTGCTGAATATTATTAATCTTGTTTTCCAAACACACTTATGCCCCATACACACGATCGGACCTTTGTCTGAACAAATTCACATCGAAATTCCGACAGAATTTCATCGGAGGAAAAGAGAACATGTTCCGATGGAATTTGCGATGGAATTACTCCGATGGGGCATACACACACCGATGGAAAAAATCTGTCTGATTTTTTCCATCTGAAATTCTGATCATTTGTACGGGGCATTAGAGTTGGATACTAAAATGTGCCTCTTAGGATACTTAGATGAGGAGAGGATTCCACAGGAAGTTCGAGTCTCAGTAAGCAAGCTGTTTATAGCACGTAAACTAAATGCCATGAAATGGCTATCACCTAATCCTCCCACGTTCAAAGAATGACTCCTACAGATTAATGACACCTTATTCAAAATACAGCAAGTTAATAGGAATAGAGGTACACTGAATAAATTCTTTAAATTATGGGAGCCATGGCTGGCAGCTCCTGGGCTGGCCACCTTCTCCCTGATCTCCATTAGGCTATTGCAAGCATGAATATAAACACATCCAGTGTGATGACTACCTTTCTTATATGACCATATTGCGAGTTCACCCAAGCATGTAGGCGAGAGCAACAGATGTCTTCTCCACTTTATTCACTCAACCTAAATATGCTGGTAAAAAGTTGTTTAATGTGTTTTCCCTCTTCTTTTTTTTTTTTCTCTTCTCCCTTGTTACTGAAGGAGCTACTTCTAGGGAACAACCAGTCCTGTGGATGCCTTCTGCAATTATTTAACTGTTTATGGAGCATGTGGTTGTTATTATATTGTAATGTGTTGCTGTCCTTTATATGACTTTTTACAATGGACATCTCTGAATCTCTATACTGCTCGGGCTTATAGCCCCAATGCAGGATAGTCAATGGAGATCCTCCTATGAGCTAAATGCACATGCCTGACCTGTTTGATTCCATTTTCTTTTTCCTTATGTCTCCTCTCCTATTTCAGAGTGTATTTTGTATCGTTTATGAAAAATCGAATACAAATTATTTTGGGGGGAAAAAAACAATGATATTGTGATACTGTATACAATGATACTGTAAGGTGTTTGATAGCCACATGTTGTCTCATTTGCCAACTGTCTTCAAATTCAAAGGTCTGAGAGAAAATTATCACACTCATTCACTCAATTTCTCCATTTTGCTAAAACTATGAAGATGTGGTAAAATAGTAAAAAGTATGTGTTTTCAAAAATATACACTTTACTGTATATAAAAACACACACATTCTAAAAATATAAACTGGGGTTCTATGTGTTTATACTAGTGTCCTCCAATACATCCAAGGTTATCACACAACGTCACTGTCCACTTTTCCCTTGGGCTACATCATGATTATTGCAGCTTCCAATGCCAATAAAATATGAGCTCTGCTAATCAGCATGTACGTGTGTTCCAAGTTCCACAGTAGCACTGAGGCTTACATTCCACTACAGCAGCCAACACACAAGCATAAGTATATAATGATGGATTAAAAAGGGTGACAGTACACGGAGAAGGAAATCTTGTTTTATTCCTTCCAACCAAGGTGTAAGATATACATGGTTGGCAGATGTAATATATTAACAGGCCACAATCAAGGTATAAAATACACCTGTAACAAACCACCTATTCCCACTTATCTCCACCTTTGTAGCTAGTTTCACTGATGGTGGTTTTTCACCCAGTAGAGTGTGTCATTTCTAGGTGTGTATCTGCACTTTATTTTAATTTAGCAAAGTTGAAACTTAGACACACTCAAGCCTGCCTGTGGGGTCACCAAATGGCCAATGTGGATCCTTTCTTAGTGCAATAAGGAGGTCTGAGCTAACACGTTCCTCCTAAAACTTTGTGCTGGTCTTTTGTGCTCTATTGTTGATTTGTTTGACTTATTTTGACAACTGCTACCACTTACCGTAATCCGTGCCTGTCTTACAATTCTTCCTAAACTCTACGGCCCTGTACACACGGCCGGGAATCCCATCAGGAAAAACTATCGGTTTTCCTGACGGGATTCCTGGCAAGCTTTTCTTGCAAAGCTGTGCATACAGACAAGCTAGCCCCTGCGATACAAGAGTGGTTAAGGAAGGTAGAAAGGATAAGAAGCATGGAGGAGGCAACGTCTCAACATAAGGAACCAAATAGTGGTGGTATTGGAACTTGGGGGGGCTGGGCAAAGTTTATATAGGCTACATGTGTAGTGAAGATAGTATTTAGGTAACATTGGCCTGTTTGGCCTGAGGTATGATCAGGGGCTCCCCCCCCCCCCCCCCGGGAGGAAGTCTGTTTTTTTCCCCCCTCTCTCTCTCTCCCTGGTACAAGGGAGGGAGAGGGGAGGGAGGGAGAAATTTGCGTAGTCACTTAAATTAAAGGGTGAGAAGCACAAATTGCACTTAAATAAAATAGTTTGGGTGAGTAAAGGGGGTTGGGTTAAGGGGTGTTTTTTTTTTTCCTCTTCCATTCCCTCCCTCCCTTCCTTTGAGAGAGGCATATAGGTAATGGGGTACGAGAGTTTACTCTTGTCCCCTCATAATAATAGAATATGGAGGGCACAGGCACTAATAGCTTAGAAATAGAAATTGGGCACCCAGCACTTAAAATCCCCCCCCCCCTTTTTTTTCCTCTCTTGTCTTTCTTCCTGGGGTGGGGGAGACGGGGAGGAGAGGGCAAGGGTGGAGGAGAGAGTAAAAGATCAGGAGGAGGCAGGATTGACCCATATTGTTGTGTTATGCGTAATTGTTTATTGTTGTGATTTATGTGTATGAAATGTTGAATCTATTTTAATTGTGGAATCCTTTTGTATGCTTATCGATAATGTAATGTAAATTATATCTGTGTTTTAAAAAATCCAATAAAAACAAATAAAATATACAGACGGCTATTCAAAAGAACCGCCGTTCTTTTGAATGGCAAGAACACGGTGACGTCATCGACTACGACGAGCAGGTGCTCGTCACATTCGATGCCGTCACCGCCATTTTGCGACACCCCACACTACACTTGTATGCTACCATGCATGTGTCGTGCTCTCCTGACAGTCTTACTGCCGGGAAAACCGGTCGTGTGTACGAGGCTTCACAGTTTGTTTATAGACTACACCCAAGCCTACTGACTTGGTACTATCATTCAATCTTCTGGCAACATGTCAGATATTACCTTTAATGCAAACCGGAAAGTCTAGATGAGGAGTCTCCAAACTACGGCCCATGCGCCACACCTGGCCGGCTACAAGGTTTCATCCAGCCCATAGCTAGGGTCAGTGACTTATCCTCGCTGCACAGACTGACAATTTATATCATTTCACTTTTGATGGGGACCATGAAGTAAGGGGGGACTCTAATAGGAACACTAATGTAATGAAGGACTCTGATATGTAAGAAGGGCTATGAAGTGATAAAGGGCTTCTAAAGTGAAAGGGGGAATCTGATGTAAAGGGGGCTCTAAAGTGATGGGGAGGATTTTGAATTAATGGGGACTTCTGATGTGAGAGGTAGCTTCTGATATTACATTTTTATCTCATAGCACATTTATTCATTCCTTGAAATTGTATTCATTCATTTATAAAACATTTTTTTTTTGGCCCGCAAATGTTTGTGAAAAATGCAATGTGGCCCTTGTACTGAAAAGTTTGGTGACCCCTAGTCTAGAACTAGGAGCACCACTACCTTTATATTCAAAATAGCTGTTGTACTTGTTAGTGTCCATCTTTAGTATTACATCAGGGCAGCTTTAGTTATTCATATGGATTTTCTCTGGCTATTATCTAAGATACAAAAGTATAATCTTCTTTGGTGTGATGAGTAAAGCAACTCTGTCACTCAAAAAAGGAGCCTGCAAATAAAGATTCTTTATACTTACCTCTCTGGCAGGCAGTGAATTCTTACTTTGCTCTCCTTAAAGTGGAATTTTACCCATAACAACTTGATGAAAATAATGTTCTTTAGCAATGAACATACTATACTGTACACGCCACATTAATAATCATGTTACCAATATTACTGTGTGCTGTAAATTGCCTCCAGCATTGCCGCTGAACGGCAGTAAATCTTTAGGCTGTCAGCATACTGGCCTGTGTTATCATTCTGGTAGGTTGGTTTTTCTAAGTTCTTTTAATGTCAATATCTTTTCGAGGTCTTCGGGTAAGACTGCGTAGGTTAAGCACTTTAATAAATAAATAAAATACAAATTCAGAAAAGTGTCTAAAAATAAAGCTCAACTGAGCATGTGCAGAGCAGGGTGAGACAATGTATTACTGTATTTTAAACAGTATTATGCACGTATTGTTAATGTTTTACATAGCTGTAGGTGCAAAAGGGGCCAGTCTGAAATGATCTAGTAGGACATGATTTTCTGACTAAAGTTCCACTTTAACCACTTCCCGCCCGGTCAATAGTAAATTGACGTCCGGGAAGTGGTTCTATATACCTGACTAGACGTTTATTGACGTCCTGCAGGATTACATGCCGGCGCGCGCCCGTGGGGGCACGCAGCGCTGCGATCGGTGATGCGGGGTGTCAGTCAGCTCTTTACCACGTAATCAGCTGTGTCCAATCACGGCTGATCACGATGTAAACAGGAAGAGCCGTTGATCGGCTCTTCCTCACTCGCGTCTGATAGACGCGAGTAGAGAAGAGCCGATCGGCGGCTCTCCTGACAGGGGGGGTTCACGCTGATTATTTATCAGCGCAGCCCCCCCTCGGATGCCCACACTGGACCACCAGGGAAGCCCACACTGGACCACCAGGAAAGGGGGGAAAAAAAGAGAATAGATGCCAATCAGTGCCCACGAATGGACACTGACTGGCAACATGGGCACTGACCGGACATAATATGGGATTAAAAAAGTGATGCCCAGCAATGCCATCAGTGCCACCCCTCAGTGTCCATCAGTGCCACCCCTCAGTGTCCATCAGTGCCACCCCTCAGTGTCCATCAGTGCCACCTCTCAGTGTCCATCCATGCCCAGTGCCCACCTATCAGTGCCCATCTGTGCCACCCATAAGTACCCATCAGTGCCACCCATAAGTGCCGCCCATGAGTGCCCATCAGTGCCGCCTATGAGTGCCCATCAGTGCCCATCGGTGCCGCCTATCAGTGTCCATTGGTGCCACCTAAGAGTGCCCATCAGTGCCGCCTCATCGGTGCCCATCAGTGCCGCCTCATCTGTGCCCATGAGTGCCAGCTCATCGGTGCCCATCAGTGCCGCCATATCAGTGCCCATAATCGAAGAAGAAAACATACTTATTTACAAAAAAATCAACAGAAAAAAATAAAAACTTAATTTTTTTCACATTTTTTTGTCTATAAAAATAATAAAAATCGCAGAGGTGATCAAATACCACCAAAAGAAAGCTCTATTTGTGGGAACAAAATTATAAAAAAAATTGTTTGGGTACAGTGTAGCATGACCGCGCAATTGTCATTCAAAGTGCGACAGCGCTGAAAGCTGAAAATTGGCTTGGGCAGCAAGGTGCGTAAGTGCCTGGTATAGAAGTGGTTAAGAAATACTGGACACGCTTCTGGATATGTCATATGCCTGGTGTCTGCTGAGCGCTGTGGTTCCCCTCATCGCAGTACCCACATCACTAATGTGTCCTGCAGTGATGTAGGGTCTGTCAGATGGAACCACAGCATGTAGTGGGGAACGCAGGTATCCAATACACCTGGAAGTGATGGATGGTGAACCTTCTTCTTGAGGCTATAGCTCTTGAAGGGCCTTTTCTGACATATAGATATTTCAGCCTTTGGTGGATGTTAGAGCTAGAAAGCACCTGACTGTGTTTGGATTTCTGAGTTGATGGCCAGTGTTATCCAGCCCCCCTACCCTCCAAACTCTGTTACAGTTTTATTTTACGTTATGAAGAATGGAATAGGATTTGCTGAAACACACAATAATGGATGGGGTGACTTAAAACTCCCAGGTGGACAGGTACTATGGCAGACAGAAGTTGGTGCTGTAATATCCATAACATACATCTCAAATAATTCAGCCCACAGGGCTCTACGTATACCTACAATATCAGGTTTGGTTTATGTGTGTGTTACAGAAACACATTTTATAGTTTAATCATAGAGAGGCATGCATTTACTGTTTTAATTACTACAAAAACACTCCACATATGCAAAATGTAAGCCAATGCAATCCAACAGCAAGGAGTCATGTGCAACTAGAAATGCTTTTAGTTAGGGATTTATTTATTGTTTTCAAAAAAAAAATATCATGCAGGACTTGACATGCATTTGCTAAACTACCTGAAAAAGAAAGTAGAGATTGTTTGACGTTTCCTAAAATGAATAGACCTCCTGCTAGCTAGGTGCCCCTTGACCGGCATAGTACTGATTCTGTCAAACGTCACGCGCTTGCTTCCAAGAAAAACAGGAAAGAAACATTGATGAAAACAAAATGCTAACCATTTGTGTTAATCGCACTTGTATGAACAATAAGAATACTGTATAATTACTGTGCAGGTAAAAACAGAATGTTTCTTAAAGAATCGGAGTCCCGGGGGCATTTTTTAAACAGCACTGGAATAATATTAATTTGTTATTGTGGGAACTGCTCACTGTCAGTGGTCTAGGACAAAACCTAGGAGTCAGTAAGCTTAGTAAAGCCCCATTCACACCTATGCACAGTGTGTGGTACAGAGTGAGGAAAGGCCAGATATAGCTCTTTTACTACAAACAGCAACCACCTGGGCACATTTTGAAGGAACGCAACCCCTGAACTCCAGGAATTCAGCCACTTTGATAAATGGCATTCCATGAGTTAAGTCCAGCGAGGTGCATGGCACCTTGTGAACTTATCTCTTTAATTTACATTCAACAATTTTATAGTGCTCCATTAGGATAGCTACTGCTATAGATCTGGAGCTCCAACGCTAGACCTTCTGGTCTCAGCTGCTTCATCTGCAGAGCGGTATGCTGCCGCTGTGTCCATCACTCCCCTTTGCTGCACATTCATGGAAGCCTTTGTCTTTTGTGAACTCATTCACAAAGTAAAAAGTCTTCTATGAATAGGCAGCAAAGGACAGTGGCAGGCAGAGATGCTGTGTGTGGGAACACATTGTCTTTCCTCTCAGAGTAACCTCCTGAAGAATCAAAAACTGGCAGATCTAAATTAAAGAGATATGTCCATGAGGTGTCATGCACCAAGTTGTACTTAACTTATAGTGCGTCTGCACATTTAACAAAGTGCCTGATATCCTGGAGTTCAGCCTTAACATAGAGGACTGGTATGCCCTGGAAATGTGCATCTGTGATTGCTGTTTGCAGTAAAAGAGCTATGGGGTTGATTTACTAAAACTGGAGAGTATAAAATCTGGTGCAGCTGTGCTGGGTAACCAATCAGCTTCTAACTTCAGCTTGTTCAATTAAGCTTTGGCAATAAAACCTGGAAGCTGATTGGTTTCTATGCAGAGCTGCATTAGATTTTGCACTCTGCAGTTTTAGTAAATCTCCCCCTATATCTTACATGGGGTGCTGGCTTTTGTTTATGTGAGTCTGCAGCAGCGCTGCTGCTAGCCCTGCACTCTGAGCATTTGGGGGCAAGGGCTCACTGTGCGTTCTAATAGGCAGTGTATGTGGCAATGCACATGAAATGTGTGAATTGGCCCTTACAGTTTTCATTTAAAAATAAACTGCAGTGCATTCATACAAACCAGCCAAATAAGAAAGAACAGGGTTTTTACATGAAATGTACTTTCATGCAGTAAACATTCACTGCTCAAGTGTGAATAGGGTCAGTTTGGCCACTATGAAGCACAGTGTAACACAATGCTTCTGCCTGCATAAAATATCCCTTATTTTATCCATTATATGTATCTTTAGCATTTTCAATAAACTGGTATGGTGAGAAATACTGGAGCAGGCAAAAAACTAAAATACAAACAAGGAACCACAGAAAGAATATATGTAAATTGATACGTGAACTGGTATGTAAAAATAAACAACAAAAAAAAACATTTTCGCAGACAAATGAAAAAAGCAGAGTGATATCAGCAAATCGGAAAAAATGATTTGTGATCTTAGCTTTGTTTGGCCTGGGCAATCAGGACAAAAAAATAAAATATTAGTTCATCTCATTGAGACATTTCCACTCCTCTTAGCCAGCTACACAACAAAAATGTACAAAAATCTGAAATTTTCCCATAGACTGGACTAGCACAACATGTAGAATTCAAGCATAGGCAATCAATATTTACCTTTTTATCGTCTGGGTGATTGAGGTCTGACGTTGCAGTATAGGCCGCTTCTGTTCATTGGGAGGTGAAGGAATTCTTGTGTTCTCTACTGGCATACTCACGCTTCTTAAATAACTTTGACGCTTGAAGTGCTGGGAATAGAGATTTCTTTATTAAAATGAAAAATAAGTACACAATATTCCTTTTATTGGCATGTTTTACTTAGTAAAAGTTCAGATGCATAGAACAAGCATGCATTTCAACAAGTTGAGGGTAAAAGAGTTTGCATTGCTTTGATATATGAGGAGTGTCAAACTGTCATTAACATAGGAAAATGTTTCTACTTCTGTTGATATGTATGACGGCTTACAAGCTTTACAAGGCGAGTGTATAATATGCTAAGTTATAGAAAAACATTTTGCAAATGTATAAAGGAAAAGAAAGTGTAGTTGGTTTTTTAATTCATTTTGGGATTGGAATTTAACTGGTTACTACAAGTAACTGTTCCTCTTTCTCATGTTTATATATACAATATCCAATATTCAGGACGTTGTTCAACTTCTCCTGAACGATTTAACTTGACAGCTAGAAACCGGTGTCTAAAAACTGCCATACAGTATGCGGCGTTTAGCCACGTTTGCGTCTTAAAGCGTTTGAAAAAAATAATATTTTTTTTTGTTAAAGTGAAAAACGTTAACATAGTACAGCCCAGAAACAATAATTCGCATTTTGCTTCTGTTTTTTTGGCCTACCAAAAACACACGGGGGTAGATTCAGATAGATAAGCGGATCTTTAGATCCGCGTAATCTATCTGATTTACGATCCACCGGCGCAAGTTTTTGAGGCTAGTGCTGTATTCAGAAAGCACTTACCTCAAAACTTGCGGCGGCGTATCGTAAATCCCCCGGCGGAATTCAAATTCCGCGGCTAGGGGGCGTCTACAATTTTTCCCAGCGTGCATTGCTCCAAATGACGTCGCTAGGACGTCATTGGTTTCGGCGTGAGCGTAACTTGCGTCCGGCCGTATTCTGAATCGACTTACGCAAACGACGTAAAAATTCAAAAAAAGGCGTGGGAACGACGGCCGTACTTAACATAGGATACCCCTCACATAGCAGGGGTAACTATACACCGGAAAAAGCCGAACGCAAGCGACGTAAAAAAAAAGCGACGGGCGGGCATTCGTTTCTGAATCGGCGTAAATGCTCATTAGCATATTCAACGCGTAAAAGACACGGAAGCGCCACCTAGCGGCCGGCCTGGAATTGCAGCCTAAGATCCGACGGTGTAAGTCACTTACACCTGTCGGGTCTTAGGCATATCTATGCGTAACTGGTTCTATGAATCAGTCGCATAGATACGACCGGCCGGCCTTAGAGATACGATGGCGTATCAGGAGATACGCCATCGTATCTCCTATCTGAATCTGGGCCACTGACACTAACTGACACTGATTAAAATAAAAAACCTACTCAACATATAGGGACCCTGACCTTTGACCCTGACACTTGACCCTTACTTGACTCAATCACTATCCCTTGCACTGACCTAGATCAAATATTGATCTAGATATTTTTTCTTTATTTTTTTCTTACTATTTTTTCTTACACACATTTTTTTACTCTCCATTCACAAAGAGAGAAAAATACAGGGGTGGGCATCACAATGATCTGAATCGGGAGATCCAGGTCCCGATCGTTAGTCCCCTGGTCTCTGTGCTGGAAGCATGCTCCCAGCACAAGGGGAGATACACATATATGTGGCCCCGCAAAAAAAGCCCAGTGCAGTGGGGTCGCACATATGTGTTATATTAATTGTGGAAATATACTGCGCAGGTCTAAGTGAGTCAAGAATTAATAAGTGATATATAGTGCAAATAAATTCTACAAATTAATAAAAATCAAAACAAATGAAAATGCTGCTGCAGCAGAAATGTCAGATAAAACATATACAGAGTAATTAGATGGTATGCTGCGCTGCGTGAACTGATTAATCAATACAATGATTGATATTGATAAATAAAAATAAAAATGTGCATACATGATTAATGCATGTGAAACCACATAAAAATGTCAAGATAATAACCAAATTCATATGACATAGAAAGTGACAAATGTGCACATAAAAACACCTGTGCGAATCACTGATGGTGATAAATATTCAAGAGTTCATATGGTGTTGAATTCCCATATACTTCCAAGGTAAATCAAAAATAAGTGCCAGGAATATCCCAGGAAACCGCGTCTGTTAGCAGGATAGAAGAAAGCCTCCGCCTTTTATTTCAAATCTGCTTACCGACTTGATTTGATCTCAAATAAGATCACATACGCGTCTGGCTCAATAGCCTTGCTGTTTCCTAGAGATTCCTGTATGTAGTCTCCACCTTTATGTTCACAAATGGGTCTCAAGCAAGTCACCCCGCAATAGGTAGCCCAGGAGGAAAAGAAAGGATGCCAACATAGAGTAGTACCGTTTAAAAAAACGATTTAATAAGATAATAAGTGCAACCAGTATCTTATTAAATTGTTTTTTTAAACGGTACTACTCTATGTTGGCATCCTTTCTTTTCCTCCTGGGCTACCTATTGCGGGGTGACTTGCTTGAGACCCATTTGTGAACATAAAGGTGGAGACTACACACAGGAATCTCTAGGAAACAGCAAGGCTATTGAGCCAGACGCGTATGTGATCTCATATGTGTTATATGTCAAGAGGAAGGGGTACCTGGGCCAATCACAGCACCTTGTATCATGTGATTAGCTGTAGCCAATCACAGCATCACAATAGTAAGCAAGCTAAGAATGAAAGCCATTCATGACAGTTAAAACTATTGCTTATAACTGTGATCATCACTGTTATAAGCAGTAACAGTGAAAAAAAATCCCTGATCTCCCAACCACTTTAGTACAGTGTCACCATGGTGACACTGAAGTACTTTGATGACAGTATGTAAAAACAAAAATATATAATACAATTATTTATTTATTTAATTAATTACTTTTGCATACTGTCATCAGTCAGTATCCCTTATTGACGCCACACCAGTCATATGATGAAGCTGTACTGCACTGGTGAGAGTATGTAAAAACAAATTTTGCTTAATTTCCTAATTTTCTAAAAACAATTTTACAAAAAAATGAAAATTTAAAAAAACTCACCATGCCTCTTACTAAATACCTTGGACTGTCTATGCTCCAAATGTGGGTTATTTTTACTGTTCTGCATTCTAGGGCCATAAGAAATTAGATCTGTGCATCAGTACTAATCAATTTTCAAATATACCTGTATACATAGTTTTTAGACTCTATAACTTTCACACAGACCAAATAATATACACTGATTTGGTTTTTTTTTACCAAAGAAACCTAGCAGACTACATTTTGGCCTAAATCTACGAAGAAAGATTATTTGTTTGCAAAGTTTTATAACAGAAACTAAGAAAAACATATTTTTTCAGAATTTTTAGTACTGTTTTGTTTATATAGTAAAAAAAAGTTAAAGTAAAAAACAAATCAATTAAATATCACCAAAAATAGCCCATATTTATGTGAAAAAAAAATATAAATTAAATTTGCATGACGAACAATTGCCAGTTAAAGCGGGGTTCCACCCAAAAGTGGAACTTCCGCTTTAAGCACTCCTGACCCCCTGACATGCCACATTTGACATGTCATTTTTTTGTGGGGGGTGGGAGGGGGGGGGGGTCAGGTACCTCGTTTTGACAGGTACCCAGCTCCCACTTCTGGTCGCGCCGCCTAGGCGACTCCTCCTCCCCTCTCCCTCCTGCAATCTTCTGGAACACTTTACAGGTCCCAGAAGATTGCAAGCTGTCTCAGCCGGGTGCTGTCACAGTCGGGTGCCCACACTTGCAATGCCGGGGCCACAGAGAGGAGAGGGAGAGAAGCGAGGGTCTGGGCGTCCACATTGCTGGGACAGGTGAATGTGTTTTTATTAAAAGTCAGCAGATACACTTTTTGTAGCTGCTGACCTTTAATAAACACAAAAACTAATAGAACTTTGCTTTAAAGTCGCACAGAGCTAAATAGCAAAAAATGCCCTGGTCATGAAGGGGGAAAAAAACTTCCAGAGGTCAAGTGGTTAACATATTTTAAATAATATAGAGGCTGGGATTAAAAGTTAAATTTCAATCTTTCACTAATTCCACAAGCTAGGCAGTGGAATTACATCCTTACAGGTTGTCTCCAACTCACAAGTCAACCTCAACACACTATTTAATTGAGCAACTTCGTAGCAAATGAGGTTTCATATTAATAAATGTAAAGTTAGGCCTCGTACACACGACCGAGAAACTCGACAGAATCCATCAAGAAACTTGGTGGGAGAGCTTTTTTGCCGAGGAAAACGGTCTTGTGTCTACGTTTTTCATCGAGGAAACTGTCGAGGAACTCGATGAGGAAAAAAGAGAGCAAGTTCTCTTTTTCCTCGACGGGAGTCTCAATTTCCTTGTCGTGTTCCTCGTTGGGCTGGTTTTCTACGAGAAACTCGAGCGTGTGTATGCTAAGAAACCCTTGCATGCTCAGAATAAAGTAAGAGACGGGAGTAAAAGTAGCATTTGTAATGGAGATAACACATTTTTCACACTGTAACAGACTGAAAAGTGCAAATCGTCTCCGACCAAACTTTTACTTAACACGCAGTAACATGAGATTAGCAAAAGCAGCCCCAAGGGTTGTGCCAGTGGAATCAAACTTCCCCTGCCATTGTATGTGTTGTGCGTCACCACGTTTGAGAACGAGGAGATTTGGTCTTGACAGTGTGTACGCAAAGCAAGCTTGTCGAGTTCCTCGACAAGCGTAACAAGGAACTCGACGAGGAAAACGATGTGTCTTTTCCGACGAGTTCCTCGGTCGTGTGTAAGAGGCCTCATGCACTTGTGGGGCTAAGAATATGCTTGCATCATACATACTAGAAGGTGAACAGCTGGGGGAGTCGATGGTTAACCCCCCTGGCGGTATTCCCGAGTTTGACTCGGTGTTAGATTTTTGTGCTAGGATCGGTAACCCCGAGTCAGACTCGGGCTCGCCTCGGTGGATCCACAGGCAGTGTTTACTTACCTTGTCCCTGGATCCAGCGATCCCACCGCGGGACCTCGCTCGATTCAAAAAACAGCGTCCTCCTGTGCCGCGGATCTCCGTTCCCTGCGACGTTACGACGCACAGGAGCGGAGAACGGCGCCAAATTCAAAAACGTAAACAAACACATTACATACAGTATACTGTAATCTTATAGATTACAGTACTGTATGTAAAAAATACACACCCCCCTTGTCCCTAGTGGTCTGCCCAGTGCCCTACATGTACTTTTATATAATAAAAACTGTTCTTTCTGCCTGGAAACTGGAGATTGTCCATAGCAACCAAAAGTGTCTTTTTATGTCAAAAATGGTTTTAGAGCAGCTAGAAAACAGCGATAATAAATTATAATCACTTGCAGAATTGTGCGATAGCAATTTGTGGGGAAATTCATCATAAAAAAATAAAAGTAATGACAGCGACAATTCTGCAACTGAGCAAATTTCAGTGATTTTGAGTTGATTACATTATTGAATAATTTTTATTATAATTATATTATTATTTGTTATAATTATTTATAATTATTTATTATATTATAATTTATAATTTTGTTTTTAAAAAAAATTTCATACCCGGGATCAGGGGTCGACAAATCCCGGGCGCCAGGTCGCCATGGCGACTAGAAATAGGGTCCTGGCGACTTGGCTTGGAAGGAGGGGGCAAAAAAAAAAAGATTTTTTTTTTTTTTTTTGTGAGCTGGCACCATCTGGTGGTGAGCCGTTGGTATTACAAGTTATTACCACCAGATGTGTAAGCTGGCGCCATCTGGTGGTGGCCATTGGTATTACAAGTTAAGCATTACAAGTTAAACAGCAATTCTAATGTAATTTTTCACTATTTTCACTGCCATCTTCTTCCCTCTAATTAGAACCCCCAAACATTATATATATTTTTTATCCTAACACCCTAGAGAATAAAATGGCGATCGTTGCAATACTTTCTGTCATGCCGTATTTGCGCAGCGGTCTTGCAAGCGCACTTTTTTGGGGAAAAAATTACACTTTTTTTAATTAAAAAATAAGACAACAGTAAAATTATCCCCATTTTTTTAATATTATGAAAGATAATGTTACGCCGAGTAAATTGATACCCAACATGTCACGCTTCAAAATTACGTCCGCTCGTGGAATGGCGTCAAACTTTTACCCTTTAAAATCTCCATAGGCGACGTTTAAAAAACTCTACAGGTTGCATGTTTTGAGTTAGAGGAGGTCTAGGGCTAGAATTATTGCTCTCGCTCTACCAATCGCGGCGATACCTTACATGTGTGGTTTGAACACCGTTTACATGTGCGGTTGCTGCTCACGTATGTGTTCGCTTCTGCGCGCAAGCTCGTCGTGACGGGGTGCGTTTTCTGGCTCCTAACTTTTTTAGCTGGCTCCTAGATTCCAAGCAAATTTGTCAACCCCTGCCCGGGATGCCTACAAGACTCTTGTTTGGTCAGTTTTAAGTGAGTTATTCCTAAGAATTACAGGCCTACAGTATAAAACGTCAAATTTCCTTGCAAATAATGGTACCGCTTTCAGCACCTTTTTTCTGAAAGAATCATACCGCCAGGGAGGTTAAGAAGGATCAGGGTGTTCTGGTAGATCATGGACCCTCTGATTCCTCCTGTATTGAATTGTATTGTACCCTAATGCCTCAAGTTGTAAAGAGCTGCACAATCTGTTGGCGCTATATAAATCCTGAATAATGATAATAATAATGAGCTTAATAATGGCATGCTATGCCAAGCTGTGGACGGTTTCCAAAGAGAGCAAAATCCTTTCTTGTATTAAAAGAGGTTTGGAAAGCAGAGAGGGAAATATATAATTTTGCCCCTGTACATATCATTAGTAAGACCTCATCTGGAATATGCATTACCGCTTTGGACACCAGTTCACAAAAAGGATATTGGGGAAGTGGAGAAAGTGCAGAGAAGGGCAACCTATGAGGAAAGATTAGAGAAACTGAATTTATTCTCTTGAGAAGAGATTAAGGGAGATAAATAGGGGGGGGGGGGGTGCCGCATATTAGGAACCAGGGGGTGCCGCAAATTGAGAACCGGGGGGGGGGGGGGCGAATTGAAAGCGGGGGGGGGGCTGCCATGTGTCACCTCACTCACCTCTTTCTCCTGCCGCGAATTGAAAGCGAAAGTGTTTTCTCTCCTCTCTCCAGCCACGACATGAGAGGGGACTGTCAAAATTAAAGTTTTCTCCTCTCCTCTCAGCCACAAGCTGAGAAGGGGGGGTCGGCCTGGCCCCTGGGAACATTTGCGCCGCTTACAGGTGTAATGCCTGTACCCCCTGATGGCAGCCCTGTACCTGTATGAGCAGTTTGAGATGATGAGGGCAGCCTCTTGCACAATTTCCATCTGAGCATCCCTGAAAGTTGGCACAGGGGCTGCAAGGGCAATGGGACCGCTGGGGTCAAGTATGCAAAAACACAGCAGTATAGGCATCCAGAATGTACCAAGTCTAGTAGAGATCAGAGCTGGGTAACAACCCAAGTTTGGTAACAGTCAAGCAGGAAGAAGCAGGATCAAGGGGCCATGGACAATCAGAGGTTGGCAATGTGCAGGCAACAAGGTACAGAATCAATAGGCAAAAACTTTGGTCAAGAGTTTAGGTCAAGGTCATTAACAAAGGTATGAAGAAAAGAAACAAGCAAGGATTATTCAGGAGCAGGTCAGAATACAATATTGGGGTCAAGTAGGTTCAGGATCAGGAATAACAGTAACTGAAGCTGAAAGACCATTCAGCAATGATCTCATGCAGGGACCAGGTCAACATCTGTAGTATGTACTGTCCTCATCAGTATTAGAATACAACAGAAAGAGCTTGGCTGGTTTGGGCCCTTTCCTGAAGCTCAATATTGGTTGGTTGGGTGCTTCCCAAGAGCCCAACCTGATATACTAGGCCTCAAAGGATCTGGTATTGACAGTTTTGAGTTCTTATGAGTCATTTCTGTAAAAAGACTCACTGTGGACAATTGAGATGGAGAGGCATGGGCATCAACATCAGAGGATTTGCTAAACACTTTTTTTTGTTTACTTTATTTAAATGTCACATTATATGTGACATTTCATTTATTTCGATGCACCAAAGCGGAGCAACTGTGCTGCGGGTGAGCTGCGATGCTGAGCAGAAAAGTGCAGACATGTTGCAGATTTTCGTACTGCACCCCAGCTTACCTCAAAGTTGCGTTCAAGTGTGAACAGGGCAAATAGAAAGCAATTATTTTCTGTGCGCCCCATCCGGAGACCTGTGGTTTTCTAGTGCTAAAAACATAGGTCTCTGCACACATGTGAACCAGCCCTTAAGGTGACCATAGTCTGAGCACGGCATAAACAAAAGATCTCTGTATTCTGCTGTATACAGATCATCTCAGTTCTGTGTCCATGTGCCTAAGTGAGTCTGCCAAGTCTAATGCAGGCTGATAAAGTCACATGTCAGTGCAATAAGAAAGAGCTCAGCAAAAAGGAGTAGAATACAAACTGTTACAGAAAATACATCTTTGCAACCTATGCATAAGCACAGGGTTGTCTGAGACTCTGGGGCCAAATTCTCAAAAAAGCTTACACTGACTTAAAATTTCTACCTAAGTGCCTGATCTTCAAAGCACTTACCTAGAAATTTCAGGCCGTGTAACTTAAGTGCCGCCGTCGTAAGGCGGTCCTCCTCTCCGGGGGGCGTTTAAAATTTAAATGAGGCGCGCTCCCGCGCCGGCCGTACTGCGCATGCGTGTGACGTCATTTTCCCGACGTGCAGCGCGCGAACGTAATTAACGCCGGGCGGCTTTGAGAATTTCGACGGGACACTAAAGTTGCGACGGGTGAAAAAAAAAAGACGCGCCGGGAAAACAAATAATTATAAAAAAAAATGACAGCGTCGCTCAGCATGCATTCCTGAGAGGGAGAACTCCATGCCAATTTTCAAAGAAAAAACCGGCATGGGTTCCCCCCCCCCAGGAGCATACCAGGCCCTTAGGTCTGGTATGGGTTGTAAGGAGACCCCCCCACGCCGCAAAATCAACGTAGGGGGTCCCCCTACAATCCATACCAGACCCGTATCCAAAGCACGCTACCCGGCCAGTCAGGAAGGGAGTGGGGACGAGCGAGCGCCCCCCCCCCTCCTGAGCCGTGCCAGGCCGCATGCCCTCAACATGGGGGGGTTGGGTGCTCTGGGGCATGGGGGCGCACTGCGGGCCCCCCCACCCCAGAGCACCCTGTCCCCATGTTGATGAGGACAGGACCTCTTCCCGACAACCCTTGCCGTTGGTTGTCAGGGTCTGGGGGAGGGGGCTTATCGGAATCTGGGAGTCCCCTTTAATAAGGGGGCCCCCAGAAACCGGCCCCCCACCCTAAGTGAATGGATATGGGGTACATCGTAGAAGAAGGCACCGGACAACTGCAGAAGAACCGGGGTTCGCCGAGTCAACAGCGGAAGAGGGGAGAAGATGGAAGAAGACCCCCGGAGAGCGGAGAAGCCCCCCCCCGGAGAGCAGAAGAAGAAACCCCCCCGGAGAGTGGAAGAAGACCCCCGGAGAGTGGAAGACCCCCGGAGAGTGGAAGAAGAAGCCCCCCCTGGTAATAGAGCTAATAAAGAAGACAGGGGGGGGCCTCCGGAGCAGAATAATAAATTATTTTAAAAACCCTTGTGTTGTGTGTTTACTAACTTTTACTTTTTGCCTCCAGGTGAATAGATAGGGGTACGATGTACCCCATATCCATTCACTTAGGGTGGGGGGCCGGTATCTGGGGGCCCCCTTACTTGAGGGGACTCCCAGATTCCGATAAGCCCCCGCCCGCAGACCCCGACAACCAACGGCAAGGGTTGTCGGGAAGAGGTCCTGTCCTCATCAACATGGGGACAGGGTGCTCTGGGGTGGGGGGGCCCGCAGTGCGCCCCCCTGCCCCAGAGAACCCAACCCCCCCATGTTGAGGGCATGCGGCCTGGCACGGCTCAGGAGGGGGGGGCGCTCGCTCGTCCCCACTCCCATTCCTGACCGGCCGGGTAGCGTGCTTTGGATACGGGTCTGGTATGGATTGTAGGGGGACCCCCTACATCGATTTTTCGGCGTAGGGGGGGTCTCCTTACAACCCATACCAGACCCAAGGGCCTGGTATGCTCCTGGGGGGGGAACCCATGCCGGTTTTGAATTAAAAAATTGCCGTGGAGTTCTCCCTCGGGAATGCATACCAAATGCCGTCGCTGGAATGGGCCTTTACAATGTGTGACTAACTTTCCACATTATAAAACCAGCCCTAGTTTTGCGCAGGCAAATTCGGAACTTACGCAGAAATCACAGTGATGAAATGCTTTGAGAATCTGCTTAAGTCCTCATTTGCATACTCAAAGCTGCATTTCAATGAGAAATGCCCCCAGTGGCGGATGCGGTACTGCATCCTAAGATCTGACCGTGTAAGTGTCTTACACATGTCAGATTTTCTGCCTAACTTTGGAAAAAGCCTTTTGAGAATTGTTTCCAAAGTTAGGCACAGACTGAACAGCAGTTAAGTCTGCGTATCTCTTTTGAGAATCAGGCCCCTGGAGTCCAGTATATGCAGTGTCTGCCCCTGCCTGTAAAGAATGAGGTACGAGTTTATTCTGTGGGTGGAATCTTCTCCTGCTTGCATAGTTCCCACGCTAACGTCACTTGGAATTAGTCTCCTCTGCAGCTGTCTGCTAGATTTATGTAACATAACTTCTTCACTGACCTCCAATGTCAGGGGGCACTTCTCGTCAGACCATCAATGTAAACAGTAATTTATACTATCCATCAGTGTAACCTTGGCATTTACACGGACCAATAATATTTGGGCATTTACACTAAGCACCAGTACAACATTGTGATGGTGGCATTTACCCAACCACCAACATGAGAGGGGTTTCTAAAGGGGCTGTATTTCAGGAAGAATGGCATAACAGGGCGCAAATTATTTGTGCTCATGCACATGGGTTTGCGGCCACCCCCCCTTTTTCCTTATCCTTTCCCTGAGGAATACGTCTAAAAAAAAATGTGTGTGTTTCATGTACTGTACATATGGAGCGCTGCCCCTTTACGTTTTTTACAGGTACCTGGACAAGGCATTTCCTGACTGGCCCAGGTGAAGCAGGTGACCAGTGGAAAGTTCTGGAACTCACCTGGACCCTATTTAACCACTTAAGACCCAGACCATTATGCAGGTAAAGGACCTGGCCCCTTTTTGCGATTCGGCACAGCGTCGATTTAACTGACAATTGCGCGGTCGTGCAATGTGGCTCCCAAACAAAATTGGCGTCCTTTTTTTCCAACAAATAGAGCTTTTGTTTGGTGGTATTTGATCACCTCTGCGTTTTTTATTTTTTGCACTATAAACAAAAATACAGCGACAATTTTGAAAAAAAAACTATATTTTTTACTTTTTGCTATAATAAATATCCCCAAAAAAATATAATTTTTTTTCCCTCAGTTTAGGCCGATACGTATTCTTCTACATATTTTTGGTAAAAAAATCACAATAAGCGTTTATTGATTGGTTTGCGCAAAAGTTATAGCATTTACAAAATAGGGGATAGTTTTATGGCATTTTTATTAATCATTTTTTTTTTACTAATAATGGCGGCTGTAACGGACCTATGAACTATTCTGCCTACAGAGGACTGCATGACTGGTTACTGAGCTCAAAGGGTTAATTGTAGAGGGACTTTTTCACTGCTAAATGCTAATTGACGCTCTGTTGTGTATTACCAGTTAACAGCCTCTTGCCAGGTGTATGCTAACGTGATGATCTGTGAGTGTATATTGTTCTAAAGGTTAATTGAATTCTATTGAGAAAGGAATGTGCCCGGCCAGGTCATGTTAAGTAGATCTCGGTGCCGGAACGTCTAGAGACTGATTGATTCAAGGAGATCATTGTGTTTGAGTTCTGGTAATGAAGAAATGTTTATAATTAGCTCAAAGAAGGTGATTGAAGCTTCCCCACGGTGTGATGTGTGGGTGGGGACAGTTTGATTGTTCATGTGCCTTGAATACTGTATAAAATCTCAGAGTGAACCATTAAAAATCAGTCCTGCTTGACTCTGCAAACGTAGCCCGTCTCGTTTCTTGAAAGGGCGTTCGATGGCATATACCGGCGGTAACTGCATATCGCAGCTTGCCAGGGAAAAGGACTTCTCCAACGGCTGAGACCCTCTCACTACATGGGTAGCCGTTACATTGGTTGGCAGCGGCGGGATGGTCCTTTTATCCAAAGAGCAAGTGCTGAATGGAGTCGCAGTACGCCAGGCAGTGTAACGGACCTATGAACTATTCTGCCTACAGAGGACTGCATGACTGGTTACTGAGCTCAAAGGGTTAATTGTAGAGGGACTTTTTCACTGCTAAATGCTAATTGACGCTCTGTTGTGTATTACCAGTTAACAGCCTCTTGCCAGGTGTATGCTAACGTGATGATCTGTGAGTGTATATTGTTCTAAAGGTTAATTGAATTCTATTGAGAAAGGAATGTGCCCGGCCAGGTCATGTTAAGTAGATCTCGGTCCTGGAACGTCTAGAGACTGATTGATTCAAGGAGATCATTGTGTTTGAGTTCTGGTAATGAAGAAATGTTTATAATTAGCTCAAAGAAGGTGATTGAAGCTTCCCCACGGTGTGATGTGTGGGTGAGGACAGTTTGATTGTTCATGTGCCTTGAATACTGTATAAAATCTCAGAGTGAACCATTAAAAATCAGTCCTGCTTGACTCTGCAAACGTAGCCTGTCTCGTTTCTTGAAAGGGTGTTCGATGGGATATACCGGCGGTACCTGCATATCGCAGCTTGCCAGGGAAAAGGACTTCTCCAACGGCTGAGACCCTCTCACTACATGGGTAGCCGTTACAGCGGCGATCATCGATTTGTTTCATGACTGCGACATTATATCGGACACTTTTGACACTTTTTTGGACCATTGTCATTTTCACAGCGAAAAGTGCTATAAAAATGCACTGATTATTGTAAAAATGACAATGGCAGTGAATGGGGTTAACCACTAGGGGACACTAAGGGGGTAAGTGCGCCCTAAGGGAGTGATTCTTACTGTAGGGGGGCGTGGCTGGACATGTGATCTCACTGATCGTCGTTTCCTATAACAGGGAACAGACGATCAGTGACAAGCCACAGAAAAGAACGGAGAAGGTTTGTTAACACTCACCTCTCCCCGTTCTTCAGCTCCTGTGACCCGATCGCAGGACACCAGCGGCGATCGGGTCCACGGGTCCCACGGGCGCGGTCACGGAGCTTCGGACCACGTCGCGAGCGCGAACCCACGGCGGGGAACTTAAAGGGCAACGTACCTGTACGTGCCTGTGCCCAGCCGTGCCATTCTGCTAATATATATCGGCGTTAGGCGGTCCTCAAGTGGCTAAGGCTGCAGAGGACGCTGCTTCTTGCTGCTGGCTGGGTACTGGACTTTTCTCCCCCCTCCCCGTCGTTGGCAAGTTTATGTGGTTTGTCACCCCTGGATCAGGGGGGGACTTTACAGTTTACAAGTGATATTATCTGCTCGAGTCCTAAGAATGAGCAGGGAAATGTTTCTGTATTACAATTACAAGTATTTGTTGGTTACAGTAATTTAAATAAAATATGAAATTGTTATATTCAGAATTATACCAATAAAGTGCCATGGCCATTATTTAAGCCATACGGTGGTAATTGTGTTTTATTTCTGTAGGGTGTGGTTTGGTTTGGGGGGGGGGGGGGGGTTGTGTGGTCTGCGATCCCATGTACTCCCAGGAGGGGAGCTAGATGCATCTGAGAGGCATCACATCAAATGAGTGGCAAATTGGTAACAGGGCAAGTAGTGGCTGAATTTTTTTTTTTTTTTACAAAAATACCAACAAAAAAAAGTAAACGCATCTAGAGTAAAGGCCATACACGGTCGAAATCGTATCAAAGAATTTTCATACGAATTTCGCATCGTTAGTGGGCTGCAGCAACAGCTGATTTTCGTGCGGCAAACAAATTGTAGAAATCCGACATGTTGGAATTTTTTTTAAAAACAAATGATTTTCTGATCAATGATGGGAGAATCGTGCGAGAAATGTAATAGAAAAAAAAATGCGCATGTGCAAAAAAAGAATATTCCCGGAGAGAAAAGAATATTCCCGGAGAGAAAAGAATATTCCCGGAGAGAAATGAATATTCCCGGCAACATGAAGGTTTGGTCTGCAGAATTTTGAAAATCAATGGTGGCATCATCGGATCACAAAAAAAACGAACTTTCTGATTTTGAAAATAAAATTTGTTCGAAATTCGACCGTGTATGGTTTAGTCTGCTTTAGGTAAAATCACCTGATGTGGATAAAGGCTCCAATTAGTTGAAAAAAAATCTATTTTCCACCATAAAAAAAGCACTGTACTAAAAATATCACATATGCTTTGTGAATTGAGACTTGAGTTGTTGCTGCATTGTATTTTCTCAAAATTCTAAGAACATTATTTGACATTGCATGCACACGTAACCTTTTTGACTTTTTTTTTTACTCTTTGTTTTTTTAATCCACCTGCATTTACTTTAGTGTTATTTTTACTACAGTTGTATTGTTTTCATTGAATAGCAGGGTGGAGGAGGGGCCGAAGAACCGCTTGTTGACTTTTGTCCTCCACAGCTAGTGAGTCTGTAGACGCACACGGCAAATAAATAGGAAATGTACCTAACAGGGGGTGTCTGTGAAATCACTATAGATGTAAAACAGACCCTACAGCAAATCCACACTCTCTTCCTCCAGATGTGTCCTTTGGTCTAGTGGCAGATACCCCCTAAAGATGATTCTGTTAAATTCATGACTCAGGCTGGGTTCACACTAGTGCGAAATTGGATGTGGTTTCGATGTGCATAGCAGGAGATTGTGACCAGCTCTCTTTGGAGCCGGTTCACACATCTCCGGACAGGCTCCGGTGCGATTTGCACAGGGGTCCTGTGTGTATTTTGGTCTGTTTCAGGTCCGAATTTGGGCCTGAAATGGTGAGTGGAGCCGCACCAGACTCCTGCAGCTCCATACTCTAGTGTGAACCCAGCCTTAAAGTGGATGTAAACCCTCCATACACCCAGTGAAGTGGACAGCCTCAGATAATACACAGGGATGAACCAAATCTCCCTACATAAGTTTTACATGTATATCTGCTGTCTTCACATTTATATACTGTTTAGAAAGTTCAGATCGTGTTAAGATATTTTCTCTTCCTGGTTAATGTCTGGGCATACAGCCAAGATAGCTAAAATTGTTGATTGGAGGAAAGGCACCCACCCCCTCATATCATAGGCAGACTCTCAGAGGTGTTTTGTAATAGGGCCAGCTTCCTGTTAATCTATTTTAGTAACCTCCCCTGACAGAAATTTCAGGCTGTTTTTATCAAGTGTCCAAGAATTTGTCAGGAGTTATCAGGCTGATAACAGAGGAACGGGTCAGGAGAGGAGAGAGCTATGGGACTTAGCTCTTTGAACAGAAAAAACAAAATACTGCAGATATATGTGCCCAGCTCATATTTCATGAATTTACATCCACTCTAAACTTTGTATATGTTGGAACGAATGTGTCCCTAACCCCAAGGGAGGGCCATGCTGGAGAACACACCAACTGAACACATCAACCGTGTTGGAGAACAGACTGATTTCTTCTTCTATCAACACCAAAGATTATTTTTTTATCCACTGACACCAATGCTAGGGCAATCTTTACCCCACTGACAATCACTTTATGGACATTCTTCCTCAAACAGACACCATTACTGTGCATTTTTTTTCCTCCCACTGGTCCTGGTCATTGTTTTCTCCCAAAGACCACCAGCACTGAGCTATCTTTCCTGTCACTGCCACCAGGGCATTTTTTTCCCCACACTAACCAAGAACTCAGGGAATTTATCCTTTCCACTGATCACTGACACTGTTACCGTATATACTTGAGTATAAGCCGAGTTTTTCAGCAAATTTTTTTGTGCTGAAAATGCCCCCCTAGGCTTATACTCGAGTCTCCTTTTTGCGCCTGATCTCCCGAACTTTGGGGACCCGGTAACGGGCGGTCGTAGGTCCCCTCTACAAGTGTGCACAGTTTGTTGTCTGAGGGACCTACGGCTGGGGAGCACCGATTATCCAAAGCCGGGCACCCCTTCTATAGACTCCCATGTTAAACGTCAGTCTAGTCATGGACACAGTGAGGCATGGGCATAGTGAGGCATTTAATTGAAAAACAATGATTGGTACTGGCGAAAAACAATAAATTAAATAACATAGGGCCTAATCCACAAAAGGGATACGCCGGCGTATCTACTGATACGCCGTCGTATCCCTGTTTCTATCTATGGAACTGATCCACAGAATCAGTTTCTCATAGATAGGCAGAAGATCCGACATGTGTAAGGGACTTACACTGTCGGATCTTAGGATGCAGTACCGCAGCCGCCGCTGGGGGCATTTCTCGTCGAAATGCCGCTTCGGGTATGCAAATTAGCACTTACGGAGATCCACAAAGCTTTTATGCTTCGTTTTTTTCTCCGTAAGTATTAGTTTGCCGTCGCAATATTAGGGCTGCTTTTACAAGGCCCAAACTGTTTACACCTTGTAAAAGTAGACCCTTCTATCCCGCGTCGCTGTTATTTTTTTTTTTTTATTTTTTTTTCCCGCCGCAACTCGTTTTTTTTTTTTACACCCGTCGCAATTCTCAAAACCAGGCGCAACGTAAAACCGTGCAAAGCACGTCGGGAAAATGACGTCGGGAGCATGCGCATTCCTTCCGGCGTGGGAGCGCGCCTAATTTAAATGGGACTCGCCCCATTAAATTAGGAACGCCTTGCGCCGGACGGATTTAAGTTACACCGCTCAAAATTTCTAGGTAAGTGCTTTGTGGATCGGGCACTTAGGTAGAGATTTTGTGGCGGTGTACTGTAACTTAAATGGCAAAAGTTACGTTGTGCCGGGTTTTTGTGGATTAGGCCCTTTGAGTTTAAAGTGGTTGTAAACGCAGAAGTTTTTTTTACCTTACAGCGATTGTAAAGTCTCCTTATTTTTCTATTAAAATAACAAAAATAATATACCGTATTTATCGGCGTATACCGCGCACTATTTTGCCCTGAAAATCAGGGCAAAATCGTGGGTGCGCGATATACGCCAAAACCCGCTTTCCCGCGCCGAGTTTGAATACTGCGCCGGCATATACCGAGCGCAGTACACTCGTGTATAGTCGGGCAGTCTCGGCTACACTCGCGCTCACGTCCTGTACATCCAGGACGTCAGCGCGAGAGTAGCCGAGCATTGCCTACTATACGAGAGTGTACTGCGCTCGGTATATGTCGGCGCAGTATTCAAACTATGCGCGGGAAACGAGCGAGGAGGACGCCGCAGAAGGACGCCGGACCCGACGAAGAGGACACCCAAAGCCGCAGACAGACGCCGGACCCGACGAGGCCGCCGATGGACGCCGTGCAAGACACCAAAATAAGTACAAAAATCTTTTTTTCACAGGAATTTCTGGGCAAATTTAGGGGTGCGCGCTATACACGGGAGCGCGCTATACCCCAATAAATACGGTACTTACCTGCTCTGTGCAGTAGTTTTGCACATGGCAACCCAGATCCTTCTCTTCTTGGGTCCCTGGCTGGTGATCCTGGCGCCTCCCTCCTGTTGAGTGCCCCCACAGCACGCAGCTTGCTATGGGTTTTAACCAAGCCCAGCTGTAGCTACGTTTATCCATTTAGACACTGAGCTGCAGTTTAGCCTGCCCCCTATCTCTCCTGATTGGTTAACCTACTTTGATTGACAGCACTGGGAGCCAATGGCGCCACTGCTGTGCCTCAGTCAATCAGGAGGGACAGTCCCGGACAGCCGAGGCACTCATGGACATCACTGGATAGAGATGGGGCTCAGGTAAGTATCAGGGGGGCTGGGGGCTGCTGCACACAGAAGGTTGTTTATCTTAATGCATAGAATGCAACCACTTTATTGCATTCTCTGATAAGGTAAAACATTTCTGTGTTCAGCTGCCCCCACCCCCCCCCCCCCCTAAATACTTACCTGAGCCCGATCTCGATCCAGCGCTATTCCTGAAAGCAGCGGCTCTGGCTTCTGTCTCTCTCTTCACTGGACATGGAGGCAGCCAGAGCGGCGGACGCGGCTGAGCCACACTGTGTGTGTCAATGGACACACAGAGCCCAGCTTGGAATCAAGCACATGAGTGCCTCCATAGCAAGTCTTGCTATGGGGGCACTTATAAGGGAGGAGGAGCCAGGAGCACTGGCAGAGGATCCCATAAAAGGAGGATCGCCATTGCACAGAGCAGATAAGTTTGACATTATTTTATATATTATTTTAAAATGATCATGTGATCGCCATGATTGGCTGTCACAGCAGTAACATCATCAGAAGCTTTCTGTTAGCCACCCGTAACTGTGCAGGTCATGTACTCTCAGTACAGCTGTGTCTGCAAATTGGTATGCAAATATGCCGCCTCTCTGCGCCAAGGCCCACCTGCCAAGAGGCTGCATATTTGCATACCGTCAGCCCATAGGGATTAAGCAAGTTGTCCTTGTTCTCTGCTAGGTGATAAATTAATTTTTAAGCAAAAAACTGTTTAAAAATGATTAAATATACAACTCCAATTCTGAAAAAGTTGGAAAGCTGTGTAAAATCTACATAAAAACAGAACGCAATGATTTGCAAGTCTCATAAACCCATATTTTATTCATAATAGAAAATATAAAACATATCAAATGTTTAAAAAGAGAAAATGTAACATTTTAGAAGAAAAAAAAAGGTAATTTTGAAATTGATGACAGAAACATGTCCCAAAAAAGATGGGACAGGGCAACAAAAAGCTGGTAAAGTAAGTGGTACTAACAAGAAAGAGCTGGTAGAACATTTTGCAACTAACTAGGTTATTTGGCAACAGGTCAGTAACATGACTGGGTAAAAAAATAGCATCTCAGAGATTCAGAGTGTCTCAGAAGTAAAGATGAGCAGAGGTTCACCAATCTGTCAAACAATTTCAGAATAATGTTCCTCAATGTAAATTTGCAAAGACTTTAACCACTTAAGGACCGCTGCACAACTATATACGTTGACAGAATGGCAAGGGTGGGCACATTGACGTACAGTGCCTTGCGAAAGTATTTGGCCCCCTTGAACTTTGAGACCTTTTGCCACATTTCAGGCTTCAAACATAAAGATATAAAACTGTAATTTTTTTTGAAGAACCAACAAGTGGGACACAATCATGAAGTGGAACGAAATTTATTGGATATTTCAAACTTTTTTAACAAACAAAAAACTGGAAAATTGGGCGTGCAAAATTATTCAGCCCCCTTAAGTTAATACTTTGTAGCGCCACCTTTTGCTGCGATTACAGCTGTAAGTCGCTTGGGGTATGTCTCTATCAGTTTTGCACATCGAGAGACTGAAATTTTTGCCCATTCCTCCTTGCAAAACAGCTCGAGCTCAGGGAGGTTGGACGAAGAGCGTTTGTGAACAGCAGTTTTCAGTTCTTTCCACAGATTCTCGATTGGATTCAGGTCTGGACTTTGACTTGGCCATTCTAACACCTGGATATGTTTATTTGTGAACCATTCCATTGTAGATTTTGCTTTATGTTTTGGATCATTGTCTCGTTGCAAGACAAATCTCCGTCCCAGTCTCAGGTCTTTTGCAGACTCCATCAGGTTTTCTTCCAGAATGGTCCTGTATTTGGCTCCATCCATCTTCCCATCAATTTTAACCACTTAAGGACCGCCTCCTGCACATAAACGTGGGCAGAATGGCACGGCTGGGCACATCCACGTACAGGTACTCGGTCCAAAGCTCCATGACCGGGACCGCGGGACCTGCGGACCGATTGCCGCTGGAGTCCCGCGATCGGTCCCCGGAGCTGAAGAACGGGGAGAGCTGTGTGTAAACACGGCTTCCCCGTTCTTCACTGTGGCGGCTGCATCGATCGCATCATCCCTTTTATAGGGGGACACAATCGATGTCGTCACACCTACAGCCACACCCCCCTACAGTTGTAAACACACTTCAGGGAACACATAACCCCAACAGCGCCCCCTTGTGGTTAACTCCCAAACTGCAACTGTCATTTTCACAATAAACAATGCATTTTAAATGCATTTTTTGCTGTGAAAATGACAATGGTCCCAAAAATGTGTCAAAATTGTCCGAAGTGTCCGCCATAATGTCGCAGTCACGAGAAAAAACGCTGATCGCCGCCATTAGTAGTAAAAAAATATTTTTTTTATAAAAATGCAAAAAAACTATCCCCTATTTTGTAAACGCTATAAATTTTGCGCAAACCAACCGATAAACGCTTATTGCGATTTTTTTTACCAAAAATAGGTAGAAGCATACGTATCGGCCTAAACTGAGTAAAAAAAAAATGTTTTTATACATTTTTGGGGGATATTTATTATAGCAAAAAGTAAAAAATATTGAATTTTTTTCAAAATTGGCGCTCTATCTTTGTTTATAGCGCAAAAAATAAAAACCGCAGAGGTGATCAAATACCACCTAAAGAAAGCTCTATTTGTGGGGAAAAAAGGACGCCAATTTTGTTTGGGAGCCACGTCGCACGACCGCGCAATTGTCAGTTAAAGTGACGCAGTGCCGAATCGCAAAAAGGGGCAAGGTCCTTTAGCTCATTTTGGTCCAGGTCTTAAGTGGTTAACCATCTTCCCTGTCCCTGCTGAAGAAAAGCAGGCCCAAACCATGATGCTGCCACCACCATGTTTGACAGTGGGGATGGTGTGTTCAGGGTGATGAGCTGTGTTGCTTTTACACCAAACATAACGTTTTGAATTGTTGCCAAAAAGTTTGATTTTGGTTTGATTCTGACCAGAGCACCTTCTTCCACATGTTTGGTGTCTCCCTGGTGGCTTGTGGCAAACTAATGTAAACACAGGCAGGAGGAAGTAATGGCACACTCCACAAGGCGGTCTTTTTGACCGAAGTTCGAGGAGAGAAGACATCACAAGTAAGTCGCACAAGCACTACACTGACACCAGCATACATAGGCACACAATCCACCCCCCGAATTACCCCCCAGATCACCCCCTGCACCCCCAGTCACAGTGTCCCCCGCCCGTAAAGGTTTAACCCCTTGACCCCCCCCCCCAGTTAACCCTTTCGCCCCCTATCGCCAGTGCCACTAAACGATCCTTTTTCTGATCGCTGTATTAGTGTCGCTGGTGTCGCTAGGTAGCAAGTTACTTTTTTAGGTTCGCCGCCAGGTTTTTATAGCGTCAGATACCCCCATATATTTTCTAATAAAGGTATTAAAACCACTGATTGCCCCTAGAGTTAACCCTTTCACCAGTGATCACTGTATAAGTGTCACTGGTGACACTGGTTAGCCAGTTAGTTATTTCGTTATTTAGGTCCCTCGTCAGGTTTTTATATAGCGTCAGGTTCCCCCATATATTACCTAATAAAGGTTTTAAACACCTGATTGCCCTCTAGTTAACCCTTCTTACCGGTGATCACCATATAAGTGTTACGGTGACGCTGGTTGGTTAGGGGCACCCGCCGTATATAACCCAATAAAGGTTTAACCCCCTGATCGCCCGGTGGGTGATATCAATTAAATTTTAACGTCAGTCAGGGTCTGCGTTGCTTACACCCACTCGCAAAGCATACACCCCCCTTAGTGGTATAGTATCTAAACAGATCAATATCTGATCTGATCAGATCTATACTAGCGTACCCAGCAGTTTAGGGTTCCCAAAAACGCATTGTTAGCGGGATCAGCCCAGATACCCGCTAGCACCTGCGTTTTGCCCCTCCGCACAGCCTAGCCCAGCCCACCCAAGTGCAGTATCGATCGATCACTGTCACTTACAAAACACAACACACATAACTGCAGCGTTCGCAGAGACGGGCCTGATCCCTGCGATCGCTAACAGTTTTTTTTTTGTAGCGTTTTCTACATTTTGTGACAGGTCAGGTGCTTTTTTACCTGTGAATCCTTACTAGTATACCACCAAAATTGCAACGTGAATGTACACTAGTAAAGAGGCCTACGAGTTTTTGAGCCTGAGCCCTCGTACTCACGACCGTTTTCCTCGACAGAATCCATCAAGAAACTTGGTGGCAGAGCTTTTTTGCAGAGGAAAACGGTCATGTGTATGCTTTTCATCGAGAAAACTGTAGAGGAACTCGACGAGGAAGACAAGTTTTTTTTCCTCGACGGGAGTCTCAATTTCCTCGTCGTGTTCCTCGTCGGGCTGGTTTTGGACGAGAAACACGATCGTGTGTATGCTAAGAAACCCGCGCATGCTCAGAATAAAGTATGAGACGGGAGCGCACCTTCGGTAAAAGTAGCGTTTGTAATGGAGATAGCACATTTGTCACGCTGTAATGCCCCGTACACACCATCACTTTATGTGATGAAAAAAAACGACACTTTCTGTGAAGTAAAAAATGACGTTTTTGAAACTTCAATTTTCAAAGACGAAGTTGCCTACACACCATTGTTTTTCTCACAATGATCTTGCAAAGTGAGGTTACGTTCCACCACGTTTTACCATTGAAGCTTGCTTCTAGGCATGCGTGGATGAAAAAACGTCTTAGAAAACGACGTTTTTTGCTACACACGGTCAATTTCTGTGAAGTAAAAAGTGCACTTTTGAAAAACGACACATAAAATTGAAGCATGCTTTAATTTTTTTTGGTCGTTTTTTACAAGACATAAAACGACGTTTTCCCCCACACACAGTCAATTAAAGTGACGTTTTTAAAAACGTCATTTTTTTTCATCACATAAAGTGATGGTGTGTACGCGGCATAATGCCCCATACAGACGGTCGTTTTTTGTGATGAAAAAAAAATGACGTTTGAAGTGATGAAAAAAAACGACATTTTTGAAACTTCATTTTCAAAAACGATGTAGCATACACACCATCATTTTGAAAAATGATGAACAAAGTGACGGCACTCTAAAGGGGAAGTTCTATTCGCCTTGAGGCTGCTTTTAGCTGGTTACTTGTTAGTAAAAGATGATTCGTGCTTTTTTGTCTGTTAAAGCGTGATGAATGTGCTTACTCCATTATGAATGGTAGTTTTACCTCCCGTCTCAAAACTTGCTTCTGGGCATGTGCGGGTTTAAAAACGTCGTTTTGCCCACACACTATCATTTTCATTGACACAAAAAATGACATTTTGAAAAACGACACAAAAAATTCGAGCATGTTCGAATTTTTTTTTGGTCGTTTTTCTGAAGACATAAAACGACATTTTCCCCACACACTATCATTTTAAATGACGTTTTCAAAAACGTCATTTTTTTTCATCACAAAAAACGATCGTCTGTATGCGGCATTAGGCTTAATTTCCATGGACGTTTTTACAGCCACTTTTTTTAGCCTTTTTTACAGCTTAAAAACGCCTGTCCATGTTTTTTTTTTTTATATTATTTATTTATTTATTTTTTGAGCTGGAGCTCAAAAGCGCTGCGGTAGCGTTTTTGAGAGTTTTTGAGCGTTTTTTAACGTCTGGCGTTTTTACAGCTCTAACGCTGGAGCTTCAGAACGCATTGGTCCTGTTTTTTTTTGCAGCTTAAAAATGGCTCAGCCATCTACAGCTCAAAAACGTCATGGTGGGCATGAGGCCATAGACTAACATGGAGAGCCGTTTTTAAGCTGCAAAAAACGCTCAGAAAAGTGGCTGTAAAAACGTCCATGGAAATGAAGCCTAACAGTCTGAAAAGTGCAAATTGTCTCTTACCAAACTTTGAAATTTAACACACAGTAACATGAGATTAGCAAAAGCAGCCCCAAGGGTTGTGCCAGTGGAATCGAACTTCCCCTGCCGTTGTACGTCACCGCGTTTGAGAACAAGGAGATTTGGTCTTGACAGTGTGTACGCAAAGAAAGCTTGTCAAGTTTCTCCACAAGCCTGACAATTAACTTGTCGAGGAAAACGATGTTTCATTTACGACGAGTTCCTTGGTCGTGTGTACGAGGCCTGACAGCTAGTGAAGAGGAGGTCACGCATCTGTCAGATTCTGGCTCAGAATACATCTCCGTAGAAGACAGCGGCTCCATGTCAGATAGCTCTGTCGACAAAGTTGTGGTCCCTGCTAAGGGCAGGCGTACTCGACCCCATTCTGCTGTTGTTGAGGTGCAAGAACCACAGGACTCTCGTATGGAGCAGAGAGCCAGTACTTGCGCCGCTATTCCTTCTGGTGAACTGGCAAGCACCAGCAGCCTAGTACACCCTGGTCGTTCATCCAGCACTGCAGTATCATGTGGTGATGTGGCGAGTCCCATAAGTGCAGTTCAAGCTGGCGAGGTGGCAAGCACAAGTAGTGTTCCGCTGCCACCAAGAAGACAAAGACAGGCCCGTCATGCTTATAGTGCCCTTCCTGCAGAATTTGCCAATCCTGATTGTATGTCCACCACTTCTGCAGAACCCGTACTTCCTCCATTCACTGGCCAACCCGGTATTTAGGTGGAAACAGCTGATTTTACACCACTTGATTTTTTTTCGCTGTTTTTCACGGAAGATCTCTATAGATCTATTGTGGACCAGAGTAATTTCATCGCCGCTAATCTCCAGTCCGTCCTTGCCAGAGAATGGAAACCACATACAGTTTCCGAATTTAAGACCTTTCTGGGCCTTTGCCTCAACATGGGCATACATCAATTTCCGAATATGCCCGTGTTCTCTGCTTCCATGGCCAGGAAACGATACAAGGTGATCTTGCGGTTCATGAACTTCAACAACAATGAACTTTGTCGTCCACGTGGAGACCCTGAATACGGCTGACTCTACAAAATTCGGCCCCTCATAAACAACTTCAACAAACGTTTTGCAGCCTTGTATACTCCCCATCAAGTTGTCTGCGTTGATGAGTCCCTAATTAAGTTTTCTGGCCGCTTGTCTTTCAAGCAGTACCTTCCCAGCAAGCGTGCCAGATACGGGGTCAAGCTCTATAAGCTCTGTGACAGGGCAACAGGCTATACATGGAGCTTTATGGTTTATGAGGGAAAAGATAGTCAGGTAGAGCCGGAGGACTGCCCAGTTTACATAGGGAGCACTGGCAAGATAGTGTGGAACTTGGTGTCTCCCTTATCCAGAAAGGGGTACCATTTGTATGTGGACAATTATTACACGAGTGTGCCACTTTTTAGTCACTTGTTTGATCATCAGATTGGAGCATTTGGCACCGTGCTTACCCCAGCGGCTTGTAGATTCCCGTCTTAGGCTGGGGGAGAGAGTCTGCTCAAGGTGTAATAATTTGCTCGCTGCGAAGTGGAGGGACAATAAGACTGTTTTCGTTCTTACCACCCTTCACGCAGACACGACAGGCCAAATTCGTACGGCGGCTGGTGTTGTGGAGAAACCCCTCTGTGTCCACGAATATAACCAAAATATGGGAGGGGTGGACCTCAACGACCAGTTGTTGGCACCCTATTATATTGCCCGTAAGGCGAGATGCTGGTACAAAAAAGTGTCTCTATACTTATTTTAATTGGCTTTGCTGAACGCTCATGTGATATACAGAGCTTCAGGACGGACTAGATCCTTCCTTCAATTCCAGGATGAGATCATCATAGAACTCCTGTATCCAGGCGGTTCTGCACCTCACCATTCCCAACCAAATGCAGTAAGCCGACTGCATGAGAGGCATTTCCCTTTTGTCCTCGAGAGTACTCCTACCCAATAAAAGCCCCCCCAAAGAAAATGTTGTGTCTGTAGAAAGCGTGACACCTGTTATTATTGTCCACTCTGTCCTGACAATCCTGGTCTTTGCATTGGGAAATGTTTTGAACGCTACCACACACTAGTGAAGTTTTAGCGTAGGGTACAGCATTTCACAGGCTAGGACACACTTACACAGGGTCTCCCAAGATGCCATCGCATTTTGAGAGACCCAAACCTGGAACCGAAAAATTGAACAGTTACAGTTACAAAAAAAAGTGTTAAAAAGTAAAAAATAAAAAACACAAAAAATATATATAAAAAAAAAATAGTTGTTGTTTTATTGTTCTCTCCCTCTCTATTCTCTCTTTTTTATTGTATTCTATTCTGCAATGTTTTATTGTTGTTGTGTTTTATAATGCTTGCTTTTCAGGTATGTAATTTACTTTACTGTTTTCAGGTACGCCATTCAGCTGTTGCGCGGATTTATGTATCTTGACAGCAACATCGTTTGCTCCCACGATACATAAAACCGTGACTCATAAAGACGAAGCATGGGGGCATTAGGGGCGGAGGATTTTGCTCCTAATGCCGCGTACATACGGTCGACATTCCGACGGAGGCTTGCCCGTGGAAAAGTCCGACCGTGTGTACGCGGCATAAATTTTTTGCGGGAGGATGCCCCCATGCTTCGGCATATATATATTTTAGGCACAGGTTGCGTGTTTTTTTTGGTATTTGCTTTGCAGGTATGGTATGATCTTACTGTTATACTGTAATGTTACTTTGTTTTAATGTCAACCATCATTTGCTTAGCAGGTACACCATTCAGTTGCAGCGCGGATTTATTTAGCTTGACAGCAACAGCGTTTGCTCCCACGATACATAAAGTCGTGACTCCAATGCTGTAGGAGGTGATTTCACCACCACAGTTAAAAAAAAGAGCATATATGCCAAAGCATGGGGGCATTAGGGGCCCCCATGCTTCGTCACATAACTTTTTTGCGGCAGGATGCCCCCATGCTTCGGCATATATAAATGGTGCATGCATGCCCATCATTAGAAGTGGGTGGATGAAGGAAGGTATTCTAATGGTGGGCATACCCACCGATCAATTTCTTTTTTTCGTTCAGCCAACAGGCTGCATGAAAAAAAAGATTAACAAGAGTCCAACAAGAACCATCAACGTACTAGTATGTTGCTGGACTTTGACTGATTATACCAGAATGATGCCTGCGGGTTTAGGTATCATCTTGGTATCATTCTTTTCAGCCAGCGATCGGCTTTCATTTAAAAGCAATCCTAGCGGCTAATTAGCCTCTAGACTGCTTTTACAAGCAGTGGGAGGGAATGTCCCCCCCGGATATAAACAGCACCATTGGGAAATTGGGAAAGCATTTTATCACACTGATCTTGGTGTGGTCAGATGCTTTGAGGGCAGAGGAAAGATCTAGGGTCTAATAGACCCTAATTTTTTCAAAAAAAGAGTAACTGTCACTAACTTTTGCTATCATAGGGGATATTTACGTTCCCTGAGATAAGAATAAAAACGGTAAGAAAAATGGAAGGAACGCTTTACAAATAAAATAAAAAGGAAAAAGAAATAATTAAAAAAAAAGAAAAAAAAACACCCCCGTCCCCGCCTGCTCTTGCGCAAAGGCAAACGCAAGCATTGGTCTGGCGTCATATGTAAACAGCAATTGCACCATGCCTCCTCTGTAAATCTAATGTGGTAACCTGTAAAGGCTTTTAAAAATGTATCTATAAGATTACAGTATACTGTATGTATTGTGTTTATTTACTTTTGAATGTTTGTTTAAATGTCTGTTTACTTACCTTTTTAAATTTGACTCCGATCTCCACCCCCGTGCGTCATAACGTCGCAGAGAACGGAGCTCAGCGGCACTCGGCACTGTGAATCGAGCGAGGAGGACACCGCTCGATCACATAGCGGGGAGGCATCTCAGGATCCAGGGACCAGGTAAGTAACTTGTGCCTGTGGACACTGCGAGGCGGTCCCGAGTCTGGCTCGGGGTTACCGCTTTTGGTCCTAAAATTCACCCCCAAACCAGACTCGGGATTACCTCTCAGGGGGTTAAAGGCCAAATAACGCCAATATACGTCGGCAGAGCAGCACTGCTGGGCAAAATCACGTACAGGTATGTCTCCTTTAAGATGCCCAGCCGCGGGTCGTGCGACCCGGTCCTGAGCTCCATGACTGTGCTCGCCGTAAAAATGTCAATGGTCCCAAAATGGTGTCAAAAGTGTCCGATGTGTCCACCATAATGTCGCTGTCACGATAAAAAACGCTGATCGCCGCCATTACTAGTAAAGAAAAAATTATTCATAAAAATGACATAAAACTATCCCCTATTTTGTAGACGCTATAACTTTTGCGCAAACCAATCAATAAACGCTTATTGCGATTTTTTTAACCAAAAATATGTAGAAGAATACGTATCGGCCTAAACCGAGGACATTTTTTTTATTTATATATTTCTATGGGGGATATTTTTGATCAAATACCACCAAAAGAAAGCTCTATTTGTGGGGAAAAATGGACGTCAATTTTGTTTGGGAGCCACGTCGCACGACCGCGCAATTGTCAGTTAAAGCGACGCAGTGCCGAATCGCAAAAAGTGGCCTGGTCCTTTAGCAACAAAATGGTCCGGGGCATAAGTGGTTAAAGAGAGTATAAACTTGATATAGCAGACATCACTGCATTATCATCAGAAACTGCAAACTATATTAAACTTTTCTTACTGCTTACTGTTTTCTTTTCCTTTTGCTTACTGTTTTGCATCACCTTTATGTACATTAAAAATGGTAACTTGCCTCCAATGTACTGTATTATTTATATCTGTAGCTCCCTTGGCAGACTCAAAGTTGAGCAAAATGATTTCTCTTTACTAATAAAAAGGCAATTAAGATTAATTTTAGTAGAGTTCTAGATTTAATTAAGTTTGAAAGAGAAGGGGCATGTCACTGCTTTTATTTGCTTATTTGGGTGTAAATTTTAGCTTGGGCTACTGAGCCCTGTAAAACAACAGGCTTTTGGGCTAAGGAGACAGCGGGAGATGTGAAGCAGGGGGAAGTAGCCTATGGCTTTACATGTGGCCTTAATGATAATACAAAATATTAAGATGCAATCTTTATTATTTACCTGACATTTTAGCAAAGCTGTACCTGAACTAGACCTGCAAGGAGTGTATTTACCCAATACATCCCTGGAACACAAAACTCTTAAATTATAATATTTCAAAAATCTTTAAAAATGTCAGGAAGTACTGTTTTTTTGCCCAATGTCTACCAAGCATACCTGTAGCACTAATGGCCATCATAGTACAAAAAGTGAATGTTAAAAGCTGATATATGTGCGTAGTATCATCTCCATCCGTGCTTTATACTGATATACCTAACAGGAAACAGCATGCAGTCAATGTCCGGATGTACCAACTTTTGTATCATATTCAATATATTAAAGTGTTACTAACCCCAGGACCCTGCATTCACAAAACCTTGTCTCCCATAATACACAAAACTTGGAAATGCAATTGTTTTAGTAAATATAAACTGCTAAATATCTTTCCTCATCATCAGTATATAGCAGTCTTGTGACTTCTATCAGTGTCTGGTTAAAGCTTGTAGGAGGAGTTTTCATTCTACTCTAGTGCTGTTTGGCCCTGTGCTGATCACATGCACCCTCCCGGAAAAAAAACTCTCTAGCAACACACACAAAACTGAGCATGTGCAGTGTGACTCCAAAGGTTCTGTCTTATCAGGAGATGGATTGGAGTCTGTGGAAGAAGGGGAGGATCAGAGAAGCCAGGATCAAAACAGCCTTTTTACATAATGTAAACCCCTTAGACAGGCCCTACAAGGTGTAAAAAAAATTATTTTGTAACCAAAGGTTTCAAGAGGGAAATTTGCACAATTTCCCATTCAACACAGATAGGGCCAGATTCACAGAGATCGGCGTATCTCTGTGCGGGCGTAGCGCATCTCATATGCGCTACGCCGACGTAACATAGAGAGGCAAGTACAGTATTCACAAAGCACTTGCTCCCTTAGTTACGGCGGTGTAGCGTAAATGGGCCGGCGTAAGCCTGCCTAATTCAAAGTAGGCTGGTAGTGGGCGTGTTGTATTGAAATTAATCGTGACCCCATGTAAATGAAGCGCCGAACGAACGGCGCATGCGCAGAATCACGTCGAATTTACGCCGTAGGATACGAAAGCTCAATGGCAACGACGTGAACGTAACCTCCACCCAGCCCCATTCACGTAAGACTTACGTAAACGACGTAAAATCCGACGGCTGTTCCGTCGTCCATACCATTACCTATAGAGGTGTTTTATCTTTACGCCGGACGTACGCCTTACGTAAACGGCGTAGATTACTGTGACGGGCGCAAGTACGTTTGTGAATCGGCGTATCTAGCTCATTTACATATTCAACGCGTAAAACAACGGAAGCGCCCCTTTCGGCCAGCGTAAATATGCACCCAAGATACGATGGCGTAGGAGACTTACGTCGGTCGTATCTTGGCAAAATTCAGGCGTATCTCATTTTAAGAATCAGCGCATATATACGACGGCGCACATTTGGACTTACGACGGCGTATCAGTAGATACATCGGCGTAAGTCTCTGTGAATCTGGACCCATAGTGCTGACAGGGCAATCCCTCCTGCCAAGCTATTGTCTGCCCCTGGCAGGGGGGGCACGTACATTCAGCTTGCCCAACGATGGTGCAAATCTTGGGCCGGTTCCTGCTACACCGGCAGAGGTTCGAAACGTGTATGGCCAAACTTAGGATCCACAGAGAGTATAACAAGCATGCTTTACTGCATATACAGTACAGACTGATTTTACTGATGTGGGTTTAGTAACACTTTAACTGTAGCTTTTTTAAATAGGGCTTTGGATTTGGAGTGACTACACTATTTACAGAAATTCATATAAGGACTTTGGCTGTAAACAAATGCTCAAATTTAAAAAACATATGCTAAGTATCTCCACAGTCAGCTAGGTCAGCCTGTAAAGAACACGTGTTAAGCCTCGTACACACGACCGAGAAACTCAACGGGCGAAACACATCGTTTTGCTCGTCGAGTTCCTTGTTAGGCTGTCGAGGATCTCAGCGAGTCAAATTTCTCCATTCCCGTCGAGGAAAAAGAAGACATGCTCTCTTTTTGGCTCGACGAGATCCTCAACAGTTTCCTTGTCGAAAAGTGTACACACGACCGGTTTCCTCGGCAAAAAAAAAACCAGCAAGTTTCTTGCTGGTTTTTGCCGAGAAACTCGGTCGTGTGTACGAGGCCTGAGGAAATGTTCTGGTTGGGAAAAAAAACAGTAAATTCTGGCACACAATCTGCATCTATTAACTAGCTTTCAGGGATTTCTAAATCGAATTGTGTTCTTTCAGTCCTTATAGCTTTAGCACAAAATAAGGAACATAGCGGAAGATTTACTAAAACCTGGTGCACATAAAATCTGGTACAGCTGTGCATGGTAACCAATCAGCTTCAAACTTAAAATTGAATTAGGCTTTGACAAATAAACCTGAAATCTAAATGGTTTCTATGCAGCTCTGCACCAGATTTTGCACACTCCAGTTTTAGTAAATAACCCCCCTAGTATTTATCTCGGAAGGTAACTTAAGGCTGAGTTCACACTATTGCTAATTGGATGCAGGTTTCTCTGCATCCAATTTGCATGTCAGGAGATTGTGACCGGCTCTCTAAGGAGCCGTTTCAGACATCTCTGGACATCTCTCAATTGCACAGGAATCCTACATGTCTTCTGGTCTGTTTCAGGTCCGAATTCAGCCAAAAATCTGGACTGAAATCGGACGTGAAACAGTGAACAGGGACGCACCAGACCCCTGCTGTGAGCTGCTCCGTGCGGCAGTGTGAACCCAGCCTAAGGGTTATGTTATCCCCTGGTATATAAGGCTAAGCATAAGGTGAACCTGCACTTTTTGCAAACCAGTGAAAATAATAACAGGCTCACTTAACAGGAGTCAGAGCAAGCAACTTTTCCTTACTAAGAAGAGGAGATCAGTAACCAAACTAGCAGCAGCATAATAGTGCAGGACCCTCCCAATGTCTGCATGCAGGCTTTGGGGTTGACTTACTAAAGGCAAATCTACTTTACACTACAAGTGCACTTGGAAGTGCAGTCACTGTAGATCTGAAGGGAAGATCTGAAATGAGGGGAAGCTCTGCTGATTTTATCATCCAACCATGTACAAGCAATAATGCTGTTTTTTTATTTTCCTTGCATGTCCCCCTCATATTTACAGCGACTGCACTTCCAATTGCACTTGTAGTGCAAAGTGGATTTGCCTTTAGTAAATCAACCCCTTTGTTTTCTTGCAACGTGCCCCACTAAACATAACACTTGGGGTGCAGTATTACAGAAAAAGCAACAAGATCTCTTATGATTGCTGTACAGTTGACCCCTTTGGTCAGTAGGGCTGCAAGAAAATATGATTTTGTACTGTAAAATCCTTTTTTTTTTGGAATCTACTGAAGGACATAGGATTAAACATTTCAAATATACTGCTTCCTGGAACTGGACACTGGAAAACAAAAAAGCTGTAGATCAGACCAGGATAATCCCTTACTACTACCAGCATGCCTCAGTTTTAGAGAAAAGCAGTATCAACAGAATTCTCATTATACAGAGGAGTAACACTTGCGTCCCTCAAGTACAAAAAGTAAATGCAATGGAAGGAAATCTCCTTTTAGATGGACTGAGTGGAGGTAGAAGGATGTTCTTGTTAAGGTGACAGGTAAAAACTTGTGGCGGAAGGAAGTTCTGGACTTCAACACCACCTTGTGCAACGTAATAGAGTCACAGGGGAACAAATGGGGGGAAACTACTTGGAAGAATTCTAAAGTGAATGTTCTAATATCTAGATATCTAAAACAAGATGGCAAGCACAGGGACCCGACACTTAATAGAACCGAGAGCCAAACGCTAGTCCAGACCCAGCTGGAGGATTAAGAAGATTTGTCCTGTGGAGAATCTCTAAAGCCTCGTACACATGACCGAGGAACTCGACGGGCGAAACACATAGTTTTCCTCGTCGAGTTCCTTGTTAGGCTGTCGAGGAACTCGACAAGGCAAGTTTCTCCATTCCCGTCGAGGAAATAGAGAACTTGCTCTCTTTTTGGATCGTCGAGTTTCTCAACAGTTTCCTCGACGAAAATGTACACACGACCGGTTTCCTCTGCAAAAAATATCTCCCAGCAAGTTTCTTGCTGGTTTTTGCAGAGAAACTCGGTCGTGTGTACGAGGCCTAAGAGGGAATCCCTGAGAAGTAGACCTAGCAGTTCTTAAGATTGTAGGAATCGTCGACTCAGATACCCCTGTCTCTCAGAAGCTGGGCTTCGACAACCATGCTGTAAAGTCATTGACCGTGAAGCAGAATGCTAAAAAGGTCCCTGAGACAAAATATCCACATGATTTGGAAGAGCCGAATCCAGGTTAAACTACCACACCTGTCAGTGCCAATGCAGAGAAAAAAGAAAAAAGGAACACCGAAATGCCTGCAAAGCAGACAAGGAAAAAGTTTTAGGGGTGGAAAGGCATAGATCAGGGTGTTGTGATCCACATACTCGGCACATCCTCCATTGCTTTCGCTAGAGGATCCCTGTACTTGACCTGTTTTCTACTGAATATGCAGGCCAGAAAATCTATGTCTGGTGTTCCCCATCTTTGACACAGATCCAGGAACACTTCCAGGTGTCAAGATCACCCTCCCAGGTCCAGAGGTTGCTGGCTGAGGATGTCTGCTTGCCAATTGTCCAGGCCTGGGATGTAAATGAGGGACAAGGTTGAAACGTGAAGTTCCTACCTAGACAGGATTTGTTGTACCTCTCCTGCTGCTGAAAATTACTTCCTTCCTGTTGTTTGATGTATGCCACTAACATGGAAATATCCAACTAAATCTGGATAAAACGACCCTCCAGCACTACAGAGAAAATCTGTAGGGACAGCCAAATCACTCAAAGCTCCAAGATGTTGATAAGCAGATAAGATTCCTGGAACATTCAAGTCCCCTGCAGTGACATTGTACCAAGGACTCCTCCTCAGCAGAACAGGCTGACATCCATCATAAGAATCTTCCAGAAGACATGAAGAAATTAGTTCCCTGATTCCAGAGCCAGACTTTGAAGCCATCGGGCACAGACGATTCTATGTGTAATTTATGAACTTAAACAACGACATTCAGTGTTTTGAGATACAAGATGGATGTCCCCTTTGGGTTTGGGAACCAAGAACATTTTTGAGTAAAACCCCTGAAACCGTCCTGCCACAGGAACTTCAAAAGACCTGAGAGAGCTACTTTGTAATATGATAATTTGTGCAGGGACACAGAAAGGTTGGAGGGGAGAAACCTTAGAGGGGTCTGGGAGTGAAACTCTAGCTGGAAGCCCCTGAAAACCAATTCCCGAACCCAAGCATCTGGGATAAAAACAGTCAAGGTGTTTGCGAAAACATAGCAGATGTCCCATCAAAATGGCGAACCTTCCTGCCAAGGATGATTTATCTGATGGTTTGGCAGGCTTTGAGTCCAGGATCTTGCAGGTGGATTGGGGGCCACGCTTGGGGTTTTGGACTTGGACGTTACAGGAGTAGAATAACTAAAATTAATTTCATAAATTCCAGTTGGGAAATATCCTTCCCAGACTGTGAATTATGCTTTTTTGCCACCAGTAGCACCCTTATTAATGGAATCCAAAAAGACATTGTCCTTCAAAGGCCATGTGTAGCAAGAGCTTAAAGCTACAATCATTTGCTCAATGACAGTGGTGACCAGATCACTTTAAATAGATTATGACCAGTCAGGTAGAGTAAAAGTCACAGCCAAGACTGGCTGAAGCTCAGGACCCATCAATGAGAACAGAAATAGAGGGCTTTCAACTCCATATTGCTTAGGTTCCTAAACATAGGTGCATTCTCCACTGGAACCGTTGTTTCAAGCCTGGGCACTGCTGGATCCACAGTGGGCGCAGGCCGCTCCTTAACAGTCTTTTGCAAACAGATACAAGGCTAATAAGAAAATAGGGAGCAAATATCTTGAATGTGTGTTTGAAATCTCCCCAAAGGAGGATTTTGAACAACAAGAGAAACACCGGGACTGACTTGGTGGTCTGAAGCCTCGTACACACGACCGAGGAACTCGATGGGCGAAACGCATCGTTTTCCTCGTCGAGTTCCTTGTTACGCTGTCGAGGAACTCGACAAGGCAAGTTTCTCCATTCCCGTCGAGGAAAAAGAAGACATGCTCTCTTTTTGGCTCGACGGGATCCTCGACAGTTTCCTCGTCGAAAAATGTACACACGACCGGTTTCCTGCTGGTTTTTGCCAAGAAACTCGGTCGTGTGTACGAGGCCTGAGGGCTTCTAATGGACCACAGACTGGGAACAGTACTAGATAAAGCAACAGACTGTTCCTTATTTCAGAGTGGTACTCAAAGAATCAAAAAGAGCAGAAATTACATTTCAATTTGGAAATGGGAGGTAGAAGACTGAAACTCCTCAGAAGCAAGCTTATCCAGAAAAGACTGTTCTGAGTCAGATAGAATCTCTGCGGCTGATGGTTCAGAGGCTGCTAGGGCCAATAGGAAGACCAGATACAGAATACACAGGAGAAGGACACAAAGGTGTGCCTTTGCATTCAGATTCAGTAAATAAATGTTCAATCTGGACCATAAGTGTGGAGGAGCCAACCCCACCTGATAGAGATTTGGAAGATTCTAGAACACTATGAACATATGAAAACATGATTCCAGGCTTCAGATGTCAGACGCATCAGTAGGCGCACTGCAAGCCACCATGGAGCCATTAGCAGAGTGTGGGCTGGGACATCTGGTACAGCAGGATGGTCCCACTGTGCCTAGAATCATACATGTTGGAGCAGCAGGGTGGAAAGAGCCAGCATGGTTGGGCTCTCTTGATGAGGGCTTATCACAGCACCTTAGTTGTATTAAGCCCCGCTACACCGGAGGATTATGGCAGCAGGGGTGGGGAATTAACACAGGAAGATTTCTGCTAACAGAAGAGGAATAAACACAAGGGACACATCCCACTGACTATAAGTTATGCCCCTTGTGCTGATTTTCAATTTTTTTAATTTTAGCTACATTTAGGCTTTAACCACTTAAGACCCGGACCTTTATGCAGGTAAAGGACCTGCCCATTTTTTGAGATTCGGCACTGCGTCGATTTAACTGACAATTGCGCGGTCGTGCGACGTGGCTCCCAAACAAAATTGGCGTCTTTTTTTTCCCACAAATAGAGCGTTCTTTTAGTGGTATTTGATCACCTCTGCGGTTTTTATTTTTTGCGCTATAAACAAAAATAGAGCGACAATTTTGACATTTTTTTTTTTTTACTTTTTGCTATAATAAATATCCCCCAAAAATATATAAAAAAAAAATTTTTTCCTCAGTTTAGGCCGATACGTATTCTTCTACATATTTTTCGTAAAAAAAATTGCAATAAGTGTTTATTGATTGGTTTGCGCAAAAGTTATAGCGTCTACAAAATAGGGGATAGTTATATGGCATTTTTAGCAATATTTTTTTTTTTTACTAGTAATGGCGGCGATCAGAGATTTTTATCGGTACTGCGACCTTATGGCGGACACTTCGGACACTTTTGACACATTTTTGGGACCATTGGCATTTTTATAGCGATCAGTGCAATAAAAATGCATTGATTACTGTAAAAATGTCACTGGCAGGGAAGGGGTTAACACTATGGGGCGAGAAAGGGGTTAATCCCTAGGTGTGTTCTAACTGAAGGGGGGGTGGGACTGACTAGGGGAAATGACAGATCGCTGTTCATACATTGTATTAACAGACGAACAGTCATTTCTCCCCCTGACAGGAACGGGAGCTGTGTGTTTACACACACAGCTCCTGATTCTCGCTCTGTAGCGAGCGATAGCGGGTGCCCGGCGGTGATTGCGCCCGCCGGGCACGCGCCCCTAATGGCTGGAATGCGAAATGACGTATACCTACGTGATTTCGTGCAGCCGAGCCGACCTGCCGCCGTATAACTGCGGTGGCTGGTCGGCTAGTGGTTAACCGCCTCCCACCCGCTGTATAGACAAATGACGGCGGGCAGGATGCATTCTTGTTCTGGGTCGTCACCTTATTGTGTCGATCAGTCTCACTGTGATTGCACACCCCTAGGGGCAAGCAGCAGCACAGCGATAGTGGGTGCGCTGTGTCCCTGGGACATGGCGCGACCCCGATCTTGGTAAAGAGCTGATGATACATTCACATGTGAACACGGAAGTGCCGTTATCGGCTCTCCTCGCCTCACACTGACAGAGTGTGAGGAGATGAGAGCCGATCAGCGGCATCTTCTCACAGGAGCGACCTGTACTGATCATCAGGGTACTGATTATCAGTGCAACCCCAACAGTGCCCATCAGTTACACCAGTCTGTGCCCATCAGTGACACCAATCTGTGCCCATCAGTGATACCAATCTGTGCCCATCAGTGACACCAATCTGTGCTTATCATTGATGTCAATTTGTGCCCATCAGTGAGGCCATTCTGTGCCCATCAGTGATGCAAGTCAGTGCTGCCTTTCAGTGCCAATCAGTGCCTGCTCATCAGTACCACCCATCAATGCCCATCAGTGGCGCCTATTCGTGCCACGTATCATTGTTCATCAGTGCCACCTATCAGTGCCCATCAATGCAGCTGAACTGTGCCCATCAGTGCTGCCTATCCGTGCCACCTATCATTGTCCATCAGTGCCACCTATCAGTGCCACTTATCAGAGCTGCATATTGGTGCCTCCTCATCAGTGCCGTTTAGTGCTGCATATTAGTGCCTCCTCATCAGTGCCCTTTAGTGCTGCTTCATCAGTGCTGCATATTAGTGCCTCCTCATTAGTGCCACATCAGTGTCGCCTCATCAGTGCACATCAGTACAGCCTCATCAGTGCCCATCAGTGCAGCCTCATCAGTGAAGGAGAAAAATTACTTATTTACAAACATTTCTGACAGAAGCTAAGAAAAACTATTTTTTTTTTACATTTTCGGTCTTTTTTCTTTTTTGCCAAAAAAAAAACCCAGCTGTGATTAATTACCACCAAATATTTGTGTGAAAAAATGATAAAGTAATTGATTTGGGTACAGAGTTGCATGGCCATGCAATTGTCATTCAAAGTGCAAAGTGCAAATTAGAAAGACCATTTGTATGCATTTAAATCTTTAGTGATATATTACCTGCAGAAAGGTTGGTTCCTCTGTTGTGATAACAGGAGCAGATGGTATCTCTAATTTTAGCCATGGTGGCTTCTTTCTCTGTAGACTGCTTGTGCTATCCCGACGACCTTCTGTCATGTTTGCTTTCTTTTTTACCTGTTAACAAGAAACAAATTTCTAACGTTAAATATGTCTTCTAAGCCCAGAACAGAATTTCTGTGATTTGGCTTTTAATGCCAAAAATATGTGGAAATTGAAAAGCTATGTGTTCCTAATATGTAATGCCCCATACACACGATCGAAAATTCCGACAGCAAAAGTCTGATGTGAGCTTTTGAAAGGAAATTCCGACCGTGTGTATGCTCCACCTGACTTTTGCTGTCGGAATTTCTGCCAACAAAAGATTGAGAGCAGGTTCTCCAATTTTCTGACGGAAAAAATACCTATCCGAAAATCTGATCGTATCAGACGTACAAAATTTTGACGCATGCTCGGAGACAATTCGACGCATGCTCAGAAGCATTGAATTTAATTTTCTCGGCTCGTCGTAGTGTTGTACTTGACCGCGTTCTTGGCGGTCAAAGGTTCCGAGAACTTTTGTGTGAGACAATTTTAAGCATCCAAGGTTTTCCTAACGGAAAATCTTATTGTGTGTATGTGTACCTACCTGAACCCTTAGGCCTTGTACACACGGTCAGTCAAAACCGATGGAAACGGACTGAAGGTCCGTTTCTTCGGTCCAAACGGATGGTGTGTGGGCCCCATCGGTCTGTTATCCTTCGGTCAAAAAATTTAGAACTTGCTTTAAAAATCAACCGATGGACGCCTAACCGATCGGTCAAAACTGACGGTTAGTATGCAAAAGCATTGGTTAAAAGCCCACGCATGCTCAGAATCAAGTCGACGCATGCTTGGAAGCATTGAACTTCATTTTTCTCAGCACGTCGTTGTGTTTTACGTCACCGCGTTGTACTCGATCGTTTTTTTAACTGATGGTGTGTAGGCACATCAGACCATAAGTCAGCTTCATCAGTTAACCGATGAGAACGGTCCTTCGGACCATTCTAATTGAATGTACTGATCGTGTGTACAGGGCTTTACAGAAAAATAATATGATTTTAGGTGAGTTGTAATTGTTTTTGAAGTTTTTTGTCTGAGACTAGGTTCACACTACTGCAAAATTGATGTGGGTTTCCCCACATCCAATTCCCATGTCAGGAGATTGTGACCGGCTCTCTATGAAGCCAGTTCACACATCGGACTGAAATTGGACCTGAAACGGTGAACAGGGACGCACCCCAGGGACCATTGCTGTGAGCTGCTCTGTGCTTCAGTGTGGACCCAGCCTAATTTCCCATACACACGATCGGAAATTCCGACAAGAAAAGGCCGATGTGAGCTTTTGGTGGGAAATTCCAACTGTGTGTATGCTCCATTGGACTTTTGTTGTCGGAATTTCCGCCAACAAAAGATTGAGAGCAGGTTCTCTATTTTCCGACGGAAAAAACTCCTATCGGAAAATCTGCTCGTCTGTATGCAATTCCGACGCCCAAAAAAACACGCATGCTCAAAATCAAGCAGAAGAGCAGAACTGCCTACTGAACTTCATTGTTCTGCCTATTGAACTGCATTGATCTCGGCTCGTCGTACGTCTTCACGTTCTTGACGGTCAAATTTCCGACAAGATTTGTGTGACCGTGTGTATGCAACACAAGTTTGAGCCAACATTCCGTCACAATTTCCGATCGTGTGTATGGAGCATACGTTTTGGAACTTAAATTTCATATATATATAAAAACAGTTATAACATCATCATTTTTCAGGTTTTATTGAAATTTTGGTAAATTGATTCCAGGAATAACTTGAAATTAAAGGGTTATGGAGATAAGTTCATGATACTAAAAACTGAATATTAATGTAATATTTATGTAATGATATAATAAGGCCTGTGGAAATTAAAGATTAATTCCTCGATTAATCGTAAAAAATTTTGATCGATCAAAATTCTTTTGATCGGTACTAGTGGTGCAACGGATCGTAAATGATCCGTGATCCAACGGGTCACCATATGCGGATCGGCACACCACGTAATCCGCGGAGCTCCGCTGCTGCCTCGGCCATAGGAAAGGCCGCGGCTTCGGCCTAGCTCCCGGAACGGCGACCATCTTGGTCCACCCGGCGGCCTAGGTGAGCCTAGAGCGGCGCGCTGATGTCATCACTTCTCTGGTAAGACTAAGCAAGCACTAATCTTCCTATACAGTGAGGGAGATGTGGACCATATTACAGTGGGGAGATGTCTGTGGATTACAGTGGGGAGATGTCTGCGGATATTACAGTGGAGGAGATGTCTGTGGATATTACAGTAGGGGAGATGTCTGTGGATATTACAGTGGGGGAGATGTCTGTGGATATTACAGTGGGAAAGATGTCTGTGGATATTACAGTGGGGAAGATGTCTGTGGATATTACAGTGGGGGAGATGTCAGTGGATATTACAGTGGGAGAGATGTCTGTGGATATTACAGTGGGGGAGATGTCTGTGGATATTACAGTGGGGGAGATGTCTGTGGATATTACAGTGGGGGAGATGTCTGTGGATATTACAGTGGGGGAGATGTCTGTGGATATTACAGTGGGGGAGATGTCAGTGGATATTACAGTGGGAGAGATGTCTGTGGATATTACAGTGGGGGAGATGTCTGTGGATATTACAGTGGGGGAGATGTCTTTGGATATTACAGTGGGGGAGATGTCTGAGGATTTTACAGTGGGGAGATGTCTGTGGATATTACAGTGGGGGAGATGTCTGTGGATATTACAGTGGGGGAGATGTCTGTGGATATTACAGTGGGGGAGATGTCTGTGGATATTACAGTGGGGAGATGTCTGTGGATTACAGTGGGGGAGATGTCTGTGGATATTACAGTGGGGGAGATGTCTGTGGATATTACAGTGGGAGAGATGTCTGTGGATATTACAGTGGGGGAGATGTCTGTGGATATTACAGTGGGAGAGATGTCTGTGGATATTACAGTGGGAGAGATGTCTGTGGATATTACAGTGGGAGAGATGTCTGTGGATATTACAGTGGGGGAGATGTCTTTGGATATTACAGTGGGGAGATGTCTTTGGATATTACAGTGGGGAGATGTCTGTGGATATTACAGTGGGGGAGATGTCTGTGGATATTACAGTGGGGAGATGTCTGTGGATATTACAGTGGGGGAGATGTCTTTGGATATTACAGTGGGGGAGATGTCTGTGGATATTACAGTGGGGGAGATGTCTGTGGATATTACAGTGGGGGAGATGTCTGTGGATATTACAGTGGGGGAGATGTCTGTGGATACTACAGTGGGGGAGATGTCTGTGGATATTACAGTGGGCACTATATATGGTGGTGATCCGAAAAATGTATGTGCGTTATAATTAATCGAAATTAGTCGATTAATTGATTAAAATAAAAATCGATTAATCGAACACGAAAATTTTAATCAGTAACAGCCCTAGTTATAACACTTATACATGTCTTTGCAATTCCTTTTAAAGGAGTTGTATAATAGGTGTGCTGTAAAAATTGGACACTAAGCAAACAAAAGAAAAGTGAAGGCAAACCATGGCTAACACTATTTCTACTTCCTGATAAAAAGTATACTTTAAGGCTGGGTTCACATATGAGCTGCATGCAGCTCACAGCAGCGGTCCGGTGCATCCTGGTTCAATATTTCAGGTCCGATTTCAGCCCGAATTTTGGGCTAAATTTGAACCTGAAACTGACCAAAGACGCACATCATTTTTGTGTAAATTGCACCGGACCCGCTGCAGAGCTATGTGAACCAGCTCCATAGAGAGACGGTAAAAATGTCCTGCTGTTGCGAATCGGATGCGGTAAACCACAATGGTGTGAACCCAGCCTAAAAGTTTACCTAAACCAGCAACTTGTTGCTTCCTTTTGTATGACATTATGTGGTGAGTGATGGAAACAACATCATCATTCATTTGAACAAGAAAAGATAACATATTTACTGCTAGATGCCTCAGGCAGAAACAATGCACTGGAAAGGTTAGGACTGCATTATAATGGAACATCGCCATTATCTAACCTTAATCCACTTGCTTTGCAAATGCCTTTCCAGGACCATAACTTATTTATGTGTAAAATGTAGTTTAGAACAAGAAGTCCCTTGTATGTATCTCATTTCAGTGTTATTGTATAAGAAATGTAAAGAAACATTCCAGTAAAATTTCCTAATTTATCAGGTATAACATAAAGGCTCCATAACAAAGGACCATCTAACAAATTACCCCAAAAACACATCTTAATGAAATATCTTGATATAGCATTAATACAAACCAACTATAGCAAACCAATAAAAACAAATAGAAAAAAAAAACACACACCACTATTACTTTTTTGTATGTAGCATTTTACACAAAAGGAAATGTTTATTTACTATTTAGGCATTTTTCACAAGATAACATATATGGTAACAGACTTTATGTACACTCATATACATTGTACTTTTAAAGTATCCCATCCATTCATCTTAAAGGGCACCATACTGGCATACTGGGCAATGTAACAAAAAAGCAGTATGCGTAACATGCCTCCAACATGTCAGAATATAGTACAAGGGAAGAAATTGTGTTACCTATACAGTATATTGTCTATATTTCAAAACACAGAAAAATGCATATCAAGATCCCTGGTGTGAAAGTATCACAGAAGAAAAATAAATGCTGTATATATAATATTGTGATATGGGGTGCTTGGCTCTCATTGTAGATGCGCTTTGTACAGCGAGACCACGGCAGACAGGGACTATAGTTACAGCGGACCTTCACTGCATCTGAGCACCGCAACCCAAAAATGCTATTTGATAAAATGTTTACAATTCAACGCAAACTCCACCCTCCATTCATGTCTTCATGCTTTATTTTGTTGAAAAATCACTGAATGTTGACTCAGAGAGTAAAGTTCCACTTTAAGGACCTGGTGGCCCACTTTTATTAACCTCCTTGGCAGTATTCCCAAGTGTGGCTCGGGGTGAAATTTCAGTACCCGGTAACCCGAGCCACACTCAGGATTGCATTGCTGGATCCTAAGAGGTTACTTACCTTGTCCCCGGGATCCCGTGATGTACTCCCGCAAACTCCCGGATCTTCCGCCTGATGCACTGTGTGTTCCGGCTTTCCTTCCCTGCAAGCGTTGCGACGCAGGGGGGTGGAACCGGCGGAAAATTCAAATAGTATAAGTCACAACACACACAATACATTGTAATCCTATTGGATTACATTACTGAATAAAATACATTGACCTTAGTTTGCCCCCCAGTGCTTTGTCCAGTGCCCTTGCCTGCAGTTTTACTGTACTTTCTGCCTGGAAACTGAAGAATGACCATGGCAAAAAAGCGTGCCTCTACCTTAAAAGCGTTTGTTGAGCTGCTAGAAAACAGCAATACCGATACAGAATAGCTTGCAGAATTGAGTGATAACGATTCGTTGGGAAATTCGTCATCAGACACAGAAAGTGATTTCAGCGACGATCCTGCGACTGACCTCAGTGATGTGCGGACTTGGTGCACTATTGAGTGCGGTACGGATCATCCAAATCAAAACTCAGTGACCCAGATTCAGGTAGCCTTGCACTTTTTTTACGTAGGCGCAGGGCATCGTATTTGTCCTGCGCCCCCGCAAATTTTCTGCGCTACCCGCATGGAGTCGTGTCGCGTCGTGTCGCAGGGACGTCATTTGCTTCAAAGTGAACGTGAATGGCGTCCAGCGCCATTCACGATTCACTTACGCAAACAACGTAAATTTCTCATTTCGCGACGCGGGAACGACGGGGTATACTTTAGCATTGGCTGCCCCTGCTATTAGAAGGGGCAGCCTTACGCAAAAACCGACGTACGCAAACGACGTAAACTGCGTACGCAGGGCTCGCGTAGGGTAGTGAATCGGCGTTAGTATGCAATTTGCATACTATACGCTGACCACTACCGGAACGCCACCTAGCGGCCTGCGTAAGAATGCAGCCTAAGATATGAGGGCATAAGAGCCTTATGCCACGCATATCTTAGGCTGCAGTCGGCGTAACAAGCTCTCTGAATCAGGAGAAGTCGTTACGCCTGCGCAAGTAAGCAATTGTGCTGCGTAACTATGGTTACGCAGACGCAATTGCTTCTTGAATCTGGGCCAGTGTGTCCATTCAGACACGGAGCCCTGCCCTCTCTCCCCCTGATTGACTGACTGACTTTGATTGAAAGCCGCAGGAGCCAATGGCGCCCCTGCTGTGTCTCAGATAATCAGGAGGAGAGTCCCGGACGGCGTAGACATTCGTGGACATCGCTGGAGAGAGATGGGGCTCAGGTAAGTAATTGGGGGGTGCTGGGGAGGCTGCTACACACACAGAAGGTTTGTTATCTTAATGCATAGAATGCATTGTGGCCTCGTACACACGACCGAGTTTCTCGGCAAAAACCAGCAAGAAACTTGCTGTTTTTTTGACGAGGAAACCGGTGGTGTGTACATTTTTCGACGAGGAAACTGTCCAGGAACTCGATGAGCCAAAAAGAGAGCATGTTCTCTTTTTCCTCGACGAGAATGGAGAAAATTGGCACGTCGAGTTCCTTGACGACCTAACAAGGAACTTGACGAGCAAAACGTTGTGTTTCGCCCGTCGAGATCCTCGGTCGTGTGTACGAGGCCTGAGATAACAAACCTGCCTTTACAACTCCTTTAAGCTCATTCAGCTTCAATTACAACATCCGGCTGCACGGGCGCACTCTTAGCCCGTAGGTTGACGTTCTTCTGATACTCCATTTCTCACTCACCCAAGACTCACATATATCTCTGGCTCCCCTGAGCTCTCTCCTGGTTGCCTCAGCTCTAAGTTTTCAAGACTCTCTCAGCTGGCCCAACAATCTTGGCCCAATGGCCGGAAATCTCTACCATATGGAGTGCTGTCTGGAGGATATTTCCTTGGTCTCCAGAGTGGAGCACACCTCCCTCCAGGCTACAGCAACTGCCACAACTCTGCCTGCTCCAGCAAAAACTCTCATTATTGCCTCTGCACTTTTGTGCACTCATACAGGATGCCGGCAAATAGCAAAGCCTGGACACCAGAATAAAGGTTCTGCCCATCATGCAGCCTGCCTGTGCCCTTCAGATGCAGCCTGCTTGTGCCCATAAGATGCAGCCTGCGTGTGCCCATAAGATGCAGCCTGCGTGTGCCCATAAGATGCAGCCTGCGTGTGCCCATAAGATGCAGCCTGCGTGTGCCCATAAGATGCAGCCTACGTGTGAAACCGACCCTGAGACTTCTAAATCAGCAATCTCGGGGTAAAATCAGTTGTTTTCAGATCACTCCATTTCTCACCAGGGCTAGGTTCACACCAGAATACTGTGCAGGAAAAGTGTGTTTCATAAACATTTCCTGCACTGCGGTCAAACGCACTGCCCTTGAGATCAGCATGTTGTTTCCAATGTATTAACCCCAAATCTCAAGGGCAGTGTATTTGGGCACCAAGTGCTTTGATGTAGTTGCATTCTTCTGCGGTCTGTCCAAGCAAATGGGTTATCAAAATGCACTGTACAGGGGAGGGCTTGTTCACACCAGGACGAGGTGCGGGAAACCAACGAGGTGCATATTTCCCACACCGCTTTCAAAATGCAGTGCGATGGTGATCTGCAGAGGGTTTCACCTCAGCACACACATTACAATCTGATTGTACTATCCTTTTCCATGTATAAGGACCTCTCTAGAGCAGGTAGGTGCTCACAATACATAGATGTGGTTCCCCAATCAGAGTGTATGGTAATCCTAGCCCCCATAGAAGAGAAGAAGAGAGAATTCTATGGGTAGAGCTGAGTACAGGAGTCCCCTGTGACCAGGGGCGGACTGACAACTCATGGGGCCCCCGGGCAATAGAAGATTATGGGGCCCCTGGGCTTACAGATGGCCACCACGCCAGGAGGCAGTGCAGAGGCTGGTCAGCTAAAATCTCGGGATTTTCACATCAAAAGCATGTCGGTTTTGGACATATCAGGGACAGATGTAAAAAAAACATAGATTTTTACATACTGTCCCTGGTTTTACTGAGCCTGGCAACCCTGATGGGGCCCCCTAGTAGCATGGGGCCCTCGGGCAGTGCCCGAGTGACTCAATGGTCAGTCCGCCCCTGCCTGTGACCCTACATACACGTCTATAGTGTGCTACATACCAGAGTCCAAGCGCCTGTGGATGGTGAGAGTAGTAGTGCAGGGCACAGCCATCCATCACGTGTCCGGTATGAGGGGTGTCCATGTGTCCCTGGGTGAGCGGAGTCATTCCATTACATTGTACGGGAGTCCTCACTCACACACTGCGCAGCGTGCCAGCTCCAGGGGCGTGTCTGATAGCGAGAGGGAGGAGGAAAAAGGAGAGGACTGGGGCGCTCCAGAATGACACCCCCGTAATGGGTGGCACCAGGGGAGGGGGCGGAGCCCCGAATCCCCCCGCCCATGCCCTGGCCCATTTTTGGCTCCATTATTTGCTTTTTTTCTCTTTTGGCAATGTGCCGAAAACACAATTTTCGGCCAATGTGTTTCAGCAGCCAAAATTTTGGTGCATCTCTACTGAGATTTCCCTGTATTTGGCTCCCCATCAACTCTGACCAGCTTGCCTGTCCCTGCTGAACAAAAGTATACCCACAACATGATGCTGCCACCACCATGTTTCATGATGGGGATGGTGTGTTCATCTGACTAGAGCACCTTCTTCCACAGTTTGCTGTGTTCCCCTCATGGCTTCTCGCAAACTGCAAACGGGACTTCTTGTGGCTTTCTTTTAACAATGGCTTTCTTCTTGCCCTGACTAATAGTTGTTCTGTATACAGATTCTCCCACCTGAGCTGTGGATCTCGGCAACGCCTCCATGGGCCTCTTGGCTGCTTCTCTGATAAATGCTCTCCTTGCCCAGCCAGTCAGTTTAGGTGGACAGCAATGTCTTGGTAGATTTGCAGTTGTGCCATACTCTTTCTATTTTCGGATGATGGATTGAACAGTGAGAGCTCCATGAGATGTTCAAAGCTTGGGATATTTTTTTATAACCTAACCCTGCTTTAAACTTCTCCACAAATTCATGTCTGACCAGCTGGTGTGTTGCTTGGCCTTCATGATGCTGTTTATTTACTAAGGTTCTCTAACAAACCTCTGAGGGCTTCACAGAACAGCTGTATTTATACTGAGATTAAATTACACACAGGTGGACTCTATTTACTAATTAGATGACTTCTGAAGGCAATTGGTTCCACTAGATTTTAGTTAGGGGTATAAGAGTACAGGAGACAGAATTTTCTGATATTTAGTTGTAAAAAAAAATTGAAAACTCATTTATCATTTTCCTTCCACTTCACAATTATGTGCCACTTTGTGTTGGTCTATCACATATAATCCCAATAAAATACATTTATGTTTTTGGTTGTAACATGACAAAATGTGGAAAAAGGGGTATGAATACTTTTTCAAGGCACTCAATTCCAGATCTCGATTTTGTGTGCACCAAATGCCTTTGCAAACCCAGTTATTACCTTGTAAAAGTAGGAGTGACATCATTCATTACTGTGCTATACTTCTTGGCTTGTGCAGAAAGCAGAGCTGTCGGGGAGGGGGGCCCAGCACATCCTGCACAGAGGCAAAGTTTAAAGCTGAACTCTGTGCACAAAAACTTTCAATAGCCACAAATTATATAAAGCTTTGTGCTTGTTAAATGCATCACAAAGCCTGACATTTCCTTGTAAAAGTAGCAGTGACATGATTCCTGGGCTGTACATATAGGCCCGGATTCACATACATTGGCGCATATTTATGCGGGCGTAGCGTATCTAATATACGCTACGCCGACGCAGCGCAGAGAGGCAAGCACAGTATTCACAAAGCACTTGCTCCCACTCGCTCTTAAAGATACGCTGGGTTTCCTCGGCGTAAGCCAGCGTAGGTGGAAGTGGATGTGAGCCATGCTAATGAGGCGTGACCCCATGCAAATGATGGGCCAAGCGCCATAGAAGTACTTCAAATTAACGGCGCATGCGCCGTCCCGTGGCCGCATCCCTGTGCGCATGCTCAGAATCACGTCGGATCTACTCCCTAAGATACGACGGATCACTGCCTACGACGTGAACGTAACCTACGCCCAGCCCTATTCACGTACTACGTAAACGACGTAAAATACGACGGCTGTGTTCCCTGGTCCATACCTTACCATGAGTTGCGCCTCATTTATGGGAAATAACTTTACGTCGAACGTACAACTTACGCTAACCGCGTATATTATGCGCCGGGCACAAGTACGTTCGTGAATCTGCGTATCTCCCTCATTTGCGTATGTGCATAGAACGTCGGTCGTAGGAAGCCTATTTTTAGGCGTATCTCAGATTGTGGGCACGGCGCACAGATACGACGGCACATAGTTACACTTACGCGGCGTATCTCGAGATACGTCGGCGTAAGTGCTTTGTGAATCCGGGTTATTGTGCGCAGAGAGCAGAGCTGGCGGAGGGACCCAGCAGTCCCCACCTATTACAGGCTGCCTGCAGAAAACCACAGGAGGGGCAGATACAAGACCAAGTGCAGTACCCAGTCCTTCTTATAGGGAGTTGCTGCACAGAGGCAAAGTTTCACACTTGATTACTGCACAGATCTTAAAGAAATACATATTTTGAGACTCAAGTAATACACATACCTCTTGTATTTAGATAGTATTTGCCCAACCCGGAGTTCAGCTTTAACATTGGATTACTGCACAGATCTGAAAGAAATACACAGAACACGAAGATTAAAGTAAGAATACACAAACCTCTTGTATTTAGACAATATTTGCTTATCTCAGAGTTCAATTAATTCTAACTAGCCCTTAACCACTTCCGTACTGTAGGATGTCATATGACGTCCTGGACTTTAGTGGGGGATATCTGAATGATGGTTGCAGCTACAGGCATCACTCAGATATCCTTCTCTTCAAGCGGCGATTCTGCGCACCATAAGAAAGATCATAGTGGCGGTTCCGCTGCTTGATCATTCTTATAGGCGGTGGGAGGGGACATCCCCCCTCCCTCCCTCCGCCATCCGGTGCTTCTCCGGGCTCTCCCGTGCCATCAGAGGCCCAGAGTACGAATCGGCAGCCGCCGGATGGGAAGGATAGAGATGTCTTTATGGCCGTCGGAGGCCCGGGCGCAATGTTATGACTTCACACCCGGGTACTCGGAAGTAAACAAATCCGCAATCGCGGCTGAAAGCATGAGATCTGTGAATTTTTTTCCCGATTTCATGCTTTCCAACCTGGAGGAGAGATGTGGGGTCTTATTGACCCCGCCTCTCTCCATAAGGAGGACCTGTCACACACTATTCCTATTACAAGGGATGTTTACATTAATATTTAAATACAATAAAAGTGATCAAAAAAAATGTAAAAAAAAGTGTAATAATAAAAAAAATTATAATAAATATTTTTAAAACACCCCTGTCCCCAGCAGCTCACGCTCAGAAGCGAACGCGCACGTAAGTCCCACCCAGATATGTAAGCGTCGTTCAAACCACACATGTGAGGTATTGCCGCGTGCGTTAGAGCGAGAGCAATAATTCTAGTACTAGACCTCCTCTGTAACTCTAAACTGGTAACCTGTAAAAAAAATTAAAGCGTCGCCTATGGAGATTTTTAAGTACCGAAGTTTGGCGCCATTCCACGAGTGTGTGCAATTTTAAAGCTCTGACAAGTTAGGTATCTATTTACTTGGCGTAACATCATCTTTCACATTATACAAAAAAATTGGGCTAACTTTACTGTTTTGTTATTTTTTTAATTCATAAATTAGTTTTTTTATCAAAAAGAAGGCATTTGAAAAATGATGGCGCAAATACCGTGCAAGATAAAAAGTTGCAATGATCGCCACTTTATTCCCTAGGGTGTCTGCTAAAATGTATATATATATATATATATATATATATATATAATGTTTGGGGGTTCTGAGTAATTTTCTAGCAAACAAATTATGATTTTTACATGAAGGAGAAGTGTCAGAATAGGAAGTGGTTAATGAATCCTTACCCCTTCTACATTTAGCGGTTAGATTTTTTTCATTTGCTTTGTTTGTTACTATCTTCAGTGTTAAATAAAAAAAAAACTGCCCTGGCCGGGTAAGAAACATCTGGTAGTTTCCCTAGTGTTCTCCACTGTTACAAAAGTCCTAATCATAACCTCATCTGCGTTTGCTGAAAATTTTATTTTTTTCGGTTGAGGAATTTTGTTTCAGTTACGTAGTGATTCCTCCAATGTGTATGGCCAGCTGTCCTCTAATCTTTTCACAAATGTGCAACTACAGATTATAATTATTTTCCGAGGGATGACCTTCTGAAAAGTCACAAAAAAACTTGCCAGAATTTAGAAAAAGCTCTTTTGTTTTCATAGTAATGTAATGCTTAAAGTAAAATCTCTGGAGATAAAAACGTTTTGCTGTTAAAGTGGAACTTCCCCTAAAAAGGGAAATTCCGCTCTCTCTCCCTCCCACACCTTTTTTTCTTACTTGGAGCAGATCACTTTGGTGGTCCAAGCAGAAGTTGTCTCGGCGGCCCTAAACCTTCTACATACACAGTGGGAAGCCAGATGTAAAGCACCAAGAAGTAACAGCCGGCTTCCCACAACCAAGATGGCAGCACTGGGGGCACGAAGACCAGCGACAAACTCGCCCAGATTAGGACATCACTGGATCCCTGGACTATTACTTTTTTATTATTATTATTATTATTACAGTAAAACCTTGAGAATAACTTGGTTTGAGAGCGTTTTGCAAAATGTTTTAATATATTTTTCCTTGATATACAAGCGATGTCTTGATATAAGAGTAGCGTCATGTCACAACTGAGTATAAAAGAGAAGAGAGGTGCCTCCAAGTGTAGCAATATGGTTACATTTAATGAAGGTACAACATTTAGCAACTTATTGCTACACTTAGGCCTCGTACACATGGGCAAGAATCTCGCCAGGAAAAAAACGTTGTTGACGTCATCGCGTACGACGAGCATGCGCTCGTCACATTTGATGCTGTCGCCGCCAACTTGCTTCACCCTACCTATGCCGTGGAAGATACCGGGCATGCGTCAAGGTCATTTCGAGAATGCGTGGGTTTCCACGGCGACAGGTAAGTATACACACTCTCAGGTTTCTCGTCGGGAAACAGGCCGACAAGAATCTCGACGAGAAAATAGAGCGCAGGTTCTCTATTTTTCTCATCGAGATTCTGGCCAGATTTCCCGACGAGAAACCTGAAAGCCTCGTACACACAAATGTTTTGCCAAGAAAACCGGTCGCGTGTACGAGGCCTTAGAGGTGCCTCTCTTCTCTTTTATACCCTGTAAAAAAATGCTTTGATATAGAAGTGCTTTGGATTACAAGCATGTTTCTGGAACGAATTATGCTCGCAAACCAAGGTTTTACTGTATTATTAAAATTCAGCAGTTACAGTATTTGTAGCTGCTGGCCTCTATTTTTTTTCTGGGTGGAGTTCCACTTTAGCTAAGTATTTACCATTGAGGGGCCACTATCATTACCATATTCTGGGAAACAGATCCTGGGTTTGCATTACTCTGCAATTACAACCAATTCAATCCGGTGTGACCATCCAAACTCAAAGGGGATACTTGGAAGTCACACAACTTACTGAACCTCCCATTCCCAGTTTATGTGGAAAACAATTCCAAATTTGAGTTTTGAAGTGTAAGTGGTCTTACATAGGAATCACTTCCAGCAGCTTCAGCATATCATTTCAAAAAAGGATTGGTTGCTTTCCAAAAGAACAAATTATAATGGGATAGCACCGTTTATAAAGGATGTTTTACTTCCCTGGATCACCTAAGGGTCGGGAGGGGGTTTCAAGATTCAAGAAGTTTTTGGTTGAACTCTAAAGACATGTTTTATTTCCCAAGCTTTGTAATTATATATAACATTGTGGTTTCTCTGCAATTTCCTTTCTGTCATTTCCAATTTGTGTGTTTTCCCTTATTCTGCAAATTTGATAATATTCTGTGTCTGGTTATAACGGTGCAAATTTGTATAACAGTGTTTTTGTCATTTTGTTCATTTATCAACTGATTAAAAACATGCTTGAGGGCACATTTAGATGAAGTACAAGTGTTAAATCATACATTATTGTTGTAATAATCTCAGTGCCCCCCCCCCCCCTCACAGATAGTGAGGTCATTGTCTAGTTGGCACACAGATTCAGGGAGCCCCATTGATACCCTTAGCTCAGGCTTTCTTTTGCAAGGCAACAGCTCTCTATGATCTCTGGGCTTTGCCTCACTTGCCCTACCTGGTTCTCCAGGGTTCTTTCATACCTTCCCTGGTATTCCATCGTGCCCAGACTTCTTTCTTCTCCCAAAACAGACACAGCCACTTGTAGCATGTGTTACACAGTCAGGGCACCCCAGAAATTTTTCCCGAAAATCAAGTATTTCTCACAGAAAAGTATTGCAGTAACACATGTTTATTCCCTTTGTGTGTATTGGAACAAAACAAAAGAGGGGAGGAAAAAAAAGCAAATTGGACATAATGTCACACGAAACTCCAAAATTGGTCAAAATTCTTGGCACCCTTTCAAAATTGTGGATAGATAAGATTGTTTCAAGCATGAGATGTTCTTTTAACCACTTCCCGCCCCGTCCATAGGGGATTTACGTCCGGGAAGTGGTTCTGAAATCCTGACTGGACGTCCATGGACGTCCTGCAGGATTTCATGCCGCGCGTGCCCGTGGGGGCGGGCAGCGCAGCGATCGGTGATGCGGGGTGTCAGTCTGACACCCTGCATCTCCGATCTCTGTAAAGAGCCTCCGGCAGAGGCTCTTTACCACGTGATCAGCCGTTTCCAATCACGGCTGATCACGATGTAAACAGGAAGAGCCGTTGATGGCTCTTCCTCACTCGCTCTTCCTCAGTGCTGCCCCACAGTGTCCATCAGTGCCACCCCACAGTGTGTCCATCAGTGCCACCCCACAGTGTCCATCAATGCCACCCCACAGTGCCCATCCATGCCCAGTGCCCACCTATCAGTGCCCATCTGTGCCACCCATAAGTATCCATCAGTGCCACCCATAAGTGCCGCCCATGAGTGCCCATCTGTGCCGCCTATGAGTGCCCAGTGCCGCCCATGAGTGCCCATCAGTGCCGCCCATGAGTGCCCATCAGTGTCGCCCATGAGTGCCCATCAGTGCCGCCTATGAGTGCCCATCAGTGCCGCCTATGAGTGCCCATCAGTGCCGCATACCAACGCCGCCAATCAGTGCCACCTCATCTGTGCCCATCAGTACTACCTCATCGATGTACATCAGTGCCATCTCATCGGTGCCCATCAGTGCCGCCATATCAGTGCCCGTAATTTAAAGAGAAAACTTACTTATTTACAAAAAAATTAACAGAAAAAAATAATAACGTATTTTTTTCACAATTTTCAGTCTTTTTTTAGTTGTTGCGCAAAAAAAAAAAACGCAGAGGTTATCAAATACCACCAAAAGAAAGCTCTATTTGTGGGGAAAAAAGGACGCCAATTTTGTTTGGGTACAATGCAGCATGACCGCGCAATTGCCATTCAAAGTGCGACAGTGCTGAAAGCTGAAAATTGGCTTGGGCGGGAAGGTGCGCAAGTGCCTAGTATGGAAGTGGTTAAACTCACCTGGGGCAAGTAACAGGTGTGGGAATTATAAAAATCACACCTGAAAGCAGATAAAAAGGAGAGACACGTTCACTTATGCCGCGTACACACGACCGGTCCATCCGATGAGAACGGACCGATGGACCGTTTTCATCGGTTAACCAATGAAGCTGACTGATGGTCCGTTGCGCCCACACACCATCGGTTAAAAAAACGATCGTGTCAGAACGCGGTGACGTAAAACACAACGACGTGCTGAAAAAAACAAAGTTCAATGCTTCCAAGCATGCATCGACTTGATTCTGAGCATGCGCGGATTTTTAACCGATGGTCGTGCCTACAAACGATCGGTTTTGACCTATCGGTTAGGAATCCATCGGTTAAATTCAAAACAAATTGGCTTTTTTTTAACCGATGGTTAAATAACGGATGGGGCCCACACACGATCAGTTTTGACCGATGAAAACGGACCATTCTCATCCGTTTAACCGATCGTGTGTACGCGGCATTAGTCTTTGCATTGGGTATGTGTTTGCCATACTAAGCAAGGACAACAGAAAGAGGAGAAGAGAACTGTCTGAGGACTTGAGAACCAAAATTGTGGAAAAATATCAACAATCTCAAGGTTACAAGTCCATCTCCAGAGATCTAGATTTGCCTTTGTCCACAGTGCGCAACATTATGAAGAACTTTTCAACCCATGGCACTGTAGCTAATCTCTCTGGGCATGGACGTAAGAGAAAAATTGATGAAAGGTTGCAACGCTGGGTAGTGCGGATGGTGGAGAAGCAGCCCCAAACAAGTTCCAAAGAATAAACGTGTGTGCAATACTTTTCTGTGAGAAATGCTTGATTTTCTGGAAACATTTCTGGGGTGCCAACAATTTCGGCCATGACTGTATGACTTCTAGATCCTAGGAACAACTGGTTGCAAACCCACATCTCCCACACGTGATCCCCTATCAAATTCAAATCCCCTATCAAAGTCACTGGTTGGGTATTGAGACTGCCACAGGCGCTGAGGCTGTCTGAATACAATATCTGGCAGGGGCGTTTTCTCCATTCACACTGTTTAGCCAGCATGTTTGGCTCGCATTATCTTCTGAGTATGCGTGTTTGTACTTTGTTTTTTTCCGAAGGACTTCTGTACACACGATCGGATAATCCGACATTACACATTTGTTGTTTGAAAATATTAAAGCATGCTATCCAACATTTGTTGTTGGAAATCTGACAACAATTGTCCGATGGAGCGTACAAACAGTCGGATTTCCCATCCCATCGGTGTATGAGGCTTTAGACTTGAAATTCATTTTTTAATCAGTTGTTTATTATTTAGGAAGCTAGAAGGTCAAGTTTGATCTCTGTGGGCATCCCAATAGCATTTCTACCCTTCTGCACACAATCTCTGGTGTCTTAAAACAACGCGTAGGCACGCACTTCTCTGTCGCAATGTGCTCCTAAAGCTCTTCCCAAGCCAGAATAAAGGTATACTGTACATGGAAACAGGGGAGTGGGATTAAACACTACAGATTTCTGACTGCTCCCCACTTTGAACCATCTGACATTTGTGAGCAAGTCCTGTTATCACCTTTGCCTGTAAAATCCAAATATTAGAAATCTTGCAGAGATGTCCATCAATCAATGGTTAGATACAGGGGGGCAGATCCACGTACCTGCGCGTAAGAATCCGCAGGGCGCAGCGCATCTAAGATACACTACGCCGCCGCAACTTATTTTATTTTTTTCGAATCCTCAACGATTTCACGCCGTAAGTTACGGCAGCGTAGTGTATCTTTGGCGGCGTAAGGGCGCGGAATTCAAATGGATGTAATGGGGGCATTTTTTATGTAAATACGCCGTGACCCGACGTAAACAGTTTTTTTTTAACTGCGCATTTGCGCCGTCCGTGGGGGTATCCCATGCGCATGCTCGAAATTAACCCGTAAAAAGCCAATGCTTCCGACAGTGACGTCATTCTACGCAAATCCCTATTCGCGAACAACTTACGCAAACAACGTAAAAATTTCAAATTTCTACGCGGGAACGGCGGCCATACTTAACATTGAGTACGCCTCAGAACAGCAGCTTTAACTATATGCCAGAAAAGGCCGAACGAAAACGACGTAAAAAAATGCTCCGGCCGGACGTACGTTTGTGGATCGCCGTAAATAGCTAATTTGCATACTCGACGCGGAATTCGACGATAACGCCACCTAGCGGCCGCCGAAATATTGCACCTTAAGATCCGACGGCGTACTAAGACGTACGCCTGTCGGATCCCTCCGAGATGCCGTTGCATCTTGTTTTGTAGATACAAAACAAAGATACGACGCGGGAATTTTAAAATTACGCCGGCGTATCAATAGATACGCCGGCGTAATCCTTTTGTGGATCTGCCCCATAGTGTAGAGTTCAGGGGGTTACACACAGAGTGCAGAGCTGTCACTTGTAAACACAGAAGTCTGGTTTCTGTGTTTACAAGTGATTGTAGTGAGCAGGCACCAAAAGGTCTGAGCCAGAGGTGGTGGAACTGAGTTCCCCCAAGTTCCCCCTGAAAAAAAGCCCTGGACAATTACAGGTATTTATTACCTACCACAGAGAAGAATGATGCCATCTTTGTTTAGGCAACATCCAGAGTAGGCATCTCGTTTCTAAACTGACATGATGGCTCAATAGTGCCGCAATTATTCAAATCCTGGTGCCTGTGCAATTAATTATTGTCATCACAAATGACCCCCCTACTGCAGCCTCCCACCTTTTGGCTTGCTACAAAGTTTCAATGTTGCACTCCTATAAGGAGACTGAGAAAATTCTTCTTCCTGCTTGCAGCAGACTGATGACATCATCTCAGCCTAGGTAATGTCACGTGACTGAAGCCTAAGGTCTGCTTTTTATATTGTGAAATGTCAGAAATGTTTTCACACAAACTTGAGAGGTCCACTTTACAGAACAGAAGGGTCATTTGCAAAACAAAGGGTAGTTAGCTTCTTCTCCTTGTAGTGCATACTGTATATAAAGAACATGTCAATTACAATGGCAACAGAAATTCACTACCTACTCATAATAAGCTGACATCTGCACATCCCTACTGGTTACACTGGCTCGCTTCGTCATTGCGTTTCCATTAAAGCAGAACTCTGGGCGAAAACCTTTTTCCATGTTCTCGGTGCTGATCTCCTACCATCACCAACTATGTCAGCATGTTTTTCTGAGCTCTGTAGTTCCTCTGCAATAGACTGCTGAACTTGCTGAAACTTACTTTTTGCTATAATAAATATCCTTAGTTTAGGCCGATACGTATTCTTCTACATATTTTTGCTAAAAAAAAAAAAAAATGCAATAAGCGTTTATTGATTGGTTTGCGATTAAAGTTATAGCATCTACAAAATAGGGGATAGTTTTTTGGCATTTTTATTAATATTATTTTTTTACTAGTAATGGCGGGGATCAGCGATTTTTATTGTGACTACGACATTATGGCGGACAGATCAGACACTTTTGACACTTTTTTGGGACCTTTGTCATTTTTACAGCGACCAGTGCTATAAAAATGCACTGATTACTGTGAAAATGACACTGGCAGTAAAGGGGTTAACCTGTAGGGGGCGCTGAAGAGGTTAAGTGAGCCCTAAGGAGTGATTCTTACTGTGTGGGGGCGTGGCTTGGCGTGTGATGTCACTGATCGTCGTTCCCTATGACAGGGTACAGACGATCAGTGATACTCTCACTAGGAAGGACGGTAAAGGTTTGTTTACACTTACCTCTCCCAGTTCTTCAGCTCTGTGACCCGATCGCGGGACACTGGCGGCAATCGCGTCCGCGGGTCCCGCGGGCACGGTCACGGAGCTCAGGACCCGGTCGCAAGCGCGCCACCGGCGGAGCACGCGCGATCCACGGCTGGGCTCTAAAAGGCGACTAACCTGTACGTGCTTATGCTCTGCCGACGTATATCGGCGTTAGGCGGTCCTTAAGTGGTTAAGGACCCTCGGGTGCAAGCCATCTGGTCCTGGTGACTTATTCGTTTTAAGTTTTTCAAGTCAATTACTAATTCTGTCCTCTGTTAGCCATTGGGGTGCTTCCTGTGCCGTGTCATGAGGATAATCATTGCAGTTTTGGTTACTGAAGCCCCCCGAGTTCCTTGTGAAGACAGAGGAGAAGAATAAAACATTTCTCAAAATTTGAACGCAGCGCACTGCAATGTACTATAAAATGAATGACAACACAACGCACAAATCAATGTAATGTGAATAACACTGCAACACAAAGATATTATTGGGTCTTTAATGTCATAGGCTTCCACTGCAGTAAAATCGGGTGTTACACAAGGGTTAACCTATATCACCACTGACAAAAGGAAATGTATTTACATCCTTTAGAAAAAAAAGATATATCATCTCAACTAGTATGTGAAAAAATCGCCAAGCATACTTATTTGCACATGTAAATAGCAGCTTTAAAAACAGTGCTTATCTATACAATGGAAACTATTGCTGCTGGTTCACTAGAGATGACGACTCGTCTTCTAAATAAAACTACTGATAACCATTTCCTCCCTTAAGAGCCCATTCACACAGGGGCGGAACGACTTTGGGGGCGACTCGTCAAGGCGACCTGAAGACGACTTCAGAGGCGACTTGCAAAATGACTTCTGTATAGAAGTCAATGCAAGTCGCCTCGAGTCACCCCCAAAGTCGTACAAGAACCTTTTTCTAAGTCGGAGCGACTTGCGTCAGTCCATTGAACAGAGCGAGACGTAACTTGTCAGGCGGATGTCGCCCCTGTGTGAATGGGCTCTAAGAAGCTCTATTTAACTGTCAGTTTGGATCATTTCAGCAGCCCATATTTTTTTATTATCGGGAAAAGGTAAGGTACTGCATTCTTTACAAAAAAAAAAGTTTGCTCCCTGCTCAGTTATTGAACACACATAGGAGTTTGTTGTGGAGTTGGTAAAGCCTGATGAAGATGCTTGAGAGACAAGTTCCCCACCAGGTCCACCTCCCTTGTGACTAACAGCGCAGAGTCAGCACATTATAAAGCCATTAGACAGTCCAACAGTAGTTATGGAATCCACCCACTGCCATTCGCTGTCAATCACAAGGAAGGTGAACCTGATGGGGAACTCTAAAGCCCTGTACACACGATCGGTTCGTCTGATGAAAACGGACCGGTGGACTGTTTTCATCGGACGAACCGATCGTGTGTGGGCCCCATTGTTTTTTTCCCAACGGTGAAAAAAATAGAACCTTTTTTTTAATTTTTCTTATGGTTAAAAAAACGATAGAAAAAAACGATCGTCTGTGGGGAAATCCATCAGTCCAAAATCCACGCATGCTCAGAATCAAGTCGATGCATGCTCGGAAGCATTGAACTTCATTTTTCTCAGCACGTCGTTGTGTTTTACGTCACCGCGTTGGACACGATCGGATTTTTAACCGATGGTGTATAGGCAAGACTGATGAAAGTCAGCTTCATCGCATATCTGATGAAAAAATCCATCGGTCCGTTTTCATCGGATGAACCGATCGTGTGTACAGGGCATAAGGAACTAGTTAACCATCAATTTTGCCTGTCTTGTGTCTGACAGCGGATGACAGTGGGTGAATTCTGTAGTTGCTATCGAGCCATATAATGGCTATGGAATTTTCACACTCTTGTCCTCTTTCAGTCACAAAGGAAGAAGACCCGATGGGGAGTTAGTCTCTCCTCACTCTCATAGGTTTCCATTCACTGTCCTCCAGCCATGCTTAAGCCTCATACACACGATCGGACTTCAAACAAACTTTTCCATGGATTTTTGTTCGAAGGGCGTTGGCCGTGAACTTGGTTTGCATACACACGGCAGGACTTTTTCAGCAAACTTTCCCCGAAATCACGTGTTTTTTCAGCTCTTTACCGCCACCCTTTGGTCAACTTCTGTATTGTTGTCTGATCTTTTGCATTGGTTCTGAGCATGGGTGTTTGTACTTTGGACTTAGGTCCGATGGATTTCTGTACACACAGCAGGACTTTGCACCATAGGACTTTTGTTGCCAGAACGTTTGTCTGTTTGCAGAGCGAACTTTTGTCCAATGAAAATGAAAAAGTTTGTCCGATGGAGCGTACACATGGTCGGATTTTTTGAAAAACCTGGTCATTTTGAAGTTTGTTTGTCAAAAAATCCTATCGTGTGTATGGGCCTTTACTTGGTTGCTAAGACACTGGCGGCATGCATCCTAGCAAGCAATGAAGAAAATAAAAAACACAATAATAAAGCAAACACGCAGCAACCCCATCCCAGCACTCTGGCCTGTCTCTGTATTGCAACTAAAACTGGCCATACATTGGTCGAATTCCCAAAGAATTTTCTTTCGAAAATCGGAACTTTGAATTTCCATTCAAATTTCGCACCATTCGTGGGCTGCAGCAACGGCCGATTTTCATGCGCCCATAATTTGAGTGATCGGGCATGTTGAAAATTATTTTAAAAACAAGTTTCTAATTAGTGATGGAAGAAATATAATAGGAAAAGAAATGTGCATGAGCTGTGACCTGGAAAGAAAAGAAGATTCCTGGAAACAAAAATTCTTTTGTGTAGCAACATGAGGTGAAACGGAAGGGTTGGTTGGTGGACTTTCTAAATCAACGGTGGCACATCGGATCACAAAACGCGCACATTTTCTTATTTTCGAAACAACATTTGTTTGGAATTTGACCCATGTATGGGCATTACCTACCAAATGGCCGTAATTCTTTTTGAATTTTTCACAGCCACGGCAACATAATGTGAAAGCTGCCCAAATATGAACTTCCGGAATCTGTTACACATATCAGAACTCTTAAATTATAACTAAGGGCAAAAAAATTGTTTTCGTTTTGGATCGAGTGGAGAGGGATTAGAACACCTCTCAGTCTAGAGCCTCGTACACAAGATCGGCTTTTTACGTAGACAAAGCGTTGGACTTTTGTCTGAAGGGCATTGGCCAGGAACTTGTCTTGCATACAAACGGCACACAATTGCCAGCCAACAAACATGAACGTAGTTATGTACTACGTGGTTTTTCAGCTTTTTTGCGCCACCCTTTGGGCACCTTCTGCTAATGTTGTGTTTGGTGAGCATTGCTTCTAAGCATGCGTGTTTGTACTTTGGACTTTTATACACACGATCGGAAAATACGACAACAGTTCGTTGTGCACGGAAAATTTTAAAGCATGACATCCACCATTTGTCCGCGGAAAATCCAACAACAATTGTCCGATGGCGTAAACAAACGGTCGGATTTTCCGCCAACTGGCAATCAACACACAACTCCCGTCTGAAAATCTGATCGTGTGTACAAGGCTTAAAGTGGAGTTCCACCCATTTTTATGTTTGTCTGTGCTGCATGCCCTAATCTCATAGTGTTCAGAATGGACAATTTTTATTTATTTTGTTGCTTGTAAATACCTTTATTTTGTAGTCCTTCATTACTTCCTCCTCCTTATTAGCTTAGGCTATTAAGTCACAAGGCTATTCGTAAGGGTTTCTAGGATAGGCATAATGTATCCCAGTAGTCCTTGCAAATAGCCTATTTGCATAGAGAAGGGGCGGCAACTTCCTCTGACACTCCCGTTGCTATGGAAACCTGACTGAAACCTATTACATCGCTTGTGCAGCACTGAGCATGTGCGAGATCTGCAAGGCTGAAATCCAGGAAGTCATACAGTCTGGCTTCATGATGCCCACACTTAAGATGGCCACTGTCTATTTCTAGATTATAAACTAACTAAATGCTCTAACAACCTAACAAAACGGACCTTAGTTTACAGACTAACTTTACTAGACTACATTAAGCTTGTGTATTACAGGGGTATTTATATTTAAAAAGTGAAATTGTGGGTGGAACTCCCCTTTAACTCTGCCCCCAATATGAGAGATTAATCCTCTCTATTTATTTATTTATAACAAGGGTTATAACCCTCCCCTTCTCTATTCATGAAAAAAAAAGTTTTGCAATTTTGCCTATAGTTCTACTTTAAATAAACTTTTACAAGGCTTTATTAAATTAGATGCAGGTTTTTCTAATGGGCCAACATCGCCCCAAAAAAATCCAAATGCTTTATTAAATTGTCCCTTATATGTTTGAACCTGATGTTTTTTTACTATTTATTTCTAATTACTTATTTAGTATAAATGTCATTTAGATACCATTTTTGCTTTACAAAAAAATAAAGCTATTAAACGTGAAATCAAAACAACATATACAAAGTTTTGTGCAAAAAATGCCACTACTTATACTTTTGCTCTGTAAAACGCTTACGCCATTTTCATGTTTTAAAACACTGTTAGATTAGATTCCACCAAAAAAATTTCCTTAAAGCTATCATGAGTTTCTACCAGGGCTTGGAAGGACTACATTTATATTTACCAAGCACAAAATGGCATGGAAATCCTTACTGAACTATTTCATTGTGATTAAATAGCTAGAGGAAACAAGCATCAAACAATGGAGCCCCTTGAGTTGGTTTCATGCTACATGCCATATTCCATGGTTAGGAACATTGGCACGGAAAACTGCATGTTTTTGTAGAATGCAAATGTGCAATTCAGAAAGCAGAGTTGTAACAATACTGAGCATTTCAAATTGGTCAGCCTAACAGAGAAACAGTTATACTTTTCATCAATAAGAAACACGCTGTATTAGCTGCTATGCATTCGTTTTCAGTGCCGAAATGAAGATAAAGTTTTGCTAAACTATCGTCCCAAAATCGAACCTATTCCTAACACTTAACCAGGCCAAAACATTTAACCTTAACATCCACCCAAATCCTAACGCTAGCCTAATCCCTAAAATGATTCCTTAACCACTTGCCTACCTCCGGGTGGAAGTCATATGACGTCCTTGTATTCCCGGGGGTTCTAGCGAAAGCGCGCACACCACCGCAGGCATGCACGCACGTGTGCTCGCCGCATCACAAGGTACTCGATGAGCGTGCCAGGTGGCTGCGATGGTCGCCAGGCACCCGCGATTGCTTATCACAGAGCATGGACATGCACTCACTAGGGCACACAAATAACCCCTTGATCACCCCCTAGAGTTAACCCCTTCCCTGCCAGTCACATTTATACAGTAATCAATGCATTTTTATAGCACTGATCGCTGTATAATTGTGAATGGTCCCAAAATAGTGTGAAAAGTGTCCGATGTGTCCGCTATTATGTTGCAGTCACGATAAAAATCGCAGATCGCCGCCATTACTAATAAAAAAAAAATATTAATAAAAATGCCATATAACGATCCCCTATTTTGTAGACGCTATGAATTTTGCACAAACCAATCAGTATACGCTTATTTGCGATTTTTTTTAACCAAAAATATGTCGAAGAATACGTATCGGCCTAAACTGAGGGAAAAAAATAATTTTTTTTTTTTTTTTAAATTGTATATTTATAATAGCAAAAAGTACAAAATATTGTGTTTTTTCCAAAATTGTTTATAGCGCAAAAAATAAAAACCGCAGAGGTGATCAAATACCACCAAAAGAAAGCTCTATTTATGGGGGAAAAATAATCACAATTTATTTGGGTACAACGTCGTATGACCGCACAATTCTCATTCAAAATGTGACAGTGCTGAAAACTGAAAATTGGACTGGGCAGGAAGGGGGTGAAAAGGCCCAGTATGGAAGTGGTTAACTCATCCCCTGCCTCCAAAAGATTAAACTTTAACCGCTTGCCAACCAGCAAATGCACTTTTACATCAGCAGAATGGCACGGACAGGCAAATGGGCGTACAGGTATGTCCCTTTAAATTTGCCACTGTGTATGCACGCGCACGCCCCTCCCGCGAGCTCCGTGACCGTGCCCGTGGGACCCGCAGTCTCGATGTCCGCCGGTGTCCCACGATTGTGTCACGGACCGGCAGAACGCCTAGTGACAGGACACTGATCGTCTGCTCCCTCTCATCGGCAGCAGCGATCAGTGACGTGTCACAGTAAGCCACGCCCCCACACAGTTAGACTCACTCCCTAGGACACACTTAACCCCTTCCTAGCCCCCTAGTGGTTAACCCTTCCCTGCAAGTCACATTTATACAGTAATCAGTGCATTTTATAGCACTGATCGCTGTATAAATGTAAAAGGTTTCAAAATAGTGTCAAAAGTGTCCGATTCACAGTCATGATAAAAATCCTTGATCGCTGCCATTACTAGTAAAAAAATATATATATATAAAAAAATTTCCATAAAACTATCCCCTATTGTGTAGACACTATGGGCCGGATTCACAGAGCAAGTACGCCGGCGTATCTACTGATACGCCGCCGTACTTTCAAATTTCCTGCGTCGTATCTTTAGTTTGAATCCTCAAACCAAGATACGACGGCATTTAAGTAAGATCCGACAGGCGTACGGCTTCGTACGCCTTCGGATCTTAGATGCAATACTTTGGCGCCTGCTGGGTGGAGTTCGCGTCGTTTTCCATGTCGGGTATGCAAATTAGCGATTTACGACGATCCACGAACGTACGCGCGGCCGTCGCATTTTCTAACGTCGTCTGTAGTCGGCTTTTTCCGGCGTATAGTTAAAGATGGTATTTTACGGCGTATAGATAGACTTGCCATGTTAAGTATGGCCGTCGTTCCCGCGTCGAAATTTGAATTTTTATTTTTTTTGCGTAAGTCGTCCTTGAATAGGGATGGACGTAACTCAAGCCTAAGTTCAAAAAATGACGTCGTTGCGATGTCATTTCGCGCAAAGCACGGCGGGAAATTTCTGGACGACGCATGCGCAGTTCATTCGGCGCGGGGACGCGCTTCATTTAAATGAAACCCGCCCCCTGATCGCCAATTTGAATTCCGCCGCCAGAAATACACTACGCCGCCGTAACTTAAGGCGCAAAATCGTTGAGGATTCAAAATTCCGCCAGGTAAGGTACGGCGGTATAGCGTATTTCTGATACGTTGCGCGGATCCAATTCTCTCTGGATCTGGCCCTATAACTTTTGCACAAACCAATCAATAAACGCTTATTGTGATTTATTTATTTTTTGGCAAAAATATGTAGAAGAATACATATCTGCCTAAACTGAGGAAAAAAATCGTTTTTTTATATATTTTTTGAGGATATTTATTATAGCAAAAAGTAAAAAATCTTGTATTTTTGTTTATAGCGCAAAAAATAAAAACCACCATACACCCATAAAGGATCTGCGTGCCAACACTGGGTATCATGCAGGTAGACATAGCTGGTAATTGCTGAGCTGCTGTCCTGTCCCCAATTGACCTGCATCCTGCTTACCTATTTCCTGTCCATGTTCCATCCTCACTGCTCTAAAATCTGCCTGGTAATCTGAACTAGATGCTGCCCTAATGTCATTGCAGTCTTTCTTTGTGCTTCCCTCCCAAGTATGTAACTTCAGCAGAAAAAGATTTCTTGTGCCAAAGCTGTGCACACCCTTCATAATAATGAATTCCAGTTTGAAGGATGGAATAAGCCTTTATTTGCTCCATTAGGTCATCATAGGGATGCTGCTTTCCCAGCTCTAGCTCTCACCTCAATTCCAGTTGTTTGGCTCAACCCAGATTTAAAGTAGAATAAAAAAATCCATAGGAGGTCGTTTTTTTTTCTATAGAAAACACTTTCCTCTGTAAAAAACGCCTTTATGCGTTCGCTAGCATTAAAATTCCTAGTGCGCGTGGACATTGCAGTGTATATTCGCAGAATCTGTAGGCAGCGGGACTCCAGGAAACCATACAATTATTCTTTGTTTATTTAGGGAGAAGAGAAGCTCTTTTATTTATCTGATCCTCTGCTCCCCAGGCTGATGGTGCTACCCCATGGCTCTGTCAGTGGACTGTCCCTTGGCATTATCATGTCCAATGCATGTCTGTGGGCCCTGTACTGGCCTTGATATCAGGACCTTACACTGCTGAAGCATAGGGATAGAAGACGCTATAGGAAACCACTGAGGAGTGGAGGATCACAGTATTGGGTAAATAAATCATATTTTCTGTGTCCCCTAGACCAAGGGTGTCAAACTTGAGGCCCTCCAGCTGTTTGCGGAACTACAAGTCCCATCATGCCACTGCCTGTGGGAGTCATGCTTGTAACTGTCAGCCTTGAAATGCCTCATGGGACTTGTATTTCTGCAACAGCTGGAGGGCCGCCAGTTTGACACCTGTGCCCTAGACTAAGCAATTAACCCTTGCAGTGCAGCCGATAATTTTAATGTTTCCTGCAAGTGTCATAATAATGCAACACCATGTGCCATATGTCACTTGGCTTTTAGTCCAAGTGCACACATTACACACATTACACATTACGCTACTGTACCTTGACCACTTTGTTGGGATATACAAAAAAAACACTGTATTAGCAATCTAAATCTCTTCTTTTGGCCTGACAAACAATCCAACAACTTCTATCCTGTGTACCTCACCCAATGTTGATTAGCCTAAACACATGGAAATTGGACCCTGTACACATGGCCGGAAATCCCATCAGGAAAAAAACGACGGTTTTCCTGACGGGATTCCTGGCAAGCTTGCCGTGCATACAGACGGCCATTCAAAAGAACCGCCGTTCTTTTGCATGGCAAGAATGCAGTGACGTCATCGACTACGACGAGCCGGCGCTTGTCACATTCGATGCCGTCGCCGCCATCTTATTACACCCTACACTACCCTTGTATGCTACCGTGCATGCGTCAAAGTCTCATCAAGCATGCGCGGGTTTACCTGGGGACAGGTAAGCATACTGACGTACGGTTTTCTCTGCAGGAAACACTCTGCCGAGAATCACAACGAGAAACTAGAGAGCAAGTTCTCTATTTTTCTCGTCGGGATTCCCGGCAGTTTCCTCGACAAGAAACCATAAAGACGCACGGTTTTCCCAGCAAAAAGCTCTCCCAGCAGCTTTCTTGCCGAGAAAACCAGTGGTGTGTACAAGGCTTGACACTTCCTCCCATCTCTCCTGAAGAAAGGCAAAGCAGGTGTCTGGAAAGCCTTTGTTAGTATTGTGCTGGTGTGTGGGTAAGATCAAAGTTGTCTCATCTCCAGAAGGTCTGCGTAGAATTGAGAATTCCTGTCATGCTCATTCTCTTGCCCTGCCATTCCACAGAACTCTTAAATCTTTTACCATTCTGACCTCTGTAGTTAATGGTCGTTCATTGACTGTTTGCTGAAAATCACCACATTCCGCGTGTACACAACAATCAGATTGGCTGATGGTTCTATCATGAAATCTGAGCAGATGAAACTGGGCTCCTATTTAAAGCAGTTCTTCCAAATCGTCAACAATATCTTTGTATTTGTGTTTTGTGCTCTTGACTGTTCCCTGCAATTCTCTACATTCCTTACATCTGGCCTCACAATCTCACTGGGATTACCAGAAAGCATCTGTTCTACTAGTGCTCCTCTGATATTCATGGGTGTCCCGTACGCCCGATATTTGCCCATCAACAACCTGCCCTTCTAACTAGAGCAAGTGAAAATGACCATGCCTGCCTGCAATGGGTAATTAGAAAAACACACACTGGGTTAATAAATACTGGTTTACAGCAGCAGCATTATGAGCTTCATGTGTGCATGGACAGGCTAACCAGAAGTGTATATTGCCCAAATACACAAACAGCTAAACCATAGGTCACTTCTGCTACTCTGCACAAGAAATGTTAGAAAGCAGTTGGAAAAACAGAGATCCAGTAAGACGACAGTATATCATAAAATGGAAAGTTACATGCAGTGCAATTTAAAGGAGAAGTATAGCCAACCTCCACATTAGCCTCTGAATTCATTCTCGCCACGATAATGTCATCAGTCCTATCTATGTCAGATATCTCAGGAGGCATCGGTTTCCCCCCAGTGGCTGGAAGGGGAAGGAGTCATGGCCCATCGTTAGGGACCGGCTGCAAAAACCCGGAGGAGGCAGTGACTCCAGAAGACACAATTCAGAGCAGTTACCACAATCATGTAGACCAGGGGTATCAATCTCAATTTCATTGTGGGTCGCATCAGCATTATGATTGCCCTCAAAAGGGGTGGTTGTATCTGTAAGATTAGATGTCCAGTACATCCCCCTCCCTTTTACATTAGATGTCAAGAACCACCCCACCATCAGACGTTGAGCCCCCCACTCTCCATTATATCACGGTGCACCCCCCTTTCCTTATGCTGCTGCTGGGAAGAAGCTACATTGCTTGAAAGCAGAAAGTAAAGGTCTGGAGGAGGATCGGAGAAGGGCTGGAGATCTCCTGCAGTTGTAGGAGAGGTGCGAGGGGCACATGAAATGGCCGGGAGGGTCGGATTCGGCCCGCGGGCCTTGTGTTTGACACCTGTGATGTAGACTGTGCCCGCTCCCCCTACAATAAGATTTCAGCACCTTGCCTTCTGCTTCCTGGACTGGCAGCTCAGTCCCTGTTTCTGCAAGCTGCAGTGGCTGGGAGGGGGAGTATGTGAGACACAAATGAAGGAAGATTTGGTTCAATCATGGAAGGTAATGGAAGTGTTTTGTTTATTTTATGACGTTTTTTTTTTACGAAAAATAGGTAGAAGAATACGTATCGGCCTAAACTGAGGAAAAAAAATGTTTTTTTATATATTTTTGGGGGATATTTATTATAGCAAAAAGTAAAAAATAAAAAAATAAATAAAAATTGTCGCTCTATTTTTGTTTATAGCGCAAAAAATTAAAACTGCAGAGGTGATCAAATACCACCTAAAAAAAGCTCTATTTGTGGGGAAAAAAAGGACGCCAATTGTTTGGGAGCCACGTGGCACGACCGCGCAATTGTCAGTTAAAGTGCCAAATCGCAAAAAGTGCTCTGGTCTTAGATTAGCAATATGGTCCGGGGGTTAAGTGGTTAATCTAAAAGATTTAGATCGCCCTTCATATAGCTTCATGTCTGAATCCCAGTTATAATGCCCATTAATCCTACTTCTGGGTGTATTTATTATATATATATATATACACACACACATATACATATATTATTCACTGTTTCACAGTATAAATGAACCCCTTATAGTAGTGATTATCTGTTCTTTTTGTAGTATAAAGGGCCAATTTTAAACACACAGATACACGTCCTGTCAGGTGAGAGGAGACCGCTGGTGTGTTCCCAGTACAGAGGAACGCAGATCGGTCTCCTCCCCTTGTGAGTCCCCACCCCCCACAGTTAGAATCACTCTATAAACATGTTTAACCCCTCAATCGCCCCCTAGTGTTAACCCCTTCCCTGCAAGTGACATTTACACAGTAACAGTGCATTTTTATAGCACTGAACGCTGTATAAATGTGAATGATCCCAAAATAGTGTCAAAAGTGTCCAATATGTCTGCCGCAAAGTCACAGTCACGATAAAAATCGCAGCTTGCCGCCATTACTAGTAAAAATAAAATCATAAATCTATACCCGATTTTGTAGACGCTATAACTTTTGCACAAACCAATCAATATATGCTTATTGCGATTACCAAAAATATATAGAACAATACATATCGGCCTAAACCGAGGGGGAAAAAAAGTATTTTTTTTTTGTTTTTTTAATTTTGGATATTCATCATAGCAAAAAGTAAAAAATATTGGGCCAGATTCACAGAGATCGGCGTATCTCTGTGCGGGCGTAGCGTATCTCATATGCGCTACGCCGACATAACATAGAGAGGCAAGTACAGTATTCACAAAGCACTTGCTCCCTAAGTTACGGCGGCGTAACGTAAATGGGCCGGCGTAAGCCCGCGTAATTCAAAGTAGGCTGGTAGTGGGCGTGTTGTATTATAATGAATCGTGACCCCATGTAAATGAAGTGCCGTACGAACGGCACATGCGCGCGCATGCTCAGAATCACGTTGAATTTACACCCTAAGATACGACGGCTCAATGGCAACGACGTCAACGTAACCTACGCCCAGCCCCATTCACGTACGACTTACGTAAAATCCGACGGCTGTTCCGTCGTCCATACCTTAGCATTGGCTGCGCCTCATATAGCAGGGGTAACTTTATGCCGGATGTACGCCTTACGTAAACGGCGTAGCTTACTGTGACGGGCGCAAGTACGTGAATCGGCGTATCTAGCTCATTTACATATTCAACGCGTAAATCAACGGAAGCGCCTCTAGCGGCCAGCGTAAATATGCACCCAAGATACGACGGCGTAGGTGACTTACATCGGTCGTATCTTGGCGAAATTCAGGCGTATCTTGTTCCGTGAATATGGCGCATAGATACAACGGCGCATCACAGAACTTACGCGGCGTATCAACAGATACGTCGGCGTAAGCTGACTGTGAATCTGGCCCATTGTGTTTTTTTAAAACCTATCACTCTTCTTTTGTTTATAGAGCAAAAAATAAGAACCAGAGAGGGGGAACCAAAATGCCACCAAAAGAAAGCTCTATTTGTGGGGGGGGGAAAAATCATAACATTTTCATTTGGGTACTGTGTTGCATGACCGCACAATTGTCATTTAAAGTGTGAAAGCGCTGAAAACTAAAAATGTAATACATGTTCTCCCCCGATCATCTGTTGCAAGTGAAATGAGCTCCCCTAAAAACAGAAGTGGCACCAGCTTTAAAAGGAACATAAGCAAGGATTTAGGCCCCATTCACACAACGCGTACCTGGAATCACAGTTAGAATCTTGCAATTCTGCCTGGGATTCCAGAATTTGCTAAAACTGCAGCAAAACGCACAACACAGGTTTGGTGCCATTAGTTCTCAATGGCCTCCCAAGCGCAAAGCAATTTTACTACGATTGTCACGCAACAATGAAAATCATGGCAAAAAGCATGTGTTTAAAAGGCGCAAGAGCTTCCTTGGTGTTTCTTTTGCATAGGGAAGCCCATTCAATTGGGTGGGCTGCTCCATGCGCAATCTGCGGAAATGTGTTAACATTGCACAGTGAAAAACACAATGGGGGCTAAAAAACAAAGAAGCTGCATACCCCAGCATGTGATTAAATCAGCTGCTTATGCCCTGTACACGAACGGGAATCCCAATGGGAAAAGCTCTATCGGAATTTCCAAGGGGAAAACCGAGAACCCGCTCTCGACTTTTCCCCTGTACAGACGTTCGGTGTTCTCGTCGTGAAAACTCAGATGAGAGCTTTTCCCCAGGAATCTCAGTCGTGTGTATGTTCCATCTGAGTTTTTCCCCACAGGAAAACTGCCAAAAATGCCCGCTTTCCCCTGGGAAAAATCTGCCGGGAATCCCGATGGGGAAAAAAGAGAGCAGGTTCTCTTGTTTTGTCCGGCGGTTTTTGGGCAGTTGTTTACGTCGGAAAAACTGCGAGGAGCCATATTTGTATATTTCTATAGATTGTTTGTATTTTTAGTTTATCCACACTGAATATTGGGTACACTCTGTCCCTGATATATTTTCTTGTCACACATGGTGGATAGTGCACTATATCAGTTCACAGTTCACATTTCCAGAGATTGAACCCTCTGGATAAACATATCAGCGCAGTAACATTTTTCTTTTATATGAGGAGCATACACGGTCGGGATTCCCGGCCAAAAGCTCTCCTCGCAGTTTTCCCGTCGGGAAACACGGTTGTGTGTACGGGGCATAAAAGTGCTTAAAAAACTGAGGGTTTAATATCACCTCAACCGCTTGCAGACCAGCTGCCACCATTAGACTGCGGCAGGTCAGCTCTCTTGTGCTAACCGCCTTAGCTGTACGGAGGTCCGTGCATGGGAGCATGCCCGCATCACAGATATTCTGTTCCCAGTGATCGGGAACAGCCATCTCTGTCATATGCCTGGCAGCCCATCCCCCATACAGTTAGAACACACCCAGAGAACACACTTAACCCCTTGATCGCCCCAGTCTTAACCCCTTCCCTGCCAGTGTCATTTATACAATGATCAGTGCAATTTTAGAGCACTGATCAATGTAATCATGTCACATGTCACTGGTCCCTAAAAAGTGGGGTCAGATTTTTTCATCGCAATGTCGCAGTCCAGCTAAAAATGGCAGAACGCCACCATCACTAGTAAAAACAATAAAAATAAAAGTCCCTAAAATATATCCCATCGTTTTTAGACTTTTGCGCAAACCAATCAATATATGCCTAGTGCAATTTTTTGTTTTACCCCAAATATTTAGAAGAATATATATCGGTCTAAACAGATGAATATATTTGTTTTTATATATATTGTGATATTGGGGGTGTTTAGCTCTCGTGGTAGATGCGTTTTCGTGTAGTGAGTCGACACCAAACAGGCATGTATCGTTAAGGGCCTGGTAGCCCACGTTTATTAAATGAGAAAAACAAAAGTTCATTCAGGAATCCCACGCAGGGGTTTAAACGATGATCAGAAATGAAAAATTGAAAAATACTAGCCCACCTGGCTACTCTTCGACAGCACTGCTGCCATAGGAACTGGTCCCTTAAACCAGCAGCTCCTCCAGACTCCCAGTCTTGGGTGCACACGGCTTTGAAGCCCTTCAACGCCCACAGCGTCTGTTCGTAGACAGCGTCTGTCCCAACACAGAGATACCAGCAGCCACTGCTCCAACTCCACCTTCCTCTCATTCACTTCTGCTCTCCCCAGCCCTTCATTATATGAGCTGTGTGCACCTGGGCACACACCCTGCAGGCTGTCTACAAGATCTGGACACATGGTTGTAGATCCCGTCCCACCCATATCTCTGAAGGATCTCCAAACTAAAGAGCCCCTTTCAGAAATAGCAAGATCTGGAGAAAACCTGCTACCACTGTCTCTTTAAAAAAAAAAAAACAATCCAAAAGAGAAAACGACCTCCTCCTCCAACTTTGATCTCTGTATGTTCTTCCTGGATTTGGTGTCCCTGTAACTTAATACAAAAGGAAGAAACGGAAAATGTATTTACCTGTAGGTACAAGGAATATTCAGTGTCTCTGCAGCCAGTGGCATACTCGTGCCGTTCCTTCAGAGCACTGTGCCACAGCTGAGACTCTCACAAGTATGCGTGGGATTGACGTCATTGCGGCTCAGCCATTCAAGCGGCCAGGGCCCACGATCCCGGAAGGAAGACCGGATGAAGATGGAAGCCCTGTCAATGTTGAGAGTGCGCCACTGGAGGGCTTTTTTTTAAAGGAGTTGTAAAGGGAAAAAAAATGTTTGCCTAAAATTAATGTCTGCAAGGTAGACAGACAGAATAGTGTAATGCTTCTGTTAAAAAACAAGTAAATGCCTATTAAATTCCTTCATCTATATCACCTCCTGCATTCTAGTTTCTGTTCTCTCATTCACTTCCTGGTTTGCGGTGCTCGTTCATGTAAGAACTACATTTCCCAGTATGCATTGTGGCACGCCCAGTAATTCACACCTCCTTGAAGTCTCTAACACATAGAGAGCATCCTGCCACACAGATGTAGTTCCCAGGAGGGGGTGAGCACGTTACTGACCACCGCAGTAAAGCATCCCTTCACGGTGGTGAGTAACAATCAGACAAGCAGGAAGTGAACAGAACAGAGAAGAAATAGAGCAACTTCTGAGCAAAAACAAACAATGAGGAAGTGAAAAGAGGAATGTCTGCAGGTAAAGGATGCTTATTATGAAAAAAAATAAAAAATCCTTTACAACCCCTTTAAGGTCTGTATTATGCATAATAGCACATTATGACATTACCTTGCAGGAAGAATATTTTTTTTTTTTTTTTTAAGTTAAGTTTAAGTTCTATAATTTCTAGGATTTACTTATTTTTAAAGGGTCGTTATTGAGTAAGCTACACAATAAAATAAATCCAATGGAAATGAAACTGCCATTCTGAACAATAGGAATATCCGAACAGCCATACATTGGCTGATTTTCACAGTAATATCCTAAGGCAGACCTTGTATTGCATTGTTACTAAGCCATTAAATACATTTTCCGTTTCTTCCTTTTGTATTAAGTTACAGGGACACCAAATCCAGGAAGAACATACAGAGATCAAAGTTGGAGGAGGAGGTCGTTTTCTCTTTTGGATGTTTTTTTTTTTTTTTTTTTTAAAGAGACAGTGTTAGCAGGTTTCAACTTGTATAGACTCCAATAAAATGTAGAGGTACATGGGCTTTCTTGTGTAATGTTTAAAAATTAATCACTTCCAAAGGGTGAGGCCAATACTTGCATAATGTAAGTTTTCACAAAGAGTCAACAATTAAATGAAAAGTCCTTGTTTTCTAAAGTGATACCTTGGTTGAAAGGACTAGAGCTTAAGGCTTACTTATAAAATACATAAACACGTATGTGAAAATGACAAAACTGTAAGATACAGTATCTAGTAGAGTGGTAGATCTACTATGAAGCAGAAGACTATGAATGATTCTTACTTTTTCGAAGGAAGGAGCTGTGTCATGCTAAAAATGGTAGGATACAAGGAGTGGGACTTTATTCCTTTCCGTATATTTCTATACATTCCAAAGGGTTTCTATTCTCTGCTGGTCCCCTAAGCATACAAATTTCACTAATCATTAGGAGGAAAAAGATCCATCCCAATACACGAGTGGTCACGCCACTTCCCTCTTAATATTTGATTTAAAATTTTCAAAAAAGTCTCAAAAACATTTACAGGTATCTATTTGCATTTATAATAGGGCTTCATACCAATTATAGTCTAAAGCAGGCCATACACGGTCGAATTTTGAACAAATTTTCTTTTCAAAATCAGAAAGCTTGTTTTTTTTGTGATCCGATGATGCCACCATTGATTTTCGAAATTCGGCCGACCAAGCCTTCATGTTGCTACAGAAAAGAATTTTGTGGTCGGAATATTCTTTTCTATCTGAGAAATTTTCTTCTGCATTTTTTTTTCTATTACAATTCTGGTACCATTCTCCCATCATTGATTAGAAAATTGTTAGTTTTTCAAAAAATTTCCAACATGTCCGATTCCTCAAATTTGATTGCAGCAACAAAATCGGCTTTTGCTGCAGCCCACTAAGGCCTCATTCACACTTGGCGGACTCCGTCGCTACGGAGTCCGCCTGCTCCTGTTGGCTCAGCGGGAGATCTGTCCGCAGATCTCCGCTGAGCTGACGGATGACAAGCTCCTCTCTGCTCACTGGGAGGGGCTTGTCGGGCACCGCTGTGTCCTATGGAGCAATCTGATGAAAACGGACAGCATGTCTGTTTTCATCAGATCTTACCCGATCCGATCCGCATGGACGGATGGGGACGTGGCCCCCATACGTCTGTTTTTAGCGGGTCGGATCGGGTCGGATGTCAGCGGACATGTCTCTGCTGACATCCAACGCTCCATAGCGATGCATGGAGCGGCCGTTCAGGTCCGTGACCCGAACGGCCCTAAGTGTGAATGAGGTCTAACTGTGCGAAATTCGTACGAAAATTCTTCAATACGATTTTCGAAATTTGAACCGTGTATGGCCAGCTTAAGTCTAAAGATAATGCAAACCACCAGGTCAAAAGATGCCCCAACAGTATTACTGCTGCCTTTAACTGGAATGGCAATTCTTTAAGAGAAGTTTAAGACATTTATGCTTGACGAAAGATGCATTCTTGATTAGACACTATGGGGAGAACCCATAAAGGATGTTGTAGACGCCCTTTAGAAATTGGTCGGGCCTTCGCAACAAAATTAACAGCGCTTGCACCCAATTCATGTACCTATCAGAGACAAGTACATGACAATGCACTCCCTCCCCATTTGGTGTGATGGGCAGAGCTTGATGCAGAACTAAGAGACTAATTCCCCACCAGGCCCACCTTGCTGTTGACTAACAGTGCACAATGGACTGGAATTACAATATTGGCTTTTAAATCTGCCCATTGCCACTGTCAATCAAAAGCAAGGTGCACCTGGTGGAGAACTAGTCTCTCAGCTCTCTATCAGGCTTTGCCCACCCAGTGGTTCAAGTGATTTCCCAAATATGGGCACGGACATATTTCTGTGATGGTATTACCAACCACCTTTGTTTACATTCACCTTTCAGGCTGAAGAATCACCCAGCAAACAGCTGAATGGGGCTGTGGATAGAGTCCAAAGCTGGTCTTAATTACCATCAGATTCCTAATCTGTTAACTGGTAATAATTCTTTAAGAATCTGTCGCTGCCATTGCATCAAGTTATCAAAGTTGTAGTAGTTAGATTTTACTTCAATTTGATGCATTTGTCGAGAACTTTACTGAAACTGGAACATATGCATGCCTGAATTAGGCACAAGTAGTTCTAATGCCGGGTACACACGAACGGTTCATCTGATGAAAACGGTCTGATGGACCGTTTTCATCAGACGAACCGATCGTGTGTGGGCCCCATCGTTTTTTTTCCCATCGGTGAAAAAACTTAGAACATGTTTTAAAATTATCTGATGGTTAAAAAAACGATCGTCTGTGGAGAACGCATGCTCAGAATCAAGTCGACGCATGATCGGAAGCATTGAACTTCATTTTCCTCAGCACGTCGTTGTGTTTTACGTCACCGCGTTCTGACACGGTCGGTTTTTTAACTGATGGTGTGTAGGCACGACTGATGAAAGTCAGCTTCATCGGATATCTGATGAAAAAATCCATCAGACCGTTTTCATCGGATGAACCGATCGTGTGTACAGGGCATAAGGGAAATTACTTCCATGAAAGTGTTTTTAATTCTGCATTGAATTCCCCAGTGGCAGCAGTCCATGCCAACAAAGAGTTTTCCAGCTACATTACAATCTAAATTGAAACCAGACATGATAAAAGCAGATTTCCTATTTACATGGGTCACTCCCCAGATAAAGTATTTACATGTTTTTCAACCCTCCCCCCCAATTTAGATAAGTTATTTTGAGTCAAACTTTCCATCCTTTTCATTAATTTTTTCATGATTCTCTGACGTTGGATTGAGTAGTTGATTTGGTATCATTCCTTTACTCTTCCTGTGTACCTTATGTGAGGAATTTATCTCTTTCCAATGGGCGCAAAGGTTTGCTTCCATAAAGAGTTCTCTATTAATATTACTTAATGCAGTATTACACCCCCAACAAATAATTAACACCGAGCTGCATCTTACCGCATCTGAGTATTTCAAAAAGCTTTTGGCATTCACAAAAAAACGCTACAAAAATACTGCATTAGTTATTATATGAAGTCATGCAGTATTTTAGTAGCGAAAAAATGCAGTCATTTACTGCCAGGTGGTTTACAGGCCAGGGTTATCTGGAAGAGGCCCTTGTCCCCATAAACATGGGGGCAAGGTGCTTTGGGGGGCAGAGCCTCCAGCGCTGTGCTAACAAGGCTCTCTTTGGTTTCAGGTAGCTTCCATCCTCGTCTGGTCTTCCTTCCAGGTTCCCGATCTTCAGGCGTTTGAATGGCCGTGCCGCAGGTGACATGGGAGTCACATCGTCGCGGCACAGTGAGCGGGGCAAAAATGTGGCCTGAGCTGCACATAACTCCCTGACAGGCAGTGGGGGCATTTGTGACAGAAGAGAACACTAGGGTCTTTTCTGTTCTAAAAGCCTGCTTGTCTGTGGATTTTCGCTTGTAAGAGTTTACTACTACTTAAAGGGCACTTTCACACTGGGGCAGGGGTGTCGACGGTTTACCGTCGTTTTAGCAGCGCTAGCGGCCAATGAAGGAGTTAGTAGCGCCCGCACAGCACCACTGCTGAATCGCTTTGCAGGCTCTTTGGCGGCACTGCTCATTGCATGCAGGACATTTTTTAACGTCCTGCAAGCGCTCCACTCCAGTGTGAAAGCACTCAGGCTTTCACACTTGAGCGATAGGAAATGCGCTTTACAGGTGCTATTTTTTGCTCTAAAATGCCTGTAAAGCACCTCCGTGTTTAAGTAGCCTTATGCCGCGTACACACGATCGGAAATTCCGACAAGAAAAACGTGGATTTTTTTCCGACTGAATTTTGGCTCAAACTTGTGTTGCATACACACAGTCACACAAAATTCCGACCCTCAAGAACGCAGTACAACAAGCCGAGAAAAATTAAGTTCAATGATCCTGAGCATGCGTCGAATTGATTCCGAGCATGCATGTTTTTTTGCGCGTCGGAATTGCATACAATCGGAATTTCCAACAAGAACTTTTCCAGTTGGAAATTTTGAGAAGCAACTCTCAAATTTTTGCTGTCGGAAACTCCGACAGAAAAAGTCCGGTGGGGCCTAAACACGGTCAGAATTTCTGACCAAAAGCTCACATCGATCTTTTCTTGACGTGTGTATGCGGCATTAGTGAGAGATCGTGGTCATTCGGTGAATCTTCCAGTGTGGCAGTAATTCACAGTGGATTAAAGTACGTAAGAATTTCTTATATTAAAGAACTGTTTAAAAGCGCTATTTAAATGTTGCATTGCACACTTTATAGCATGAAATCAATTTATCATATCAAAAAGGACTTTTTTTAAATCTGCTTTTTGAATGGAGACTTTTGGAGCACTAATTTTGTTACAAGTCTGGATAGTAATATTGTGTTGTGGCGAATGCACTTTGCAACTCACTTAGATAGTGCACTTTGCACTTTATTTAAACATGAGTTTTATGTAATTCATAATAATGCTGTATCTTGACAGTACTGATGCTCTGTTCATTGCAGCTGCATAGAGATGTATGGAATTAGTATTTCCTGTGCCTGGACTCCGGCAGAATGTCAGACAAAACTTCCAGGTCGTGACTCGTGGTACAAAAGTATGCATTGTGAACAGGGAATACAGGTTCCCTGCATCTCACTCACACTGTCAGTGACCCACACACAGCCAGTGTCAGCAATGAGAAATGAAGAGGCAGAAATACAGGGAGAGCTTGCTGGAGAACAGAAAACTAAGAAGTGTTGACATTATGCCCCCCTCTCCCCTGCCCTGACTTTTTTTTAATGCACCCCAAGTTTGTACAGGCTAGATCAGGGGTGCCCAACCTTTTGAAGAGCGAGGGCCACTTAGACCTCTTTCCGCAGTGACTGTATAGCCGCGCTATTTGTAACGCCGCTATACCGTCGTATTTACCGCGATATTCGGGCGCTAGCGATGAGGTTTTAACCCCCGCTAGCGGCCGAAAAAGGGTTAATACCGCAGTATTACCGCGCTTTCCCATTGATTTCAATGGGAAGGCGTGGTATAGGAGCGGTGAACACACCGCTCCTATACCGCAGTAAAGATGTGGCTAGCAGGACTTTTGGAGCGTTCCTGCTAGCGCACCGCTTCAGTGTGAAAGCCTTCGGGCTTTCACATTGAACACTCCAGGGCATGATTTTTCATGCGGTATAGCAGCGCTATTTTTAGCGCTGTACCGCATGAAAAACGCCTCAATGTGAAAGGGGCCTTAAAGCGGGGGTTCACCCTAAAAAAAAAAAAAAAAATTGTCTACCATGCCATCCAGCATACTAGCGTGAGCTACAGTATGCCTTTATTTTTATTTTTTTGTGCTGTACTCACAGTTTAATCCGTTAGTTAAGTTTTAGACTCCCTGCGGGGAGTAGGCGTTCCTATGAAGAGGGGAACATGATTGACAGGACCATGATATGGCGCGTCACGCTTCCCGAAAATAGCCGAAATAGGACTTGGCTCTTCACGGCGCCTGCGCAGTCAGCTCCTAGTCTGTGCGCAGGCGCCGTGAAGAGCCGAGTCCTACTCCGGCGATTTTCGGGAAGCGTGACACGCCATAGCCGGCCGTCAATCATGTTCCCCTCTTCATAGGAACGCCTACTCCCCGCGGGGAGTCTGAAACAAAACTAATCGATTAAACTGTGAGTACAGCACAAAAAAAATAAAATAAAGGCATACTGTAGCTCACGCTAGTATGCTGAATGGCATGGTACAAAGTTGTATTTTAGGGTGAACCCCCGCTTTAAGCGACTTAGTAACCGGTCACGGGCCACAATGAGCAGAGCGGGTGGATTACAGGCACGTGTCCACTCTGCATATGGAAAGAGGACACAGAGACAGCCCACTCTACTCTATGGGCCCTCTGATCCAATCCGCCCAGATGGAAAGGGACACAAGACCGTTTACATCGCTGCTCCATAGAGATGAATGGAGGGTCGGACCGATCGCGTGAAAGGGGCCTAAGGCTGCTTTCATATTGATGTGCTGCAGTTTACTCGCACCTCAGGTGTGGCTTTCCTATGGGTAAGCTGCACTTTGCCGTAGAATTCTATTATATCCTACAGGTGTGGTGCACTTTCTGAAACTGGACCAAACCCCCAGGTAAAAAACAGAAGTCTATGGCTCAATGCAGGTAACCCACAGGTGCGCCATGCTGCACCTGCGGATCAGTTTGAAAGCAGCCCAGTAACCACTGCAGAACAGATATGCCAAAATATACACTGTGATTTTAGTAATAAACTTACCTTTAATAAGTCTTCCATTCAGTTATCAGCAGCTATTGTGGGCCCAGGCAAAGTGCATTTGGGATTTGGCCTATGACAGGAGCCAATGCTATACAGGAAGCATCGGCTTATGCGGCTCTGCTGCGCTGTCGCTTGCCTGTGCTACCACTGGCTTCATTCACAAAACTGATGCTCTGGGATGGCTGGTCGGCAACCTGCGATCTGGGCTTGCCAACCCGCCATCCCAGAGCAGGAGGTCGTGGGCCACATCAGAGGGCTCCGCGGGCCACTGGTTGGGCACCCCTGGGCTAGATGGTCCCAGCCTGTGCTTCCCCTTCTATTAGTGTTGAGTTGTCTATTTTATCTTTAAAGGGCTAGTTAACCTTTACCAAAATGCTTCTTATGCAGGTAAGGGGCGCTTGTAGATAAAACAAACTGTGCAGGTTTAATTAGAGTTGAATAATGCCCTTGTTATAGGTGTAGGCAATCTACCTACCTTCTGAAGCCTGGTCTAAGAACTCCCAGAGGTGGGGTCTCCCCCCCATCTTGCCTTGTTTTTAGGATGTTGCTAAGATACTTCCAGCTATTACTGTTCACCTCCACCATTACAGAAGCAAACTCCCAATCTCCCGCACATGAGCAGTTCACTGTATAGGATAACGCCATCTCTGGGAGTTTTTCAGCCAAGCTTCGGGAGGTACGTAGTTAAGAGATAAGAGCTTGATTGCTGCTGGCTAGTAACTCTCCTATTACCAATGCTATATACAGTCCTACAGTCTTATTTTGAGTCCATTCAAGGGTCTTATTTTGACAGAAGCACTGAAGAGGAGTGAGTTTCTTCTGGCCCTGGAAACACATTGGCTTTTTTTTAAATGTAAACCAATAAATTCCATCATTCATATTTACATTTTGATTGGTTCTCACATAGAGAAAGATGCCACCACATTTTCTATTAACACTCTCCAGGACAGAGCAAAGTCAGGAATATTAAAGTGATAGTAAAGTACTTTCTCTTCACTTGTACCTACAGGTAAGCTTACAATTTGGTTTACCTGTAGGTACAATGAATAGCTCCTAAATGTGCACCGTTTAAGAGATATTCACATCGGCAATCGCCGATGACGTCTACCGCACATGCGCAGTGACGCTTTGCATTCAGGGTACACAGTATGATGTTTAATGCAGAGTGCCGTGCCATGGCTTTTCAAACAGCTCGAGCCCGAAAGGAAGATGGGGTAAAGATGGAAGCACGGAGGGATCTGTGACAACGCTGTGCTGGAGGGTGCCATGTGCAGGTAAGTGTGTCGTAATGTGTTATATATGCCGTGCATACTAACACATTATGGCTTAGACCTGCAGGGGACCCAATTTTTTTATTTATTTGGGCCGTTTACTACTGCTTTTACAGCCTAGTCATATGAACAATAAGCCCAGATTTTGCTTCAAGCTCTCTTAAGTTGTTCACCAGACTTCTAGTTTTTGTAAATCAGCATTTAAAATTTAGATTTACTAACCCGCTTCCTGATTGGCCGGGAGGAGGATCAGTGTGACAATAGCGAATGTTCATTCGCTATTGATACACAACGCCCACCCTTTTTTGAAGCCAATTAGAGCCTCTAAATTCCCCCCGATGGGTCAGCGCATGAGCAGTAACAAACGTCACGCTAGCTGATATGTTGAAAAGCTGGCGTGACGTCAACACAGCGCATGCACGGTTTGTCTGAGGCATTATCCAACGCTATGCAAACAGCGGGGGAACTTAATTGTCAGATTGAGCCTCGCTGTTGTGGGGCAGGTTGTGGGTGTGTTGAAGGGTGGGTTTTGTGTGTGTGTTGCAACCCGCCCTTAGACACAGACAAAACCCGCCGTTCAACACACCAAACAAATCCTGCAACACAGACAAAACCCGCCCTTCAGAACAAGGAAAACCCGCCTCGCAACAGTGAGGCACAATCTGCCAAGTACGGTATCCTTCCGCTGTTTGCATAACTTTGAATACTCTCTCCCGTCAAAAAATGCCTCAGACGATCTATGCATGCACTGTGTTTATGTCACGCCAGCTGATCAACGTATCAGCTGGCATGACGTTTGTTACTGCACATGTGCAGACCTATTGGGAAAATTTCTCGATAGAACACCGGACACATGGATAGGGGGAGCAGCACCTGTGTGCCCCTAATGGACGGGCCGCCACTGGCCCCAATACAGATGAGGACAGTTGTGTCATGCCCAGATTACCAGTGATTTCTCTACTCCATCTACCACATGCCAAGCTCTACCCATAGGGACTTAATAATCCATTCAGTTGAAGAAATCTTTGCCAACAGCACAGACAGCAATAAAAAGTGACAGAAGTTCTAATCCCTCTCCATTCTATCCTAAACTTAAAAATATGTTTTGCCTTTAGTTACACCTTTATTTGAATTCTTCTCAAGTAGTTGATTCAATTCTTCGGACGATATGAAGCATATTATAGTGATTCAGTCAATGCTATTACTGTAGTAGAATGTAAGAGAAGAGCAGTTTAGGAATTTTCCTGACCCACTCCTATGTGAACTTCACAAGTCAGCTTTGAGCATGCTTCATGAATAGAGAGACACGCTCTACTTTATCTGATGTGACTGCTCAAAGCGAGCACAGAGAGCTCCTGGAAGAGATGAAACGCTGGTGGTGCTTACATAGAAACCTGTCCCAATCGGGCCTCTGCAGGAATAGAAATACTTTGTATTTAATTATAGTAATTGTACGTGCTTACTAATGAAAGTTTTAGATTTCCACATTACTTAGTTTCACTTACTTTGTTTAAACCTGATGGGTCAAAGAACACATCTAATATTTGAGCTGCCAACCTGTCTGAGATGACACTCTGCACACTTATGGAAGATGCCTCAATACTGACCCTTCTATCCTGGAAAATTCCTTTTAAAACAGTGTTATCACCGAAGACTTCCTGCCCAAGTGATGGCAGTCACCTAAACAGACGCTCTCTCCAATGGGAACAGGAAAAACATTTTAATGCAGTGGAGAAGAATTTGAACGTCCATCCTCTTTGTATTGCTGCCTGTCCCGTCATTTACTTCCTTTCTCAGTGAGAGTGGTCACCAGAACAGGATGTAAGAGAAAGCCTTCCGAATAGAGACGCCAGTCCAAACCAGGCAAACATTCTAACCTTTGCCCGCTCTATTCAGAACTAAAAAATAGAGTGGATATATACTATTCTAGTGCCCCTATTCATTATGCAAATACCCAATTCAATTAGATACTGCACTTTGGCCTGGTCTATTTTTACAGTGTATCTAAGGTCCAAATGGAAAATCATTATATTCATTTCTACGCTGTTTTTTTTTTTTTTTCTGACGTTTAAATGTTTTTTTTTTTATTCATTTAACAGAGTTACAAAACACAATACATCACTGTAAAATACACCGTAGATTACAAAAGACATTAAAATCGAAAAAAAAAACATAAATACCATAACATAAATACCATAACATATATATATATATATATATATATATATATATATGTATATATATAAGGTGTATCTCCTAGAACCTTAACCTAAACTAAGGGTCTTAAACTGGTGGCCCTCCAGCTGTTGTAAAACTACAAGTCCCATCATGCCTCTGCCTGTGGGAGTCATGCTGGTAACTGTCATTCTTGCAATGCCTCATTGGACTTGTAGTTTTGCAACAGCTGGAGGGCCGCCAGTTTGAGACGCCTGAGTCCTAAACGGTCCACATGTGTGAAAGGGGCCTAACTGAACAAGCTGAAGTTGGAAGCAAATTGGCTAATATGCACAGCTGCACCAGATTTTGCACTCTCCAATTTTAGTAAATCAACCCCACTATACCCTGTGAGTAGGCAATGATGTGAGCCAGCCTTCTGAACCACAGAGGTGCTGAGAGGAGGAGATTTAGAAGAAGTAGTCAGTACAGGAATTACAGCTTGCAGACAACAAGGTAAAATGGGATATGTAGTTGTAGCACCCTCTACCGTAGGTAGGTACTAGTATAGGATTTTTTGCTAGGGAAACTGTAAGTGCAGGTAAATTTAGGCAGGCCTATGTTTCAGGCTAGGCCTGCTTGTTTTGATCTGGGGGCAGGGATTGGTTAGTGTAGCAGTGGGTGTGACCAACTATGCTCTAGTTCTGAGGTGCCTCCCCTGCTTCCAGGGAGATTGTTCTGGAAGAGGGGCAGGGCCTGGGACAGGAGTGGCAGGCAGCTCATGTGAGGAGCCCTGACCAATCCCCACTTGGTATTGGCAGGGGGCAGGTCTCCCATATAAGCTGAGGTCACATGCCACTGGGGAGGAGTTGTCGGCCGTGGAGAATGGAGTACTAGGCAGTAGCAGAAGGCCATGCCCATGTGGGGGGGGGGTGCGCCGATCGCAGAAGAGCCGGGGAGAGCTGGGAGGGAGCTTCATCCTTACACGGTCATGGATGAAGTCTTCATCTTTACACATAGATTAGGAGGGGCTGGAGAAGCTGTCGGAACGTATGTCCAGTTAAAGTTCTCCATCATGGACTCGGGGCAGGAAAAGGTTAGTGAGTGGACCACAGTGGAGTTCTGGATGAGGCATGCCAGGGGAGCTGGGTGCAAGGCCAGAGGCGAGACTGTGGGGAGTGTGTTAAGTCGATGTGACCTGCGGGCGCAGGATTTGCAGGCCAGACTAGCTGGGATCAGTAGTCTGCCAACCAGCGCATGCTATTAAATTACTAGGCCACTGGGGAGAGGTACTGCAGACCTCTGGCCTAGTAACAGCATCCAATTAGAGCCAGAAAGCTGGGATTATTCAGAGTGATCCCCTTTGTCCTAATGAAGATGATGGGATAGGATCTAATAGTTTTACAGTGAAGGTTTTGTGCAGGAGGAGAGAAGTCCTGGGAGCAACAGTCTGCAGGAGTTAATGCAGAGGAGAAGGAGCAATAGTCTGCATGGTGTTATGCAGGGAAGGAGACTGTACATCAGTTCTTCAAGGCTAAGCCAATTTACCAATGTTCACTAAATATGATGGAAAACCAATATGTTCTATGGGCATCCCATATTCCCTTTCCCCCAACCAAGTTATACCCCCCAATAAACAAAAACAAAACAACACAAATGACTATTCATTGTCTCTGAGGTGATAGATGGAGGCCAGGCAGCAGGGTGATAAGGTGAATGTTAGTTACTAGTAGCAACCAAGCACTACATAGTTCTTAGAAATGTAACCTAAGGCTTCATGGACATTTTAATGCTGCTGTTTAGAGCTGTAGGATTCTGAAAAAAAAATGAGATTCACGTGTTTTTTTTTTGCTTAGAATAAAGATCACCATTCTCTCACAATTCTCGGGGTAACACCATCTTACAAATCATACAAAAAATTGTGCTAACTTTACTGTTTATTTTTATTTTTTTAATTCATTGAAGTGTATTTTTTCCCAAAATATCGAGTTTGAAAGACTGCTGGGCAAATACTGTGTGAAATTAAATATTGCAACAACCGCCATTTTATTCTCTAGGGTCTCTGCCAAAAAACACAGCAAGTCTCTAGCAAAAATTATTGATTTTTAACTTGTAAGCAACAAGTGCCAGAAAAAGGCCTGGTCTTTAAGTGGTTAAACTGACCTCATTTGCAGACTGAAATTCATCACTTTGATCTAAGAACCAAATGATACATTGTTTATAGTTATCTCAGCACTGAGCAATGTTGATAAACATTTGCGGCTCTTTTTTTTTACAGCTGTAAGTGAGCAGAGAACGGCTCTGCACTGTTCACATAGAATAGTGGAAATTACGGATTAATATTGTGAGGGGAGTTGAATCGACATTGCGATTTTTCAACAATTAATCATGCAGCTCTACTGCTGTTAGGGGTGTCAGAAAAAAAAAACACTGGCAGCGCATTCAACAGCAGCATCGTTTTGGCCAAAAAAAATATTGACGTGTGTATACGTGAGTTAACATTATGGGCATTTAGCGTTTTCACTTATTTTTCTGGCCAATAAAATGAATTAACGCCCAAGCACTTGACGCTCCTAAACACATTTACAGGGATCAAGCATTTTTTTCGGCTAAAATACTGCTGCTCTCGGATACATTGCCAGTCCACTGTCCATAAGGCCACCGGGATGCACACGTGTTCTGTGGATCCCCCTGCAAGCAGTCCCATTCATGTCAGTAGGGACGCAGTGGCTGCACAGTCACTGGTGTTGTTCCCAATAGGACAGCTGTGCGGGTGTGGGTGTACGGCCCCAAATGTATACTGTCTGTGTCCTTGGCCATGCACCACACAAACAGGGCTGCAATTTGGGAGAAATGGTTGTGCCTGTGCAGCCTCAGCATCACAATTGACATGTATGGGACATGTAGTGTAGAAAACCTGTGCATCCCCATGTGGGTGAACATGACCCTTGTATGAGTGTACGCTGTAGTATGTCCCAGTGAACAAGGCCTTACGGATAAAACAGATTGCCCAAGTGCAACTTCATATAAGTTTTGTTTTTTTAAAGGTTTGAGATATCTTCTTCACTCAATGAGACTTCTGCAGAGACACAAGAACACAAAAACCTCTCTTGGCCAGTCTACCTTAAAGTGTTTTTTATATATATTGAATAGGGAAGAGTTAAAACCCCCATTTTACTACTAACACAGGGGCTTAGTGGATAGAACTTCTGCTTTGCAGCCCTGCAGTCCCCTGGTTTGTATCCTGGTCAGAACTCTATCTCTATTGAATCTGCATGTGCGATCTGTGTTTGTGTGATTCCTCCCACATTCCAAATACATGCTGGTAGGTTCATTGGCTCCTGTCCAAATATGACCTAGTCTGTATATGAGATAAAAATCAATGATGTTTTTAAAAAAACAGATTTTGTTTTATTTAAAATCTGATTTTTAAAAAATTTTATCAGATTTTTTTTTTTTTATCAAATTTATTTTATTAAAATGCCTTTGGAGTAAAATCTATCTAAAGATAGTTTTCTATTTAAGATAGATTAATAATTTAGTTTATTCAGCATGCGATGCAGCTAAGCTATGTAGCTTGAGGCTGTATATTCTACAATATTAACATTTTGGGTAAACTCATTCAATAAATCCAAGCTCTGCAAGCTGAGATAACATGCACTGCAATGATGCATTCACACAATTTTATAGTAACCATGAGATAAAACAAAGTTAAGAAATATTCCTTTATCCCATTGTTTTGCAAATCTATGTACACTACAAACTGTATGATTAATCAGTTCTGATATTGCTGTTTTACTAATCTGACAGCTTATTATTCTAAACAGGAAACCTTCATTTTGTTTTCAAATATTAAAGATTCTAACTACCAGCAAGAATAAGTCCTTACATTTAAAGAGCACCTGTCATTTCAGATCCATAGTGGCAGCGCCTGTTAGTGGGCATCCACTCACCTGCTGCCGACACGTCCCTCAACTTGTTGTGTCACTGCCGCATCACCAGCCATGCTATTAAAGTGAATGGGACTGTCAGTGAGTCAACAGCGGGTCAGAGGAGGACAGAAATGACAGTTGCCTCTTAAAAATGTATTTAAGTCAAGCCTTTTTACTAGTGATTTAAATTAACTTCATTTAAATCAAATCCACCCTGGATAGATGGTAAGTTCCTTGAAGGCAGGCGTACATGTACAGTATGTAAAGCCTTCTGCAAATTGTCAATGCTATAGAAATACCAATAATAATAATAATTGCTTTTGTGAAAAAGTAACAGAAAATTTGAGAAAATTCCCCCAAAAAATGGGATGAATACCCATCTTAGGGCACTTTTACACGCGTGGCAAGGGGCAGTAAAAACAGGCAGTTGATTTTGACTGCCTACCTAAAGTCTACCATGGCAGCTGTCAAGTTTTATAGGTGCACCGCCTGTCAAACTCATCCACTGAGGTCATTAGAACGACCTTTAAGACTGGTTGCGGCGTAATACTTCAATACAAAATTTCCTTTGTGATTGAAACAAAAAAAGACAACACAAACACCTTATGAGAAGTCTTCGTTGTGCCATACCAAACTCTAAAAAATGATCCACCACGGATCACTTCTCAGAGAGATAGAGACTGCTGTCTTTGTGAAAGGGACCTTATAGAGCTACCACAAGGACAGGCGTCCCAACTGAATGGTTCACCATCAATTCTATCTCAACTCCCCCTTACTTTCTGATGTTGGCCACCAGTACAAAGAGGTGGATCTCCCCAGCGTGGACACCAAAAAAACCTGATAGGGGTCCAACCTCTCACCACTCCAAAACTAAAAAAAGACTTGCCTTTGCATACACTTGATGCCCTGGTTCGCATCAATGAGATTTGTAATGACAGTTCAAAAGCGCATGACAAGTTGCACCCTAGTGATAGCAATGGAACCGTTCAAATTGTTTTCACTCAAATTGCAGCGACTTATTTCCGATTGAAAGTGGAGTTCCACCCAGAAATTTAACTTTCGCTTTAAGGGAAGGTGACCCCCTGACATGCCACATTTGGCATGTCATTTTTTTGGGGGGGGGGCCCTCTTTTTAGAGGGTTCCCGATCCCACTTTCTCCCGGGGCACTGCGGCACCAGAAGGAAGTTCACTCTCCCCCTCCCTCTCGGCAATCATCTGGGACACGTCACAGGTCCCAGAAGATTGCCCGACCAGTCACACTGCGCAGTGCGACATATGCATGCGCAGTGAAGCCACAGCTGGGTGCCCACAGTGACAATTCCGGTGCCGTCGAGAGGAGTGGGAGAGGTGCGGGACTTCGTATGCCTGCATCGCTGGACCCTGGGACAGGTGAGCGTCCGATTATTAAAAGTCAACAGCTGCAGTATTTGTAGCTGTTGACTTTTAATATATTTTGTTTAGTCAGAACTCCGCTTTAATTTCGACTTGTATTTACTTTAGCAAGTCAAATGAAAATCTGAGGTCCAAATTGCATTGGCCTGCGGCTTTGAAATCACGCTACTTCAAAGCTGCACTGGTGTGAACCAGGACTAAATAATAAAGCACGTTTACAAAAAAAAAAGTGTACGTATCCTTCTTGCTCCCTGACCTAAAATTAGCCCCCCCCCCCCCCACATTCTTCCAGATGTATGCTGTATTGTGTGGCCAGCTGGCAGAGCAGGGCTTCTCCTTGCAGTCCTACTTCTCAGAGAGAAGACTTTTACCTTCCACTGGACTGTGTATCATCTTCCATCTACACCCTGCAGTGTACCAGTTACTCTCTTCCAAGTTGATTTGTAAATCATTTTTATTGCTATGACCTTACCCTCTAAGACATAACATACTGTATAACACCAACAGCAGCATTGCAGGCTGGCATCCTGGTCTAGCGTTTCTTATGCGAACTAAAGAGCTTACAATCCAACAATGTGCAAAGGTGCAAGAGGTGTAAGGGTTATTATCCTTTAGCTTATACACGAATGTTAAAGAAAAGTAAACCACTTAGGCCCCTTTCACACTTGTGCGACTTGTCCTGCAACTTGGGACCCCATGATTTCCAATAAGTACCATTCATATCTGTGTGACTTCAAGTTGCACCGACTTCAAAGTAGCCCCTGTACTACTTTGGTCTGACTTTGATGCGTGTTGAGGTCCATAGACCTCAAGTTTACACAGGCATTCCCAGAAGTTGCGGCAAAATCACGGCTGCAAAATCGTGCGACTTTCAAGTCACGGTGGCGTGAAAGAGGCCTTACAAAGAGATGAACGAATCTGCCTAAGTTCCCTTCCATTTTTCAGCCTATCCGGTTTGAAATTTGGCAAACCCACACTTAGCTGCAAATCCCATTAAATTCTATCAGAAGGAATCCTATTAGTAAATTCTGCCCATTACTAGGGCTAGAGGAAAAGTACTGTGAAAAAGGCATGGTAAGCTGGGCACTGCCTTGTGGGAGATATACCAAAAAAATAAAAGACAGCACAGCGAGGAAAGGGTCTTTTCATGCGGCTTTGAGGACAACATTAAAAAACACACAAATACTTTAAATAACATGCTTGCGGGTACCCTAAAGCTGTATGTGGTTTTATGGAATAGTACAATTTTCACAGACAGTCAAGTGGCAGTGAATACTGGCAATGTGTAGTTGGCCGTGGAATTGATTTTCTTTCTTTTGCAGTTAGCTTGGTTAAAGGAGTTGTAAACCCTCAAGGTTTTTCACCGTAATACATTCTATGCCTTAAAGTGATACTAAAGATTCGTGTTTTTTTTTTTTTTAAATAACAAACATGTCATACTTACCTCCACTGTGCAGTTAGTTTTTGCACAATGTGGCCCGATCGTCCTCTTCTGGGGTCCCACGGCGGCTCTTACGGCGCACTTCTGAGTCATACACTTGGCGTCCATAGACACCGAGTGTATGACTCAGCCCCACCCCCCAGCGCTCGCGTCATTGGATTTGATTGACAGCAGCGGGAGCCAAGGGCTGCACTGCTATCAATCTATTCAATCAAAGCTTGGACTCCATGTAGAGAAGGACGGCAGGGACGCGCCCACGGAAATTCGGGGCTCAGGTAAGTAAAAAGGGGGGCTGGGGGGCCGGACACTGCAAGGTGTTTTTTCATAGGATGCATTAAGGTGAAAAAACATGTAGGTTTACAACCCCTATAAGGTGTGCTGCAGCTGTCCCCCTTTTTCTTACCTATGTCCAATCGTTCCAGCGACGGGGACGAGCACAGCAGCTCCAGCCGCTGTCTTGGATCCTCATTGGATAGATTGATAGCAGCGCAGCCATTGGCTCTCGCTGCTGTGAATCAAATCCAATGACGTGGGAGCCAAGGGGCGGGGCCTATTCCTGCTGTCTGTGTCAATGAATGCAGCAGCAGGACTCGGGAGCACGCCCACACAAGTGCCCCCATGGAAAGTGGCTCCCTGTGGGGGGCACTCGAGAAGAGGAGCCAGGAGCGTCCCCAGAAAAGGAGGATCGGGCCGCTCTGTGGCAAACCATTACACAGAGCAGGTAAGTAAAACAAATAATTTTAATATATAGCAGAATCCCAATCTGATTCAATTTTTTTAGGTAGTTTTAGTAGGTAGGTACACATGCTTTTTCATCAAGCTGTAATAGGCCTCCCTAGTAAATAGAAGTTTGCCACTAGTTTGCTGTTTGTCTCTGGCCTTGCTAAAGCTACTAGACAATTCTATTAAAGTACAGTTTAACTAAAGTCAAGCCTTTATTTTAGTTTTGGATAGAGTGGAAATGAATTAGAACACCTGTCAGTTTTTATTTCTGTCTGTGCCCCAATTAGGGAGATTCACTCTCTCTATTTGTCCTGTTTACCGTTATCATTGCAAGAAAATCAGGAAGTCACTAGAACAGTAATAGAGGAGAAATCTTCCAATGGGGACACTAATTTGCAAGGACTTCCTTTCATTTCCTGTTTTGGTTATGGAACAGGAAGTGAAGGTAACATTCCACAATGGGACACAGATGACAACATTTTCAGAGAGGTTGTACACATAGTCCAACTTGAAACTCTCATTATGAAATAAAAGACTAATACAGCGGTGTAAAACTGACCAGCAGCAAGACATTTTTATTGAGGGTGAATTGGGCAAAAAATACTAGAGAAAAAAGTGTGGGCAGGTGTGATTGAGAGAGCACAGATGAAGCATGACTTAGCCCAAATGTACTAGAGACAAAGAAGCTTTACTACAAGAATTAAAATACTGCAGAAGATACAGCAGTGAAAAGTTGGCCAGCAGCAGGAAAGTTATCAGGGATAATAAGCCTAACCTGTGTATGCCTAACGTTTTATTTAGCTTTAAAAAAAAGACACCAATAGGTTTCACTGCCCAAAGAACTGGAAATCAACATTAAAGTACAGTTTTCCAACTGACCCTAATTTCTCCATATGCAATTTGTCAGCTAAAGCTGGCCATAGATGGATCGAATCTCGGCTGGTTCAGCAGGGACCGACTGAGATTCGATCCACTAATCGCCATGCAGGTTAATCCATTGATCGACTTCAGTAAAATCAGCCTGTCAGATTTTAGTATGCAAAAATATCCATAGCCACCAGCGGTAATCATTTTGTTCTGGTGGCAGGGAAGGCTCCCTGCTGGCAGAACACAAAAGTGCTGCAGGAGGGAAGGAATCAGGAAAATTGCACAATCTGTGGCTTGCCGAAAGCTGTTCTGGGCCCCCCTTTATAGTGAGGAAGTTGGCTTATCTAAAAGTCCCCTTACTGGCCCTTCTAATCTTTGTGGCCATGGTTGGAGAGCTTACCTACATGAATAGACTGTGCTATACCATGGCTACAAGTGTGCACTGTAAAACGAACAGGGCGAAGCATTTTGTTCAATTTTATACACTGCACTGTGTTGCAACAACCTGTGCTTCCTAAAAATGCAGCATATTCTAATTTCTTCAGTGCATACTATCACAGCACAATGGTGTGAACTGAACACACATGCTCAGTGTAGTCCAATGCATTGTAGTATAAACGGGAGCTGAAGGCCCTACTATACAATCTATAAACACAGGAACAACAGGTAGAGGAGCTTATATCTTCCAATGTTCTGACATAATACACAAGGTAGAGGAGTATGGTAATCAGGAGCAATACAGAATGTATTGGTAGTGATAACCTGAGGGCATTGTGGTGCTTTGTGCTAATGCACATTAATGTGTTTCTGCACATGTTAACGTGTTTGGCTGCCAATGCAATAAAACAATCAGACCGGCACCATTTGTTGTAACACAGCAAATCAGCACATCTCAACGCATGGTAGTGTATTAGGCTCCATGTACACGGGACATTTTTACAACTGCTCCTAAATTATTAAACTTGACACGTCCATTTTGCTGCTTTTAAATGCAGCGTTTAGCGGCGTTTGCGTTTAGAAGCGTTTAAAAAAAACGAAAAACGCCTATAAACGAAACGCTACTAAACACAGGTAACCGCGTTTAGGCCCCATGTACATGGGACGCTGCTAAACGTACGTTCAGAGGCAGTTGGATGCTTTTTTCAACTACCCCTGAACTCATTCAATGTTATCCTATGTGACCATGTACACAATCTCGTTTATTGCCGTTTTTAGGCAGTTGCGCTTAACAGTGTTTCTTTGAAAGCAAAAAAATGGGTTCAGACGCAGAAGATTTCCACGTTTCAGACGTCAAACGTGACTAAACGCGGCGTTTTTCATTTTTGGCTATTTAAAAGAAACGCAAACGTGGCAAAACGTGGCATGTAAACGCGGCAAAACGGAAGTTTTAAACGTAGGTTACTATCTGTCAAGTTTAATAATTTAGGAACAGTTGAAAAAATGTCCCGTGTACATAAAGCCTTATGTGTTATGGTACGTTACAACCTATTGCACTCATGTGAGCCAAGATACGTGGAGGAATTTTTAGTCTATAGGGAAACAGGGGGCAGAATAAGTATTTGATCCCTTGCAGATTGTGTAGGTTTGCCCACTTACAAAGAAATGAATGGTCTATAATTTTTATCATAGGTGTATTTTAAATGATAGAGACAGAATATCAACCTAAAATCTAGAAAACACTCATGATACAAGAAGTGATATAGAAGTTAATCTAACGATCGACTTATGTTGAGTAAGGGCGAGCACACATGGAAATGTACATGGTCCCTGGTGAACCGGACACATTTTGGTACATCTATGGTCAGGTTTAGATTACAGTCAATAAATATTTAAATGCGTCATATAGGGACTAAAAGAGTTTACAATCCAGGAGGTTGAGCGGGATCTCACCAAACCCAAGATCCCTCCTCTGCCCATTGTGGTAGAAGAGTTTGCAGTCTTTTAGTTCCAGGAAAAGTATGGATCTTTGGTTAAAGGATGTATAGGGATGATCCCACTGAACCATAGCTTCCCCCTGTGTCTGGTAAAAAAGCTTACAGTCTATCATCAATACCAGGAGAAGTATGGGACATTGGTCACAGGAGACTTGGAGGCGGATCTCACTGAACCTCAGATTCCTCCCATGCCCAGTGTCATAGAAGAGCTATCAGTATGGATCTTATGGGGGGTGATCTCACTGATCTCCAGATACTTCCTGTGCCCTATTTGGTAGGAGAGCTTGCAGTCTATCAGTATGAATCTTACAGGGGATGATCTCCCTATCCTCGGATACCTCTTGTGCCCAGTGTGGCAGAAAAGCTTGCAGTCTATCACTATGGTTCTTATGGGGGGGGGGGGGTGATCTCACTAATTCCCAGATCCCTCTGTGCCCAGTGTGGCAAAAGAGCTTGCAGTCTATTGGTATGGATCCTATGGAGGGTGATCTCGCTATCCTTGGATACCTCCTGTGCCCAGTGTGGCAGAAAAGCTTGCAATCTATCACAATGGTTCTTATGGGGGGGGGGTGATCTCACTGATCCCTAGATCCCTCTGTGCCCTGTGTGGCAAAAGAGCTTGGAGTCTAGCTTGCAGTCTATCATTAAGGATCCTATGAGGGGTGATCTCACTATCCTCAGATCTCTCCTGTGCCCAGTGTGGCAGAAGAGCGTAAAGTCTATCACTATGGATCGTATAGGGGGTGATCTCAATGATCCCCCCTGTGCCCAGTGTGGCAGAAGAGCTTGGAGTCTATCAGTATGGACCTTATGGAGGTGATCTAATTATCCCCAGCTCTCTCCTGTGCCCAGTGTGACAGAAGAGCGTGCAGTCTATCAGTATGGACCTTATGGAGGTGATCTAATTATCCCCAGCTCTCTCCTGTGCCCTACTTGGTAGAAGAGCTTGCAGTCTATCAGTATGGACCTTATGGAGGTGATCTAGTTATCCCCAGCTCTCTCCTGTACCCTACTTGGTAGAAGAGCTTGCAGTCTATCAGTATGGACCTTATGGAGGTGATCTAACTATCCCCAGCTCTCTCCTGTGCCCAGTGTGGCAGAAGAGCTTGCAGTCTATCAGTATGGACCTTATGGAGGTGATCTAGTTATCCCCAGCTCTCTCCTGTGCCCTACTTGGTAGAAGAGCTTGCAGTCTATCAGTATGGACCTTATGGAGGTGATCTAACTATCCCCAGCTCTCTCCTGTGCCCAGTGTGGCAGAAGAGCTTGCAGTCTATCAGTATGGACCTTATGGAGGTGATCTAATTATCCCCAGCTCTCTCCTGTGCCCTACTTGGTAGAAGAGCTTGCAGTCTATCAGTATGGACCTTATGGAGGTGATCTAACTATCCCCAGCTCTCTCCTGTGCCCAGTGTGGCAGAAGAGCTTGCAGTCTATCAGTATGGACCTTATGGAGGTGATCTAATTATCCCCAGCTCTCTCCTGTACCCTACTTGGTAGAAGAGCTTGCAGTCTATCAGTATGGACCTTATGGAGGTGATCTAATTATCCCCAGCTCTCTCCTGTACCCTACTTGGTAGAAGAGCTTGCAGTCTATCAGTATGGACCTTATGGAGGTGATCTAATTATCCCCAGCTCTCTCCTGTGCCCTACTTGGTAGAAGAGCTTGCAGTCTATCAGTATGGATCTTATGGAGGTGATCTGAGTGATCCCTGCTGTAGATCGTCCAGTTGTAAACAAGGCAGGACACCGTGTTGTAGTGTGGGGAGGTTTGTCGGATGAGATCACAGACACTTGTAGAGGAGTTCTCCTCTCTTCTCCTCTCCTGTCTCCTCTCCTCACAGACACGTCTACACACGCCGGCCAGGGTCCCCTCATCGCTCCACAGTGCACAGCGATCTCCATGTTCTCTCACAACTTGTCAAAGTGAAACTTCCTTACCAATTACAGCGCCGCTCTCATCCTCCAAACTTCCGAGCCGGGCGGGCCGGGCCAGTCGTCAGTCCAGGCTGGTCACCATCCGCCGATCTCTATGGCTCCCAAGAGCAGCAATTCTTTCTAATAGAGGAGCATAGCGTCTGAATTCCAGGCACTTTCCACACTCCACAAAAGTCTGGGAAGAGGGACACCCTCCTGATCCACCTATCAGCAGAGGGAGGCAGCCTGCACTTCTCCTTCTTCCCTGCTCCCCGGGCGGGGCCACCAGCAGCCTTAAATGTCACATTGTTACAGCGGCCTAACCAGTCCGACGTGTGGGCTGGGCATGGGATCATCTCCTCCTCACACTTCCTGACATCACCCCGAGTGTCCTGTGAGGGGACCCCGATATACAGAGAATGCTGTCTGTCCTCTGAGGGGATTCCGATATACAGGGTCTGTTCTCTGAGGGGACCCCGATATACAGGGTCTGCTGTCTGTCCTCTGAGGGGATTCCGATATACAGGGCCTGCTGTCTGTCCTGTGAGGGGACCCCGATATACAGGGTCTGCTGTCTGTCCTGTGAGGGGACCCCGATATACAGGGTCTGTTCTCTGAGGGGACCCCGATATACAGGGTCTGCTGTCTGTCCTGTGAGGGGACCCCGATATACAGGGTCTGTTCTCTGAGGGGACCCCGATATACAGGGTCTGTTCTCTGAGGGGACCCCGATATACAGGGCCTGCTGTCTGTCCTGTGAGGGGACCCCGATATACAGGGTCTGCTGTCTGTCCTGTGAGGGGACCCCGATATATAGGGTCCGCTGTCTGTTCTCTGAGGGGACCCCGATGTACATGGTCTGTTCTCTGAGGGAACTCCGATGTACAGAGCCTGCTGTCTGTTCTCTGAGGGGACCCCGATATACAGGGAATGCTGTCTGTCCTCTGAGGGGATTCCGATATACAGGGTCTGCTGTCTGTTCTCTGAGGGGACCCCGATGTACAGGGAATGCTGTCTGTCCTCTGAGGGGACCCCGATATACAGGGTCTGCTGTCTGTTCTCTGAGGGGACCCCGATGTACAGGGAATGCTGTCTGTCCTCTGAGGGGACCCCGATATACAGGGTCTGCTGTCTGTCCTCTGAGGGGACCCCGATATACAGGGAATGCTGTCTGTCCTCTGAGGGGATTCCGATATACAGGGCCTGCTGTCTGTCCTGTGAGGGGACCCCGATATACAGGGTCTGCTGTCTGTTCTCTGAGGGGACCCCGATGTACATGGTCTGTTCTCTGAGGGGACCCCGATATACATGGTCTGTTCTCTGAGGGGACCCCGATATACAGGGTCTGCTGTCTGTCCTCTGAGGGGATTCCGATATACAGGGCCTGCTGTCTGTCCTGTGAGGGGACCCCGATATACAGGGTCTGCTGTCTGTCCTGTGAGGGGACCCCGATATACAGGGTCTGTTCTCTGAGGGGACCCCGATATACAGGGTCTGCTGTCTGCCCTCTGAGGGGACCCCGATATACAGGGCCTGCTGTCTGTCCTGTGAGGGGACCCCGATATACAGGGTCTGCTGTCTGTCCTGTGAGGGGACCCCGATATATAGGGTCCGCTGTCTGTTCTCTGAGGGGACCCCGATGTACATGGTCTGTTCTCTGAGGGAACTCCGATGTACAGAGCCTGCTGTCTGTTCTCTGAGGGGACCCCGATATACAGGGAATGCTGTCTGTCCTCTGAGGGGATTCCGATATACAGGGTCTGCTGTCTGTTCTCTGAGGGGACCCCGATGTACAGGGAATGCTGTCTGTCCTCTGAGGGGACCCCGATATACAGGGTCTGCTGTCTGTTCTCTGAGGGGACCCCGATGTACAGGGAATGCTGTCTGTCCTCTGAGGGGACCCCGATATACAGGGTCTGCTGTCTGTCCTCTGAGGGGACCCCGATATACAGGGAATGCTGTCTGTCCTCTGAGGGGATTCCGATATACAGGGCCTGCTGTCTGTCCTGTGAGGGGACCCCGATATACAGGGTCTGCTGTCTGTTCTCTGAGGGGACCCCGATGTACATGGTCTGTTCTCTGTGGGGACCCCGATATACAGGGAATGCTGTCTGTTCTCTGAGGGGGCCCCGATATACAGGGAATGCTGTCTGTCCTCTGAGGGGACCCCCATGTACAGGGTCTGTTCTCTGAGGGGACCCCAATGTACATGGTCTGCTTCTGTTCTCTGAGGGAACCCCAATATACAGGGCCTGCTTCTGTCTGTCCTCTGAGGGGATTCCGATATACAGGGCCTGCTGTCTGTTCTCTGAGGGGACCCCGATATACAGGGAATGCTGTCTGTCCTCTGAGGGGATTCCGATATACAGGGCCTGCTGTCTGTCCTGTGAGGGGACCCCGATATATAGGGTCTGCTGTCTGTTCTCTGAGGGGACCCCGATGTACATGGTCTGTTCTCTGAGGGGACCCCGATATACAGGGCCTGCTGTCTGTCCTCTGAGGGGATTCCGATATACAGGGTCTGATGTCTGTCCTGTGAGGGGACCCCGATATACAGGGTCTGCTGTCTGTTCTGTGAGGGGACTCCGATATACAGGGTCTGCTGTCTGTCCTCTGAGGGGACCCCAATGTACATGGTCTGTTCTCTGAGGGGACCCCGATATACAGGGCCTGCTGTCCGTCCTCTGAGGGGACCCCGATGTACAGGGTCTGCTTCTGTTCTCTGAGGGGACCCCAATATACAGGGCCTGCTGCTGTCTGTCCTCTGAGCGGACCCCGATATACAGGGCCTGCTGTCTGTTCTCTGAGGGGACCCCGATATACAGGGCCTGCTGTCTGTTCTCTGAGGGGACCCCGATATACAGGGCCTGCTGTCTGTCCTGTGAGGGGACCCCGATATACAGGGCCTACTGTCTGTCCTGTGAGGGGACCCCGATGTACAGGGTCTGCTGTCTGTTCTCTGAGGAGACCCCGATGTACATGGCCTGCTGTCTGTTCTCTGAGGGGACCCTGATTTACATGGTCTGTTCTCTGAGGGGACCCCGATATACAAGGCCTGTTGTCTGTCCTCTGAGGGGACCCCCATGTACAGGGTCTGCTGTCTGTTCTCTGAGGGGACCCCGATATAAAGGGCCTGCTGTCTGTCCCCTGAGGGAACCCCGATGTACAGGGTCTTCTGTCTGTTCTCTGAGGGGACCCCCGATGTACATGGTCTGTTCTCTGAGGGGACCCCGATATACAGGGCCTGCTGTCTGTCCTCTGAGGGGACCCCAATATACAGGGTCTGCTCTCTGAGGGGACCCCGATATAAAGGCACTGCTGTCTGTCCTCTGAGGGGACCCCCATGTACAGGGTCTGTTCTCTGAGGGGATCCCGATATACAGGGCCTGCTGTCTGTTCTCTGAGGGGACCCTGCTGTCTGTCCTCTGAGGGGACCCCGATATACAGGGCCTGCTGTCTGTCCTCTGAGGGGACCCCAATGTACAGGGTCTGCTTCTGTTCTCTGAGGGAACCCCAATATACAGGGCCTGCTTCTGTCTGTCCTCTGAGGGGACCCCGATGTACATGGCCTGCTGTCTGTTCTCTGAGGGGACCCCGATGTACATGGCCTGCTGTCTGTTCTCTGAGTGGACCCCGATATACAGGGCCTGCTGTCTGTCCTCTGAGGGGACCCCGATATACAGGGTGTGCTGTCTGTTCTCTGAGGGGACCCCGATATAAAGGGCCTGCCGTCTGTCCCCTGAGGGAACCTTGATGTACAGGGTCTGCTGTCTGTTCTCTGAGGGGACCCCGATGTACATGGCCTGCTGTCTATTTTCTGAGGGGACCCCGATATACAGGGCCTACTGTCTGTCCTCTGAGGGGACCCCTATATACAGGGTCTGCTGTCTATTCTCTGAGGGGACCCCGATATACAGGGCCTACTGTCTGTCCTCTGAGGGGACCCCTATATACAGGGTCTGCTGTCTATTCTCTGAGGGGACCCCGATATAAAGGGCCTGCTGTCTGTCCCCTGAGGGAACCCCTATATACAGGGTCTGCTGTCTGTTCTCTGAGGGAACCCCGATATACAGGGCCTGCTGTCTGTCCTCTGGGGGGACCCCGATATACAGGGCCTGCTGTCTGTCCTCTGAGGGGACCCCAATATACAGGGTCTGCTCTCTGAGGGGACCCCGATATAAAGGCACTGCTGTCTGTCCTCTGAGGGGACCCCCATGTACAGGGTCTGTTCTCTGAGGGGATCCCGATATAAAGGGCCTGCCGTCTGTCCCCTGAGGGAACCTTGATGTACAGGGTCTGCTGTCTGTTCTCTGAGGGGACCCCGATGTACATGGCCTGCTGTCTATTTTCTGAGGGGACCCCGATATACAGGGCCTACTGTCTGTCCTCTGAGGGGACCCCTATATACAGGGTCTGCTGTCTATTCTCTGAGGGGACCCCGATATAAAGGGCCTGCTGTCTGTCCCCTGAGGGAACCCCTATATACAGGGTCTGCTGTCTGTTCTCTGAGGGAACCCCGATATACAGGGCCTGCTGTCTGTCCTCTGGGGGGACCCCGATATACAGGGCCTGCTGTCTGTTCTCTGAGGGGACCCCGATATACAGAGCCTGGTGTGTGTCCTCTGAGGGGACCCCGATATACAGGGAATGCTGTCTGTCCTGTGAGGGGACCCCGATGTACAGGGTCTGCTGTCTTCTCTGAGGGGACCCCGATATACAGGGCATGTTGTCTGTCTTCTGAGGGAACCCCGATGTACAGGGCCTGCTGTCTGTCCTGTGAGGGGACCCCAATATACAGGGCCTGCTGTCTGTTCTCTAAGGGGACCCTGATATACAGGACCTGCTGTCTGTCCTCTGAGGGGACCCTGATGTACAGGGTATGCTGTCTGTCCTCTGAGGGGACCCCGATATACAGGGCATGTTGTCTGTCTTCTGAGGGGACCCCGATGTACAGGGCCTGCTGTCTGTCCTGTGAGGGGACCCCAATATACAGGGTCTGCTGTCTGTTCTCTAAGGGGACCCTGATATACAGGGCCTGCTGTCTGTCCTCTGAGGGGACCCTGATGTACAGGGTATGCTGTCTGTCCTCTGAGGGGACCCCGATATACAGTGTCTGTTCTCTGAGGGGACCCCGATATACAGGGCCTGTTCTCTGTCCTCTAAGGGGACCCCGATATGCAGGGCCTGCTGTCTGTCCTCTGAGGGGACCCCAATATACAGGGCCTGCTCTCTGTCCTCTGAGGGGACCCCGATATGCAGAGCCTGCTGTCTGTCCTGTGAGGGGACTCCGATATACAGGGTCTGTCCTCTGAGGACCCCCCGATATGCAGGGTCTGCTGTCTGTCCTCTGAGGGGACCCCGATATACAGGGCCTGTTGTCTGTCCTCTGAGGGGACCCCGATAATCAGTGCCTGCTCTCTGTCCTCTGAGGAGACCCCGATATGCAGGGCCTGCTCTTTGTCCTCTGAGGGGACCCCGATATACAGGGTCTGCTGTCTGTCCTCTGAGGGGCCCCTAATATACAGGGTCTGTCCTCCAAAGGGATACCCCGATATACAGGGCCTGCTGTCTATCCTCTGAGGGGACCCCTATATATAGGGTCTGCTGTCTGTCCTCTGAGGGGACCCCGATATAAAGGGGCTGCCCTCTGAGGGGACCCATATATACAGGGCCTGCTGTCTGTCCTCTGAGGGGACCCCGAAATACAGGGCCTGTTGTCTGCCCTTTGAGGGGCCCCAATATACATGGCCTGCTGTCTGTCCTCTGAGGGGACCCCAATATACAGGGTCTGTCCTCTGAGGAGACCCCGATATGCAGGGTATGCTGTCTGTCCTCTAAGGGGCCCCCGATATACAGGGCCTGTCCTCTGAGGAGACCCCGATATGCAGGGTATGCTGTCTGTCCTCTGAGGAGTCCCCGATATACAAGGCCTGCTGCCTGTCCTCTGAGGGGACCCCGATATACAGGGCCTGCTCTCTGTCCTCTGAGGGGACCCTGATATACAGGGTCTGCTGTTTGTCCTCTGAGGGGACCCCGATATACAGGGTCTGTCCTTTGAGCGGACCCAGATATACAGGGCCTGCTGTCTGTCCTCTGAGGGGACCCCGATATACAGGGCCTGCTGTCTGTCCTGTGAGGGGACCCCGATATACAGGGCCTACTGTCTGTCCTGTGAGGGGACCCCGATGTACAGGGTCTGCTGTCTGTTCTCTGAGGGGACCCCGATGTACATGGCCTGCTGTCTGTTCTCTGAGGGGACCCCGATTTACATGGTCTGTTCTCTGAGGGGACCCCGATATACAAGGCCTGTTGTCTGTCCTCTGAGGGGACCCCCATGTACAGGGTCTGCTGTCTGTTCTCTGAGGGGACCCCGATATAAAGGGCCTGCTGTCTGTCCCCTGAGGGAACCCCGATGTACAGGGTCTTCTGTCTGTTCTCTGAGGGGACCCCCGATGTACATGGTCTGTTCTCTGAGGGGACCCCGATATACAGGGCCTGCTGTCTGTCCTCTGAGGGGACCCCAATATACAGGGTCTGCTCTCTGAGGGGACCCCGATATAAAGGCACTGCTGTCTGTCCTCTGAGGGGACCCCCATGTACAGGGTCTGTTCTCTGAGGGGATCCCGATATACAGGGCCTGCTGTCTGTTCTCTGAGGGGACCCTGCTGTCTGTCCTCTGAGGGGACCCCGATATACAGGGCCTGCTGTCTGTCCTCTGAGGGGACCCCAATGTACAGGGTCTGCTTCTGTTCTCTGAGGGGACCCCGATATACATGGTCTGCATGTTTGCCCTCTGAGGGGACCCCAATATGTAGGGCCTGCTGTCTGTCCTCTGAGGGGACCCCGATATACAGGGCCTGCTGTCTTTCCTCTGAGGGGACCCTGATATGCAGGGCCTGCTCTCTGTCCTCTGAGGGGACCCCGATATGCAGGGCTTGCTGTATGTCCTCTGAGGGGACCCCGATATGCAGGGCCTGCTGTCTGTCCTCCTAGGGGACCCCGATATACAGGGCCTGCTGCCTGTCCTCTGAGGGGGACCCGATATACAGGGCCTGCTGCCTGTCCTCTGAATATGTTCCTACAGAAGATAGCACACAACACTCTCATGTACTAAGAAATGTGCCTGTAGTCAGTGGGCTAGATTAAGATAGGTTAGCGGATCTTTAGATCCGCGTAACCTATCTGATTTACGATCCGCCGGCGCAAGTTTTTGAGGCAAGTGCTTTATTCAGAAAGCACTTGCCTCTAAAGTTGCGGCGGCGTATCGTAAATCCCCCGGCGGAATTCAAATTCCGCGGATAGGGGACGTGTAGAATTTAAATCAGGCGCGTCCCCGCGCCAAACGAACTGCGCATGCGCCGTCCGCTAAATTTCGCAGCGTGCATTGCTCCAAATGACGTCGCTAGGACGTCATTGGTTTCGACGTGAACGTAAATTACGTCCATCCGACTTACGCAAACGGCGTAAAAAATTCAAAATTCGACCCGGGAACGACGGCCATACTTAACATAGAATACGCCGCATATAGCAGGGGTAACTATACGGCGGAAAAAGCCGAACACAAACGACGTAAAAAAAACGCTGGGTGGTCGTTCATTTCTGAATCGGCGTAACTCCTCATTTGCATATTCGCCGCGTATACAAACGGAAGCGCCACCTAGCGGCCAGCGTGAGATTGCAGCCTAAGATCCGACGGTGTAAGTCACTTACACCTGTCGGATCTTAGGGAGATCTATGCGTAACTGATTCTATGAATCAGTCGCATAGATACTTCGGACGGAACTCAGAGATACGACGGCGTATCAGGAGATACGCCGTCGTATCTCTATCTGAATCTGACCCAGTGCGCACTGCTGACTGGAGATGACCAGGATATACCTCACACCTAACCTAACCCAACACAAGAAAGAAAACCTGAGAGGATTGCAGCTTACCACTCTGAACAGGAAGGCCCGGATTCACATACATCGGCGCATATTTATGCCGCCGTAGCGTATCTTCTTTATGCTACGCCAACGCAGCGCAGAGAGGCAAGCACCAAATTCACAAAGCACTTGCCACCAAATCTGCGCTGGGTTTCTTAGGCGTAAGTGGAAGTGGGTGTGAGCCATGCAAATGATAGGCCGAGCGCTATAAAGATACGAATAACAAACGGCGCATGCGCCGTCCCGTGGACGCATCCAGTGCGCATGCTCAGAATCACGTCGGAACTACTCCCTAAGATACGCCGGATCACTGCCTACGACGTGAACGTAACCTACGCCAAGTCATATCCACGTACAACGTAAACGACAAAAGATACGACGGCTTGTGTTCCCTGGTCCAAATCTTTGCATGGGTTGTAGGCAAGTTACGTCGGTCGGATGAAGCCTATTTTTAGGCGTATCTCAGTTTGTGGGCACGGCTCATAGATACGGCGGCCCATATTTGCACTTACGCGGCGTATCTCGAGATACGTCGGCGTAAGTGCTTTGTGAATCCGGGCTAAAGTGTCTGCATTAGTTTTCTTTAGACCCCTTTCACACTGAGGCGTTTTATCTAGAAGTAGCCTCTAGATTTATGCCTGAAAAGCGCCTCCCATTCGCGCTTGTGGGACGTTAGGAGCATCTTTGGGGCGGTTTGGGAGCCCTGTATACAACTCTCCCAAAACGCCCTGCCCAATGAAATGAAAAGCTATTTGGAAGCGCAACAACACAGGTGTTTTTAACCCCTTCTTTAGGGTTAAAAGCACCCCGCTAGTGGCCGAAAAAGTGCAGTTTAAACAGCGCTAAAGCACAGCTAAAACAAATGTGGTGCTTTAGCGCTCACGTGGCTGGTGAAAGGTGTCTTAGTCACACTTCCTTATTTTCACCTGACAACTGGGGAAGGTGTTTTGTAGTCCACAGAGATAGCCAGGAACAATGCTAATGGATACAGCAAAGTTATCAGCTCACAGATTTTTGGCTGGATGAACAGCTTTTTTCTTTCGTTTTGCACTTAAGCTGGGTTTGCATATATGTGGGTCCGGTTTTGGTGCAGCGTTTCCATTCAGCGGTTCAGGTGCGAATTTGACACTTGACCCCTTTGCATATAAAGCCTAATACTCACTACTAGTTTTTTTTTGGGTTAAAAAAAAAACAGCTCAAATCGGAGCCGCTGTACTAACTATCCTCCGATGTTAGTACGGCGATCTCCCCTTCTGAGCTACTGTGTTCTGACAGGTGGACCCCCTGCCAGATCACTCTGGTCAGTGCTCTTTGTCATTGGCTGAGAGCACTGATCGGGAGTCGGGCAGTTGCTGGTTTTCCAGCATGCTCATCTAACAGAAGCCAGCTAAACACCCTGATTGTGACGGACTGTCTGCCATACACACAGGTCGAACGTTGGCCATTTTTTTATTAACCTGCCAATGTCGCCCGATAAAACAAATCTTGATGCCTATGCACAATTTTGCAACTCTGACATGTGTTAGTAAAACTGTACGTACCACGACCAGTGGCCCCCCTAATCCATGCACCCGGCCCCTAATCTACATGCAGGGCCCCGGACGCATGGACTCCAACATGTTTTTTTTTTTTTTTAAGAAGCAAGTGATTAGAGCCAGAGGCTCTATTTGGCTTCAAAAAAGGGTGGGCTCAGGGCGCATAGCACTGCACCCTTAGCTCTGAGCTATTGTCTTCCTGATTCTTTAGACCGGGAGGAGACCCGATTGGCTGGGAGGAGACACACTTGCATTGGAAAAGGAGGTGACGAGGAGAAGCTGTCATGAAGCTGAGGAGGAGACACCGGGTGAAGCGGCCATCCAGAGGAAGCACTGCCTGCAACCTAGATGCGGTAAGTGCGGCGCTGGTGACCGACCAACAGAAGGGAGGGGGGGCGGTCGATCCGCAGATGTATTGTTTGCAGCCCCCCCCCAAGAAAATATAGCACCAGCCAATGATCACAACTACTTTGTGTACCCAGGTGGATTATCCTGTGTTTTTTCAGGACAATTTGGACTTTCATTTGGTGGTAAATTGTAAAGCCTGGTACACACAATCAGATTTTCCCCCGGCCAAAGCGTAGGAATTCTGTCCGAATAGCGTTGGCCATGAACTTGTATACAAAAGACAAAGAATTGTCGGCCAACAAACACGAAACTGTATGGTTTTTCAGCTCTTTAGCCCCACCCTTTTGGCAACTTTTGCTAATGTTGTGTTATGGTTAGCATTGCTTCTGAGCATGCGTGTTTGTATTTTGGAGTTTTGTCCGAAGGACTTCAGTACACACGATCGGATAATCCGACAACACACATTTGTTGTCGATGGAGCATACAAACGGTCAGATTATCCGACAACAGCCTGCCATCACGCAATTCCCACCGTAAAATCCGATCGTGTGTATGGGCCTTAATGGTGATTTTTTTTTTTTTTTCTAATTTTTTTTTTTCTTTGTACATTTTTTTATTATCAAAGGAAAACTGGCCCAAAAATGAAAAGAAAAAATAATTTTCTTTTTAATTAAGCTGTATATTTCTTGCTACTACCATAACCTTCCACCAAAGAACAACCCAAAATAAATTCTGCTCCTGATGATCGCAGTGATATTTGTGTATGTTAGTTGTTCTTTGTACCCGTAGTACACCCCAGGTGCGCTGTTTGCTTTTTTTATGCTACCTAAAACACACTGAGACTGACACTGATGCCCCGTACACACGACAGTCTTTAATGTCTTGGAAAAAAAAAAATTCTCGATGTGATTCTTGTCAAGCCTCCCTTGCATACACACGATTGTGAGAAAAATTCTCGAGCAAAGCGCGGTGACGTACAACACGTATGACGGCACTAAAAAAAGGAAGTTCCATTCGAATGGTGCCACCCTTTGGGCTGATTATGCAAATTTCTCTTCTCATAACTGAGAATGCGCATTTTTTTTCCCGTCGTTTAAGCCTACACACGCCCATTTTTCACGACGAGAAAAAATAGAGCAGGTTCTAAATTTTTAATGGCCATTTTTCTCATCGAGAAAAATACTCTGGAGCCTACACACGACAGTTTTTAACGTCTAATTTAAAAAAAAAATATTTCTTGTCATGAAAAACGGTTGTGTGTACGTGGCATGATACTAATTTAAAAAAATACTTTGCCCCTGACCTTTACCCAAACACTAACCCTGGCACTAGCCTAGATCAAACATTGATCTAGGTATGGTTTTTTTTCTTCTATAATTATTTTATTTATTTTTTTACACACACTTTTTTTTCTGCTACGAGAGAGATAGATTTGATGTATCCCTCCCTTCCATTTACAGAGAGAAAAAACGGGGCGGGCTTCACAGTGACTGATCATAATGTATGGGGCCCGGGGCTTGAAGTAAGACCTTGGTTTCTGTGTGGCGGGCTCCCAGTACAAAGGGAGATACGCAAATATGCGGCCCTACAGAAAAAAAAGCACAGTCCAGTGGGGCCGGATATTTACAAATGCTCAGCGCCAAGGGGTTCAATCGCATGTGAACCTGACTAAAAAATACCCAGGACCCCTTTTTAAAGTGATTGTTAACTGCTTGCCGACCAGCCGCCACAGTTATACGGCGGCAGGTCGGCTCTGCTGGGCGAGATCACGTAGATCTACGTCATCTCGCCGTTCAGCCAATAGGGGCGCGCGCGTGTGTAAACACACAGCTCTCGGTCCTGTCATGGGGAGAAATGCCTGATCGTCTGTTCATACAATGTATGAACAGTGATCAGTCATTTCCCCTAGTGAGGCCACCCCCCCTTCAGTTAGAACACACCCAGGGAACATACTTAACCCCTTCCTCGCCCCCTAGTGTTAACCCCTTCCCTGCCAGTGGCATTTTTATAGTAATCAATTAATTTTTATATAAACAGATCGCTATAAAAATGCCAATGGTCCCAAAAATGTGTCAGAAGTGTCCGCCATAATGTCGATAAAAGTACCGATAAAAAATTGCTGATCGCCGCCATTACTAGTAAAAAAAAAATATTAATAAAAATGCCATAAAACTATCCCCTATTTTGTAAACGCTATAACTTTTGCGCAAACCAATCAATATACACTTATTGCGATTTTTTTAACGAAAAATATGTAGAAGAATATATTTTTGTGGGTTATTTATTATAGCAAAAAGTAAAAAATATTATTTTTTTCAAAATTGTCGCTATATTTTTGTTTATAGCGCAAAAACTAAAAACCGCAGAGGTGATCAAATACCGCCAAAAGAAAGCTCTATTTGTGGGAAAAAAAGGACGCCAATTTTGTTTGGTAGCCACGTCGCACGACCGCGCAATTGTCAGTTAAAGTGACGCAGTGCCGAATCGCAAAAAGTGGCCCGGTCATTGACCAGCAATATGGTCCGGGGCTTAAGTGGTTAAAGCGGAAGCTGATCTGCAGGTACTGCGGACTCCATGTCCACCAGGACCCACCGATCATCCAGGACATGGATCCATGTTTTCCTCTAGTAAAAGCACCTCCCACAGTACACTAAAACACTAGCTAGGAACACAGTTAACCCGTTGGTCGCCCCTGTTGTTTAAAGTGATACTAAAGTCTTGTTTTAATTTTTTTTTTAATAACAAACATGTTATACGTACCTGCTTTGTACAGTGGTTTTGCACAGAGCAGCCCTGATCCTCCCCTTCTCGGGTGCCTCTTCGGTGCTCCTGGCCCCTCCCTCCTGCTGAGTGCCCCCACAGCAAGCAACTTGCTATAGGTGTAACCGAGCCACAGCTGTGTGTGTCCTTTAAGACATGGACCCATGGCTAGGCCACGCCCTTTCTCTCTTCTCATTGGCTCACAGAATTTGATTAACAGCAGCAGGAGCCAATGATGCCCCGCTGCTGTCCCAACCATTCAGCAGGGAGAGTCTCCTACAGCCGAGTCTCATGCAACATCGCTGGATCGAAATGGGCTCAGTTAAGTATCAGGGGCTAAGGCAAGCTGCTGCACACCAAAGGTTTTTTATCTTTTTATTTTCCTCAAACAAAAGGTTTTTATTGAACATAAGAAAAATAACGGACAGTTCCAGAGCACAAGCAGTACATGTAATCTGTGTGGCACAGCACACAGGCAAACAATTAGTATAGTGTATCAACCATTTCCAGCCATAAATAATTGTCGCACATGGTTCTAGTACAGGCAATCACCATCAATCGATTCTTCAAATAAGCTTATACAAACAGGCAACCAACATGCACAGAAATGCAGAGCAATATGCCCTATGTGGGCTTTAAAATAGACGATCATACACCAAATCCACTGGAGCAAGACCATGGACATCCAACCATAGGGCCCAAAGTTTATCATATTTGGTACGGGTCCCCCTACGCTGGTATATACGTTTTTCCAAACAAAGTGTAACCCCCATTTGTGTAATCCATTCCTGCACTGTGGGCGGGTCAGTGGATTTTCAGTGCCTTAAGATCATCATGCGAGCCTGAAATAAATCTTGACCAATAGCCTGCTTAGGGATATCGTCCATCTGGAGGCCATCTATTATCCCCAGCAAACAAGGCTTAGGCCTCGTACACACGACCGAGAATCTCGTTGTAAATGAAACATAGTTTTCCTCGTCGAGTTTCTCGTCAGGCTTATCGAGAATCTGGTCAAGCTTTCTTTGCGTACACACTGTCAAGACAAAATCTCGTCGTTCTCAAACGTGGTGACGTACAAGACTATAAAGGGGAAGTTATATTCCATTGGCGCCACCCTTGGGGCTGCTTTTGCTAATCTCCTGTTGCTGCGTGTTAATAAAAGTTTGGTGAGAGACGATTTTTCAGTCTTCGTGCTTTCAGATCATTTTCTGCGGTTCAGTTTGTGCTTGTGGGTTCGTATCTTGTCTTTCAGGGCGTGTGGTCAGGTCGTATTTGTTTTACAGTGCGTTCATGTCCGCTCGTTTCTGATGTTCAGGTTGTTCTTCATAGGACTTGCTGTTCTTCAGTGCATTCTGTTTAGTTTGTTCGTTTTCTAGCCATGTTGCAGGGACCTGCTCGTCATAGAGTTCGTGTTATGTAGTCAGTGTGTGTTGGTCTTATTGTTTTAGACCTAGACAAGGCCATGAACAGGGTGAAGAGGCGTTCATGGACCAAGAATTGGTTGCTCCGTAGGAACCAATTCTCTCATATGCCTCTGCTGAGAGAGATCCAGGAGCATAATACTGATGGTTACAGGAATTTCCTTAGGATGAGTTGTGGAGAACACCTTCAGGATAATGGCCAGCCGGTTCCGCCTGTTTTTAACCTCTATGCACATGGCGGAATATAAATGGAACTACATTATTTTTTGTTGCTGCATTTTACATAATTTCTTAAGGAGACATTCTCCTAGATTTATGGCCACAGTTGGGCCCGAGGCCGGACTTGGCTCAGGTGTAAACGCCTTGCCGGGCCTAGAACATGGCTGTCCTGGCTTGCCCCCTCAAAGTGCCCGTGCAGTCCGGGATATGTATGTAGAGTATTTCACGGGTGGGGGGGCCATTCCTATGCCAGCCAATCTGTAACTTTATTAATTGAAGAAAAATCATAAAGAAATCTGTTGAAATTACATTTTTGATGTCTTGCTTGTGTTTATTTTAGCTGTCTCCTAGTTTTTCCTAGTGCTACTTGTAGTGTCAAGTGTATTTTCTTTATGAACTAACAACCATTGCACAGGTAACACCAAAACTAAACACATCAAAAGTTCTATGGTATTTAAGAAAAACAAGCCACACTTTGTTGTTGTTTTTACCAAATTTTTACTTGGTGCAAATTCACACACATGGGGGCTGATTAACAAGCCTTTGCTCCATGATTCATGGAGCAAAGGCAGGAGTAAAAGCCGTTTTGTCATTTACTAAAGAAATACGCTGGCAGAGCAGCGTTTTTCTTTATTTACTATAATGCCTAGTGCACCTAGGAGAGGGCGCATGGCATTTAGAAATGTAAATAGAAGGGGTTTGGGCGGGAGTTTATTAGGGGGGGATGTGGGGAAGTGTAGTGACATGTGTTTGTTTAAGTATCCCGGGCGGAATTGAAAGTGAAAGTGATTTTTGTGAAAACGAGCGCCGTACACCGCAAGTACGAATAAACCTCCGGGAGGTTTATTTGTAAACTGCGCATGCGTGCACGGCAATTTGTGAGTTTCACGCACGCCATCTCCCTACGCCGGCAAAATCTTGGTAAATCCCAAGCGGCATAGCTGCATTTGCGCGACTTGAGGTGGCTCACATGAAAGCCCAAACCGTTTTCAGCTTGCGAGGACCATGAAGAGGAACTCCGCACCAAATAAAAAAAAAAACGGCGTGGGTTCCCCTGCAGTGGCACATTAGACCCTTCGGCTTGGTCTGGATCGTAAGGGGGAAAACCTACGCTGAAAAAAACAGGTGTTCCCCCAAGATCCATACCAAACCCTTATCCAAGCACGCAGTCTGGCCGGACAGGAATAGGGGTGGGGATGAGCAAACGGGCCCCCCTCCTGAGCCGTACCAGACCACATGCCCTCAACATGGGGGAGTGTGCTTTGGGGCAGAGGGACACTGCGCCCCCCACCCCTAAGCACTCTTTTCCCCATGTCGATAGGGACAAGGGTCTCTTCCCGACAACCCTGGCTGTTGGTTGTCAGGGTATGCGGGCGGGGGGTTATCGGAATCTGGGAGCCCCCTTTATTGTACATCACATTCCCATCATGCCCCGGGAATGTGATGTCACAAAGGGTGGGGTCACCGGCTGGCATCCCCTGGTGACAACGCCCTATGCCTATATAAGTCGTTGTGCACCGCTCAGATAACATTACAGCGAGAGTGCTCGTAGGGAGAGCTCGTCGTGTCAACATCGCCGGAAGAGAAGAAGGAACAAGACAGCGGAGAAGCCCTGGCCCCCGTGGTGGAGCCAGGCAGAAGAGGGAACAGAGAACACAGCGGAGAGAAGCCCGGGCGGACGGCAGAAGAGAGAAGACCGGAGCCCGGCAGAAAAGGGAACAGAGAACACAGCGGAGAAGCCCGGGGGGTGGCCCACCCCGGCAGAAAACTACCCCAGCGGAAGACAGCGGAGAAGCCCACCCCCCCGCAGAAAACTACGAAGACCGGGTCCCCCCCCCCCGAATGAAAAAAAGCTTAAATGGGGTGGGGGCCCCAGCGGAAGACAGCAGAGAAGCCCGGGGGGTGGCCCACCCCCCGGCAGAACACTACGAAGACCGGGTGCCCCCGAATCTAAAAGAGCTTAAAGGGGGTGGGGGCCCCGGCGGAAGACCCCCCAGCTAATAAATTATTTTAAAAATCTGTGTAGTGTGTTTTTTTAACTTTACATTTCCCCCCTAGTTGAAGGGGTAGGGGTACGATGTACCCCATACTCATTCACATAGGGTGGGGGGCCGGTATCTGGGGGCCACCTTATTAAAGGGGGCTCCCAGATTCTGATAAGCCCCCCGCCCGCATACCCCGACAACCAACGGCCAGGGTTGTCGGGAAGAGGCCCTTGTCCCCATCGACATGGGGACAAGAGTGCTTTGGGGTGGGGGGTGCAGTGTCCCCCCTGCCCCAAAGCACACACTCCCCCATGTTGAGGGCATGCAGTCTGGTACGGCTCAGAAGGGGGGGCACTCACTCGTCCCCACCCCCATTCCTGTCCGGCCAGACTGCGTGCTCGGATAAGGGTTTGGTATGGATCTTGGGGGATCTGTTTTTTTCGGCGTAGGTTTTCCCCCTTACGATCCAGACCAAATCTAAGGGTCTAATGTGCCACTGCAGGGGAACCCAGCACTGTTTTATTTTTTAAAATTTGGTGTGGAGTTCCCCTTCATCATCAGCGTCCCCCGCTCGCCCCTGGTCCCAGAGCGAGATTTGGGAGTTGTGTGTGTAAACACACAGCTTCTGGTCCTGTCAGGGGGACAAATGCCTGATTGTCTGTTCATACAATATGAATAGCAATCTGTCATTTCCCTAAGTCAGTCTCACCCCCCCTTCAGTTAGAACACACCTAGGGAACATACTTAACCCCTTCCCTGCCAGTGGCATTTTTATAGTAATCAATGCTTTTTTTATAGCACTGGTCGCTATAAAAATGCCAATGGTCCCAAAAATGTGTCAAAAGTGTCCGCAATAAGGTCGCAGTACCGATAAAGATCGCCGCCATTACTAGTAAAAAAAAAATAGTAAGAAAAATGCCATAAAACTAACCCCCATTTTGTAGACGCTATAACTTTTGCGCATTTTGCGATTTTTTTTAACTAAAAATATGTAGAAGAATATGTATCGGCCTAAACCGAGGAAAAAAATAGTTATTTTTATAGATTTTTGGGGATATTTATTATAGCAAAAAGTAAAAAATATTTTTTTTTTTTTAAATTGTCGCTCTATTTTTGTTTATAGCACAAAAAATAAAAAGGTGGTCAAATACCACCAAAAGCAAGCTCTATTTGTGGGAAAAAAAGGACGCCAATTTTGTTTGGGAGCCACGTCCCACGTCGCAATTGTCAGTTAAAACGACGCAGTGCCGAATCGCAAAAAGTGGCCCGGTCATTGACCAGCAATATAGTCCGGGGCTCAAGTGGTCAAAAAATAAGAAAACAGTAAAGTTAGCCCAATTTTTTGTGATAATGTGAAAGACGATGTTACACCGAGAAAATAGATACCTAACTTGTCATGCTTTACTATTGCACACACTCATGGAATGGCGCCAAACTTCAGGACTTTAAAATCTCCATAGGCGACGCTTGTTTTTTTTTTACAGGTTACCAGTTTAGAGTTACAGAGGAGGTCTAGTGCTAAAAGTATTGCTCTCGCTCTAACACACGCGTCAATACCTCACATGTGTGGTTTTAGTGCGTTTAAATATGTGGGCGGGACTTACATGCATGTTCGCTTCTGAGTGCGAGCTACTAGGGACAGGGCGTTTTAATTATTATTATTTTTTTTTTTACGTAATAATTCAATAAGACCTCACATCTGTCCTTCAGGCTGGAAAGCATGAGATTGGGGGGAAAAAACTGAGATCTCATGCTTTCAGCCGCAATTGCAGCTTTGTTTATTTTTCTGCCTCTGCATTTCTGGTGAACTGAGCATGCCCAGGGATTTTTTTAATGTTGATTTTTGTGTGTGAACAACACTTGGATGTCTCTGAGCATGCTCATAGAGCGTGTTTTTTGGGTTAGTAATTTAAGGACATCCTTAACAGGTGTAACCACTTACAAGTTCACCCAAAGTAGAGACTGAACTTTGTCCATGTGTTTTCAATTGCATCATCAGCACACAAGCCTATGTTATATAAAGCGTGTCTAGAGCATTTGCTAGCTGCCATGAGAAGAGGGCAGGTTGTGTGGGGCCGGCTGGCAAGAATGTCTTTGCAAAACAGATATGTTTTTGATCAAGGTTTTTTTGTCAATGTATGTTTTTTTTTCCGGTGTTCACTTTGATGTCTGAGCTGCAATATTTTGCAAAATATTTCTCAAGATGTTGTGACTAATGTTTCAATCCTGTGTCTGTGGCTTTATTGTATTATTTCCAAAGCATAAACCATATTCTGTTTACTGTCTCAAATGAACCTATGTTTATTTTTATTTTTTATATTTATTTATTTTTGTTTATTTTTAATTTTTTTTGGCTTTCCTTGTTTTGTTGACCAATAAAATTACTTTCAAATTTTGTTTTTTGTTACTTTTTCATGCTACAGATTTTGACAGCTGCAGCTGAAATCGGGCTGACTAGTTAGGCCAATCAGTTGTGATTTGTCTCGAAGCTCCTTTCCTAGTGTGTATGCATGAAATGTTTGCTGCCATGTTTAGTCACCAGGAAAGGAAAAATACAGAGCGGTAAGTATTGTTTCCTTTTTAGTGCAGTGGTTCTCAGCCCTCAAGTACCCCTGACAGGACATGTTTTGTGGATTTATCTTATCAAGAATTGCTGTCCAGACTGTCTTTTAAAGCACATGTGCAAGATGAAGGAAAACCTGCAAACATGGCCTGTTGGGGGGTGGGGGTGTGTGTTGGCGGACAGGCTTGAAGTGCTGATTTACAGCACTGTGCTTAAATCTAGCGCAAAGCAATCCTATTCTAATTGTGGGTGTTAGAGGGAAGCCAAGTGAGTGTTAGAACCCCTGTTTGTGTTTTTTGGGTTGGGCTTTGTGTCCCTTTTCTTAAAATTGGCTTCACTTCCTGTCACACAGCTGAACAGGAAGTGAGGTTAAAACCCTACCAATGTGTTTTCTTGGGGACACACAGGTCAATCTAGTGTCCCCATTAAGCAAATTGCACTCCAGCACTGCTGTGTACACCCCAAATGATTAGCTAGTTTGGGGTTTAGTAAAGGCAAAGCCACTCTGCAGTAGAAGCGTAGTCGCTGAAAATCAGAGAGGAAGCACTGATGGTTTTAACATCCAATCCTGTAGAAGCAATTATTTTTTTGTTCTTTTCTTCCTTGCTTGTCCACTTGTAGTACAAAGTTGATTTGCCTTTAGTAAATGGACCCCAAAGTCCAAGATCCCTAATAATTTGGGGTGTACACAGCAAAATGCTAGAGTGCAATTTACATAATGGGAAACTATTTAGATTGATCTCTGTGTCCCCAAGAAAAGACATTAGTAAGGTTTTACCCTCACTTCCTGTTTGGCTATATGACAGGAAGTGAATGAATTTGAATTAGAAAGTGACAACATTTGTGAGGTGTCTTAACCCTATCAGGGGTGCAGACATCACAAAAAATGAGCAGATGATACTTACTTGCAAATTAATAATTTTTTATTTAACATTGGGTGGTGTTTGTGGGGGGCCCTAACACACATTCATACATATTAGCAACGCTGTGCCAGATTCACAGCTGAAATACGCCGGCGTATCTACTGATACGCCGGCGTATTTTCAAATTTGCCGCGTTGTATCTTTAGTTTATATCCTCAAACCAAGATACGACGGCCTCTGGCTTCGATCCGACAGGCGTACGGCTTCGTACGCCTTCGGATCGTAGGTGTAATACTTTGGCGCCCGCTGGGTGGAGTTCGCGTAGTTTTCCGGGTCGGGTATGCTAATTAGCTGTTTACGGCGATCCACGAAGTTACGCGCGGTCGTCGCATTCTCTTACGTCGTCGCTAGTCGGCTTTTCCCGGCGTAAAGTTACAGCTGCTATTTCTTGGCTTAAATTTAGACTTGCCATGTTCAAAGTATGGCCGTTGTTCCCGCGTCGAATTTAAATTTTTTTTTTTTTTGCGTAAGTCGTCCGTGAATAGGAAAGGACGTAACGCACGTCGCCGTTCAAAAAATTACGTCGGTGCGACGTCATTTCGCGCAAAGCACGGCGGGAAATTTTAAAACGGAGCATGCGCAGTACGTTCGGCGCGGGAACGCTCCTAATTTAAATGATACACGCCCCATTTGAATTAGGCGGGCTTGCACCGGACGGATTTACGCTACGCCGCCGCAAGTTTACAGGCAAGTGCTTTGTGAATCAAGCACTTGCCCGTAAAACTTGCGGCGGTGTAACGTAAATGCGATACGTTACGCCGCCGCAATTCTATGTGAATCTGGCCCGCTGTATCCTGGCCTATTGGCATGGTTATATTTTCTTAGTCCTCTCAATAAAAGTATCAGAAATTTGTGCTTAAAGTAGAACTATAATCAACACTTTTTTCTTTCATTTTGGATACAGTGAGGGAGGGTTATAGGCCCTGTCAGTTTATTTTGTACCATCCCTGTCCAATTGGGGAGATTTGCCTTCACTTTCTGCCCCATAGCCAAACAGGAAGTGAGAGAAAAACTATGCAAATTAAGGCAATCCAGTGCCCCCCCCCCCCCAGAACTAGTGTGTATGTACCCCCCTGAAAATTTCTGGGCGGGTCCTAAAAAAAACAGGGTGTGGTCTTGACAGGAAGGGGTGGGTCATTTTTCTATTAGGAGGTGCAGAAGTTTAGTCAGGCCTAGGGCAGCACAAAACCTAAATATACTACTGCTTATTAGGGCTTATTTATACCGGATCCGATTTACAGCATGTTTTTAGATTGTGGGAGGAAACCCACGCAGGCACAGGGAGAACATGCAAACTTCAGGCAGATGGTGTCACGGGCGGGATTCGAACCAGCGACCCTTTTTGCTGCTAGGTGAAAGTACTATCCACTACACCACTGTGCTGAACGAACATGATCGTGGCTGAAAGGATGAGATCAGTTTTTTTTTCCCGATCTCATGCTTTCCAGCCTGGAGGACAGATGTGGGGTCTTATTGACCCCGCCTCTCTCCATAAAGAGGACCTGTCACACACTAGTCCTATTACAAGGGATGTTTACATTCCTTGTAATAGGAATAAAAGTGATCCAAAAAAAAAAAGGGACAAAAAAGTGCAAAAAGAAAAATATTACGAAAAAAAAAAAGAACAAACAAACCAAAGAAAATTAAAACGCCCCTGTCCCTAGTAGCTCGCACTCAGAAGCGAACACGCATGTAAGTCCCGCCCACATATGTAAACACCGTTCATGTGAGGTATTGACGCGTGCGTTAGAGCGAGAGCAATAATTTTAGCACTAGACCTTCTCTTTAACTCTGAACTGGTAACCTGAAAAAAAAATTGAAGCGTCGCCTATGGAGATTTTTAAGTCCCGAAGTTTGGCGCTATTCCATGAGTGTGCACAATATTAAAGCGTGACAAGTTAGGTATCTATTTACTCGATGTAACATCATCTTTCACATTATCCCTACAAATTGGGCTAACTTTACTGCTTTGTTATTTTTTAATTCATGAAACCTTTTTTTTTGGCAAAAAAAAAAGGCGTTTGAAAAATTATTGCGCAAATACCATTGGAAATAAAAAAAATATAATGACCGCCCCTTTATTCCATAGGGTGTCTGCTAAAAAACTATATATAATGTTTCAGGGTCCTATGTAATTTTCCAGGAACAAAATTTTTACATGAAGGAGAGAAGTGCCAGAATAGGCGCGGTATGGAAGTGGTTAAAGTGAAACGAAAAAAGTGAAATATTCGATTAAATTTCATACAGGGGGGGAGGGGGGGGATATCATGCCTGTGAAGTAGTGCATGTTTCCCGTGCTTAGAACTGTCCCTGTACAAGATGTAATTTCTGAAGTGAAAAAAAAAGTAATTTAAAAGTAATCATGGCTATAAAGAATACAGTCATTGCTCATTAAAAAAAAGCGTGGGGGTCCCCCCAAATTCAATTACAAGGCCCTTCAGGTCTGGTATGGATATTAAGGAGAACCCCGCCGTAAAAAATAAAAAAATGATGTGGGGTTCCCCCCAAATATCCATACCAGGCCCTTTAGGTCTGGTATGGATTTTAAGGGGAACTCCACCCCAAATTAAAAAAAATGGCGTGGAGTTCCCTCAAAAATCCACACCAGGCCCTTATCCGAGCATGTTAACCTGGCCGGCCGCAGAAAAGAGGGGGGGCAGAGTGCGCCCCCCTCTCCTGAACCGTACCAGGCCACATGCCCTTAACATGGGGAGGATGGGAGGAGGGCCTCATCCCCACAACCCTGGCCGGTGGTTGTGGGGGTCTGCGGGCAGGGGGCTTATCGAAATCTGGAAGACCCCCAGATGTGTGAAATGGTAATAAGGGTACATTGTACCTCTACCATTTCACCAAAAAAAGTGTCAAAAATGTGAAAAATTACAATAGCCGGTTTTTGACAATTCATTTATTAATATCTTCTTTCCGCGCTTCTTCTTCTTCCATCTTCTTCTTTTCTGCTTTCATTCGGGTTTCTTCCTCCATCTTCTGCTTCTTCCTCTGCTTCTTTCTTGGGTCTTCTCGTCCGCATCTTGACCGGCGTCTTCTTCCATCTTCTTCTCATCCGCATCTTGCTTCTTCTTCCCCGGACGCTGCGCTTGAAATTGAAGTCGCCACCGTGTGACGCTCATGTGACCCCGCCCCCCTCTGACGCACATGTACCACACGGGGACTTTCTTATGAGTTTGCCCGTGGCGTCAGAGGGGGGCGGGGGTCACAGGAGCGTCACACAGCGGGAACTTCAATTTCAATCGCAGCGTCTGGGGAAGAAGCAAGATGCGGATGAGAAGGCCAACGGAAGGAGAAGAAGATGGAAGAAGACGCCGGTCAAGATGCAGAAGAGAAGACCCAAGAAAGAAGCAGAGGAAGAAGCAGAAGATGGAGGAAGAAACCTGAATGAAAGCAGAAAAGAAGAAGAAGCGCGGAAAGAAGATATTAATAAAGGAATTGTCAAAAAACGGCTATTGTCATTTTTTACACTTTTTTTGGGTGAAATGGTAGAGGTACAATGTACCCCATTACCATTTCACACAGGGGGGGCTGGGATCTGGGGGTCCCCTTTGTTAAAGGGGTCTTCCAGATTTCGATAAGCCCCCTGCCCGCAGACCCCCACAACCACCAGGCAAGGGTTGTGGGGATGAGGCCCTTGTCCCCATCAACATGGGGACACCCTCCCCATGTTGAGGGCATGTGGCCTGGTACGGTTCAGGAGAGGGGGGGCCGCACTCTGTCCCCCCCTCTTTTCTGCGACCGGCCAGGTTACATGCTCAGATAAAGGGTCTGGTGTGGATTTTTGGGGGAACTCCACGGCATTTTTTTTAAATTTGGGGTGGAGTTCCCCTTAAAATCCATACCAGACCTGAAGGGCCTGGTATGGATATTTGGGTGGAACCTCACGTCATTTTTTCTTTTTACTGCGGGGTTCCCCTTAATTTCCATACCAGACCTGAAGGGCCTGGTAATTAAATTTGCGGGGACCCCACGCTTTTTTTTTTATTGCGATTTTTTTTTTACTAAAGACATGTGGCTGAATACATTTTGGCCTAAATGTTTGACTAAAATTTAGTTTGATTTTTCCTATAACAAAAAGTAAAAAATATTTTTTTTTTTTCAAAAATGTCGCTCTATTTTTGTATAGAGCGCAAAAAATAAAAATCGCAGAGGCGATCAAATACCACCAAAAGAAAGCTATATTTGTGGGAAGAAAAGGATGCAAATTTTGTTTGGGAGCCACTTCGCACGACCGCGCAATTGTCTGTTAAAGCGACGCAGTGCCGAATTGTAAAAACCCCTTGGGTCATTTAGCGGCATATTGGTCCGGTCCTTAAGTGGTTAAAAAAAAAATCATTGATCCATGTCCCCTGGGGCAGGACTCAGGTTCCCAGACACTTTTTAGGACAAAAACTTGCTTATTAACCTTTAAAATTAACACTTTTGAGTTCTCCAATAGACTTCTAAAGGGAGTTTGGCGCGGCTTTACATATTACTTGCATTGCGCCCGCTGGTTCATGCGCCTAATTAAGGATTCATCCGGCGCAACAAATTAAGCCATGAACCAGTACAGCGCATTGATAATAGTAAATCAGCCCCACTGTGTGCATCTTCAAATTTTGGCTAGTGGATTCTACTATACGGCCCATCATGTCAATGATGTTTTTATATTTTTGTTCAATGACTGCATTCCATTATTTCTTGTATCACGATTTTGGCACTAGCACTGGAGAAAGGTGTCCTAGTAGATGCTGTGATACCACCATGTTCATCCCCTAAAAAAAAAAAAAAGTGTTTTTTTAGAAATGTGCAGGCCTACCTACATCTCTTCTTCCCTGTGAAGCTGTGGTGACAGACACTGACCTGTTGTGCTGATAATCTCCACCTCCCCTTCTTCCACCTCCCCTTCTTCCACTTCTATTTCTTCCACCCCTCCTTGTTCCACACCTCCTTGTTCCACACCTCCTTGTTCCAACTCTCCTTCTTCCACATCCACCTCCTCCACATGCTGAGGTTGGTGGTGTTTTTCATGTCTGTGCTTCCTTGCCTCCTCCGAATTATGTCCTTTTCTTTCCCCTAATCAAATGAAAAAAAAAAAGGTATACTCAGCACACAGATATTGGAGGGCAGAAATAGAAAACATTGCTTGGAAGTGGGGTACAATTGTCTGTTTGGGATCATTCCTAAAAACATCACTTTTGTTTTTCGGCGTTACCCCAAGCTGGAATACTGACGCTTTTTGTCAAAGTGACACACATGGAGGCACCCCAAAAGTATCCTTTGTGTGAGACCCTAATAAAAAGGTGATTTATGGGGGACACACAGGTGCTCCTGAGTCCAGATGTGTAAACAGATGCTTATTATTCTCTCCTTTACACTGTGTGAATGAATCCGGTTTGCATTTCACATTCTAGTAAGGTCGAACAAACACATCATCTTGACAACAATGGCCCAGATTCAAGTAGAATTGCGCGATATTTGCGGGGGAGCAGGGCAACGATTTTGCCCTGCGCCCCGCAAATATTTTGCGCTGCCCTCGATTCACGGAGCAGTAGCTCCGTGAATTGCGAGGGCGCGCCGGCAAATATGCCCAGCGTAAGCGCGCGCAAGTTAAATGAATCGCGGGAATCATTTAAATTAGGCGCGCCGAGCGTACAGCGCATGCTCCGTCGGGAAACTTTCCCGACGTGCATTGCGGCAAATGACGTCGCAAGGTTGTCATTTGCTTCTAAGTGAACGTGAATGGCGTCCAGCGCCATTCACGTTTCACTTACGCAAACGCCGTGAAATTCAAATTTCACGGCGCGGGAAGGCCGGATATACTTTAGCATTGGCTGCCCCTACTATTAGAAGGGGCAGCCTTGCGCTAAAAGTAGCCGTACGGAAACTCCGCGGAAGCTTGTGAATCAGTGGTAGTATGCAATTTGCATACTACACGCTGATACACAATGGGAGCGCCCCCTAGCGGCCCCCGCAAGAATGCAGCCTAAAATCTGCGAGGCATAAGAGCCTTATGCCACGCAGATTTTAGCCTGCAGTCGGTGTAACAAGGTTCCTGAATCAGGAGCACTCGTTACACCGGAGCAAGTAAGCACTTGCGCTGCGTAACCTATGGTTGCGCGGGCGCAAGTGCTTCTTGAATCTGGGCCAATGTTTATAAACGTTGGTTTACGCCAAATAGGCATGACCACGTGTGCTTTTCCTGGATCTGCGGAAAACATCGGATTTTTAGTGGAACGATGTTTACTACGAACGGAAAATACTACACTTTGGCCAGTTTTAACCTGAAACTTGCCATGTTCAAAAGTACAACCAGGCCAAACAAGCACATGGATAAAAACATGCAAAGATATAATAAAGATAATTGCAACAAACACATGCAAAATACCTACTTTTGTCAACAATGTTCCTGATCTTCCTATACTGCTATGGCTCCTGCAATTTTTAGGTCAGACCACCTTTTACAGAGCTGCTCCTTGGACCTCCTGACCCCAAATTTATTGTAAGATTCCTCGCCACTTTGTCCATTATTTGAGCCTTCCTCCGATTAGGGGTGTGGTATGGGCCATGATCGCCATCATAATCTTTCCTCCTCAGTATGTGTGCCATCTCCACCATCTCTTCAAGTGACATATTCGTGGCTTTGTAGCGTCTGGGCCTGGATCGGGACGTTCCCGCCTCCGGGCTTTTGTCGTCGGGGCGGGATATACCACGCACCTGTGACACCGCCATATTGTCGTTTCACAATGATTAGGGGCGTGGAATAGAGGAAAAGGTCCGTCATGGGTGGGTGAAGAGGGCGGCGTTTCACGCATGCGCGGGGTATATAAGGAGAACGACGTGACTACGTTGGTTATGCGGAGTCTGGACGAGCGGAAGAGATGACCGACTTAAACAAAGGTAAAAATTACAATGGGGCCAGCAGAGGCCTATATAGACTTGAGCCATGGGATGGGGGTTTATGTTGATTGGACGCTTGAGCAATTTAATTTTGGGCCCCCCATGCTCTCCATCTGCTCGGAGACATCTCCAATATATATATGTGAGACTCCAAAACCTCCTTATTTTACTGTGTATCAGATCAGGCAATGATTGTGATTGTTGGACAGAGATTATTAAGCAGTGTATCATCTCATCAATGCTGAGGGGCATGATATCTACACATGAATGGTGCGTTGATGAATGCTCTCATTACTTTTGCATATTTTAATGTCACTTATTTATTTAAATGTAAACACAGGGTCTGCAGTTAAATCATCATTACACAACAATGGGGCAGAGCTGGGCAGCATTTTAGTGGCAGCAGTAGACACTGTGTTTAAAGGTCAAAAGATTGTGATAAGATTCTGTCAATGTAAAGCTGACCTAGTGTTTATATGTTTTTGGTTTTCTCTTCTAGAAATTGATCGAAGATGCAAACACTAAATAAGCCAGAAAACTTTTTGCGCTTCATTGAGAAGTATAGGGAGCTCAAGTGCCTGTGGAAGGTCAGAAACCCATCTTATCATAATAACAACGTCCGAAGGGCAATAATTGACCAATTGGTCACTTATATGCAGACCTGGATACCAGAGGTCACTTCCACCATGATCACCAAGAAAATCAATAACATCAGGAATGCTTACAAAAAGCGTTTTAAACAAGTCTGTGCTTCTCAGAAGTCAGGAGCAGCAGCAGATGAAGTACAGGAGCCCAAGCTGTGGTACTATAAACACCTCACTTTTCTGGATGATCAGATCGAGGCCCGGGAATCACTTTCGAGTCTTCCTTCCACCCTTCCCTCCAGTGTTCCCTCCAGCGTTCTTTCCACTGTTCCCCCCACCCCTGCAGAGTGTGCCGAGGAGCTGGCTGACATTGAGGAGCCAGATCTGCACATCTTCAGTCAGGTATAGTAGTTTCCAACATATTTCCTGGCCGCAAATTATTGTTGGTTTAACAAGATGATTTTTGAAACAAAATGAAAGCTTGTAAACACAAACAAAAGTCGTGGGCAGAAAAAATTGTGTCAGGGATGCCAACTGCAGGGGTCAGAATGAGAGTCTGTTCAATTTCCAAAAAAAAAAAACAGTGATGAGCTTGAAAATGTGTGTGATTGATGAAGCAGAAAATAAAACCAGGTCCCTTTTTTATACACAGGAAGAGAACAGCCAAGAGGAGGAGGAGGCTCCGGAATGTGTCAGCCAGGAGGAGGAAGGGGTGAAAGGCAGACAGGAGGAGGCTGGGCCAAGTGGCAGTCAGCAGGTGCCCAAGCCCAGTGGCAGCACTGTATCACAGGTGCCTCCCCTCCAGATGCGCCCAACAAAAAAAAAAACGCATGTCCCAGCTGGAGGAGGAGTCTCTGCGCGTTATTAGGGAGGCAGCTGAAATCACGAGGGCCCCCTTTAACCCTGTTGAGGGCTACAGCTCATACATTGCAAACGAGCTGCAAGCAATGGAGCAGCGACAAAGGGGCCTGGCCCAGGATCTGATAGCATCTGTGATAAAGAGGGGAAGAAGGTGCCTGCTGACTAAGACCACACAATTCAGTGACGCCGGCCCAGTCTCCTCCTCCTGCTGCCACATTGTCACCACCTGCAAGGGGCCGTGGAGGGAGCCGTGGAAGGAACGCTGCAGGGAGCCGTGGAAGGAACGCTGCAAGGAAGACCAGAACGTGATTCCCTAGCTTCAAGCTGATTTGCCAGAAAACTGAGGATGTTGTAGTACCACAGCTTGGGGTCATGTATGACATCTGCTGCTGCTTCTGATATCTGGGATTTGGGCAGCACATTGTGACCCAAATTAGAGGGACTCCTGATGTTATTGATTTTGTTGTTTATCATGGTGGAATGTGCCTTTGGTGTCCAAAGTCTGCATATATTTGGCTGATTGGTCAATTGTTGCCCTTCATGTTGATTTTTTTTTTATCCCGAATAAATGGAGATTTAATTTAAGTTAAATACTAGTCTAGTGTGTTTTTCTTGTGAATAGCCATCAAACATTTTCTAAATACAATGTGTAATTAACAAAGGACACAACCTCCTTGAGGGGGGGGGGGGGGATGTTGTGATAACTTGATAACAAAAAAAATGAAATTTCTCCAAAGAAATAAAAAACATTGTTGTGATAACTTGAAAAAAAAACATGAAATAAAAAAAAATGTGGAGTGAAAAAATTAATTTGGAGATCTGGCTTTTTTAAACAAAAAAATAAATATTCATGAGATCACATAGATCACATAGAAATAAAATAAGTCAGTATGGGAGAACTCTGTCTAAATACCATCAGCAAAACAACGTCTTTATTCGAACAATAAAAAATGCGCTGCAATAAACGAGGCACTAATTTTAAAAATGTAGAATGTGCCATTTCCAAAACGAACGCGAGTTTTACCAGAACGAGCGCTCCCGTCCCCTAATATAGTCTGAGCATGCGTGGATTTTTAACCGATGGTTCGTGCCTACTAACGATCAGTTTTGACCTATCTGTTAGGAATCCATCGGTTAAATTTAAAGCAAGTTGGCTTTTTTTAAACCGATGGTTAAATAACCGATGGCGCCCACCATTCTCATCGGTTTAACTGATCGTGTGTACGCGGCATAAGTGTTTTATCTGGAGGTGTTTTTATGAAATAAACCTTGGGGTTTTTAAAAATAAAGCCCCTTCCCTACGCATTGTGCCACAGGGTGACGTGGTTTTCTCAGGGGGAAGCACTATATTCTTTATATGTTTATACGGCTGAGCGGCTAAGCAAGTAAGACGTCTGTGATATTGTTTTCCTGGAAGGATCACTTTAGGTCCCACATGGAGGGCCAAAAGCGTATTTAGACCATATCAATGTGTCTGATCAATTAACTGAGGTGAGAGCACATCCGGTGAAGGGTTAAACACAGAGTGAAGCACGGTTGAGCACTGAGTAGTGGAGTGCAATTGGAAGATCACAAAGTAGCTAACTTTACTGCAGACTGTTTAATTTATGTCTATCACTGTGGATAGTGACATCAAGGACATTATTTCACATTTTGTTTATGTTTACATGAGGAATTACTGTTTAATATTTTATCCACTTGCATGTATACAGGTAAATGTTTAATGATAGTCACAATTTATTCCTTATATATAAAGTTTCACATGTGATTATACGATAGTGGATATCAAGTATAGTGTGGAGCACGGCACCAATTGATTTATATTGTTATTTTATATACATGAAAGTGTGGGAGGTGTGCGCGATCCACAAATAGTTTTTGTGTTAGTATTTCACATAGCAGGGCACAGGAGTATTATCATTTTTACCTCCAGGTAGCCATATTGCATTGCATTTTACAGAAAATTATAGAGCTGAAGATTGAAAAGGAAAGGTAGTTCTTAATAACATTCAATTACTATATGACTTGAGTCACAATTGTTTATACTATATTATTTATTTTATTTGCATTTTTTTTGCTGCAAAAGTGGAGTTACCCTTTAAACTTGAATTAACCAGAAGAATTTTGTTATGCTCTGACTGTGCCCTTATAATCGTGTTTTTCATTTGTTTTGGAGGACAAATAAAGAATGGATAAATAAAACATTTTGAAAAAAAAAAAAAAAGTCTGAATGACCCTAGATACCATTAGATCAAGAGACAAAGACACAAATTTTGTCTTTCAAACATCAAGACTAAATATGTACACTGATGAAAGCGAGTGATCACATGGCCTGAAGTAAAAGATTTAGCAGTGCCCTAGCTAGATTGAATTAGGTGGTTCCCAAAGCTTTCCCTGTGAATGTGAAGATTACTTAAAGGGTTTGTAAAGGAATTTTTTTTTTTATCTTAATAGCTTCCTTTACCTTAATCCAGTGCCGTTTTCATGTCCTCATTGTTCGTTTTTGTTCTCAAGTTGCTGTAATTCTTCTCTGATCTCCACACTTCCTGGTTATCTGTTTCCTGATAACCACAGTACTGGGAGCTTTCTCTCTGTGGTCACTAATCAAGGAGGTGTGATTACTGTGTGTCTAAAACCCCACAGCACCAATCAGTTTTGTTTTCCAAACCATCACTGCCCTGTATTGGCTCTGTACCGCAAAAGCAGGAAACAACATGCAAAAACGAAACTAGAAACTTCAGGTACATTATATGATTGATTTTTATCTATTTTTAATCATTTTTAAAAGGAATCAGTTAACTATTATGTCTCTATACCAGGGGTTGACAAATTTGCTTGGAATCTAGGAGCCAGCTAAAAAAGTTAGGAGCCAGAAAACGCACCCCTTCCCGACGAGCTTGCGCGCAGAAGCGAACACATACGTGAGCAGCGCCCGCATATGTAAACGGTGTTCAAACGCAATTTTGAAGCGTGACATGTTGGGTATGAATTTACTCTGCGTAACATTATCTTTCATAATATTAAAAAAAATGGGGATAACTTTACTGTTTTATTTTTTAATTAAAAAAAGTGTAATTTTTTCCCAAAAAAGTGCGCTTGTAAGACCGCTGCGCAAATACGGCGTGACAGAAAGTATTGCAACGATCGCCATTTTATTCTCTAGGGTGTTAGGATAAAAAATATATATAATGTTTGGGGGTTCTAATTAGAGGGAAGAAGATGGCAGTGAAAATAGTGTAAAATTACATTAGAATTGCTGTTTAACTTGTAATGCTTAACTTGTAATACCAACGGCCACCACCAGATGGCGCCAGCTCACATCTGGTGGTAATAACTTGTAATACCAACGGCTCACCACCAGATGGCACCAGCTCACAAATCCCTGGCGCCCGGGATTTGTCAATCCCTGCTCTATACCCTGTAAACAGTCATTTCAGCAAAAAAAAATGTTTCCTTTACAACTCCTTTAAAGCAAGGAGGCCCAACCAGGGGCCCGCGGAGCCCTCTGATGTGGCCTGGGACCTCCTGCTCTGGGATGGAATACAATAGAATAGAATACTGTTATTAAAGGTACATTTATTACTAAAATAACAGTGTATATATGGGCATATCTATTCTGCAGTGGTTACTGGTCCACAGGTGCAGAGAAGTGCACCTGTGGGTTACCTGCACTGAGCCATAGACTTCTATTACCTGCGAGTTTGGTGTGCTGAGAGTAGTGCTTAGTGGGCTCTATAGAGCCAAGTCGGCTGCCACCCCCCCTGCTCCGCTCATTGTGGCCCGTGACCGGTTACCAAGTCACTTAAGTGGCCCTTGCTGTTCAAAAGGTTGGGCACCCCTGACATAAAGTGTATTTCCAACTTTGTAGTCAAATTTAAGAAACCCCTACTGTTTATATGTTCTCATTCACACAGCATACCTTAAAATAATTTTTTACAAAATATTTCTTAAAGTGTAAGTCCAGGCAAAAACTAACTAACTCTAAACCTGCTCTCTGCCACATTCTGGATCTAATCTATCTAACCCTGTAAAGCAAAAATTGCTGTACTTACCTATTCTGCAGCCAATCTGGTCCGGTTTCCAGCGGCTGAAGCTGTGTGCAGGAGAGGACCAACAACGGCTGGGAAGTGACGCAACCCAAAGACTTACTATGGGGCTTCCATTGTCGGTAGGGTTGCCACCTCATCCCTTTAAAACAGAACACATATGAATTCCACAGGTTCTGAGGCTAATTTAATTTAGATAAGGCTCCACTTGAGTTCAATTACCACCTTAATCAGCCACAGAACCTGTGTAATTCATATGTGTTCTGTTTTAAAGGGATGAGGTGGCAACCCTAATTGTCGGCTGCCTCTCCTGCACCCACCTCCACACTGAAGCCACCTCTGACAGCTGATGATGGGACCGGACAGGATCGGCTGCAGAATAGGGAAGTATAGCAATTTGTGGTTACAGGGTTAGATAGATTAGGACTAGAATGTGGCAGAGGGCAGGTTTAACGTTAGTTAGATTTTGCCTGAACTTTCACTTTAAGTTTGTAGTCATTTGTTTGGAGCAGGATTATACATACTGGAACACAATGGGCAACTTCTATTGCTTGAAATAGTTGGCAATGTGAAGATAAAGGAGCAAAGTGAGGTACAGTTTTTTTTCAAGTGCATTAACATAACATGCACCACCCAAGCTATGAGATCATTAACCCTTAGGACAGACAGTACTGAAAACAATATCTGCCAACATAGTGCAGATAGGGTTAAATATGATAAACATTAACTCCTCAGCTCCCATTCTTAAGATTACATACAAAGGTAAGCCAAGTAGTATTTTTAAGCACTTAAAAAGGTAAGCAGCAATTTTGTATTTCTTAAAGTAATGCTACAGTAATGTGAACATCATAGAGTTGATGTTATCTCAATTTGGCTGCAAACGCGGAAATGCACTTTACCTACATATTCAGTCTGCGGCCAGTCTAGTAGATGAATGGATTTAATGGATGTTTGCTAAAATAGTGGGAACAGCTGCCATGTGGTGTCTGTTGATGCCAGTGTGTTCCTCTCTATTTTGCATGCGGTGGGCACAGGCATTTCTTCCGCCTCATCCACAGCTGAAAATCCTATATGTATCTGGCATCTTGAACTGCGGCAACAAGTGTTTGAAATATACCCTTTTACAAGAATAAGTTAAGTGCAATGAGTAAGGTAACAAATACCCCTTTTTCACCAATCTTTACAGACATTTAACTACACAATTTAGGTATTTTAATTCTTTTTTTAACATACCACATAAGAACACAGTTGTAACAAGCTTAGGACTACAGCCAAACTGGTATATCAAAAGTCAAGAAGACATCAAAATGTGTTGTTTTTACCTAAAAGAAAGCTGACAGCTTATTAAATAAGCACATTTAAACATGCAAAATACCTATTCAAATAAAGTAATAAGCTGGGATTGAATGAGGGAATAATAATATTGCTGTGATAGGTGTAATATTATAAATGACCACTAGATGGTAATATAACCAAGAGGAATATGACCACTGATTCAGTGGGGTGTTTGTTTATCCAAGAGGGGTCTCCAAACTGCTCACTTCAAATTCACTTAGCCTTTTAGAAGTTTGCTTAATAATATTATATATATATATATATATATATATATATATATATATATATATATATATATATATATATATATATATATATATATATATATATAAATAAACTTTAAAATAAGATTTTTGTACTTACAGTATTTTTTTTTCTTATTATTATGACCATGGAGCGCATAGAGGAACACAAGAATTCAGTAATTCTAAAACAATTAGGTTGTATGCTGCCACCAGTAGGAGGATTGGACCATGGCAATACAGAAAAAACCAACCACAGTATAACCCTGCATTTAAGCATTATGCTTCAGTTTTGTGAGCAAGCAGTACTTAGAACCAAAAAAAAAACAAAAAAACTGAGAGACAGAACCGGTGTCTCTTAACCACTTCAGTCCCGAAAGGATTTACCTACTCCCTGACCAGGCTAGTTTTTTAGATACGGCACTGCATCGCTTTAACTGATAATTACATGATCTTAGTTTGTGTTGTGGCACCGGCGCAACAAAGTTTATCTAATAATTTACTAGGTCTGCTGCAGTTGCTATATGCACCTCCAGGAGGTGCAGTGATATAAAATTATAAGTGTTTGCATATGTGGAACATATACTACTGCGCTGACCCCATATAAAAATTCATTAATACCGTGAATAATTTGCTTAAATCACATGCATTTTCTTATTATATATAAATATTTTCTTATGCATGTGATTTAAGCAAATTATTCACAGTATTAATGAATTTTTATATGGGGTCAGCGCAGTAGTATATGTTCCACATATGCAAAAACTTATAACCTTAATTACGTGATCTTGCAACATTATACCCAAACAAAATTTATGTTTGCTAAATCTTTTACTTCAGGACATGTGATCACTGGTGTACATTTTTAATCTTCATGTTTAAAAGTCGAAATTTGTGTTTTTCTCCCACAAATAGAGCTTTATTTTGGTGGTATTTGATCACCTCTGCGGTTTTATTTTTTTGTGATATAAATAAAAAATAAAAAAAACAATATTGTTTACTATTTGCTATAATAAATATCCCCAAAAATAAAAATGTCTTTATCAGTTTAGGCCCATATGTATCGCAAAAAAACGATATTGATTGCTTTGCGCAAAAGTTATAGGCCCAGATTCACAAAAGAGATACGGCGGCGCATCTCCAGATACGCCGTCGTATCTCTGCCTTGCGCCGTCGTATCTATGCGACTGATTTATAGAATCAGTTACGCATAGATATTCAGTAGATCCGACAGGCGTAAGTCTCTTACGCCGTCGGATCTTAACTGCAACTTTTTTTTTGCCCGCTAGGTGGCGCTTCCGTCGATTTCCCCGTCGAGTATGCAAAGTAGCTAGATACGCTAATTCCCGAACGTACGTGCGGCCGACGCAGTAAAGTTACGACGTTTACGTTAGGCTTTTCCCGGCGTAAAGTTGCCCCTGGGTCTATGAGGCGCAGTCAATGTTAAGTATGGCCGTCGTTCCCACGTCGAAAATGTATAAAATTACGTTGTTTGCGTAAGTCGTCCGTGAATGGTGCTGGACGTAATTTACGTCCACGTCAAAACCAATGACGTACTTGCAACGTCATTTAGAGCAATGCACGCTGGGATATTTTAGGGACGCGCATGCGCAGTTCGTTCGGCGCGGGGACGCCCATCATTTAAATGATACACGCCCCCTACCCGCCGAATTTGAATTCCGCTGGGTGATTTACGTTACGCCGCCGCAACTTTACACGCAAGTACTTTGTGAATAAAGCACTTGCCTGAAAAACTTGCGGCGGCATAACGTAAATGAGATACGTTACGCCTGCACAGAGATACGCCGATCTCTGTGAATCTGGGCCATAGCGTCTACAAAATAGGGGATATATTTATGGCATTTTTATTATAATTTTTTTTTTTTTTTGTACTAGTAATGGCAGTGATCAGGGATTTTTAGCAGGAGCGGCAGGCAGATCGGACACTTGACACTTTTTTGGGACCATTGGCATTTATACACTTGAAGTAGAGAGAGATCGCTGTTCCTGATCACTAGGAACAGCAGCACTCTCTCTGCTTCCCTGACAGAGCAAGGGTCTGTCTGTTTGCAATGACATATGCCCGTTCTGGCCCACTGACATAACGCCACAGGCATGCGCCCTCTGCCCCCTATAGCTCTTAAAAGTAGCCGATGTATACCTACGGCGCTTCGCACAGCCATGCCAACCGCAGTATAATGATTCTGGCTGGTCAGCAAGAAATTAATAAACTTAAAAAAATTATACGGAGCATATGGGCTCCTGGTCTTTCCTAGCAGAGGATTGCACCAGGCTGGGGGAGAGGCCCGGTCTTCTCCGACACTTGCTGCCATGTGGCTTCAGGTGGGCAAACTGAGGGCCTGAAGCCTATGTGGCTTAACCTGGTCCTACCATAGATGACAGAGGGATAGTGCATCTGGTCTGGGATCTAGGAGAGAGAAGGCTGCCGGTGGTGCATCAGGAGCCTTGTGAGTACAGACACCCCAAGGAGACTGTTAATCCCCCTCGTGTGCTCCTGAGGGCCCACACAAAGGGGAACACTACCTTGTGTTCTTAGAACTTTGTCCAGGACTGTCCATTACTTTACAAAGGGATATTGCTCAGTTCTACAACCAGTCTGCTGCTGCCGTGGAGATGTCTTTATCTGCCTTTTGCAAAGACTTCAGCCAAGTTTACCTAGGAAAGGAAATAAGAGTTCTTGGTGTAAATAGTTTAATTTGGAAGTATCCCACTATATCTGTACCTATCCAAGTTCTCCAATAAAACAAAAAAAACCTAGATTGGTCATTGGAATAACGAGTGGAAGTGAGTGTGCACCTGGCTGTGGGAAAAACCTTGTGACTGGCTGTGGAGTAATAAGGGGGAAGACCTGGGCAACACACCAGCAGCTCCTGCGGGGGTAGCGCTACGTGGACTATCCAGCATAATACATCAATGGAATGATCAAGAACCTAAGGATTTGGAGAGAATGCAATAAAAACCACTTTTGGAGACAGACTGACAAAGAAGGGTGCAAGAAGTATCTCCCGCAAAAATAGACACGAGTGGGAAGACAACTACCCCATACTAGAGTAGCAACACAAGGAAATAGTAGGATGGGCAGATCTGTCCACAAGGACATGCAGCGGTGTCACTAGAACCAGACATGGAAATATCCCCGGCAGGGCCTGTCTACCTGATCTGGGACATAATAACGAGACACAGCAACATTTCAACAGTTGTGGAACGAGGGAAAGAAGTCCTAGACAGAGATCTAAGAATAATCACCTGCTAAAGGGCAACAGGGAATATATTTGAGGAACTTTCGCTAGAGGATATGAAACATCCACTGCAGGAGGACCTGACTCCATATAATTTAAACCCACATGGACCTGCAGACCTGTGCTATCTCCCAAAGGGAGTGTGTGCAGCAGGTTTGCAGTGTGAACTTTCTGCTGATAGTCCAAGGTCACACAAAGCCCTCCAGTGAAAAAGCATAAATCCATGTCCCAGAAATAAAAGTACAGGATGGAGAGGCCCAGAAGGCGAAACAGAGCCTTGTAAAAGGAGAGCATTCTCAAGGAAGGTTGAGAAGTTCAATCAATTCTGACATGGTTAGACAGAACAGAGTTACTGTCAACACAGGAAGGAGGGCCAAACCAGGTAATTAAACTTTCTATTAGTGAAGTCCCCAAAAGTATGTATACCTTCAACCCTAGTGGTGGTATCCCTTTTAAAGTGGTAAATATGAAAAAAGGGTTTGTGTGAATAAATCAATTAGCAACACATGTCAAATGTTGCAAAAAATACATGTACATGAAATCTTAATTTCAGTGACACCACGTGACTAAATTAAGTCAGTGAAAAAGCTTAAACAGAATAAATCAAAACAAAGCAGTCTTCTGTTGTGACCAAACACAAATAACAGTCCAAAAGTGTAGAAAAAAACTGCAAAGTTAAAGTGAAGAATCCCTCATGGATATAACCCACTCTGTGAAAGAATAGAAACACCACCACCAATGTAAGGAGGAGGCTTACCAGATGGTATTGACTTGGAGAGGTATATATCACCCAAATCAAAATAGGCTTGTATAACCAATCAGCAAGATAGGTCCAGCTGGTCCTGAATCCATATATCAGTTGACACCGCAAATTCCATTAAACATTAGGAAGTAAGAATAATTGTAGTCTTGTTGGGGCCAGAGACACGGTAACCACATAACATGTGTAATGAGATGACTGTTTAGTTGTAACGCGTCGGTTGGACCCTTCACACACACATCGCTCTTGCACTTTATGATGATATGCCTGTTAAGTTCTTCCAAATGTGAGTGTTAATTTTTAATCTTTTTATTAAATACTACTTGGTACGTTATCACACTATGTGAGTTTTCTTCTCATTACACATGTTATGTGGTTACCGTGTCTCTGGCCCCAACAAGACTACAATTATTCTCACTTCCTGGAAGGTATGCAAGTGGGCAGTGTGGAAGGTATGCCAGTGGGCAGTATGTACAGGAGAGGAGTGTGGGGGGTATGACAGATGGTAGTATGTACCGCAGAGGAGTGTGGAGGGTATGGCAGTGGGCAGTATGTACAGTTCAGTAGTGTGGAGGGAATGATGGGGGCAGTATGTACAGGAGAGGAATGTGGAGAGAAAGATAGTTGGCAGTATGTACAGGGGGAGTGTGGAGGGTATGATAGTGAGCAGTATGTGCAAAAGAAAAGTGGGGAGGATATGACAGTGGGTAGTATGTACAGAAGAGGAGTGTGGAGGGTATGACAGTGGGCAGTAGATAAAGGAGAGGAGTGTGTGGACGGTATGATACTGAGCAGTATGTACATGAGATGAGTGTGTAGGGCAAGACAGTTAGCAGTATGTACAGGAGAGGAGTGTGGAGGGTATGACAGTGGTTACTATGTACAGGAGATAAGTGTGGAGGGTAGGACAGTGAGTAGCTTGTACAGGAGAGGAGTGTGGGGGGTATGGCAGTGGGCACTATGTATAGGGGAGAAGTTTATGACAGCAGGCACTATGTACAGGAGAGGAGTATGTAGGGTATGACAGCAGGCACTATGTATAGGAGAGGAGTGTGGAGGGTTTGACAGTGAGCAATATGTACAGGAGAGAAGTGTGGAAAGTATGACAGTGGGCACTATGTACAGGTGAGGAGGATGAAGGAATCTGGGAAGGAAAAATGTAAAGGTTTGTGGAAGGATGTTTAGGGACTGTGTGGTGGTTAAGTGGGCCATACATGGATTGAAATTAAGCCAATTAAGCAGAGACCAGCCATAGTCAATCTATGTATGGTTTTACACAAGTCAATCTATTAATCGACTTGAGTACAACCAGCCTAACTTTTTTTCATTAAATGGAACAATTCCTTTCCAAAAAAAAAAAAACAAGTTTGAAAAATTACTGAGCAAATGCCGTGTAACATACAAAGTTGCAAAGACCACCATTTTATTCCATAGGGTGTCTGCTAAAACAATATATACAATGTTTGAGGGTTCTGAGTAATTTTCTAGCAAGAAAAATATGATGATTTTTACATGTAGGAGAGAAGTGTCAGAATTGGCCTGGGTGGTAAGGGGTTAATTATCATAAGTAATATACAAATCATTATTATAAGCACTGTGAGCTCATCCTCTCAGTCTGCTGCAGAGTGTGTCAGCTTGTATGTAAACTGGTTGCTCTGTATGTAGCTTTGACAGGCTGTGCAAGCAACCCTGTATCTCCTGAACCATAAGTGATAGCAGCCCCATTTTGACCAGTGGTGAGGTAGGTCCTCAGCTACATACCCCCTAAATTTGGAGTCTCTGTGACCCCTGGTCGCCGAACTACAAACATCAAAGTCAATCTTTTTTTTTTGGGGGGGGGGGATTTATTTTAATTTTTTTAGGCTCGCCTATCTTGGGGAAGGGGCCTGGAGCTGCAGCTCCAATAGCCCCTATGTTGATCCGGCCCTGCAGAAGGGTAGGAGACAGACTTTGGTGGAGATGGCACCATAGTGCACAAAGAATTGCTATGGATGGGATGGTCCAATGGCTGGGCTAGAAAGTCCCTAGAGAACATAGAAGTTCAGTGAGAGAGTAGAAATTAGTAAGTTAAAGTAGACTCTGCAAGTAAAGACCCTATAACCATAGTGTAATTTTCCCCAGAATCATAAGCAGATTATGGGCTGAGATCACCCATAGCAGCAGGACTTTCCTTGATATAGAAGACATGTTGCACCTGTGGTGGTAAGCAAGTAGACTGTAAAGCAAAGCCTCGAATACTCACAGACCTGAACAGCTTGTGCTGTTGAGGGTTTAGGAGGCTGGACTAATGGAGTCACTAGGTCAGCAGTGAAGCAGAACTGGAGACCAGAGTTCCACTTTGCACTTCAGGTGGTACTTGGTCGGGCTCCTTTTGCATGAATTACTGCATCAATGCAGCATGGCATGGAGCCGATCAGCCTGTGGCACTGCTTAGGTGTTATGGAAGCCCAGGTTTCTTTGATAGTGGCTTTTAGCTCACCTGCATTGATGGGCAGGGCCGGATTAACATAGGGGTTATTGGAGCTGCAGCTCCAGGCCCCTTACCTAAAGATAGGCCCATTTGCCCAAAAAAATAAGAAAAAAAATGTATTGATTTTGAGGGTCGTTGCTCCGCGACAGGGGGCCACAGAGACGGGGGGTATGTAGCTGAAGGCCTATTACATGATTGGTCAAAATATGGGGGTCCTATGCCCACAGTATTACCCTCCACACTACTCTTTTCACACTACTCTCCTGTACATAGTGCCCACTGTTATACCCTCCACATTCCTCTCCCTCACCTGCACATACTTCCCACTTTTATATCATCCACACTTCTCCCCTATGCCTCTTCAACTAAAGGAAATCTTCTCAGTCCTCATATTTGTTCTGCCCATTATTAATACTCATTTAATGTTGTAATTACTACTGTGATGTATAGAGGATGCTAAATATAGCACTTGTAAAAAAAAAGTGTCCCTGAAAATATTTTTGTAATGTTGATAACAATGCACAACGAGTTTCCTTTAGTGCAGTAATCTTCAAAGTGAACTTTATAGTAGACAATCTTGCAGTGCTCCAAAAAAACAAAGACTTTGAAGAAAGTGTACCACCACCTCACACTTTAACTCTTAACCTATGATTAAGTCACGATTACGCGACAAAACGCATCAGGAGGCAGGGCGGGCAAGTCTTTGCGCGATTGTATGATTTTCGGTCAACTCCAGCATCCATCCAGAGACGCTCATCCTTTCAGTTTTTTTGTTTTTTTTACTCTTTTTTTGTTTTGTTTTTTGTACCGTACAAAACAATGCACATAATAACCATAACAGTGCAGTCACAGGCACATAAGGCAAGGATAAAAGACAAAGATCGACCCACCAGGAGGTGAACAAGCTGGGGTCCAGTAGCGGATAAGCAGATAACGGTTAAACAGCAGCATGGTCAATAAACAAGCCAAGAGGTCAATCACAAGTGGTTGCAGGTTGGGATCAGGCAATAGAGTAGTCAAGGAACAAGCCAAGGGTCAATCACGAGTGGTAGCAAATACAGATGGCAGCCGGGCAGACAAATAGCAAGGCACTGGCTGGGAAGGCACAATAACCTGGCAAAGAGGAAGTGCTGAGATAAGGCTTATATAGGAAGTTCATGGGAGGAGCAAGGGGTTCAAGGTTCAAGGCAATCAAGACACCAAGCAGAGTAGTCTAATGGATCAGATTGGTTTATCCAGCAGATCAGACAGCTCAATGGGAAGAGTCAATGCCAGACACAGAAGAGGTCCCAGGTTCAAGCCCAGGTCCTAACAATGAGTTAGATAGGTCTGGATTCAACCACCAGGCCACAGTGACCAATTTTTTTTTTTTGACAATCAGGTAGTGTTAGGCTGCCTTGCAACACAGTACGCATTAAAAGATAATTATTTTTTTCTAATCATACTTACCTTGGTGGATGCAGCATCAGACCAATGCTGCATCTGTCCCCCGCCATGTCTGCATGAGAACCGAGCCACCAAACACCGCCAAACACCGCCAATGGCTTGCTTCCCACTCCTCCCCAAGCAGAGCAATTCTGTCAGTCAACATCGCTTCTGCTCTACTTCTCCGTGCTCATTAGAGCTCTGAGCCGCGGAGGGGCGGGGAGCGACCGTCTTAGCATCTTGCTGAGACTGCAATCAATCAAGGCAGCTGGTCGATCCAGACTTGGAAGTCGTGATGACGTGCTGCCTTGACTGAAAACGGGTCACAAGAGTGCAAAACTAATTGCACTCCTGTGACCCAGAAGAGAAGCCCAGCTTAAAAAGCTTAGGCTTGACTTGGCGGGGTCCCCAAAAAAAAGGAGGAGGAGATCATGCCATGCAGCTGTGTAAAAAAGGGTTTGGGTATCTATTGTAGAGAATTGCGGAATAAATAGTTGAATTTGGGGAAAAATTTTATTTTTATGAGGTTAACTCGTCCTAGGGAGGGACAGGGGAAAGTTCTCCAATGCTTTCAGTTTGATCCTGACATGTTGGAAAACCGGCGTAAGGTTCAGCGGGATGTAGTTGGCAATTTCCCAGGAGACCACTACCCCCAGGTATGTAAATTCCTCCACCCAATGAAACTGTTTGTCTAATGCCATGCTATTTTTAGCCTGTCAATAGCAAATAGTTGGGATTTAGACCAGTTTACTTTGAGTTCAAAGAGTTTAGGACTTGTAAAGCTCCTTATAGGGAGGAATTTGCATCACTGAGGAACAGAAGGAGGTTGTCTGTGTACAGAGCTACCCTCTCCTCCAGCCACGCCAACCGTAAGCTCTTAATAAGGGGCGACACTCTGAGTGATTCCGCCACAGGTTCCATGTCAATGGCAAGAAGAGCCAGAGAGAGAGAGGCCAGCTCTGCTGGGTACCTCGGAACAGTCGGAATGAGGGCGATAGAAGGCCTCCCAATCTAATGGCAGTAGTCTGAGATTTGTAGATTCTTTGTAACCAATGAAAAAAAAACATGGGGAACCCCATTCTCCTAAGGGTCTCCCACAGGAAAGACCACTCCATGGTGTCAAACGCCTTTTCTATGTCTAATGAGGCAACCACTCTAGAACCTGTATTATGATAGGCATGAATATTTGTAAACAGTCTACTTAGGTTTATGTTGGTAGACTTGTGGGCCACAAACAGTTTGGTCTTGGTCAATAATAGAGGAGAGGATGGGATTAATTCTAATCTTGAGGAATTTAGTAATAATCTTTAAATCATTATTAATGAGAGCAATGGGTCAATAAGAGGCACAGGATTTTGGGTCTTTAGGGGATTTGTAAATAAGGATTACGTGTGAGGAAGGAAGGGCGCCATCAGTTAAGCAATGTGTAAATAGGGAGGCTAAAATAGGGGCCAATATATCGCTATGAGTTTTGTAAAACTCAGTAGGAAGGCATCAGGGCCCAGAGATTTACTCACAGGAAGGGATTGAATAACAGTAAAGACTTTGTCCGAAGTAAAAGAACACACCAGGTGTTGTCTTTGCTCATCTGAGGGCCAGTCAAGAGCAACAGGGTCAAGAAGAGGGGCTAGGGATTGAGGGTTAAAAATCGGGCAATAATGTAGAATCATAGAGGCATTGATAGTAATCGTGGAATTCCTGTAAAACATCTGCAGAGATGGCCTCACCTGTGGGAGGTGTGATTTCCAAAATCTACTACATGCAAATATGCACTGATCATACATCTTGAAGGGGTATAACAAATTACAAAAAAATCACCCTCTATAGAGGTAATACTGTATAACTTTTTTTTTTTTTTTTTTATAACAAAGTTATACAGTATTACCTCTATAGAGGGTGAATTTTTTGTAATTTGTTATACCCCTTCAAGATGTATGATCAGTGCATATTTGCATGTAGTACTCATTCACTACATCTAGGGGGCGATGTGTATTTTTATATATTTTTTAAGAGGGTTTCCTCTCCACACATCTTTCCTATGTCACCGAATTAGAATAATGTGAGGCATTATCATTATGACATAGCAACGTTTTTTAATATTTTTTGTATTAAAAATTGTATTAAACTACATACATATGTTAGAACACTTAAACCACATGTATTGCACAGTGTTCAAGTTTGCCAGCAATGATGCAGATGTCAGCTCCCTCCGTTGGTTTCACTTCCTGTTTACATTGACACGCAGTGGCTCTGATATAAGCTCAGCCGTCTCTCACAGTCATGTAGCAACCCATGACTAAGTCACGTGACGAGTGACGTAACGCGTAGGGGAGGAGCCTATGTGATGGGACAACGATCCGAGTGAGGACTTATCACACTGAGCGGCAACCTGTCTTTGAGCCTGTGGCAATCGGCGGATCTGTGAGTGCACACACCATCGGTGTAGTTCCTGTCCCCCCCTCCTTGTCATACAATATTGCACTAGGAGGCTTGTCCTCTCTCTCTTGTTCTCTTCCCTATATATCGTGGAGCTTCTGGCTGAATCTGCATGAAGGTCGGTTCTATCTATCTGAAGCAGTGAGAAGGAAACGCCGGCTGATTGCCTGCAGGTCTTCATATGGGTCTATTCCATTAACCCATTATGGACTCACTGTCAGTTTTTGGATAGACGGTTTTTCAAGAGTGTTGTTGTTTCTTATGTTTTATCATTCACTATTGATTACCATAATAGCATTTATTGTACTCACCTTGCACTAGTTGATGTTAGCGCTATCTTTATTCATTTTTACATATTTTCTGGTTTGGTTCACCTATATGATACGCAGCTTATATCATTTAATGTTTTTTGCTGGGTTATTTTTCTATTTGTAATTTTTCACATGGTAGCGCAGTAGTACCACTCTTTTACAATTCTCTCATATGTCTCTGATGTGGGAGATCCAGGAATGACTTCAGGAATTATCTCCGGATGACGGACCCCATTTTTCACCGTCTGTTGGATTTGTTGTCCCCCTATATCACGAGGCCACGTTGAGATACCTGGCGACTGGGAGAAGTCTGCAGGACCTGAAGTTCTCGTCAGGCATCTCCCCCTAGGCTCTGGGGATCATTATACCAGAGACCTGTTCTTCCAACATCCAAGTCCTGCAGAAGGACTATATTAAGATAAGTTTTCTCCTTTAACATCACATTCTATGTATTTAATGCATGCTAATGTATTGTATTTCATTCATCATTTCCTAATTACCATGATTGTAATATGCTGTGAATGTCCCCTTTGTCCCAATGCATGCTGTAAGCTTTTAATGCTCCTTTTTGGCCTACATGCATATTTCCCTTCATGCTATCCAGGGCTCATTCACACCTATCCTAGTCACTTAACAATATATTCTGTTAGCTCCATTGTAGTGCTTTTCCTTCTCCCCCCCTAAAATGTCTACAGATGTTTTTGCTCTCATTAAATTCAGACAGAGTGGCAGAGGCTTTTTTTGGAGGGCCCAAACTCAGCTAGAACCACCCCCCCCCCCACCCGTGAAGTGCGGCAGAATTATGTGGAGTATTTTACGGGTAGGGGGGCTATTGCTATGCCAGACAATTTTTTTTTGGTTTAAAATCTGTTAAAATCTTAAATTTTCTTTATTGCTTGTGTTTCTTTTAGCTGTCTCATAGGTTCTCCTATAGCGTTAGCAAATAACCCCCATTGTCACTGTAAACACTAACTTACTACAAAAACTGGTATTGAGCATTGAAAGAAGAAGCCACACATTGTTGATTAGAAAACGATTTTTGCACATTCACGTGTGCGTTATAAAATTTCAGGGTAAATTTAAACATATTTTTTAATCTAAGTTTTACAAAAAAAATCTTTGGCTTTTGCATAAACAGGCATGTTTCAAACCATAAAACATTTACAACTCTGGAACTTACAAAGTTCAACATTGAAAAACTGAAGGCAATATCAGATATTGTAGTATGTGAAAAATGCGCTGATCTTGCCCACATCAGATGGGGTGATGTCACCCCTGGACAAACCAAATTTTTAAGATGCACACAAATTGTGTGGCAATGGGGATTTCCCTCCTGATCCCATGCCTAATGTCAACATGTGCTATCTCCCATCATGGGTGATCAATGGATGTGTTTTGGGGGTGCATCCCTTCCTCTCATCTACTTGATTTGTGATGAAGGGGTTGCACCCACAAAACACGTACATTGATCTCCCCTGATGGGAGATAGCACATGTTGACACACTGGCCCAGATTCTCAAAGGGCTTACGACGGCGCAGCGCCATGTACGTCGTCGTAAGTCCTAATCTGGGCCGTCGTATCTATGCGACTGATTCTTAGAATCAGTTACGCATAGATATCCATTAGATCCGACAGGCGTAAGTCTCTTACGCTGTCGGATCTTAACTGCAATTTTTTTAGGCCCGCTAGGTGGCGCTTCCGTCGATTTCCCCGTCGAGTATGCAAATTAGCTAGATACGCGAATTCCCGAACGTACGCGCGGCCAACGCAGTAAAGTTACGACGTTTACGTTAGGCTTTTCCCGGCGTAAAGTTGCCCCTGCTATATGAGGCGCAACCAATGTTAAGTATGGCCGTCGTTCCCGCGTCAAAATTTATAAATTTACGTTGTTTGCGTAAGTCGTCCGTGAATGGTGCTGGACGTAATTTACGTCCACGTCAAAACCAATGACGTCCTTTAGAGCAATGCACACCGGGATATTTTAGGGACGGCGCATGCGCAGTTCATTCGGCACGGGGACGCACTTCATTTAAATGAAACATTTAAATGAAACACGCCCCCTACCCGCCGAATTTGAATTCTGCCGGGTGATTTACGTTGCGCCTCCGCAACTTTACACGCAAGTGCTTTGTGAATAAAGCACTTGCCTGAAAAACTTGCGGCGGCGTAACGTAAATCAAATACGTTCCGCCCGCCCATTTTTACGTCAATCTACGAGAATCTGGGCCTTTGTGTGCATTTTTAAAATTTGCCTTGCAAAATTACAATAAAAATTTTAAAGCCAAAATTAGGAATATGAAACATTGCTTGGAAGTGTGGTACAATTATGTGTTTTGGCAAAGTTCCAAGCTGAAGACATGATTTTTTCCCTTATCAAATCTTGAAAACTTTCCTTTTTTGGCTAATTTTCACACATGGAGACACCCCAAGTATCCACTGGAGAACCTGTGTGAGACACCCTAAAAAGGTTGTTCTGGTGTCCCACACTAGTGCTCCTGAGTCCAGATGTCCTCTCCTTTACACTGAATAAAGTTTGCATTTCATTCTAGTTACAAACACATCTAGACAACAATGTTCTAAACTTTATTTTTATACACATAGGCCTGACCAAATGTTTTTAACCTGTATCTGCCAAAAACATTGAATAACCCCCATTTTTGTGGGCAAACGATGTTTACTGCGACCAATTACTTTGATCACTAACCTGAAAGTTGCCATTTTAAATTGTCCAACCAGTCAATAAAAGCACATGGAACAAACACGCAAGTAATAATAAAAATAACAATAACACACGAGAAATACTTACTTTTTGCCAGGACTTTCTTGATCCTCCTGTATTGATCCTGCTCTCTCAGTTTCAGGTCTGACCATCGTTTTCTCAGCTGCTCCTTGGATCGTCATCCCCGAAATGTCTGTGCAGACTCCTCACAACTTTAGTCATGATCTTGGCCTTTCTCACATTTGGGTTGGTGTACGGCGCATGCTTCCCATTATAGTCGCTCCTCCTCAAGATGTCAAGATGTCCACCATCTCCGCCATCTCTGCAAACGACATATTTGTGGCCTTATATCTCATCGGGACGTTTCTGGCTCCGGGCTTTCCTTGTCGTTACTATATATAACATGCACCTGCTGTGTCTCCGCCATGTTGTCTCCCACTGCGCGCCAAAAGAGAAGGGTTGTGAAATATACTAGAATGAACATCAGGGGCGGGCGACGCGGGCGGATTTTTATGCATGCGCAGTGTATATAAAGCTAACACGCATGTGTCGTAACTACGTTCTGTGTGCGGAGGAAGGAGGAACGGAAGTTACAAGCGTCCTAACGAAGGTAAAATTTAAACTTGGGGTATCAGTGGCCTATACTGCTTCAAGATTGAGGCCTATATTGGGATAAGATTATGACAGTTTAGACTGACCTAGTGTTTTTGTCTTGTGTTTTATTTTGCAGAAAATATGCAGGCATTTAAGGACCCAGAATTCCTGTCAGCTTTTATTGACAAATACAGGGAGATGAGAAATTTATGGGAGCTGAAGCATGATATGTATCATAACCGAGCAGTAAGGAGGGCAACAATGGAGAAATTGCTAGAATGTGTGCAGACATGGACTCCTGAGGCAGACATGGAGATGTTGGTTAATAAAATTGCGAACTTGAGGAATATGTATAAAAAGGATCACAATAAAATCCTCAAATCTTGTAAATCAGGAGTAGCAGCATCAAAAGTGTATGTGCCCAGGCTGTGGTATTTCAATAGACTGCGTTTTCTGGACGAACCAACTTGAAGCCAGGGAATCACTTTCCAGCCTTCCCTCCAGCCTTCCCTACACCTTTCCCTCCACGACAGCAGCGGGTGATGAGGAGCAACCTGGCCAGGACATCCTGGAGGAACCGGATCTGAACATCTGGAACCAGGTATAGTATTTTTAAACTTATTTATTGTCCTATAATTATTGTTGGGAACTAGATGTTAGTATTGACAAATTAATGATTAATCAAATTTTTTTTTACATATCAATAGACAGTAGAACCCAAAAAAGATTGGGACAATAATGAAAAATGCTGGGGTCAGAATGAGAGTCTTTTCTATTTATTTACATTCAATTTGCAACAGTCATGAGCTGAAAATTGTGTGTGATTAATGAACCAAAAAGTAAAACTATGTCCCTTTTTCATACACAGAAAGACCTTAGCCAGGACGAGGCTCTGGAATGTGGCAGCCAGGAGGAGGCAGGGGTGAGTGTCAGCCAGGAGGAGGCCGGGCCCAGTGGCACCAGCAGATGGCCAGGCGCAGTGTCAGGCAGGAGGTGGCCGGGCCCAGTGGTAGCACCCAATCATAGGTGGCCCCCCTCTGCCTTAGAACCAAAAGGCCCAGGAAGGTGAGTCACACAGAGGAGGCACCACTGAGACTCATTAGGGAGGCAACTGATGTCCTCAGAGCTCCCTCCGACGCTGAAGAGGCCTATGGCTGCTATGTGACCACAAGACTAGTAAACGTGGAGGAGGGCCAACGCATCCTCTGTGAGGGGATTATTGGTCAGGCCCTTCAGAAGGCGGTGAGGGGCCAGCTGACTGAGACCACTCATCTATGTGATCTCACCCATCCTTCTCCTCCTGCCACTAGTCCACCACCAGAGCCACAGCCTACAAAGAAGCATGCAGTGAGGCATAGAGGGAACGTTGCAGGGAGCCGTGGAGGGGGAAACTGCAGGGAAGCATGGAGGGAATGCTGCAGGGAAGAAAAGAAAGTGATTGCCTGGCTTCAGTCTGGTCTGACAGAAGACGCAGTCTGCTGTAGTACCACAGACTGGGTACATATATGTCTTCTGCTGCTGCTCCTGATTTCTGGGATTTGTGGACCAGATTGTGCTCCCTATTATATGGACTCCTCAAGATACCAATTTTATTTTCTACACACTTGATGTCTGCCTTGGGGTCCAAAAGGCTTTGCAAATTCAAGCACTTTCTCCATCATTGCCTTCCTCTTTATTTTGTTACCCAGAATAAATGGATATTTGATTTTCTTAAGATACTTGCCTATGTGTTTTTCTTAAAAAAGGTCAGTTTGTTTGTGAGTAGGCAGGTACATTTCATAAATACAATGTCAAATTAACAAGGGACACCAACCAACCTCCTTGAGGTAAAAAAAAATACAAGGTAATAATGTTGTTGTGGTAACTTAACCAAAAATAAAATTTGGAGATCACGAGAAAATATTAAAAACCCAAAAAACATCTTGATTAAAATCACAAACAAATCACAAACAAATATAAAAATTAAAACCATTATTATGAAGATCTAGCTTTAAAATCAAATATGAATATTCATGAGATCACAAGAAACAATGAAGAAACACATTTGTCAGAACTCTGTGTGAATATCAGCAGCAAAATAACTTCTTTATTGTAGCATTAGAAAGAATAAAGCAATGCGTTGCATTAAATCAGAGGTGTCAAACTCAATTTCATCGTGGGCTGCATTAGCATTTTGATTGCCCTCAAAAGTATCTGTAAGATTGGATGTCCAGCGCATCTCCTCCCCTTTATATTAGATGTCAAGAGCCACCCTACCATCAGAAGTTGAGTCCCACACTCTCCCTTACATCACAGTGCAGCCTCTTTTCTTATGCTGCTGATGGGAAGAAGCTGGGTGCATTGCTTGAAAGCAGAAAGTAAGGGTCTGTAGGAGGACCAGAAGAGGGCTGGAGCTCTCCTGCAGTTGCAGGAGAGGTGCGAGGGCAGGGATGGACTGGGACAAAAATATGGCCCTGGACTTCATCCAGACTGGCCCACTTTGACAGGTCTCTCCCATGGTGGCCGGACAACTCCCGCACCCCCCCGGCCACCCAAGCCCCCTCTCCCCCTTCACTAGCCATTCTACTTTATTAGAGTAGAATGGCTGGTACTGGTACTCTTATAGGCAGTACCAGTGGGGAAGCTAGACATTATTTCACCCGGGGCAAAGAAGTTCCAGCCGGCCCACCGAGCCATCGGCCCACCGGGAAACTCCCTGTAGTCCCAATGGCCAGTCCATCCCTGTGCGAGGGCCACATGAAATGGCCTTGAGGGCCGGATTCAGCCCGCGGGCCTTGTGTTTGACACCTGTGCATTAAACGATACAATAATTTGCAGCATGACGAATGTGCTATCTCCATTAACACTAGTTTTACCAGTCCGAGCGCTTCCGTCTCTTATTCTGAGCATGCATGTTTTTTTTCTCCATCGGAGTTCCACACAGATGAACGGAATTTCCGATAGAATTTTTTTCCATCGGAAAAAAAGAGAACATGTTCTCTTTCTAAGTCCGTCTGACTTTTTCGATCGGAAATTCCGATCGTGTGTACAAGGCATAAGTTTGCCATTTTTGTCCCCAAAGAATTGTTGTTTAGCATTGTGAACTGACAGTCTAGTGACCCCTTCTAGATATGTAGTGCCCTCTTAGAGGCCTATAGTAAGTCAAAGTTCATTATTGAGGGATCTGAGGCATATTTATTCGTTCTATTCTGAACTCCAGACTGTAGGTGCACTGTAAAGGGCCTGCTGATTCGTTTTGACAGATTTAATGGCAGAAATATAGTGGCCCCTAGTATAAGCCTTGAAGGCATCCCAGGTGACCTCTGGAGAGGAGGATCGTTAATTAGTGCTCCAATATTCTTTTAGAATGGGTGGAGTTTTCCCGACACATGAAATTAATTAGTGACAGGGGAGATAGCTCAGCACACAGCTTGTCTATTCAGTATCTTCCTCCGTTCCTTTCCTCCAATCAGCTCTCACACACTAACTGTAGCCCCCTCCTCTGTGCTGCTGACAGATGAAGAAGGAATTTATCACAATTCTGCACTTTTGAAGGGATGTAGAGAAGAGAAGATTGCAAATAAACACGTAAAACTGATGTAGGAGAATTAATTTCATCTCTGTGAATCCCCTGAGGCCAGTCACATCACTGGGTATATGAGAGGGTTTACAACCACTTTAACCATTTCCCTACCGTCCATAGTCATATGACTTCCACAGATGGGATCTCCCATCCTCGGTGGACGTCATATGACGTCATGGGCTTCCCAGCCGTCTAAGGGGCGTGAGCACGCCCGCGGCATCGTGCGGGGCCCGGTGTGCGTGCCCGGCGGCCGCGATGTCCACAATCACGGCAGGACTGTGGATCTGTGTGTGTAAACAGATCCACAGATCCTGATTCCCAAAAATCAGCTTGTGCTGTAACGAATCACAGCACAGTGATTGGACACAAGAGGCAGGATTTATGATTTCTCCAATCACAAGTAGGGGGTGGGATTGTGCTCCTCCAGTTATTCCCGGCCAGGACAAGTACTATCAATGAGTAAAGCGGTGATGTGGCAGCCTTTTTTGGGGGCATCGGATTGGCCCGGGGTTGGCTGTGTCAGTTTCATTCCGGGACACTGTATTGTCCTGGAATGAATGTGCCTGGGACAGACCTGCAAAATGCGGCACTGTCCCGGGCAATCCGGGACACATGGTCACCCTAGTATTGTTCTGGAATGAATGTGCCCGGGACAGGCCTGCAAAATGGGGGACTGTCCCGGGCAATGCGGGACACGTGTTCATCCTAGCCGGCGCTCCTGTGCCCTCTATGGATGCACTGCCACTGAACCTAGGTCTTCTATCCAACTATCAGCACACCTGATAGTCTCTCCATCCTGCCTCTCCCCTACCCAGTCTGAGTGCAGCTGTACAGAGGATATTAATTTACACTACTTACATTTCAAATACTTGTAGTGATTAAAAACAGCAGCATCTGTATGGATCTTCCTACACATCTGAGCACTTATACAGAGATGGATGCATGGCCCCAAGACACACTCCATCTCTATCCAGGACCATGCATCTGGCTTGTACAGATGTAAACACTCAGATGTGTGCAAAGACCCATACAGCTGCTGCATCTGTCAGCCTTTCATTGATTTTAAACAGGCTGCTGGTGGTGGCTGCAAGGAATATCTGTCACTTCCAGTGCATAAACACAAGCTGCATGACTAGCCTACGAGGACCTGTTAATGAGCCCTTTGTAGTTAAATAGTAGATATTCCAAAGTCTTTACATCAAACCAAAAAGAGGGATAACTGAGGAGTGGTGATACACTTGGGCATGCTTGGACTAGGATCCAAACCCATGTGGGCGAGCCTGCCAATGAGCTGTCACCTGTATGGGCCAATCATCTACAACTCAGGCATTCCCTGTCCGACAGCTACATATACAATGAGGGAAAAAAAGTATTTGACCCCCTGCTGATTTTGTCTGTTTGCCCACTGACAAATAAATTATCAGTCTATAATTTTAATGGTAGGTTTATTTTAACAACGAGAGGCAGAACAATAACAACAAAATCCAGAAAAACACTTTTCAAAAAAGTTATGAATTGATTTGCATTTTAATGAGTGAAATAAGTATTTGACCCCTTCACAGAACATGACTTAGTACTTGGTGGCAAACCCCTTGTTGGCAATCCCAGAGGTCAGGGAGGTTCTGATCCTAGTACTAAGACACCTGAGCTCACCACTGCTGGGGGGAGACTTGGTGACAAAGAAAAATGGACAGTCCCTCCAAATTAGGGTGACCAGACATCCCCGGTTTCCGGGGACAGTCCCCGGATTGAGAACACTGTCACCGGACCAAGTCTGTCCCCGGTTTTGTCCCCGGATTGGATTTGAACAGGGGCTGGGACAATTTCAAAGATTGTCATTGCAGAATTAAAAAAAAAATCTAAATTACACACTCACGCTCTGCCGCTGCTATTAGCTTAGGGGGGTGTTTTTTTCCCCCCATTATCTGTGCCCCTTTCTGATGAGCATGTGCTGGTCGGAGCGGAGGGAATATTTCTTCAGTTTCGGGTGCATGCCCATTCAGCTTGGCTTGCATGTTCTTCTGCCTTGGCTCAAGTCCCGGCCAACCGCCTGCCTGTTTCTCTCCTTGCCTTCCCTGGCGGAGTGATCTTTCTCCGCTCCCCACCCAGTAGTAGCCGGGGCTACTACTGGGTGGGTAGCCGGAGCTATGACTAAGCACTAGATCTTGGTGCAAAAAGCGTTAGCTGTACATCCCACTGTCTGCTGTGTTTTGTAGTGCTTTTATCCTTTTCACCATTAAAGGCAACCTTATAGGGTTTTTTTGGTGTGCGGCTGTCCATATATTTTTCCTCCTATTTTTGCCCAGAGAGTAAGACTTGACAGGCTGTGAGGCGGGCAGCGGTGGCGATGGGCAGAGAGTCGCTGATTGCCGCCATTACTAGTAAAAAATAATAATATGTCCCTGGATTTAAAGCGGGAGTTCACCCATTTGTTAAATTTTTTTTTTCTCCCCTTAGATTCCTGCTCGTTCGGTCTAGGGGAATCGGCTATTTGTATTAAAATATGAGCAGTACTTACCCGTTTTCGAGATGCATCTTCTTCCGTCGCTTCCGGGTATGGGTCTTCGGGAGCGGGCGTTCCTTCTTGATTGACAGTCTTCCGAGAGGCTTCCGACGGTCGCATCCATCGCGTCACTCGTAGCCGAAAGAAGCCGAACGTCGGTGCGGCTCTATACTGCGCCTGCGCACCGACGTTCGGCTTCTTTCGGAAAATCGTGACGCGATGGATGCGACCGTCGGAAGCCTCTCGGAAGACTGTCAATCAAGAAGGAACGCCCATTCCCGCAGCCCATACCCGGAAGCGACGGAGAAGATGCATCTCGTAAACGGGTAAGTACTGCACATATTTTAAAACAAATAGCCGATTCCCCTAGAGAAAACGAGCAGGAATCTAAGGGGAAAAAGTGCCCTCTAAGGGTGAACCCCCGCTTTAATTAAAAAAATCTGGTCACCTTACTCCAAATGAGAACCAGTTGTGAACTCTGGATATATAATGCTTGCAAATAACATTTCTGCGTTTCCTATCATGTGCCTTTAAATGTCTGCACACATTCTGATAGGAGGATTTGTGACATCCGCACATTACTACATTGTTGAACATCCTGCCTGTTTTGTGAATGAATAATAAAGTTTGTTGTAAAGCATTTTTTTTTTTTGCTAGCAATAAACTTTATTCCACTAAACTCAGCCCGCACAATCTGGACAACGTCCGCCTCCTATAGGTGAAATCACTTCACTGCGAGCAAGCTGCTTGAGAAGAGGCGGTTCAGGTAATACGGGGCACTGACTGTTCTGTGACAGAGCTACGGGCTCCGTTCACCTTTGTTGTATGTGGTGTGAGGGGGAGGGGCAGCCCGTTGTACCACAAAGACCTTCTAATGTGATACGTGAGGGAGTGACTTGTAACAGCGGAGGGGAGACCTCTGGTCTGGCTTATCACATGTGTATGAAAGAAAAGCAAATACAAGTGTTTGTACCATGTCAATGGGGATGGCAAGCTCATAGAGTTAGTATGTAGGGCTGTGAAGAACATTCCACACCTCTTCATGTTATTGGGCTCACTAATGCCAAATGTGTTCTGTCACTTCCATAAACCAGCAATTTATTAGAATAAAAAGCGACCAATAAAACACATACTTACAAAGGTGAATAAGTATACAGCAAGTACATGGAAGGGTGAAATGAGGTAGAGCATCCAAGTGTTTCTGTGGCCTCACATGGGTACACTAACATGTTTTAAGAGCTGCCAGCGTAGCCAAATGCCTCATGTTTAAATGCAGCAAAGCACACTGAGGTCCTACCCAAGCAACAGGAAGGGTAAAGCCCTTGTGGTTGGGGGCGAACCTTGGTGTGCTTTGTTACATTTAATCACCTCCCGCCTGGCCTATAGCAGAATGACGGCTGGGAAGAGGTTCAGTTATCCTGACTGGGCATCATATGATGCAGTGTTGCCAACCGTCTGTATTTTTTCTGACAGTTCGTAAAAACGGGCACTTTTTTCCCCTGTTCGTAAATGTCTGTGTTTGCCTGAATGTGCCAGTAAAAAAAGCCGAGATCGGTTCAGCTTGGAACTGTGCATGGAGATTGGAGGCAGGGAGTGATGGTGGCTGCAGTGGCACCGCAGAGGGGGATGGAGGCAGGGGGCAATGGAGGCAGGGGGAGATTGGAGGCAGGAGGTGTTGGTGGCACCACAGAGGGGGATGGTGGCACCGCAGAGGGTGAGGGATGGAGACAGGGGTTGTTGGTGGCACAGCAGAGGGGGATGGAGGCAGGGGACGATGGAGGCAGGGGGTGATTGGAGGCAGAGGGAGATTGGAGGCAGGGGGAGATTGTGGCACCGCAGAGGGGGGTGAAGGCAGGGGGTGTTGGTGGCAGGGGGTGATTGGAGGCAGGGGGAGATTTTGGCACCGCAGAGGGGGGTGAAGGCAGGGGGTGTTGGTGGCAGAGGGGGATGGAGGCAGGGGGTGATTTGACTAAATAATTTGCCCTTTATTTTATCAAAAATAGCAAAAATATGTTTTTTTACCTTAATATCTACCTTAAATCACATTGCTATTTGCCTAGCATACTTGTTTGTAGCCTAAATACGGAAATTTGGACCTAAAAATGTAATTTAGTAACTTTTTTGAAATGCCAGTAAAAACATGGCTGCGCCAGTAAATTTTGGGTGTCGTGCCAGTAAATTTCAATCTGGTAGGTTGGCAACACTGATATGATGTCCAGCAGGACAAGCCACAATCGCATGCCCATGGGGGCGCGGCGATCGGTGGTGTGTCAGTTTGACACACTGTATCTCCGATCTAGGTAAATAGCCTCTGACAGGGGCTCTTTACCACATGATCAGCTGTGTCCAATCCACAGTGTAAACAGGAAAAGCCGTGTATCGGCTTTTCCTCTACTTGCGCTGACAAACGTGAGTAGAGGAGAGCCGATCAGCTGATATCCTGATGGGGGGGAGGGGTCTGCACTGATTTATTATCAGTGCAGCCCCCCCCCCCAGGACGCCCACCCAGGACCACCAGGGATGCCACCAATGATTCCCACCCATGGCCACCAAGGATGCCCACCCATGACCACCAGGTAAGCCCACAAGTCCACCATGGATAGCAATCATTGCCCATTAGTGATGGCACTTTGTGCCCATCAGTGATGCCTGCCAGCACCTCCGATCTGTGTTGCCTATCAGTGCCGCCTATATGTGTCCTCCAGTGCCACCTATGAGTTCCCATCGGTGCTGCTTATCAGTGCCACCTATCAGTGCTGCATATAAGTGCCAACTCATCAGTGCCAATCAGTACTGCCTCAGTGCCCACCAGTGAAGGAGAGAACGTACTTATTTACAAAGTTTTGTAACAGTAACAAAGAAAAGAAATTAAATTTTTTGATAAAAATGTTGTTTGGGTACAGCGTCGCATGACCGCGCAACTGTCATTAAAAATGCGATAGTGCTGAAAATTGGTCTGGGCAGGAAGGTGTATAAGTGCCCTGTATTGAAGGGGTTAAACATGAGGCATTTGGTTGTGCTGGTAAGCACAGCTGTGAAGAAAGGGAAGCACCCCTGAAACGCGTTTAGTGTGCATATGTGAGGCCGCAGAAACACTTGGATGTTCTACCTCATGTTATCCTTCCATGTTCTTGCTGTATACTTATTCACCTTTGTGAGTATGCATTTTATTGGTTGCTTTTTAGATCAATAAATTCAGTTTTCACTCAGATAATGCACTAGGGATTTGCGCACTCCCCTTCTATGTTTTTGTAGTTTTACATGGGACATCCCTATCCGAGGAGGGCTGCATCCACCAGGCATTGGACCGTGTTTGTGATGTCATATTGGTTGGCTTTCCCTCTGGCGAAGACCACTGAGCGCTGGGAGTATTTGGCTGTCTTTTCTTATACAACAATGAGTACAGAGCCGTAAAATAAAAATAGAACATTTGAGTGCAGTCATTTAAACTCACATATACACATACGTACATTTATGTCCCTATATGCGTGTCTTCGCAAGGTCTTTATGGAACATTTTCCTCGGGAGACTTCTCCTTACTTCCTGTTTCTGTGACCTCACTGGAGGGAGACTTCCTGATTCTGTGACCCCCACTGGAAAGTCTTCCTTTTTCTGTGACGCCACTGTAAGGAGACATCCTGTTTCTGTGACCCCACTGGAGGAAGTCTACCCCTCAATGCCTTTCTTGCTGAACTATAAATGTGTTCTTGTCTGTGACCCCATGGGTATAAGTTTCAAATCATTTCCTTTAGTATGACTACAGTCTCTGATCAATTAGTTTATCTGCTGTTGTGGGTGGAGGGGTAGTGATACTCAGAGGAGAGAGAATTACATATTTAACCCCTTCAATACCAGGCTTTAAAACCCACCTCCATACCGGGCCTATTCTGGCACTTCTCTCCTACATGTACAAATCATCATTCTTTTGCTAGAATTTTACTCAGAACCCCCAAACATTGTATATGTTTTTTTAGCAGACACCCTAGGGAATAAAATGGCGGTCATTGCAACTTTTTATCTTGCATGGTATTTGCGCAATGATTTTTCAACCGCCTTTTTTTTGGAAAAAAAATGGTTTCATGAATTAAAAAATAACAAAACAGTAAAGTTAGCCCAATTTTTTTGTAAAATATGAAAGATGATGTTACGCCGAGTAAATAGATACCTAACATGTCATGCTTTAAAATTGAGCACACTCATGGAATGGCGCCAAACTTCGTTACTTGAAAATCTCCATAGGCGACGATTTTTTTTTTTTTTTTTACAGGTTACCAGTTTAGAGTTACAGAGAAGGTCTGGTGCTAGAATTGTTGCACACGCTCTAACGCACGCATGTGTGGTTTGAACGACGTTTACATACATGGGTGGGCAGGGCTGGTGCAAGGATTTTTGACACCCTAGGCGAAACCTAATTTTGACGCCCCCCCCCCCTCACACACACACACACATTGACTCCGCCCCTCGCTAAAAAATTAGCGTGACCCATTTCTTTAATAGTGGTCCACAGGTTTGCACCTGTGCTTCTGGACCTTCTCACCCCATCACTGTATCACTCTGCATGCCTGTTCCCCTCTGCACACACCCCCTCCCCCTGTACATCTGTCCCCCACACACATCTGCTACCCCTCTGTAACCCCCTTGCACACCTGTCCCCCCTACACACATATCTGTTTCCCCTTTGTACCCCCTGCACGCCTGTCCCTTCCACACACACATCTGTACCCCCCTGCACATCGCCCCCCCCCCACACACACACATCTGTACCCCCCTGGACATCTGCCCCCCACACATATCAGTACCCCCTGCACGTCGGCCCCCCCCAAACACATATCAGTACCCCCCTGCACACACATTCAGTACCCCCCTGCACATCTGCCCCCCCCACACATATCAGTACCCCCCTGCACGTCCGTCCCCCACACACACATATCAGTACCCCCCTGCACGTCTGCCCCCCCAAAACACATATTAGTACCCCCCGGGCCTGCACGCCCCCCCCCCCGCACACATTCAGTACCCCCCTGCACATCTGCCCCCCCAAACACATATCAGTACCCCCCTGCACATCCGTCCCTGTCCCCCCCCCCCCCACACACACATATCAGTACCCCCCCTGCATGTCTGCCCCCCCCACACACATCAGTACCCCCCCTGCATGTCTGCCCCCCCACACACACACCAGTAACCCCCTGCACGTCTGCCTAAGCCGCCCCCCGTCCGTCCCTGTCCCCCACACACACACATATCAGTACCTCCCTGCACATCTGTCCCCTCCCCACACACATATCAGTACCCCCCCTGCATGTCTGCCCCCCCACACACATCAGTATGCCCCCTGCATGTCTGCCCCCCCCCCACACACATCAGTACCCCCCCTGCATGTCTGCCCCCCCACACACATCAGTACCCCCCTGCATGTCTGCCTCCCCCCACACACATCAGTACCCCCCCCCTGCATGTCTGCCCCCCCCCCCACACACATCAGTACCCCCCCTGCATGTCTGCCCCCCCACACATATCAGTACCCCCTCTGCATGTCTGCCCCCCCACACACACCAGTACCCCCCTGCACGTCTGCCTAAGCCGCCCCCCCACATATCAGTTCCCCCCTGTGTACACAGTGCAATGCACTATTAACTTAACAGAATCCATGCAGAGTAAGAAGCCTGTTCCCCTCTGCACACACCCCCTCCCCCTGTACATCTGTCCCCCACACACATCTGCTACCCCTCTGTAACCCCCTTGCACACCTGTCCCCCCTACACACATATCTGTTTCCCCTTTGTACCCCCTGCACGCCTGTCCCTTACACACACACACACACACACACACACACACACACACACACACACACACACACACACACACATCTGTTCCCCTCTGTACCCCCCTGCACATCGCCCCCCCCCCCCCCCCACACACACACACACACACATCTGTCCATCTGTACCCCCCTGCACATCTGCCCCCCACACATATCAGTACCCCATGCACGTCTGCCCTCCCCAAACACATATCAGTACCCCCCTGCACACACATTCAGTACCCCCCTGCACATCTGCCCCCCCCCCCACACATATCAGTATCCCCCTGCACGTCCGTCCCCATCCCCCACACACACATATCAGTACCCCCCTGCACGTCTGCCCCCGCAAAACAAATATCAGTACCCCCCGGGCCTGCACGCCCCCCCCCCCCCCGCACACATTCAGTACCCCCCTGCACATCTGCCCCCCCAAACACATATCAGTACCCCCCTGCACGTCCGTCCCTGTCCCCCCCCCACACACATATCAGTACCCCCCCTGCATGTCTGCCCTCCCCCACACACATCAGTACCCCCCCTGCATGTCTGCCCCCCCCCACACACATCAGTACCCCCCCTGCATGTCTGCCCCCCCACACATATCAGTACCCCCCCTGCATGTCTGCCCCCCACACACACACACCAGTAACCCCCTGCACGTCTGCCTAAGCCGCCCCCCGTCCGTCCCTGTCCCCCACACACGCACATATCAGTACCTCCCTGCACATCTGTCCCCCCCCCACACACATATCAGTACCTCCCTGCACATCTGTCCCCCCCCACACACATATCAGTACCCCCCCTGCATGTCTGCCCCCCCACACACATCAGTACCCCCCCTGCATGTCTGCCCCCCCCCCCCCCACACACATCAGTACCCCCCCCTGCATGTCTGCCCCCCCCCACACACATCAGTACCCCCCCTGCATGTCTGCCCCCCCACACATATCAGTACCCCCTCTGCATGTCTGCCCCCCCCACACACACACCAGTACCCCCCCTGCACGTCTGCCCCCCCACATATCAGTTCCCCCCTGTGTACACAGTGCAATGCACTATTAACTTAACAGAATCCATGCAGAGTAAGAAGCAGAGTCAGTGTTTGCTTTTTTGTGACTGGGTGCAGGCTACAGCACGGAGCGCTGCCTGTGCCTTCCACTATACCTGAGCCAGCGGCGGTGATTACTTTACTCCGGGTCCAGGAGAGTGGCGCTGCCCCTGCCTGTCCTTTCAAACCAGATCCCCGAGCGCCCAGGAGGAGGGGGGAGCGGATATCACGGCAAGCCCGCCGTGATTACACTACATGCAGCCACAGGGCTGAGGGCTCCCATCTCATCCGCCCCCGATCATGCGGCACTTCCGGCCGGCTGCTTCTCATCCCAGCTCTCTTCCCTCAGACCATCTTCTCACTGCCGCCGCCGCGCCGCTACTGCAGGCTGGGGATAGAGCGGTCCATCTGTATTCACAGGCGCAACCGACGGTCCTGGTGGGATTTTAATAATCTGAATCCCAGCGAGTGGCTGGGGATCCGGATTTTGGGGCTCCCCCTAATCTGGCGCTCTAGGCAGCCACCTGATCTGCCTATTGCTAGCGCCGGCCCTGTGGGTGGGACTTACGTGTGCGTTCGCTTCTGAGCGCGAGCTACCAGGGACAGGGGCGTTTTAATTTTTTTTTTATTATTTATTTTTTATTTTACGTATTTATTTATTTTTTACACTTTTTTTTTTCGATCGTGTAAACATCCCTTGTAATAGGAATAGTGTGTGACAGGTCCTCTTTAAGGAGAGATGCGGGGTCAATGCGACCCCACATCTCTCCTCCAGGCTGGAAAGAACGAGATTGTAAAAAAAATTCACAGATCTCATTCTTGCTAGCCGCAATTGCGGTTTGTTTACTTACGGGTACCCGGGCGTGACGTCATCACATCGCGCCCGGGCCTCCGACGGTCATAGAGATGACTGGTGACCATCTGGTCACCAGTCATCTCTATCTCTATGCTTTACATCCGGCGGATGCCGATCATCTGAATGATGCCTCTAGGTGCAGGCATCATTCAGATATCACCGCACAAAGTACAGGACGTCATATGACGTCCACCCTGGATAAGAGATCCCCTTTGTGGACATCATATGACAGCGTGCGGTATTGAAGTGGTTAATGAAAGTAGACTACATAGAATGAAGTAAACATTTTGTAAATGCATGCTTTACATTTCTAAGACCCCTTTCACACTGGAGCGGTTTGCAGGCGCTATTGTGCTAAAAATAGCCTGAGGGCTTTCACACTGGAGCAGTGCGCAGGCAGGACAGAAAAAAAAAGTCCTGTTAGCCGCATCTTTGGAGCGGTGAAGGAGCCGTGTGTATACCGCTCCTGCCCATTGAAATCAATGGGACAGCGCGGGTATACCGCCGGCAATGCGCCTCTTTTAACCCTTTCTCGGCCGCTAGCAGGGGTAAAACCACTCCCGCTAGCGGCCAAATAGCGCTGCGAAATTAGCGGTAAAGTGCCACTAAAAATAGCAGCGCTTTACCGCCACCGCACCTCCCGCCCCAGTGTGAAAGGGGCCTAAGACTCATCTAACTGTCCTGCTGTGTAGTGTAGAGCAGTGTGGCTTGAGAATTGAGGAGGTGTGATTTTTTTTTTTTACTTTTTTTTTTATCCTAGATACAAAACATATCATGCTTTGAAATTGTGCACGCCCGTGCAAAAGCAGCCACTTTAACAGCAACCACTTTAAATGTAAATAAGAGGTCTGGTGCTAGAATTACTGCTCATAATCAGACATTTGCGATGATACCTTACATGTGTGGGACGATCGCCGCTTGCGTGTGTGCGGGACCAAAGCACGCATTTGCCTTTGCTCGCAAGCACAAGAGGATGGGGGCACTTCAATTATTTTTTGGGGGGGTTTTGTTGCTATAATTTTTTGCTTTGCTTTATTTGATTTTTTTTAACACTTTTATTGCTGTCACAGGGTATGTTAACATCCTTGTGACAGCAATAAGCATGTGACCTCCTCTACACAAGATCTATTTTTGAATGCTTTCGATTTTCCACAGATGGTTTCTGAGTAAACCGGAAGTGATGTTATGGCATGTCATCACTTCCGGGTTACTATTACGAACAGCCAATCAAAGCCAATGGGACAGCAGAGCCAGAGAGAGCCATGGGAGGGGGGCCGTCCCCTCCCACTGCTTGTAATAGAAACCGATCTGCTGGTGAGCCTCTCCAATTGTTGTTACAAGAAAGCCGACCGCTGGCTCGATACGATACTGGGGTGATTCCTGTAGCTGCAGGCATCCTGCCAGTATAACACTGAAAGTCCAGCTATGTACAGGTGGCTGGATGGGAAGTGGTTAAGTCTCCTCTCACATTACTGACTTACTAAATGACATCAGCATGGATGTCACATCACTTCCGCAAACCAAATCTTTGTAAAACCGAGTTGTAATGTTGCCCCCTGCCCTTCTCCCTTCAATTTTTCCATTAATATTAATTAAACAACTATCAGTCCCTTCCCTCAAGCCAGGGAGGGTGTGAGGTGTAATCCTAGACTCTGACTTGTTCTTTCAGCCCCAGATCCTGTCACTATCAGCAGACTGTAGACTTCATCTCTGTAACATCTCTTTAAAATTCACCCCTTTGGCCCCGTACACACGACCAGTTTCCTCGGCAGAATTCAGCTTCCGACCGAGTTTCTGGCTGAATTCTGCCGAGAAACCCGGCCGTGTGTACACTTTCGGCCGAGGAAGCCGACGAGGACCTCGGCGAGGAAATAGAGAACATGTTCTCTATTTCCTCGTTGTTCTATGGGAGAACTCGGCCCGCCGAGGTCCTCGGCGGCTTCAGGGCTGAACTGGCCGAGGAACTCGATGTGTTTGGCACGTCGAGTTCCTCGGCCGTGTGTACGGGGCCTTTGACTATTGTAACCATCTCTACACAGGGTATCTCTTCTTCTGTCTGTAATGAATGCTGCTGCCAGACTTATCAACCTTACCAACTGGTCAGTGTCTACCACCCCTCTCTGCCAATCCTTCCACTGGCTTCTGATTGCCCAGCGATATTAAATTAAACTGCTAACAAAAACATACAAAGCTATTCACAGCTTTGCCTGAGCTGCATCACCAATCTTGTCTCCAAATATCACCCAAACAGTCCTCCTCCCAAAACTTCATGCTCTCAAGCTTTCTTGTTTTCTTCTCCCATGAATTTCTCCAGAGCCACTCCCGTCCTCTGGAACTCTCTATCTCAGTCTGTCCGGCTGTCTCCTACTATGTTCACATTTAGGCGATCCTCTTCAGGGAAGCCTATCCAACTGAACTGAACTTTTAATACTTCCATCAACTCATCCCTCACAGTTATAACCGTTTGAACCATTTGCCCCACTCTATTAGAATGTAAGCTCTTATGAGCAGGGCACTCTTAACCCTCTTGTTATAACTGCCTCCCTTTATATTGTAAAGCACTGTGCAAACTGTTGATGCTATATACAGTGCTCAGCATAAATGAGTACACCCCAAAAGATTTGTCAGAAAACCTTTTACTTTTCTTTCAGAATCAACATTTTCTATGGGACATTATACTACAATATACTTCCACAAATGTGGGCCATTGATTGCAACCAAGATTTGTTAATTTGTACACACCAAATGTATTTCTCTTCCGTTCATGGACGGACACAGCAGCATTTGACCTTAGGGTATTATATCCTTCCTTCCAGGAGAGACTAGGCAGAAAACAGCACTTTAAGTGTTAAAACACTTTCCTCAGTACAGTCCCAGGGGGCGTGGTCCCTCGGGTATAACCCACTCTCTGACTCAGCAGTTTTGTTCTGCCTAGTGTCAGGAGTAGACATGGCCTTCTGGAGTCCATGTATTCTGGAATTTTTTTGCGATTTTTTTTTTTTCGCTTTTATCTTGTTTTGTTCCTGCATTTTTGAATCCTGAGATTCTACTATCAACTGCCGAATGGGTGACAGGCTGGATCTTGATCCTTGTAGTCCCCCCATGCTCGGCCATCGAGCGTGTGCCGGCCCTCAGCTCAGCTCTGGGTCGTCCACTACATGCCCCGTTGCTCCAGGGGTGGCTGGGGAACTACATGTTCCAGGGCACACATATGACCGGTCCCTATGGCTTTGTCACAGTGTGTCTGGCCGACAGCCATGCCATTTAGCGGAAGTTGGTTCTGTCCGGAATGCCTCCAGCCAGGTCGCAGGATGGGTAAGTAGTGGCCCCTTGCCCTGGCAAGGTGGTATAGCTGGTGCTTCCCTGGGGAGGTCGAATGAGGGTCCGCCCTGCTTTCCTCTCTCCCTTCCTCTCCCTCCTCCATGCTGGGTGGCGGCTGTAAGGGGGGACCCTCCTGGGTTTTCTGTCACTACCGGGGACCGTGTACTGTGAGGTGCTGTTGTTTTTTTGTTGGGGGAGTTGCTGTATGTGCTGGGCTGTGTCTTTCTGCTGTGTCACTGTGTTTAAACGCGTGTATGGCCGCCATTTTGCCGCGGACGCGGTTTGCATAGGTCGGCGGCCATTTTCTTGTGGCCCGGATGCTGTTTTTTCCTGCATACGGCGGCCATCTTGGAAACGTCTTGGCCTCTAGTGCCTGAAATAGCGCAGAAAAAGCCTGCAAATCACTTCCTGAGGGAAAGCGCAGCCAGCACTTGTCAGCGCTTCAGCTAACACTACAACCGGGAGGGTAGTGAGTTCCCTGGGGGCCCTCTGCTCTCTGTTTTGTGCATACGGCAGCCATCTTGGAAACGTCTTGGCCTCTAGTGCCTGAAATAGCGCAGAAAAAGCCTGCAAATCACTTCCTGAGGGACAGCGCAGCCAGCACTTGTCAGCGCTTCAGCTAACACTACAACCGGGAGGGTAGTGAGTTCCCTGGGGGCCCTCTGCTCTCTGTTTTGCAGCCAGGAGGGTGACCGGTGGGTGTCTGCCTTGCAGTACTAAGGAGGCATAAGCGGTGGGTCAACATGGAAGACGCTCCCTTTGAGGAAGAGGCTTCTACCCCAACCATGCCTGAGTTAACCCTTAGTGCCCCTGCCCCGACCGTCTCTGTAGAGGCGATGACGGCAGTCCTTGAGGCGTTTCTCGCCAGGATTGAAGCGACAAGTGGCCAGAAGGGGGGTAAAAAGCGCCCCCTCCCTGCACCTGCTTCTGGGGATGTCTCTGACACAGAATCAGGCCTTGCTATTGCGTCTGGCTCTGGTTCTGTCATGTCAGAGGCGATTCAGTTTGCATGTGTTGCGCTATATAAGTTTCTCACTCACTCACTCAGATGATGCAGGCTTAGCCCACGTGGACAGTGAGGATGACTCTGCTTCAGGGTCAGCGCATGATAAGGAATTTGTTGGAGCTCTTATCACTGCGGTGCGGCCTACTCAAAAACTTGAGGATTTGGCGGAGGCATCGGATGTGCCGGTCTCTTTCGGGTTCCACAAGCCACCCCGCACCACAAAAGTGTTTCCTTGTGTTCCATATCTGGACAAATTGTTGTACAAGGAATGGGATAAGCCGCAGAAAGATTTTGCTGTTCCAAAATCCTTTGCGACCCGTTATCCCTTTGAGGAAGACTTTTTAAAAAAGTGGGTCTCTCCTCCGTCAGTGGACCCCCCCTGTGTCCAGACTAAGCAAAGCCACCACGTTGCCTGTGGAAGGGGCTCCCGTCTTTAAGGACCCCGCAGATAGGAGAGCGGAGGCTGTGGCCCGCTCTCTTTTCACAGTAGTGGGTTCGGCAGTGAGATTGGTTTTGGCCGGGGCTCTGGTACTGCACAGGCAAAGGTCTTGTTACAGGAGCTGGAGGCGCAGAATGCTTCTGAGACCTGTGTAGACCTGGCTGAACAGTTGGTTCAGGGCCTGAAGTTTGTCTGTGAGTCGGCCCTGGATACGTTCCCTTTGCTCTCCAGGGCCTCTGCCTACGCGGTGGTACTACGTCGCCTTGTGTGGCTGAAGTGTTGGTCGGCGGACCAGTCCTCAAAGAAGGCTTTGGTGGATTTACCCTTTAAGGGTGAACAGCTTTTTGGGGCGTCCCCGGATGACATCATAAAGGATGCCACAGGTGGCAAGAGCACACTGCTCCCACAGTCTGGGAAGGGCAAGGAGCCTCTCCGTAAGCAAGGGCCCTCCTTTACTACCTCCAAGTTTTTTTTTTCGCCCGCCCAGTGCGGCCGGAAAAAGTTTTCAAGGCGCTAAGACTCCCGCTGCAGGGCAGCAGCGCACCTGGTACCGCAAGCCTGTGGACAAACCTGCTTCCGCATGAAGGTCTGCCCCCGCCCGCGTCTCGGGTGGGTGGCCGGCTTCGCAAATTTGCGGCTCGGTGGAGGTCTCTTCTTTCCGACCGCTGGGTTTGCAAGGTAGTTTCCTCGGGGTACAAGATATAAGGGCAGATCCACATACATCTGCGCCGGGCGCAGTGTATGTAAGATACGCTACGCCGCTGTAACTTACTTTGCATTGGTTTGAATCCTGAAAGAATTTGCACCGTAAGTTACGGCGGCGTAGTGTATCTCTCGCTGCGTAATGGCGCGGAATTCAAATTCGGCGGGTAGGGGGCGTGTTTCATTTAAATGAATCGCGTCCCCGCGCCGAACGTACTGCGCATGCGCCGTCCCTAAAATATCCCAGGGTGCATTGCTCCAAATGACGTCGCAAGGACGTCATTTTTTTCGACGTGAGCGTAAATGGCGTCCAGCCCCATTCACGGACGACTTACGCAAACGACGTAAAAAATTCAAAATGCGAAGGGGGAACGACGGCCATACTTAACATTGAGTACGCCACCATATAGCGGCTTTAACTATACGCCGGAAAAAGCCGAACGAAAACGACGTAAAAAAATGCGACGGCCGGTCGTACGTTCGTGGATCGTCGGAAATAGCTAATTTGCATACTCGACGCGGATTACGACGGGAACGCCACCTAGCGGACGCCGAAAAATTGCATCTAAGATCCGACGGCGTACGAAGACGTACGCCTGTCGGATCTAGCCGAGATGCCGTTGTATCTTGTTTTGAGGATTCAAAACAAAGATACGACGCGGGAATTTTGAAATTACGCCGGCGTATCAGTAGATACGCTGGCGTAATTTCTTTGTGGATCTACCCCATAGTTTCTCTCTTGTCCACCAAACAGATTTTTTCCTTGCTTCCTCCGGATCGCCGTAAGGATCTGTCAGGGACTTCCAGGATCTACTGGTCAGGGGAGTGATTGTGTCGGTTCCCTCGATGGAATGGTTTCAGGGGTTTTACTCCAATCTGTTTGTAGTCCCCAAGAATGAAGGGGTTCGTCCAATCCTGGACCTCAAGGCCCTAAAATGTTTTGTCAAAGTGCAAAAATTCAGGATGGAGTCGATTCGCTCGGTAGTAGCAGCGCTCCATCAGGGGGACTTTATGGCGTCCTTGGACATCAGGGACGCATACCTACATGTTCCCATATTTTTATTATTATCATTATACAGGATTTATATAGCGCCAATAGTTTGCGCAGCGCTTTATATGCACAAAGCACTAGAGATTTCTGCGCTTTGCGATCGGAGAGGACCACTTTCAATTTGTGGCCCTCCCGTTCGGCCTGGCCTCTGCACCACGGGTCTTCACCAAGGTGCTCGCCCCGATTCTAGCCCTGCTGAGGCAGCGCGGGATCGCTATCGTAGGATACCTGGACGACCTTCTCCTGAGAGCTTCCTCAAGCTCAGAGTTAGAAGAGGATGTGTCCATCACGTGTCAGACTCTCCGAGAGTTCGGCTGGCTTCTGAATATCCCGAAGTCAGTGTTGGTACCGTCTCAGCGGCTGGAATACCTAGGGCTAGTACTGGATTCCTCGGAGGCGAGAGTTTTTCTCCCAACGGAGAAACTTCAGACACTACAATCTGCGGTGCAGCGGTTGTCGACCCAGAAGTGGTCATCTCTTCGATTCTGCATAAGGGTTCTGGGTCTGATGGTGGCCTCTTTCGAGGCAGTCCCGTATGCCCAATTCCACACCCGGGTGCTACAGAAGGAAATTCTGTCTCGATGGGACAAGCTCCCTTCATCTCTGGATTATCAGATTCGGATGAGTCAACTGGTTAAGTCCTCCCTGGTGTGGTGGCTGAGGTCTCCGGTGCTTTGGACCGGGAAGTCGTTTCTGCCGTGCCATTGGACAGTGGTCACGACGGATGCCAGCCTCTCTGGTTGGGGGGGGTGTTTGGGGCACCCAGTCAGCCCAGGGGCACTGGACTCAGGAGGAGTCCTGCCTTCCAATCAATGTACTGGAGCTCCGAGCAATCAAGTTGTGCCTTGCCAGGTGGTCCCTGGATCTGCAGGACCGTCCGGTCAGGATCCAGTCCGACAACGCCACGGCCGTGGTGTACGTCAATCATCAGGGAGGCACACGGAGCTCAGTTGCAGCGATGGAAGTCACGCACATCATTCGGTGGGCCGAAAGGTCCGTTCCGGCTCTGTCGGCCGTGTACATTCCGGGAGTACAGAATTGGCAAGCCGACTACCTAAGTCGCCAAACACTAGACCAAGGAGAGTGGTCACTTCACCCGGAGGTGTTTCAGAGTCTGTGCCGAAAGTGGGGCACTCCAGACGTGGACCTCCTGGCGTCCCGTCTCAATCGGTAGGTGTCACGGTTCGTGGCCAGGTCAAAGGACCCATGGGCGGACGCGTCAGACGCGTTGGTGGCACCTTGGGGTCACTATCGCCTAATCTACGCCTTCCCTCCTCTGAAGCTTCTTCCTCGCCTGCTGCGCAGAGTGGAAGCCGAGGGGATTCCAACAATCCTGATCGCCCAGGATTGGCCGCGCCGCTCCTGGTACGCGGACCTGGTGCGTCTGGTGGCAGACGTCCCTTGGCGTCTACCCCTGAGAGAAGATCTTCTGTCGCAGGGTCCGATCTTCCACTCTGCTTTACAGTCGCTGGCTTTAATGGCGTGGCTGTTGAGAGCCAGGTACTGAAGGACCGTGGCCTGTCAGGCTCGGTGATCTCTACAATGCTGCGTGCACGGAAGTCTACTTCACGAAAGATTTACCATCGTACATGGAAGGCCTACATCTCTATGTGTGAAGAGATGAAATGGCATCCCCGTACATACGTGGTGTCCCGGATTCTGCTGTTCTTACAGTGTGGAGTGGATCAGTCTCTCGCCTTAAGTACGGTTAAGAGTCATGCCGCGTACACACCATCACTTTATGTGATGAAAAAAAATGACGTTTTTAAAAACGTCACTTTAATTGACTGTGTGTGGTGGAAAACGTCGTTTTATGTCTTGTAAAAAACAACCAAAAAAAATTGAAGCATGCTTCAATTTTATGTCGTTTTTCAAAAGTGCACTTTTTACTTCACAGAAATTGACCGTGTGTAGCAAAAAACGTCGTTTTCTAAGATGTTTTTTCATCCACGCATGCCCAGAAGCTACTTATGAAGCAAGCTTCAATGGTAAAACGTGGTGGAACGTAACCTCACTTTGCAAGATCATTGTGAGAAAACGATGGTGTGTAGGCAACTTCGTCTTTGAAAATTGAAGTTTCAAAAACGTCATTTTTTACTTCACAGAAAGTGTCGTTTTTTTTCATCACATAAAGTGATGGTGTGTATGCGGCATTAGATTTCGGCTCTAGCTGTTTACTTTCAGCGTCCCTTGGCGGCGCACTCCCTGGTGCGTACGTTTGTGCAGGGGGTCCGGCATGTGGCCCCTCCTGTGCGTCCTCCACTGCCCCCATGGGACCTGAATTTAGTCCTCTCGGTGCTTCAAGACGCTCCCTTTGAGGACATTCGAAAGATCCCTTTGTTGACTCTATCACAGAAGGTGTTTTTTCTGGTAGCAATTACCTCAGTCAGAAGGGTGTCTGAACTGGCGGCCTTGTCCTGCAAGGCTCCCTACTTGGTCATCCACAAGGATAAGGTGGTGCTGTGGCCGCAGCCATCTTTTCTCCCAAAGGTCGTTTCGGCTTTTCAAACTCCGGTTTTGTTTGGGGTGTAGCTTGGTTTGCTGTGTTGTTTTCCCACCCCTCAAATTTTTTTTACACTGCTTGGGGATGTCCCTAAGGTCAAATGCTGCTGTGTCCGTCCATGAATGGAAGAGAAAATAGGATTTTTGTACTCGCCATGAAATCCATTTCTCTGAGTTCATGGACGGACACAGCACCCACCCCTCCTTTTGTTTGTCCTGCTTGTTACGAACTGGAGCTGCTGAGTCAGAGAGTGGGTTATACCCGAGGGACCACGCCCCCTGGGAGGAGCTGTACTGAGGAAAGTGTTTTAACACTTAAAGTGCTGTTTTCTGCCTAGTCTCTCCTGGAAGGAAGGATATAATACCCTAAGGTCAAATGCTGCTATGTCCGTCCATGAACTCCGAGAAATGGATTTTACGGTGAGTACAAAAATACTATTTTTTCCTAACAAATTTATTCAAGACCATGTTACAAAAATGAATATGCCCCAATAAAAGTCTTAGGGCCCTTTCACACTAGCGGACCGTATGTCCACATTTTCATCCGTCCGTTTGCGGATGAAAACGGGACATACATGGGTCCCTATGTGATTACGGGTGTCAGCGGATGAACATTCAAACCGATGAAGTTGCAGCCTCACATCTGCATAATACAGTGAATTTGATAATAGTTTTTTTGTTTTGGGGAGTATTTTATTTTTGCATCAACTAATTTGAGTAAAACTGAAGTTTTTGTAATCTAAGTTATATTATTAAAGCGGGGGTTCACCCCAAAAAAAAAATTTAACATTACATTCAGCCGAGTTGTCAGAATGACAATCGGCTGTTTTTTTTTTATTTTATCCCCGTACATACCGTATTTTCACCGCCGCTTCCGGGTATGTCTTCTGCGGGACTGGGCATTCCTAATTGATTGACAGGCTTCCGACAGTCGCATACAGCGCGTCACGAGTTGCCGAAAGAAGCCGGACCGCGAGTCGGCTCTATACGGCGCCTGCGCACCGACGTTCGGCTTCTTTCGGCAACTCATGATGCGCAGTATGCGACGGTCGGAAGCCTGTCAATCAATTAGGAACGCCCAGTCCCGCAGAAGACATACCCGGAAGCGGCGGTGAAAATACGGTTATGTACAGGGATAAAATAAAAAAAAACAGCCGATTGTCATTCTGACAACTCGGCTGAATGTAATGTTAACATTTTTTTTTTTTTGGGTGAACCCCCGCTTTAACCTTACTTTCATGTAATTTAGCTAAACAAATGTTCTATAGAACAGTTTTGTAAAAATTTGGGAAATTGTTCTTGTGCTCATTGAGATATTGATTAAAATATATTTTTAACCACTTGCCGACTGCCTAACGTACATTGGCAGAATTGCACGGGCAGGCAAAGCAACGTACCAAAATAGTGTCAAAAGTGTTGGATGTGTCTTCCGCAATATCGCAGTCATGATAAAAATCGCAGATCACCGCCATTACTAGTAAAAAAAAAAATATAATAAAAATGCCATAAAACATCCCTTTTTTTTTGTAGACGCTATAACTTTTCAATATATGCTTATTGCGATTTTTTTTTTTTATTTTTTTTTTTTTTTTTTTACCAAAAATATGTAAAAGAATACATATCGGCCTAAACCTATAAAATACATTTTATATATTTTTTGGGGATATTTATTATAGCAAAAAGTAAAACATTTTTTTTTTTTTTTTTAAAGTGGCGCTTTTTTTTTGTTTGTTTATAGCGCAAATAATAAAAACCACAGAGGTGATCAAATACCACCAAAAGAAAGCTCTACTTGTGGGAAAAAAAGGACATACATTTTGTTTGTTTGTGCAACGTTGAAATTAAAAGTGGCGCTTTTTTTTTGTTTGTTTATAGCGCAAATAATAAAAACCACAGAGGTGATCAAATACCACCAAAAGAAAGCTCTACTTGTGGGAAAAAAAGGACATAAATTTTGTTTGTTTGTGCAACGTTGAAATTGCCAGTTAAAGTGACGCATTGCTGAATCGCAAAAAATGGCCCGGTCATTGGGCAGCCAATTCTTCCAGGGCTGAAGTGGTTAAAAGGGGTATACTCATTTATGCTGAGCACTGTAAATCCTGCATAAAAGTAATAATCATAATAGTCTTGAAAACGCAGCATGATCACACCAGCACTGCCAGTAGTGTGGAAACCCCCTATCTGAATCGCTTAGCTTTTCCTGCCCCCTAGCTCTGCATAAGTGTTAGAATCACGGGAGATACAGTCTCCCTGGTGCAACAGCATTCATAGGAAATTATGTGATGAGCAGTGAGATTTCAACCCACAACTAGGGATAAGCCAGAGGTTCGAGTTAAACATCAGTAGGTAGATTCAGTAAGAGTTAGGCTGACTTATCAGTAGATAAGCCGGCCTAACTTAGAATCTACGCCGACTTATGTTTAAGCGTAGGCTCAAACAGAGATACGATTAAACATATCTAAGATACGACGGCTTGCGCCGTCCTATCTTAGATTGCAATTTTTCAGGTGGCCGCTAGGTAGCGCTTCCATTGCGGTCGGCGTAGATTATGTAAATAAGTTTGTACGCCGATTCACGAATGTACGCCCGGCCGCCGCAGTCAATTTACGCCGTTTCCGTAAGGCCTTAGGAGGCCTAAAGTTATTCCACCTATTAGGTGGAATAACAATGTTAAAGTATGGGCGCCGTTCCCGCCGCGAGATTTGAAATTTTAACGTCGTTTGCGTAAGTCGTCCGCGAAATGGGATTTACGTTGTTTACGTCCACGTCGAAATCAATAGGCCCGTGCGGCGTATGTAACCGCAATGCACACTGGGAAATGTAGTCGCCCGGCGCATGCACAGTGACAAAAAAACGTAAAAAACGTGAGGTCAAGCCTCATTACCATTAAACACGCCCCCCCAACCCATTTGAATTAGGCGCCCTTACGCCCGCCGCATTTACACTACGCCGCCCTAAGTAAGGAGGCAAGTACTTTGTGAATCATGTACTTGCCTCTCTTACTTAAGGCGGCGTAGTGTAAACACGCTAGGCTACGCCGACCTAGTTTTGTGCGCCCCTACCTGAATCCACCCACAGGTGTTCGTTTGTCTGTTTATGGCTCTCTCAGCAGATAGAGCCTATATCTATAATGTAAATTAAGTGCAGCGCCAATTATGGAGCCCACAGCAAAGTGGGTTTCAGATACTATGCAAAAAAGGGGAGTAACACCCTTAAAATAGTATACCGTATACCTAATCAAATGTGACAACACACTTTGAGGTAATATTAAGAGTGTCTGGACAACAACTCTCATATAGGTGAATAAATTAGATACGTGAATGAATAAATATCGTTATACTATTCATAAATAATTAGAAACAGTGAACATACACCAAAATATTAGTGAGTACTGTGATGTTCAAGGATTTCACCTTGGACACAAAATATACTTCAAAATAAGTGTCCATAAACATAAATTTATGTGGGAAGGGTCTCTGTAAGGTCAACGTGGAAGGTTCCCCTCAAAGGTGCAATTTTCATGAACTCAGGAAAGAAGGATGAAATACCCGTACCGGATGGAGTAGATCCACAACATGCCATACAGCGGTAGGTCACCAATGCGTAATAGGCCGATTGCCCAATCTGGTCTCTGTCACGGTCCAACTTCCTGCTTCCGCTAGGTGTTGATCTCCTCGATGGACAGCTAGATACGGATACCACCAGATACCTCACTCCAATCCGAATTCCAATGGACGGATTCAACTGTGTTTCAAGCAGATAAACTCCAAATGGAGAAAGAAAGAAAAAAATGGAGAGGACAACTCCTCATAGTGTAAAAATGTTTAAAATTGAATGGTAAACATTCAAAATATCAACACTGAAGTCCAAAGCAATCACATCCAAATCCACATCAACCAAAAAAACGTAAAAATGAAAATTTTAGAAATTCATACAGGTTACGCAGTATGGAGATGGATAGGACCCATTGGGTACACTGGTACCGCCCGGTATGGTGTGTTGTGGGTCTACTCTATCCAGTAAGGGTATTTCATCCTTCTTTCCTGAGTTCATAAAAATTGCACCTTTGAGGGGAACCTTCCACGTTGACCTCAGGGAGACCCTTCCCACATAAATTTATGTTTATGGACACTTATTTTGAAGTATATTTTGTGTCCAAGGTGAAATCCTTGAACATCACAGTACTCACTAATATTTTGGTGTATGTTCACTGTTTCTGATTATTTATGAATAGTATAACGATATTTATTTATTCACATATCTAATTTATTCACCTATATGAGAGTTGTTGTCCAGACACTCTCAATATTACCTCACAGTGTGTTGTCACATTTGATTAGGTATACGATATACTATTTTAAGGGTGTTGCTCCCCTTTTTTGTATAGTATCTGAAACCCACTTTGTTGTGGGCTCCATAATTGGCGCTGCACTTTATTTACACATTTTTTCACGATATATCCTTTTGCTGAGTTGGCTGCCTACCCTTTTTAGATATTTAGGATAAGCGCAATATAGTTATTATATATATATATATATATATATATATATATATATATATATATATATATATATATATATATATATATATATATATATATATATATATATATATATATATATATATATATATATACAGGTCAGGTCCATAAATATTGGGACATTGACACAATTCAACTTTTTTGGCTCTATACACCACCACAATGGATTTGAAATGAAACAAACAAGATGTACTTTAACTGCAGATTTTCAGCTTTAATTTGAGGGTATTTACATCCAAATCAGGTGAATGGTGTAGGAATTAAAATAGTTTGTATATGTGCCTCCCACTTTTTAGGGGCCAAAAATAATGGGACGATTGGCTGCTCAGCTGTTCCATGGCCAGGTGTGTGTTATTCCCTCATTATCCCATTTACAAGGAGAAGATAAAAGGTCCAGAGTTCATTTCAAGTGTGCTATTTGCATTTGGAATCTGTTGCTGTCAACTCTCAATATGAGATCCAAAGAGCTGTCACTATCAGTGAAGCAAGCCATCATTAGGCTGTAAAAAATAAAACAAACCCATCAGAGAAAAAGCAAAAACATTAGGCATGGCCAAATGAACTGTTTGGAACATCCTTAAAAAGAAAGAACGCATCAGTGGGCTCAGCAACACCAAAATACCCGGAAGACCATGGAAAACAACTGTGGTGGGTGACCGAAGAAATTCTTTCCCTGGTGAAGAAAACACCCTTCACAACAGTTGGCCAGATCAAGAACACTCTCCAGGAGGTAGGTCTATGTGTGTCAAAGTCAACAATCAAGAGAAGACTTCACCAGAGTGAATACAGAGGGTTCACCACAAGATGTAAACCATTGGTGAGCCTCAAAAACAGGAAGGCCAGATTGGAGTTTGCCAAACAACATCTAAAAAAGCCTTCACAGTTCTGGAACAACATCCTATGGACAGATGAGACCAAGATCAACTTGTACCAGAGCGATTGGAATAGAAGAGTATGGAAAAGGAAAGGAGCTGCTCATGATTCAAAGTATACCACCTCATCAGTGAAGCATGGTGGTGGTAGTGTCATGGCGTGGGCATGTATGGCTACCAATGGAACTGGTTCTCTTGTATTTATTGATGATGTGACTGCTGACAAAAGCAGCAGGATGAATTCTGAAGTGTTTCGGGCAATATTATCTGCTCATATTCAGCCAAATGCTTCAGAACTCATTGGACGGCGCTTCACAGTGCAGATGGACAATGACCCGAAGCATACTGTGAAAGCAACCAAAGAGTTCTTTAAGGGAAATAAGTGGAATGTTATGCAATGGCCTGAATCCGATTGAGCATGCATTTCACTTGCTGAAGACATAAACTGAAGGGAAAATGCCCCAAGAATAAGCAGAAACTGAAGACAGTTGCAGTAGAGGACTGGCAGAGCATCACCAGGGGTGAAACCCAGCGTCTGGTGATGTCTATACGTTCCAGACTTCAGGCTGTAATTGACTGCAAAGGATTTGCAACCAAGTATTAAAAAGTGAGAGTTTGATTTATGATTGTTAATCTGTCCCATTACTTTTGGTCCCTTAAAAAATGGGAGGCACATATACAAACTGTTATTCCTACACCGTTCACCTGATTTGGATGTAAATACCCTCAAATTAAAGCCGAAAGTCTGCAGTCAAAGTGGAGTTCCACCCTTTTTCCCCCCCCTAAAATTGTGTGTGTGTGTGTGTGTATGTGTATATATATATATATATATATATATATATATATATATATATATATATATATATATATATATATACACAGGGAGTGCAGAATTATTAGGCAAATTAGTATTTTGACCACATCATCCTCTTTATGCATGTTGTCTTACTCCAAGCTGTATAGGCTCGAAAGCCTACTACCAATTAAGCATATTAGGTGATGTGCATCTCTGTAATGAGAAGGGGTGTGGTCTAATGACATCAACACCCTATTTTAGGTGTGCATAATTATTAGGCAACTTCCTTACCTTTGGCAAAATGGGTCAAAAGAAGGACTTGACAGGCTCAGAAAAGTCAAAAATAGTGAGATATCTTGCAGAGGGATGCAGCACTCTTAAAATTGCAAAGCTTCTGAAGCGTGATCATCGAACAATCAAGCGTTTCATTCAAAATAGTCAACAGGGTCGCAAGAAGCGTGTGGAAAAACCAAGGCGCAAAATAACTGCCCATGAACTGAGAAAAGTCAAGCGTGCAGCTGCCAAGATGCCACTTGCCACCAGTTTGGCCATATTTCAGAGCTGCAACATCACTGGAGTGGCCAAAAGCACAAGGTGTGCAATACTCAGAGACATGGCCAAGGTAAGAAAGGCTGAAAGACGACCACCACTGAACAAGACACACAAGCTGAAACGTCAAGACTGGGCCAAGAAATATCTCAAGACTGATTTTTCTAAGGTTTTATGGACTGATGAAATGAGAGTGAGTCTTGATGGGCCAGATGGATGGGCCCGTGGCTGGATTGGTAAAGGGCAGAGAGCTCCAGTCCGACTCAGACGCCAGCAAGGTGGAGGTGGAGTACTGGTTTGGGCTGGTATCATCAAAGATGAGCTTGTGGGGCCTTTTCGGGTTGAGGATGGAGTCAAGCTCAACTCCCAGTCCTACTGCCAGTTTCTGGAAGACACCTTCTTCAAGCAGTGGTACAGGAAGAAGTCTGCATCCTTCAAGAAAAACATGATTTTCATGCAGGACAATGCTCCATCACACGCGTCCAAGTACTCCACAGCGTGGCTGGCAAGAAAGGGTATAAAAGAAGAAAAACTAATGACATGGCCTCCTTGTTCACCTGATCTGAACCCCATTGAGAACCTGTGGTCCATCATCAAATGTGAGATTTACAAGGAGGGAAAACAGTACACCTCCCTGAACAGTGTCTGGGAGGCTGTGGTTGCTGCTGCACGCAATGTTGATGGTGAACAGATCAAAACACTGACAGAATCCATGGATGGCAGGCTTTTGAGTGTCCTTGCAAAGAAAGGTGGCTATATTGGTCACTGATTTGTTTTTGTTTTGTTTTTGAATGTCAGAAATGTATATTTGTGAATGTTGAGATGTTATATTGGTTTCACTGGTAAAAATAAATAATTGAAATGGGTATATATTTGTTTTTTGTTAAGTTGCCTAATAATTATGCACAGTAATAGTCACCTGCACACACAGATATCCCCCTAAAATAGCTAAAACTAAAAACAAACTAAAAACTACTTCCAAAAATATTCAGCTTTGATATTAATGAGTTGTTTGGGTTCATTGAGAACATGGTTGTTGTTCAATAATAAAATGAATCCTCAAAAATACAACTTGCCTAATAATTCTGCACTCCCTGTATATATATATACTCTGCATTTAGTGTAGCCTATATATACAGTGCATTCAGGGGTGTACAGTTTCTAATACACTTCAGGCGGTGTACACAGTATCTAATACAGTGTAGTGCAGTGTTTCAAAACAAAAAATTCATCATGTGCGGAGGGCCACCAAGGAGAGTCAGATGCTCACAGGCCACTAAGGCCCCTTTCACACGAACGGCTGTTCTGCCGCAGTTAAAAGCATGTTTATTTTCTGTGAAATTCAAGACTCCATGCACAGCGATCAACTGCATTTGTACAGTGCGATTATCTGCGTTTACATGCGGTTGCGTTTAGCTGCAGCACGATAATGAACAGGGATCCGACTTCTATCCCCGCCAATACCAGACACTGTGTTTGGTATGAATCATGAGGGGGAACTCCACGCCAAATTTTAAATAAAAAATGGCATGGGGGTCCCCCCAAAGCCATACCAGACTCTTTTTCGAGCATGCAGGCTAGTCAGGAAAGGGGATGTGGACGAGCGAGCGCGGCAAATCGTTCCTGGACGCAGTCAATTTTATTTTTTCTATCTGCACCAAACCCCATGTAACCAAACCACAGCTAAATGCAGTGTGTGAATGAGGCCAAAGGTAAGCATTGTGTGCTTTTAGCTGCGGTAGATAAATTGAGAATCCGCAGCTAAAAGCACCATTCTATCCGTCTGTGTGAAAGGGGCCTATTTATTCAGACTTCAACAGTTTGTGGCGCGCTAGCATTCTGACAGTTAGACTCCTTTCACACTGAGAGCGTTTTGCAGGCGCTATAGCGTTAAAAATAGCGCCTGCAATTCCCCCTTAAACAGCTGCTCCTCACAGTGTGAAAGCTTTTGCTTTTACACTGGAGCGGTGCGCTGGCAGGGCATCAGAAAAAGTCCTGCCAGCAGCTTCTTTGGAGCACATTAGCAGCGGTGAACTCACCACTGCTAATGTGTTCATGTCCATTGAAATCAATGGGCAGCACTGCCTTCCTTCCTGAAGCGGCGCATTGCGGGCAGTTTTAACCCTTTCTCGGCCGCTAACGGGGGGTTAAAAGCGCCCCGCTAGCGGCCGCAAATCCGGCAGCAAAATAACAGCGTTTTATCGCTATTTTACCGCCAACGCTATGGGGGTTATTTACTAAAGACAAATCCACTTTGCACTACAAGGTACAAAGTGTACTTGGAAGTGCAGTCGCTGTAGATCTGAGGGGGACATGCAAGGAAAAAAAACTGCATTTTAGCTTTCACATGATTGGATGTTAAAATCAGCAGAGCTTCCTTCATTTCAGATCTACCCCTCAGTTTTACAACAACTGCACTTCCAAGTGCACTTTCAGCGCAATTTCAAGTGCACTTTGCACTTGTAGTTTGCACTTGTAGTTTGCACTTGTAGTGCAAAGTGGATTTGCCTTTCGTGAATAACCCCCTATGTGTGAAAGGGCTCTTAGAGATCTTTTCCATTCAGAAATTTCAAAATTTGTTCATGGATGAATGATGAGCTTTTTCTGAGACCAGCACATTAAATGGATTCAGTTAGACTTTTGAAAAATTATCATTTTTAGACTATTGATCAAGGATTTCTTTGTTTGCCATTAGTATATTTAATGTCTCCAGGTTATACCCTCTTTATATATTTTTTCAGACTAATCACTTTCTAGTCTGATTAAATATGTTTGTTTTTGTGATATTGCTAAACTCAATGTCAGTGTCTGACAGGCTGAGAAACAAAAACCTGCTCCACTACATTTAGGGCTAGTTTACACTTGCTTCAAAACATGGCTTCAGACACACTTTGTTAAAGCTTTCTGAATGCCAGTAAAAGCTCCTGTCACTAAATAAAATGGTTAGTTTACAGTCCTGTATACACCTTGCTTTTGCTTGGTGCTTCGATAAGGCTTCGGTGGAGTTTCGACGGGGCTTTGGTGGAGCTTCGATGGGGCTTCGATGAGGCTTTGGTGGGGCTTCAAACGAGCTTTGCCATAGACTTTTATGCAAGCTTTGAAGCACCACTAAAGCTACATGGGTATAATTTATAAGTAAAGCAAAGCAAAAGTGTAAAAAGGACTGTAACCATTTTATTTGGTGACAGGAGCTTTGACTAGCATTCCGAGAGCTTTAACAAAGCGTGTCCGAAGCCTTATTTTGAAGCAAGTTTAAACTAGCCGTTAATGTGTGAAGCCGAAGCAAGTGTAAATGAGCCCTTACTCAGACACTGTGCAGTTACCCTTTAAAAATGAAAGCTAAAAGCTGATTGGTTGCGATGAAACGCTGTTCCAGATTCTGTCTGCTCCAGTTTTGATAAATTACACTCAAAGAATCTGCCAGTAATAAATTATTTATGCATATTATCCCAATAATTGCAAAAACTATCTATCAAGCTTAAACTCCTTGTATTTGTGTTCTTATCTTGTAATTGGTTATTAATTTTGTAATTGCCACTTTCCTTTTTTTTTTTTAGAATGGCTACAAAAAGAAAACAAATACAGACGTTAAAAAATCAAAAAATATTTAAAGCAAGTGAAGAATCTACAATTCAGAGAGAGAAGGATTCTACCGCTAGCAAATACTTCCTAAATAAGAAAACTTGCCTTTCATCTGACTTTTATGAAAAGTCGTGCATTGATTTGGCTAAATCTTTCTTAGGACAGGTAATCACTTTCAGATATTATAGGGGATGATTTACTAAAGGCAAGTAGATTGTGCACTTTTCAAGTGCAGTTGCACTCTCCAAGGGAATTTGCGTCAGAAAATGAGGGGAAGCTCTGCTGACCTCCATCATCCAATCATGTGCAAGAAAAAGTGATGTTATTGTTTTGTTTTCCTTTTAATGTGAATGGGTATTCTTTGCAAGGTGAAGCTTCACCTCATTTACTTGTTCTGGAGCAAATTCCTTTGTAGAGTGCAAAGTGCTTTAAGCAAATCGACCCCATAGTCTTTTAGCACTATGGTGTATAATTCTCCTTGTTTGCATTTTTAGTGACTTCTTATCTCCAGCTGATGGTGTTTAGATCTGTTTAATTACACCCCTATCACACGTTTATGCCGGTCGTAGATGGGTAGAATCTTGGTTCAGCAGGGACCGTCTGAGATTCGAATCATCTATGGACAGGCTGATTGTACCCAAGTTGATCCATCCATCGACTCGGGTACAGCCAGCATGTCTAATTTTTACATGCCGGCAGCTATAGCCACTAGCAATAATCAATGTGTTCTCCTGCCAGGGACAGCAACCCCGCCTTACACTGCCTATAGACTAGATACAATTTTGCATTTCTGGGCTGATTGAATCAATAAAACAAAGTGATATATGTCTATTTAAGGACAAACAATACTTTCTTTTGCTGACATCTTGCAAAAATGTATTTATTATGCAATCCATACAAAAAAAATTAAATATATATATCTTGAAGCTCCAAATTGGCCTCAGTATGTGTCTGCATGTATGTATGCATGTAAGTTAGGGAGTCCGGGACCCTAGATTGTAAGCTCCTTGATGGCAGACTAACATAAATTCAGCAACTCGTGACGCGGCCGTATGCGCTGAGGGGAAGCTTTTGTCATAATTTAATCATTTAGCCTATGCATAGGAACGCCCACTCCCGCGGGATTCACTACCCGGAAGCCGGGGGGAAAACAACGAAAAAAACGGTATGTACGGCAAAAAAAAAAAAAGATCTGCATACTGTCAATGTCGGTAGTGAGCTGAATGTAATGTTAGAATTTTTTTTTTAGGGTGAACCCCCGCTTTAAATGCCTCTATAAAAAAAGAAAATGTTCTAGCATCCCGGTGTTCTTTAGCAGATAGTATATTTTGCTCCAAGATAAGAATGGCGATGGGAATATATGCTATGAATGTAGATATGTACACTCATAGTGTAAGAATTTCAAAAGCTGAATTGTTGATGAAAGTACAGCTATCATATTATGTTGCTGGTAATTTGCCTTATTGTAGCAACCACCTGTTTTATGGATAGCCTTTGCCTTGAGTCAGCTGTGATTAAAGCATTTGGAGCTAATAAATTGGGGGGCATATATTAACCCATTTGCTTATCAATTAATTTTGCATGCAGAAATGTTAATCTTCGGGTCTACTGCAACTAAAGCTACAGATTTAGTTTTGCATGGTAGTGCAATCAACCCCATTATTTAAAAAATTCACAGGCTGTTTCTCAAAAACTACAGAGGCAATCAGAAGATGGACTACCTATTCTAGAAAGGTAAGAAAGCAGCATTAAAACTATGAAAAAAAATGTTTTCCCCCCATGTCCTGCTTTAAATATAGATTATAAAAAACACACACCTACATTTCCTGGAAAAATGTTGGTGTGCGAGTAGGACAGTTAGGCCCGGACTGGACATAGGGCAAATCTGGCATTTGCCTGGTGGGCCGGGGCCAGGGCCGCCGTGATGATCAGGCCGCACAGCGGGAGGTGAGGGGTGACTGCGGCCTGTACAGGGTTAACACAGGTCACGGCCGCCGCTCGCCTACCGCTATGCGGCCTTGCCTGTGCCTTCTCCGGCGGAACTAGCGGCTGCATGGGCTGAACTGTGTGTCTCTCACACACAGCTCAGCCTCAGAGCTGCGCTGACAGTACCGCTCTCAGCCCCCAGCCAGCCATAGGTGTCCATTCGCATAGTGGGGTAAGGGGGGGAGCTGCGGGCCGCTGTCAGGATGTACCTCCCTTCCCCTTTCTCATGTCGAGCTTGTCGGTAGCACGGGAGAAAAGAAAATGTCATGCTTCCCTTCCAATTGGCCACAGCGGAGGGCCAATCAGAAATAACTAGTGGGGCATCATGGGAAATGTAGTCCCAGAGATAGGAGGCCCAATTGATGTCAGCAGGGAGACATGGAAAAAGAAAGAGGACTGTGCTGGGGGAACTAATAGCCCCGGCACCACCAGATAGAGCCACGCTGTACCCACACCACCAGAGAGAGAGCGCCACACTGTACCCGCACCACCAAAGCGCCACGCTGCACCACACAACCAGAGAGAGAGAGCCATGCTGCACCGCACCACCAGAGAGAGAGCCACGCTGTACCGCACCACCAGAGAGAGAGAGCCACGCTGCACCGCACCAGAGAGAGAGAGAAACACACTGTACCATACCACCAGAGAGAGCCACGCTGTACCGCACCACCAGAGAGAGAGAGAGATCCACGCTGTACCCGCACCACCAGAGAGAGACACACTGTACATACCACCAGAGAGAGCCACCCTGTACTGCACCACCAGAGAGAGCAACGCTGTACCCATACCACCATAAAGAGAGAACCACGCTGTACCTGCACCACCAGAGAGCCACGATGTACTGCACCACCAGAAAGCCACGCTGTACTGTACCACCAGAGAAACAGGCACGCTGCACCGCACACAAGAGAGAGACACACTGCACCACACCACCAGAGAGAGAGCCACGCTGCACCGTACCACCAGAGAGAGAGCCACACTGCACTGTACCACCAGAGAGAGGACCACCCTGTACCGTACCACCAGAGAGAGCCACGCTGTACCGTACCACCAGAGAGTGCCATGCTGCACTGCACCACCAGAGAGAGAGAGCCACGCTACACCGCACCACCAGAGAGACACACGCTGTGCCGCACAACCAGAGAGCCATACTGTAACGTACCACCAGAGAGAGCAACGCTGTACTGCACCACCAGAAAGAGAGCACCATGCTGTCCAGGACCACCAGAGAGAGAAGGTCAATGCCACTGGGCAGTGTGGGCACAATAGGAGACAGACAGTACTAGCATTATATGGCCACAATAAGACTGAGACACTGTAATATAAAGGGGACTGTACTGTAAAAGGGTGCCCCTTTACAGTGCAGTCCCCTTTTTTGTCACAGTGTCCCTGCACATTGCAGTATGGAGGACTGACCCCACCCACGCTGCACCGTACCACCAGAGAGAGAGAGAGCCATGCTGTTCCATACCACCAGAGAGATCCACGTTGTACCACACCACCAGAGAGAGAGCGAGCCACGCTGTACCCACACCACCAGAGAGAGCCACACTGTGCCGTACCACCAGAGAAAGACACTCTGTACCGCACCACCAGAGAGAGCAACACTGTACCCGCACCAACCATAGAGAGCCACGCTGTACCTGCACCACCAGAGAGCCGCGCTGTACCGCACCACCAGAGAGCCACGAAAGCCACGCTGTACTGTACCACCAGAGAAAGAGAGGCACGATGCACCGCACCACCACCAGAGAGAGCCACGCTGCCCAGGGCAGTGTGGGCACAATAGGAGACAGACAGTACTAGCCGTTATATGGCCACAATAGGACTGAGACACTGTAATATAAAGGGGACTGCACTGTAAAAAGGTGCCCCTTTACAGTGCAGTGCCCTTTATATCACAGTGTCTATGCAGGACTGAAACCAGCCAACCCCACGAATGTCTACCGACATATCTCCTAACCCCCCCCCCCGGTCCTCAGTCTAAAATGCCTGGGCCTATTTTTTTTCCTAGTCCGGGCCTGAGGACAGTTTTATCCCTCTTTTTTACAGATTTTACTCATCAGAAATGGAATCTGTTTATTGATCTTTATTAGTGTAGTATTGGCTGACATATTAGTTTTTTTGCAAAGTCTGTCTGAATTTTTTTTATTCCTTAGTATTAGTAGTAAAGCTCAGGTTAAACAAGCCCAGGAACAAAGCATACAACTCACCTAGAAAAATCTACCTGGTGTGTAATGTTTTGAGCCTTCTCTGTTAGCAGAAAGACATGTTCTCTGTCTCCTAAAGAAAGACACCAGCCTTCTGTCTCCCCGAATGGCCTAACTGACTAACTGTATTCTACTTTAATTTAATGTAGAGCAAGATTTATTTCCTTATTTGCAACTCTTGTTTTTTAGATTTTGGTTCGTAAGCTGCCAGATGGATCAGAACTTCGTGCCAAGATTGTTGAGACTGAGTCCTATTTAGGAGGTGAAGATGAAGCTTCACATTCCAGAGGTGGCAAGCGGACAGAGAGAAATATTGCAATGTACATGAAACCTGGGACGATTTACGTGTATCAGATTTATGGTGTATACTTCTGTATGAATGTTTCCAGTAAGGGTAAGTTGTCTTTTCTTGTCCTCCATGTCTACTGCTTGACACTTCCATCAAGATCAATAGCACAACTTTCAGTCCCTCCACTAATGCAAGAGTGCTAGGTGTATTCATGGACTCTGACCTCTTCTTTAGGTTCCACATCCAATCGCTGTCCAAATCTTTTTCAACTTATCTCTGTTACATGCCCAAAATTCACCCCTCCCCTCTTAACAACACCTGAAAGATACTAATTTACCCCCTGATTGATCTCTTGCTTCCACTGTTGCAAAACCATTTTTCTTGACTTAACTTTACACAGGCTATCCCTCCTTCATTCTAACACGAATGCTGCTATTAGACTCATCCACCTTACTAACAGATCAGTGGCCAGTTCTTTTGTACTTTCTCTCATGCTTGTCTCTATAGCTTCTCTGTCTTCTGTAACTCCACACCCCAATCTGTCCAGCTATTTCCTAATCCGTTTGTCTTTAGATGATCCCTAAATACTCATCTCTTCTGGGAAGCCTTTTCCACATCCCCTAAAAATTATAATTCTATATTCTCCATCAGCTCCACACTCTGTATCACTTTCCCCTCCTTTTTAGATTATTGCATTATCTTTCCCTTTACTTTGTAAAGCTCTGCACAGATTGTTGGCAATATATAAATCTTGAAATATATCAAACTGAAACGAAAAAGTCCAAATGATAAAACAGTGCTTATCATAGTTGGTTAAATGCCCAACTGCATAGAGGCATTTGCGTGATGACGATGCAACAAAATATTCTACAGTGATGGGTGCTTGTAACAATAGGTACATGATGAATCCTACACCACCTCCCAATCTTCACCACAAGTGAGGCACTCTCCCCTTCGGGGTACAAACTCACCAGAAAGCCAATAAATTGAGCTTTAAGAGGTAACTGTCACTGGAATATCCGTCAGCACTGCCAGGGTCAGCGTAGGTTAATAATCCATATGGATATATAAAAAACAAGAAGGCACCAGCATAGTGTAATCTCGCTTTTAATATAGATAAAAGAGTACCCATTTACACAGTAAAAAAACCCAGCTCCAAATGCACGTACCGTTAGTATAGTGTTGATGAGCATATCGAAAAATTAATGTGTTGTTGCCACAGCGCTAGAACTCCTTCCTGGTCTGAGGAAACCAACGGTGAAGCGCACTCGTCACTTCCGGTTTTTGGATCGCCGTAGTAGTCCCGCCCTGACCGGTTTCGTCACTCGATTGACTTCAACAGAGGGCACAGCTACTCGGCGTGGATGTGCGTGTTATATCAGCCCTCCTTACTGCCCATTGGACAAAAGAGACCCATACGAGTGCTCCGATTGGTGAATCCCTAAAAGGGCAGGCTTTTTCAGCACAGGACTGGGGATATTAACAAACAGCACATTGCGATCCTAGTTTGCACATACTAGCTCAGGATGGGGAAGAACACAGCGGAACACTCCTGATCCCGGCAGTTAAATCAATAATATTGCTATAGGAGAATAGCAGGAGTAATGTAAAATATGGCTATATGAATTGCTTCTGGGATCAAAGATAACCAATCAGAACAATGAAGTAAACAGTAAAAGCAAGCATACAACAAAAATGCATCACTCACAATTAAAATCTGTAATACAGCGAGCGTGTATCTGTTACCATACATATATATTATATGGGATACCTGAAGCCATTCCACATATTAAAATATATGAAAGCAAATACATAAAAACAAGCGTGTAATACTGTCCATCTGCATAGAACGCCTAAAGAGGCATGGACTGTAGTATTATTAAAATAACCACAAATAAGATAAATTGTATAAAAAATATATGTAAAATATACTTTTAAATAGATTAAATATTGTATATTAAATGGTATTTGTTGGGAGGAAAAAAATATAAAAAGTTGGAAGTTAAGGTCAAGTAGAGCATCAAACAAAATGTTATATAGGAAATAATTTTATATTTATAACTTCATTGAGAAGAATATAAATGTGAGGCAAATAAAATGGAGGTAGCATTAGTAGTCACTGATAAAGCAATTGATGTCAAGGTCGACATTTAACCCCTTGGGGGCCAAAGTGTCGACAGAGTGTATCCACTGGGTCTCAAGTTTGGACAACTCTCTCACACGGTTGGATCCCCTCCATGATGGTTTGAGGTGGTCTGCCCCCCAGAATCTGAGACCTGCTGGATTCTTGTCATGATACAGTTTAAAATGCAAAGAAACGTTGTGGTCTTTATAACCAATTTTGATATTCGCAACATGCTCTGCAATCCTTACTTTGAGTTGTCTTTTTGTGCTACCTACATAGAGAAGCTTGCATGGACATTCCAGTATATATACCACGTAGGTGGTATTTCAGGTGATATAGGGCCAGATTCTGATACATTTACGTTGCTCCACGGCAGCGTAACGTATCCCATTTACGTTACACCGCCACAGGTTTACAGCGTAAGTGCCTGATTCACAAAGCTCTTACCTGTAAACTTGCGGCGGTGTAACGTAAATCCGTTCGGCGCAAAGCCGCCTAATTCAAGTGGGGCGGGCACCATTTAAATTAGGCGCGTTCCCGCGCCGAACGTACTGCGCATGCTCCGTCGGGTAAATTACCCGACGTGCATTGCGCTAAATGACGTCGCACGGACGTCATTTGTTTAGACGTTAATGTAAATGGCGTCCAGCGCCATTCCCCGACGACTTACGCAAACGACGTGATTTTTAAAATTTCGACGCGGGAACGACAGCCATACTTAACATGGCTTAGAACACCTAGGGCTCAGCCCTAATTTTACGCGGCGTAACTCGACGGAAACTACGTAAAGTTAGATCGACGGGCAAAGCGGACGTTCGGGAATCGCTGTAACTAGTCATTTGCATATTCTACGCTGACCGCAATGGCCTCGCCACCTAGCGGCCGGCCTAGAATTGCATCCTTAAGATCCGACGGTGTAATTCAATTACACCTGTCGGATCTTATGGCTATCTATGCGTAACTGATTCTATGAATCAGTCGCATAGTTAGGACGGCCGGAACACAGAGATACGACGGCGTATCAGGAGATACGCTGTCGTATCTCTTCTGTGAATCTGGCCCAAAGTCCTTAATTGGAAAAGTGACGTTATTAATTATAGACGTGAAGTTTTCCAATGCTCTTACAGGTCTATCTACTTCTCTGCATGGGTGACATTTCCTGCAAGCATAGAACCCATCCTTGTCCCAGAAGGAGACTGGTTTACTTGGGGGATCGAGAACTTTTTTGACAATTCTGTCTCCATAAATTGGGGCCTTCCTGTAAATGAAACATGGTTTGCCAGGAATCACATTTTTGAGAACCTTATCCAAAAGTAGTATATGCCAGTGGGAGGAAAAAATCCTTTCTACTTCTTTGAATTGGGAATGGTATTCTGAGATGAAACTCCATTCGTGGTTGGTTTTAATCAGAGAAGGAATTATAGCATCTGAGTAAGTGACCAATGGTATAGAGTAGATCTTCAATAATTGTATCCAGTTGATTTTCACAGTAGCCTTTTTCCATAAATTTCTTTTTGAGAATGTCAGCGTTTAGCCGTGGAATTCACCACGGCTTCCGGGTAGGGAATCCCGCGGGAGTGGGCGTTCCTATTGTCATGCCAATTGATTGACATGCTAAACGACGGCGCACACAGCGTGTCACGACTTCCCGAAAGAAGCTCCAGTCGGCTCGGCTCTATTAGGCGCCGGTGCGCAGGCGCCGAATAGAGCCGAGCCGACCTTCTTTCGGGAAGTCGTGACACGCTCTGTGCGCCGTTGTTTAGCATGTCAATCAATTGGCATCACAATAGGAACGCCCGCGGGATTCCCTACCTGGAAGCCGCGGTGAATTCCACGGCTAAGCGCTATCTACGGCAAAGAAAAAAAAAAAGGTCAGTGTCATTTTATATGCAGGACTGGGCTGGATGTAGTGTTAGAAATTTTTTATAGGGTGAACCTCCACTTTAAGGAGCCCGTCCAAACGAAAAACTGGTCATCTATATATCTACGATACAACATCAGTTCATCTCTTTTCATACAAAAGACGGTCTTGTCTTCCCACTCAGCCATGAAGAGATTGGCTATACTGGGGGCAAATTTAGCCCCCATTGCAACGCCTCTCTTCTGTGAGTAAAAGGTTCCGTCATACCAGAAGTAGTTGTGTCCTAGACAAAATTCTAGGGCATTGCGGAGAAAGACCTTCTGGACATGAGCTAAATCATCTTTTTGGCTTAGTGCCCAATTTAGGGCCAAAAGGGCGTCATCATGTTGAATAATCGTGTAGAGTGACGCTACATCAGCTGTTACCAGATAGACGATAACTCTTTGGTGTCCTTTAAATAGGCTCTTGTGCGGGTGACACTGTTCTGAAGGAAGTGGTCAAGATATTGGCACATACGGGATGTAATGGATCCTATACCATTCACTATAGGCCTTGCCGGTGGAAGGGTCAAGTCTTTATGAATTTTGGGTAAAGTGTAGATGGTAGGTATTCTCGCACTGCTGGGTACCAGGTATTTACTTTCCTTAATGGAGAGGGCCCATGTACGATATCCCATTTCCACTAGTGTTTTCAAATGTGTTTCATATTGTGGAGTGGGGGTCTTTATCTAGCCTTTGATAGGTTGCTTCATCCATCAGCATATTCAGCAATTGATCCTGGTAAAATTCCTTAGTTAGGATCACTACCCCCCCTCATTTGTCAGCTGGTCTCACCACTATATCCTTCCTTTTTTCTAGTAGTTCGATACCGTCTTTTATGTGTCTTTTAACCTACGCTGAACCTGGCAGTGCCGACGGATATTCCAGTGACAGTTACCTCTTAAGGCTCAATTTATTGGCTTTCTGGTGAGTTTGTACCCCGAAGGGGTGAAGATTGGGAGGTGGTGTAGGATTCACCATGTACCTATTGTTACAAGCACCCATCACTGTAGAATATTTTGTTGCATCGTCATCACGCAAATGCCTCTATGCAGTTGGGCATTTAACCAACTATAATAAGCGCTGTTTTATCATTTGGACTTTTTAGTTTCAATTTGATATATTTCAATATTTTATGTGTTCCATGAGTTTCTCATTTTTGGACTTTAAATAGCTGCTTTCATTGCCATATCCTTTTGCTAAAATTGTGATATTGGTTGTTTTATAGATTGTGCTCATCCATTCTATTGACAATTGTCAGCTCAGAGACATCCTGGTTTTGTGGCGCTGAGACGTGCATTTGGGCCATTGTTTTGCACCTTCACAATAATATATAAATCTTGTATAATATACAGTCATGCTCAAAATTGTTGGCACCCTAGGAATTTTGGACATAATGTCCCACAAAACTCCAAAAATGGGCTGCTTAAAATTTTTGGCACCCTTAACCTAATATTTGGTTGCACACCCTTTGGAAAAAATAACTGAAATCAGTTGCTTCCTATAACCATCAATAAGCTTCTTACACCTCTCACCCGGAATTTTGGACCACTCTTCCTTTGCAAACTGCTCCAGGTCTCTCTTATTGGAAGGGTGGACGGTGGCTAGTGGGTGTAGAAAATGCCCCAGCATCAGTGCCCCTTAATTGGTTTTAAAATTCAAAATAGTGCCCCATTGAGCGTGTCAGTAGGGGGAATGGTGCCCCATCATTGGTGTCAGATGGTGTAATAGTACCCCAAGGGTCAGATAAAGGCAAGCAAAGGGCCACATCCAGCCCCTGAGCCACAGTTTGGAGACCAGTGCCATAAAAGATATGATTTCTCAAGTTTTAGCTAAATTCCCTTTTTTTGCTGGTCCTCTAATCTTCTTTATAAATGAACAGGCTACTAGTCTTGATCCTCCTTCAACATCTAGCTTAGTGTAGCTGTAGAAGTACTACTTTTTCTTGCTCATACATCATGGGACACAGAGCCTTAATTACTTAAAGGAGTTGTAAAATAATTTTTTTTTTTGCTGAAATTACTGTTTACAGGGTATAGAGACATAGGCCCGGATTCACGTAGAACGGCGCATCTTAAGACCGGCGTAGTGCATCTCATATGCGTTACGCCAATGTAAATCAGTGAGGCAAGAACAGTATTTACAAAGCACTTGCTCCCAACGTTGCGCCGGTGTAACGTAAATTGGCCGGCGTAAGCCCCCCTAATTCAAAGTAGGAAGGAAGTGGGCGTGATCCATTTAAATGAACAATGACCCCATGCAAATGAATGGCCGAACCAACGGCGCATGCGCCGTCCCGTGGGCGCTTCCCAGTGCGCATGCTCAGAATCACGTCCGACCTAACGCCTAAGATAAGTCGAATCACTGAACGTAACCTAATCCCAGCCCTATTCACGTAGTCCTACGTAAATGACGTAAAATACGACGGCTGTTCCATCGTCCATACCTTTTGCATGGGATGCGCCTCCTATAGGTGGAATAACTTTACGCCGGACGTACGCCTTACGTAAACGGCGTATACTACTGCGACGGGCGCAAGTACGTTCGTGAAACGGCGTATCTTGGTCATTTGCATATTTGACGCGTAAATCAATGGAAGAGCCCCTTGCGGACAGCGTAAATATGCGCCCAAGATACGACGACGTAGGAAACTTGCGTCGGTCGTATGAAGCCAAAATTCAGGCGTATCTTAATAGCAGAATCAGGCGCATAGATACGACGGCGCATCCGTGCACTTACGCGGCGTATCAGTAGATACGTCGGCGTAAGTGCTTTAAGAATCCGGGCCATAATGGTTAACTGATTCCTTTTAAAAATAGCTAAAAATCAATCATATAATGTACCTGCAGTTTCTAGTTTCGTTTTTGCATGTTTCCTGCCTCTGTGATGTACAGAGCCACAGAACCAATAAAGGGCAGTGATGGTTTGGAAAACGAAACTGATTGGTGCTGTGGGGTTTTAGACAGACAGTAATCACACCTCCTTGATTAGTGACCACAGAGAGAAAGCTCCCAGTACTGTGGTCATCAGGAAACAGACAACCAGGGAGTGTGGAGATCAGAGAAGAATTACAGCAACTGGAGAGCAAAAACGAACAATGAGGACATGAAAACAGCACTGCATTAAGGTAAAGGAAGCTATTAAGATAAGCAAAACATTTCCTTTACAAATCCCTTTAATGGGTTATGTAGTCACCACAGGTGATTGGACACTGGTTAACCCAATTAGAATTGAGTTCCTCCCCTATATATCCCCTCCCAAATGGAGAGTACCTCAGTTTTTTTTGCCAGTGTCTAAGGTGGTTGGTCATGTTGAACATGTGCTAAGAAGAAAAAGCTCTTTTGATGGTCTTTCTGCAGAGGCCTAGGAGCCTTTAACCGGATCCATACCTTGGGCTGCTATCAAAAGCCTAAGATGGGTGGTACCCGGGCCTTGTGTAAAGAAGAAAAAAGTTTTGCCTGTAATATCTCTCTGCGGAGGTCTGGGCTCTGGGATCCAGGCTTTGGTGTACTAATGCAAATGTGGCACGAAAAGTTACTGGCAGAGTATTCTACAGGGCCAGGTATGAGGTTTCTCTAATGGAACCCTTGGTAAACCTGAAGGTTGGCACAACTTACCCGCCGTGATGGGTGAAAGCTGGAACTACTTCTTAGTAGCTTTCCTGCGGCATGGATAAGGTACGAGGGGATAATTTTTTTTTATTGTATATTCTTTATTGTTTTCTTCAATACAAAAAGACTCCTATTTAAATTAGATACAATTCCTGTCGCCGAGAATGTTTTTCCAGCACGACGGCATTGCGCTGATTCTCTGCGACATGGTGCCGACATCTCGCACTCGCTGGAATAGAAAAAGCATATTCCAGCGAGCGCGTCATAGAAGCGACGGGGATCATGGGGGGGAACTCCACGACAAATTTTAAATTAAAAACGGCATGGGTTCCCCTCCCAGGGGCATACAAGGCCCTTAGTTCTGGTATGGATTGTAATGAGAACCCCTACGCTGAAAAAACGGCGTGGGGGTCCCCCCACAATCCATACCAGACACGTATCCAAGCACGCCGCCTGGCCAGTCAGGAAGGGAGTGGGAACGTGCGAGCGCCCCCCCCCTCCTAAGCCGTACCAGGCCGAATGCCCTCAACATGGGGGGGTTGGGTGCTCTGGGGCAGGGGGGCGCCCTGCGGCCCCCCACCCCAAAGTACCCTGACCCCATGTTGAAAGGGACAGGGCCTCTTTCCGTCAACCCTGGCCATTGGTTGTCGGGGTCTGCGGGCGGGGGGCTTATATCGGAATCTGGGAGCCCCCTTTAATAAGGGGGCCCCCAGATACCAGCCCCCCACCCTAGGTGAATGAATATGGGGTACATCGTACCCCTACCCATTCACCTGGAGGCAAAGTGTCAATAAAATAAACACACAACAGGGTTTTAAAATTATTTATTAGTCAGCTCCGGGGGGTCTTCTCCACTCTCCGGGGGGGGGTCTTCTTCCATCTTCTCTGCTGTCGTCTTGGCGCTCCCCAGTTCTTAAAGAGGGCTCCCAGATTCCGATAAGCCCCCTGCCCGCAGACCCCGACAACCATCGGCCAGGGTTGTCGGGAAGAGGCCCTGTCCTTATCAACATGGGAACAGGGTACTTTGGGGTGGGGGGGGCCGCAGGGCTCCCCCTGCCCCAGAGCACCCAACACCCCCCATGTTGAGGGCATGTGGCCTGGTATTGCTCAGGAGGGGGGGGGGGTGCTCGCTCGTCCCCACTCCCTTCCTGACCGGCCAGGCGGCATGCTTGGATACGGGTCTGGTATGGATTGTGTGGGGACCCCCACGCCGGTTTTTTGGCGTAGGGGGTTCTCCTTACAGTCCATACCAGACCTAAGGGCCTAGTATACCCCTGGGGGGGAACCCATGCCGTTTTTTTATTTAAAATTTGGCGTGGAGTTCCCCCTCATGATTCATACCAAACGCCGCGGCTAGAATTGGCAGGAATCCAAGTCGGATCCCCGTCGCTTCTATGACGGCTTTTTCCCATCGTGGCGAGCCAGCTCGGCGCTGGGTCCCGCGACGGGGCTCGTAGGTGGTCAATCTCACAGAGAAAGGGAGCGAGATTGACACAATATCGCGGTCACCTACAGTACATCTTTATACATAAAACACATTATTTTTATTTTAAAGTGCTTGCCATCCCCATAACCCACCCCCCCCTTTTCCCCCATTATCTTATTTGTACCTCACACACGACCTCTATCGCTCCTGCAGTGTAAACTTTTTCCTTCTTTCCCCTCTCTCTCTCCCTCCCCCTTTTATCTAGCAGGTACAGCTCTCTCTCTCTGTTTACTCTCTCTCTCTCATCCAGCTAATCTCTGGCTTCTAGCCCTCACTTCTTTTCCCCCTCTAGGGCGGGCATCCCATTCTGCTCAGCCAGGGCTCCCACAGCATTTTAAATTTATTAAAGTTACCCCTTCATGTTAAAACTGATGTTTCCTTCCATATCGTCGAGTTTATCACATTGACCCATTCCACTTATGTAGGTGCAATCTGTGATTGCCAGTTTTGGGCTATCAATTTTCTAGCCTGGAAGAGGCACCTTATAACCGCTGCTGTAATGCCCCTTTGCTCATTCTTCTATACAACCCAATAGGCATACTCTGGCCTCCGGTTCCAGAGCTATCCTAAAGGTTGATTTTATGATATCTAATACCTTAACCCAGTATCTGTATAGTTTTGGGCATTTCCACATCATGTGTATAAGGTCTCCTGTATTTTGACACCTAGGGCATTTGTCATCTGGTTTCCTTCCAAACATGTACAACCTCTTTGGGGTATAGTATACTCTGTGTTCTAAAAATAGGTGGGATACTCTCTGTGACAGGGAGAGTGACACTGATGTACCCAACTCCAATAGTCGTTCCCATTGTTCCGTTGTTATAGGGCCTATGTCCTCCTCCCATCTTTGTTTATTTCTTCGCGCTCTCTCTTCTGTGAGTAGGATGTCTTTCCTGGTTTTCACCACTGGAGGGAGTAATGCATACCTGGTGTATTCTTACATAGCCATCCAGGACACGCTCAGTGAAGTCGATCAGTTAAAACGCCACTCGCCTCCTCCGCTGCAAGCTCTGCCACAAACGCATACAGGGGTCCCCCCCAATGAAGCCCCCAGTGATCCCTTTCCTCTTCGCCCTGGGTGCTGCCATGATGGTCGGCTTGCGCGCGCCAGTAGCGCACTTTATATTTTCTATGGGCAGATGGAGAGGGGGAGGGCAGTTGTTGCTCGTGCCTGTGCGCAGACACTGTGCACCTGTGTGCAGGCGCCAAGAGGCTGATTTAAAGCCCAGCACACCAGAAGCCTTCTGTAAAGCGGCATGGAAACAGAACTGTGGGCTGTAAGCATCCCTGTGGATTGAACCAGGCAAACCTAAGATTCCTACTTGGTAAGCTGATATTTGTGTATTGTAAGACTATAGCACATAGGTGTCAAACACAAGGCCCGCGGGCCGAATCCGGCCCTCCAGGCCATTTTATGTGGCCCTTACACCTGTCTGGCAGCTGCAAGAGAACTCCAGCCCTCCTCTGGTCCTCCTCCAGACCGTTACTTTCTGCTTTTAAGCAATGCATCCAGCTTCATCCCAGCAGCAGCATAAGGAACGGGGGGTGCACTGTGATGTAAGGGAGAGTGGGGGACTCAACTTCTGATGGTGGAGTGGCTCTTGACATCTAATGTAAGGGGAGGGGATGTACTGGGCATCTAATCTTAAGCCTTGTACACACGATCAGTCCATCCGATGAAAATGGTCTGAAGGACAGTTGTCTTGGGTTAACGGTTGAAGCTGACTGATGGTCCGTCACGCGTACACACCATAGGTTAAATAACCGATCGTGTCAGAACGCGGTGACGTAAAACACAACGACTTGCTGGAAAAAACAAAGTTCAATGCTTCCAAGCATGCGTCGACTGGATTCTGAGCATGCGCAGGTTTTTAACCAATTGTTTTACATACTAACGATCGATTTTGACCTATTGGTTAGCAATCCATCGGTTAAATTTTAAAGCAAGTTAGGTTATTTAACCTTTGGTTAAAAAAAAGCAATGGCGCCCACACACGATCGGTTTGGGCCGATGAAAACGGTCCATCAGACCGTTTTCATCGGTTTAATCTATCGTGTGTACGAGCCTTAAGGCCTCGTACACACGAGGGGACATGTCTGATGAAAACGGTCCGCGGACCGTTTTCATCGGACATGTCCGCTCGGAGATTTCGGTCTGATGGTTGTACACACCATCAAACCGAAATCCGCGCATACAGGATACGCGGTGACGTCGCCTCGACGATGACGTGTGCGACCCTGGAAGGTCAATGCTTCCACGCATGCGTCGAATCACTTTGACGCATGCGAGGGCTTTCGGCCGAGCGGACATGTCCGGTAAGTCGTACAGACGACCGAACATGTCCGACGGACAGGCTTCCAGCGGACATGTTTCCTAGCATGCTAAGAAACATTCGTCTGCTGTAAACCTGTCCGATCCGCCGGAAAATTGTCCGGTCGGCCGTACACACGACCGAACATGTCTGCTGAAACTGGTCCGCGGACCAGTTTCAGCAGACATGTTCGGTCGTGTGTACGAGGCCTAACAGATACAACCAACCCTTTTGAGGGCAATCATAATGCTGATGCGGCCCACAATGAAATTGAGTTTGACACCCCTGCTATAGCACAACAGTGATTGCATTTTTTGTGGATAGTACCTTTGCTTTGCAGTAAGGACTATGGGCCAGATTCAGGAATAATTACGGCGGCGTAACGTATCCCCTTTACGTTACGCCGCCGCAAGTTTTCGGCGTAAGTGCCTGATTCACAAAGCACTTGCCTGTAAACTTGCGGCGGCGTAATGTAAATCTGTCCGGCGCAAGCCTGCCTAATTCAAATGGGGCGTGTACCATTTAAATTAGGCGCGTTCCCGCGCTGAACGTTCTGCGCATGCTCCGTTTGGAAATTTCCCGCCGTGCTTTGCGTGAAATTACGGCGCCCCAACATGTTTTTTGAACGGCGACGTGCGTAACGTACTTTCGTATTTCCGGATGTCTTACTCAAAAAAAAAATGTTTAAATTCGACGCGGGAACGACGGCCATACTTTAACATGGATGGTGTAATTTCTACACCATCTAAATAGCACTCTTAACTTTACGACGGGAAAAAACGACTAGCGACGACGTAAGAGATTGCGACGAACGCGTGTATCTTCGTGGATCGCCGTAATCAGCTAATTTGCATACCCAACGCTGGAAAAAGACGCAAACTCCACCCAGCGGCCGCCAGAAAATTACACCTAAGATCCGAAGGCGTACGAAGCCGTACGCCTGTCGGATCTTGGCCAAAAGCCGTCGTATCTTTTTTGTGAATTACAAAAAAAGATACGACGCGGCAAATTTGAAAGTACGCCGGAGTATCAGCAGATACTCCGGCGTACTTTTTCTGTTAATCTGGCCCTATGTCCCAGAGAAGAGGTACAAGGCATAGTAAAAGAGGCACCAGAAAATCCCTGCTTATGGCTAAGGATTCTTGCATGCAGATTACCATCCCCCTCTGTCAGTCTGATAGCAGCCTTACAGGATGATCATGTGCCCCTGTCTGGTTCTGCAGCTTCTCCGATGGCAGCTCCTGTATATGTCACTGAGGACGCTTTAAAAGTTGCTTTGGATGGCTTAGAAGGAAGGATTGCCACTATAATCGCAACCTCCTTGAAAGATAGCAGAAAACGGGGTAGATCCCCTTCATCTGTTCTGGCTCTCTCATCAGATGAGTAACCTAATTTTCCAAGCAGTGGCGACGGCCTCCCCAGTCTAACACTAGGGGAAAGGCCCAGAACCAAGCCCAAGGGCAGAAAAGAACCCCAAAACTTCCCTATGAAGGGACGCCCCCGCTCGGCCGAGTGGGGGGAAGGCTGCTGCAATTTGCAAACGCCTGGCAGGACGAAGTTCGGGACAAGTGGGTCATCTTCACAGTGTCCTCAGGCTACAAGCTGGAATTTAGAGAACTTTCGCCACCCCGTTTTCTGAGATCAAGAGTTTCCAAAGATCCAGAAAAAAGAAGGCCTTTGTTTTAGGACTTGGAACGCCTGTTGTCCCAAGGCGCAATCATAGAGTTAGTCCCAGAGGATCAGGGTTCTACTCAAACCCTTTCACGGTTCCAAAACCAAACAGGGATGTCAGACCTATCCTAGATCTGAAAAGCCTGACTAAGTTTCCGAACATTCGCTCCTTTTGCATGGAGTCTGTCCGTTCATTTGTTTCCACCCTCCAGGGAGGAGAATTTCTGGCATCAATAGACATCAGAGATGCATATCTTCATGTGCCAATATTTCCCGCTCACCAAATATTTCTAAGGTTTGCGGTGGATCAGCGCCACTTTCAGTTTGTGGCCGTTCCTTTCGGGCTGGCTACAGAACCTCGAGTGTTCACAAAGATACTGGCCCCAGCCCTGGCAAGGCTAAGGTCACGAGGCATAGCGATAACAGCCTACCTGGACGATCTGTTGATCATAGATCAGTCCACCGCTTGCTTGGGCCACAATGTGCACAGCACAGTGGAATATTTAGAGTACGTAGGCTGGGTCCTCAATTTGGAGAAATCTTCCTTGCAGCCTCAAAAAAGGCTAGAGTACTTGGGCATGATTATAGACACATCACTAAGCAAGGTATTCCTTCCCAAGCCAAAGGCAAAAGCCATATGAGACTTGGTCTGAGTGGTAAAGGCAAAGAGAAGGCCTTCCATCTGTTATTGCATGAGATTGTTGGGGAAGATGGTAGCCTCATTCGAAGCTGTCCCTTACTCCCAGTTTCACTCAAGACCGTTACAGGGCAGGATTCTCTCAGCTTGGAACAAGGATGTTCAGGCCCTGGATCTTCCTATGGTCTTATCTCCAGGGGTTCACCAGAGCCTCAATTGGTGGTTGCTCCCCCAAAACCTGTCGGAAGGGAAATCCTTCACTCCAGGTACCTGGAAGGGGGTAACCACAGATGCCAGTCTTCTAGGCTGGGGGGCAGTGCTAGAAGAAGCATCTGCCCAGGGAAAGTGGTCTGGGGCCGAAAAGCTCCAACCCATCAACATTCTGGAGATTCGGGCAATTCACTTGGCCTGGGCAGAAAGGCATATTCCTCGCCTATCTGCGGTCTTCATTCCAGTACCGCTCCTCCCACAATTCCTTCAGAGGGTCAAGAAGGAAGGAAAGACAGTGATTTTGGTCGCGCCGGCTTGGTCCAGGAGACCCCGGTACGCAGAAGTCGTAAGGATGGCAGTAGGAAGACCTTGGATTCATCCATTACGCCCAGACCTATTCTCACAGGGTCCAATATTCCATCCTGCCTTACAAAGTCTAAATTTGACGGTTTGACTGTTGAGACCCACATTCTGAATAAACGTGGGCTCTCAGGACCAGTCCTATCCACCCTGGTTAATGCAAGGAAGCCGGCCTCCAGGCTCATCTACTACAGAATCTGGAAGGCATATGTTTCCTGGTGTGAACCCAGAAAGTGGCATCCTAGGAAGTTTGCCATTAATAGGATTCTTGGCTTTCTTCAGTTGGGCTTAGATATGAGGTTGGCCTTGAGCACTACCAAATCTCGGCTTTGTCGGTAATTTTTCAAAAACCGCTTGCTTCTCATTCCCTAGTTAGGGCTTTTGTTCAGGGTGCACTGTGGTTAAATCCGCCGATTAAGTCTCCCGTGTGCCCATGGGATTTGAATTTGGTATTGTCTGTTTTACAGAAGTTACCTTTTGAACCTATACACCAGGTTTCTCTAAGTCTGTTGACACAGAAACTGTTTTTTCTTGTAGCCATATCCTCGGTGGCTCTTTCTTGTAAAGAACCGTATATGATTATTCATTAAGACAGGGTGGTGCTACGGCCTCACCCGAATTTCTTACCTAAGGTGGTTTCAGGTTTTCATCTGAACCAAGATATAGTCCTACTATCTTTTTTTCCAAATCCGCAGGCTGCGGAGGAAGAGAGTCTACACTCTCTGGATGTTGTAAGAGCGGTAAGGGTTTATCTGCAAGCTACGGCTCAGATAAGGAAGACTGATCGTCTGTTCAAAAAAAAAAACTTGTGGATTGCCAGCAAAATGCAAAACCTGTAGCTAGCCAGTTTAACCCTACCTAACTTCTGTATCCTGTAGTGACATGAGGATCAGTGGGAGGAACAACAGCGTGCAGGGTGTGTTGATTTTTGAAGAAGCTTCAGTGAGCAACTGTTTTTGATCAGTGTTTTTCAGTTACACAGGTAGCGGGAAAGGTATGTTCTTCTTTGCAAGGAGCAATGTTAGTTTGTGTTTGATTTATGTGACATAAGATACTTTCAGCACATGTAATTTAAGCACTTCCCCTCATGAGCACAATAAGTTTAAAGACAAACAGGTGATCCGTAATGTGAGGATTTGGATCATGATGCCCTTTTTTAACTTATTTAAATCTGTGGTCACGTAACACTCTAGTCTTCTCTGTCCTTTTGTTTACAGTTGAGGCCCTTCTTTGGGTGCCCATGACACTGCCTACATGACATGGGCACTTTCTTTTGACTATCTAGGGGTGGGGTTCTCTCTTGATCCAGAAGGGGGGTCATAGTAGTGACTTCAGCATGAGGGAGCCAGCCAGTGTGACGCATCTGTAGCACTGGCTTATGGCCCCCTGCACCTGAAACTGATGAGGGACTCAGATGGTGGTCTTAGGTGAGTAAAACATTTAGTTTTAAAGGTATTTAAAAAAAAACAAAGGAGCTTTGAAAGGGAGGGGTGGACAATAAGGCTTTTCTTGGAGATGAACCTGAGTTTTTTACTATTTTATTTTTTGTTTTACCTACAGGAGATGGTGCAGCAGTTCTTTTAAGATCTCTAGAGCCTATAGAAGGCCTTGATGAAATGAGAAGCTTTAGAAGTATTCGAAGAAATGCATCAAAGTCATTGAAAGACAAAGAACTTTGTAATGGACCCTCAAAACTCTGTCAGGCTTTGGATATTAATAAAAGTTTTGACCGCCGGGATCTAGCCAGTGACCAGAGCGCATGGTTAGAGGCGGGGTCAGAAGTCATGGAGGAGGACATTGTATCTTGCGCAAGGATTGGCATTGGTTATGCAGGAGAGTGGACACACAAACCTCTGCGTTTTTATATTAAAGACAACCAGTATGTTAGTGTGCGGGATAAAGCTGCGGAGGGTGGTATGACTTTTGTTCATACAAATGTACTTGTAGATAACATGTGAAACATATTTACTGTGGTAAATATGGTATGGTATGCAGAGTATATGGTTATGCCAGAGATCAGACTTTGAACTTGGAAGGAATCATATAATTGTAATCTTATGTGATTTGTTCTACATGTTACATATGTTTGTGTAAACCTTCTGGCCATATGAGTAATTCTTAAAGACCTGCCCATACGTGTATTTTTTTTTTCAGCTGTAAAATGTGTTTTACTGTAGGAAAATGCAATTTATGTAACACTTAAAGGGGTTGTAAAGGTAAATAAAAATCTTCCCTAAATAGCTTCCTTTACCTTAGTGCAGTCCTTCACTGACCTCGTCCTTCGATTTTGCTTTTAAATGTCCTTATTTCTTATGAGAAATCCTCACTTCCTGTTCTTCTGTCTGTAACTACACACAGAAATGCAAGCCTCTTGAGTGGGGAGGGGGCGAGCAGGAGAGTCAGGACGTCCATAACACACAGCTCCTTTCTCTATCTGCAAAGTAGAGAGCGTCCTGACCCTCCTGCTCGCCCCCTCCCCCCTCAAGAGGCTTTCTCCACACCAGGGAGAAAGCCTTGCATTACTGTGTGTAGTTAGACAGAAGAACAGGAAGTGAGGATTTCTCAGAAGAAATAAGGACATTTAAAAGCAAAATCGAAAAATTAGGCAAGTGAAGGAGGACTGCACTAAGGTAAAGGAAGCTATTTAGGGAAACATGTTTTTACCTTTACAACCCCTTTAAGAACACAACACCTCTCTCTTCCAAATAATCTGCATCTCTCTAACTATAAATTGGGTTGAGTGTATAATGGATGTTGGGGAAGGCATTTTTAAAGGTTTTTCCTAATTGCTCCAAATGCTTTCACTTTCTTTTCAATGCATTTTCTTTCATAGTAGGACTATTGATGAGTAGACATGTGCACACTGAAATATTTTGTTTCGGAATTTCGTTTTTCGTCCGAAATTCGTTTTTATTTATTTTGTTTAGTTAAAAAATGTCTTAAAAATCCGAATTAATGAAGGTTGAATCTGTCATTGAAGGCTTATGGGTTCTTTCGAATGTTCTATGAAGATTCGACGAAGCAGCTAAACTGTACGACGCCGCAATCGTACATTTCCGGTCGAATGTTCCGCCTACAAGCTATAGAAGAATTTTAATGTTGCATGACACTAGTAATAATTATATTTATAAATTATTATTACTAGTCAACTAACATGAGTTTTTCTATAGCCTATGGCCGAGCATTTGATGTAATGTACGATTGCGGCGTCGTACAGTTTAGCTGCTTGTCGAATCTTCTTAGAACTTTCGACAGACATCATAAGCCTTCAATGACAGATTCAACGTTTGTATGTTTTTTTCTGCTTTGTTGAATCTTCGTCGTTCATGTCGAATGGTCTACCCCAACACTGTCTCTATAATGTAGAATCTTTTCTCTCTATGTCGAATCTTTCCTCTCTATGTAGAATAATCTTGGAATAACAGAGTTAAAGCAAAGCTGACTTTTAATAAATGGACACTTACCCGTCCTGGAGTCCAGTGACGTCGGCAGCAGAAGACGAGCAATCGCTCGTCTCTCTGCCGACGTCACTGCCATCCTCGGTGAGGGAATCAGGAAGTGGCTTCACTGCCCGATTCCCTACTGCGCATGCGCGAGACGCGCTACGCCATCCTCACCTGTTCGGATCGGAACAGTATGCGATCCGCGGAACGCACCGCCGCCGCGGCCTTAGGAAAGACCGCGGCTTCGGCCTAGCTCCGGAGCGGTCGGCCATCTTGGTACACTCGGCGGCGGTGCGCGCTGACGTCATCACCCCTCCCTCTGCTCGTGGATTTTTTCTATTTTGCAAGAGCGCACTGCGCCGCTGACTCTGCATGCAACCTGAGTACAGTGAGACGGACCGAGTACATCAGTACAGTGAGTTGGCTAATGGCTTAATAGCCATTAGCCAACTCACTGTACTGATGTACTCGGTCTAGTAAAACAGTAACACTGTAATTACCATGTTTGCCACTGTAATAATAGTCATAGCCAACATTGCCCCCACCATAGTAAACAGTAACACTGTGTGTATAGCCATTTTTCCCACTGTAATCAGTGGGAAAAATGGTTATACACACAGTGTTACTGTTTACTAGTGTGGGGGCAATGTTGGCTATGACTATTATTACAGTGGGAAAAATTACAATTACAGTGTTACTGTTTTACTAGTGTGGGGGCAATGTTGGCTATGGCTATTAATAGCCATAGCCAACATTGCCCCCACACTAGTAAAACAGTAACACTGTAATTGCCATTTTTCCCACTGTAATGGTCCCAAAATTGTCCGATGTGTCCGCCATAATGTCACGGTCACGAAAAAAATCGCTGATCGCCGCCATTAGCAGTAAAAAAAAAAAATAATAATAATAAAAAAAATGTAAAAAGACAAAACTTTTGTTTTGTCTTCTGTTTTTTTTTTTACTGATCCGAAAATGATCCGATCCGTGACTCCTGACCCGAGGATTGATCCGATCCGTGAGTTTTTTGATCCGTTGCACCCCTAGTATCTATTTACTCGCCGTAACTTCATCTTTCACATTATGCAAAAGAATAAAGAAAAAATATTAATTTGCTAAATTTTATAACAGAAACAAAGAAAAATTCTTTTTTTTTTTACAGAATTTTCAGTGTTTTTTCTCCTCTAGCGCAAAAAATAAAAAACCCAATGGTGAATAAATACCACCAAAAGAAAGCTCTGTTTGTGTGAAAAAAGGACGAAAATTAAATTTGGGTACAATGTTGTATGACTGAGTAATTGTCATTCAAATTGTGAGAGCACCGAAAGCTGAAAATTGGTCTGGTTATTAAGGGGGTTTAAGTGCCCAGTGGTCAATGACCTAAAAAAAATTTTTTTATTTTTTACATCCCGAAAAACGGTTGTGTGTATTAGTCTCACTCAGCGCCCACTCACGATCATTGCAACATGTCATTCTAGGTTGATAGCGCAGTCATATGTTAGAACATGACTGCAACTTAGATTTGCGACAAGAGTTTTGAGTCTCTCTCTTTTTTTACATAGATGCAACAACATTTATATGCTCATTCACAAGATTCTGGACGCATGATTGGGATAAAAATTACATGATTAAAAATATATTTTTTTATTAAAAACTTTTTAGTATATTAAATTTACTGGTCATCAATAGCTAATCCGGGCTACATGGTATCTTTTATTGTTACAGTTACCATATTGTTGCTCTTCCCCTAGACTTTACATATTATTATCTTTAGCAATAGACAGATGGCCACAGAGTGTATGAGAGTTCTGTTTTTACCGTACACTTATTTGCCAAGTACATGTTTGTTCTGCACTTTGGCCAAAATGAATATATGAGTTTTTCTCATTTAGCCATAGATATATAGATATACAGATAGTTCCTAAAGGAAAACATAACATTGATACTTTCGTCAATTTTGTACGTTGTGGTCTTACAACCACCATAAAGTGAAATTTTAATACAATATTATAGTTTTATTATTGTGTTTGTTGTGTATTAGTTTTGTTGGTCACATGTATATATTATGTTTTCATGAAATACATAGTATAATCTTTTTGGTTAAACGCTTCACATTTATACACAAAAATAAATCCACGACTGCACATATTTATGTGCCCACATTTATGCTCAATTTTCATTTGATTGTACTATATACAGTGCGCATATATTTTATGCACACATACACAATTTTTGGTTGTTTTATTTTTTCACATGTGGATGCATAGCTAACTGGAGACATTTGTTATACCAGAAATCCTATTTGGGCTCATACATATTGTCAAGATATTTTCTTTTCAATTCTTTTTAATTCAATCTATTATTATTTTTTTTTTACATTATGAGGGCCCTTTATGAATCCATTTATTGCTGTGTTTAAATAGGTTTTTGGTTCATCTGTCTTCCAAGCAGCTGTATCCTATCTCTGGAATTTGTGGAACCCAATTAAGTGTTTAATTTAATTTATTCACATCCTGCCTTAAAAAAAAGCTGTGCGGCATGTATACCGCTCCTTCTCATTAAAAACAATGGGAAACCGCGTCAATACCGCCTGCAATGTGTCTCTATAGAGGCACATTGCGGGTGGTATTAACCCTTTATCGGCCGCTAGCAGGGGTTAATACCGCACCGCTAGCGGCTGATTCCCGCGGCAATCCTGGCAGTATAGCGCCGCTATTTTTAGCGGCGTTATACCGCCACCGCGGCTCCCGCCCCAGTCTGAAAGGGGCCTACGTGTGGGTTAACCCTGCCTCCTCTCTACTGCTATAGGACCCCCTACCCATAAATTTGAGCTCACCTCCATGGACTGTGTCCTTTTTTTGTCCTCCTCACATGGACCATTATCATGCGATTCTGTGCATTCAGGATTTTCTGTCCAGGCGGTACCATTTGCTGCAGTGCGCCCATGGCCCAGCTAAGAGCGGGCGAGTGGTTTCGGGCAGTTGTTAACCCTATGGTTGAATGGATGTGGCCCAGGGTACTGGATTGGACGTAGGACTGGCTGGCAAGGTCTGAAGAATTCATATTTTTTTTCTCTCTCTTTGCATGGCAGAGTGTTTTTGTGTGTTCGTTTGTTCATTTAATCTATGTGTGCCCCGTGTTGTTTATTTAGCCCCTCGTGTATGTGGAACGCTTCTGCGTTCCAGGACGCCCCTTGTCTTCCTGGTCCCTGGGTGGCCGTACGTCCGCGCATGCGAAAAACCACGGTGAAACCGATGCTTGGTTTCCGCGATGCGGCGAAGGGGTCAGAGGCCGCACAGGCCCAGTTGAGCCGGTCTTCTCGGCGCAAGTGCGCAACGGAGACCGGCCGTGACGTCATCCGGCGGGGGATTTAAAGCTGCTGAGAGCCCTATACAGGTGGGATACCTGTGGGCATGCAAACGGCAGCTTCCCGGAGCCTGGGACCACGTCAAGCAAGGTAGGCTGTGGCCTCTAGGAAGTACTCCTTCTTAAAGGGGATTAGAATTTAAATTTAAATGAAGAAAAAAAAAAAAGTAGCAGCAGTCTTGCTTTTCAGGTATGATAATAGGTAACATGGTCTTTTTTATTATTGCTTTTTTTTTTTAGCCTGATAGTTCATAGCTTCCGAACCTGGTCTCTCCTTGCCATGGACGCTTCTCCACCGCCGGGCGGCCAGCCCTCCCGCGGTTGAGGGTGGGGGATGGTATTAAGACTATTCTTTTGAGGGCGCTAACTGGTATTCTGGTTACCTTCTTTCCCCTTCCTGTCTTGAATGATTTTTTTTAAATCCCAGCTTGTTCAGGACATCAGTCACGGGACAAACGGGACCTTGCCAGGCCGCAACACCATTAATCTTCCAGGTCCAGACGCGAGACTCCGTCTGGGACCCATCATCACAGGGGACGTTCACATTCCCCCTCTAAGTATAGGAGATGCTCCCATTCATCCTCATCACCGCTACCACCACCGCGATAGTCGCTCTGACTATAGAGCCTGCTGGGGATGTAAGACCAGAGTCCCGGAGGGCAAATTGCTATGCGACCCATGTTATGCCCAAAGGGTTGGTGAGAAAGAGACAGAAAAACAAAACCTTGAGTCTCTTGTAAAACGTGTGGTGCAACAGTCCATGAATGAATGAATGAAAAACTTATAAAGCGCGGCGCATGCGAACTGAATCGCTTCTGGGCGCTAGTTGTTCGTGTCTCATGACATCAAAAGAGCAGAGTTTTGATCTGTCTTCTGAAAGTCAGGTGGTTTTCCTCCAACCGAATGCTGGTTGGTAAAGCGTTCCATAGTCTAGGACCCTGAAAAGCAAACCTTCTTTCTCCTTTGGACTTATATTTGGTTTTTGGTACCCTGACCAGATTTTGGTCGGTGGATCGCAGAACGCGATTCGAATTGTGAGGTTCTATCTTGTCGCAAAGATATTGCGGAGCCTTCCCATGGATGCACTTATGTGTCAGGCAGAGTGCTTTAAATGCAATTCTGTCTTTTACTGGCAGCCAGTGAAGGGTTCTCAACGAAGGTGAGATTGATTCCCATTTTTTTTTCCCAGTCACCAGTCTGGCGGCCGTATTCTGAACGACGGAGATTTGGTACTTTGGGAGTCCGAGGTACAGGGCGTTAGCATAGTCCAGTCTGGAATTCACGATTGTTCCCACCACGACTGCTACGTCTTCTTTGGGGATAAATGGAATAAGTCTGCGTAGTAGGCGCAACAGATGGTGCGCTCCGCTGACTACTGACCCTATTTGTGCGTCCATTGTCATGAAGGTGTCGAAGATGACCCCGAGACTTTTGACTTTGGAGCTAGGGGTGATGATTTGGCCCAGAATGGGCGGGGGTGTCCAGGTTGTTGCCAGTTGACTCTTTCGGCTGGCGTGAAACATAAGGAGTTCTGTTTTTGAACTGTTGAGTTTAAGATAACTCTTTGTCATCCAGTTTTCTATCAAAGAGAGACATTTCTCTAAACTGGGATGATGATCCTTTTTGTTGCAGATGCGAAAATACAGTTGCGTATCGTCTGCATAAGAGTGATAGAGTAGTTCTTGGCTACTGATAATATCAAAGAGAGGGCGAAGATAGATGTTGAAAAGCACCGGTGACAGGGGGGATCCTTGGGGGACTCCACATGACACCGTGCGCTTTTCCGACGTGAAAGAACCCAATTTAACTGTTTGTGATCGGTTTTCAAGAAAGGAAGAAAACCATGGTAAATCACCTTCTGCGACTTCTGCTACCTTGGCTAGTCGCATCAGTAACAGTTTGTGGTCTACCGTGTCAAAGGCTGCGCTTAGGTCCAGCAGAACCAGGAGACAAGATTCTCCCTCGTCTGCGGCCTCGAGGGCATCGTCCCATATTTTGAGTAAGGCCGTTTCTGTCCCGTGTCCGGGACGGAAGCCTGATTGTAATGGATCCAGTAGATTGTGGGTATCTAGATGCTGTTGCAGCTGTTGTACCACTACTTTCTCCATTATCTTGGAGAGAACATTTAGGCCTGTTATGGGACGGCGGTGAGTTGGGTCCTTGGGATCCAGGTTAGGTTTTTTCAAGATGGGCTGGATTGTGCCCTCTTTCAACAGGGATGGCACTGTGCCTTCCTTAAATGACTGGTTTATAAGCTGTGTGATGGGTGGTGCCAGGATGTCGGCACATTCCTTCAGCAGTTTGGTGGGGATGATATCATTGGGCGATGTGCTGTTCCGCAAAGCACCAATGATATTTTTTGTGGTATCGATGGAGATCGGTTCCAGAGTGAACTAGACACCTCCCACACAAGGAGCCAGTCCACCACCTTGTTTGGCTCTCTGGCTGACGAGGTCCAGGAAGATCCCGGCCAATTCCAGCCCTTTGATTCCTCCCATAAATCCTTGCATAGTGAGATGGAGGGAGATGAGCTTACTGTGGGTTTCGACTACGCCTTAGGCCTCGTACACACGATAGGATAGCCAGAGGACAACGGTCTGAAGCACCTTTGTCTTAGGTTAACCGATGAAGCGGACTGATGGTTGTCACGCCTACACACCATAGGTTAAATAACCGATTGTGTCAAAACGCGGTGACGTAAAACGCAACGACGTGCTGAAAAAAACGAAGTTCAATGCTTCCAAGCATGCGTTGACTTGATTCTGAGCATGCGTGGGTTTTTAATCGATGCTTTTGCATACGAACGTTCGGTTTTGACCTATCGGTTAGGCGTCCATCGGTTAAATTTTAAAGCACGTTCCTATTTTTTTAACCGAAGGTTAAATAACCTATGGGGCCCACACACGATCGGTTTTGACCGATGAAAGCGGTCCTTCAGACCATTGTCCCCTGGCTATTCTATCGTGTGTACGAGGCCATAGTCTCCCCACTAATCAAGGCGGTCAAGGAGACCCTAAAATTGGAGGATACTGCTGCTCCCCCAGAAAAACAGAGGAAGCTTTTCAAACAATTAGGGAAAGAACGTTCCAACTTTCCGCTGCCCTCTGAACTTAGACATTTTTTTGAGGAAGAATAGAGCAGAAATAAGAAAGTTTCAATGCTAAACAAAACTTCAAAACTCTATCCCTTTAAAGCTGAAGATGTAAAACATCTGGAAAATGCTCCCCTTGTGGATGCGGCAGTAATGCGCCTAGCAAAGCATCTCACCCTTCCACTAGAAGATACGGTATCTTTCAAAGATGGCCTGGAACGCAAAATTGACCAAGATCTCAAAAGGATCTATAGCCTGGCCGAAATGGCCTGCAAACCAGCCCTGGCCTTTGCAGTTACTTCCAAAGCTATGGAGGCCTGGGTAGAAAACGTGGATTCCGTTCTGAAAGGAGTCTCCGAAGATCTAGCACAAGGTTCAGCAGTGCAAGAACTTAAATTGGCAGTTGCCTTTTTGGGGGAGGCATCTATTGACCTCATTCGCCTGCTGGCTAGATCTATGTTATCTTCAGTCACATCCAAACAGGCATTATGGCTGCGCCCCTGGCTTGCTAACCCAGCCTCTAAGCAGGCATGGTGTAAAATTCCCTTCAAAGGGTCATCCTTGTTTGGTAACAAACTGGATAGTGCTATTTCAAAAGCCACAGGCGGGAAGTCTGGGTTCCTTTCCCAGGACAGGCGACTGTTTAACCAGAGAAGACCTCAGCGTAGACGCAGTACAGAACGCTTGAGGGAAGGGCGCTCCTATAAACCCAGACGGGATTTCAGGAGAAGCTGGAATTAGAATAGAGGACATAGTTACATAGTTACATAGTTAGTCAGGTTGAAAAAAGACACAAGTCCATCCAGTTCAACCACAAAAAAAATAAACAAACAAAATAAAAAACACAATACAATCCCATACACCCAACTCTATACCCACAGTTGATCCAGAGGAAGGCAAAAAACCCCAGCAGAGCATGATCCAATTTGCTACAGCAGGGGAAAAAATTCCCTCCTGATCCCCCAAGAGGCAATCGGATTTACCCTGGATCAACTTTACCTACAAATCTTAGTACTCAGTTATTTTATGTACATTTAGGAAAGAATCCAGGCCTTTCTTAAAGCAATCTACTGAGCTGGCCAGAACCACCTCTGGAGGGAGTCTGTTCCACATTTTCACAGCTCTTACTGTGAAAAAACCTTTCCGTATTTGGAGGTGAAATCTCTTTTCCTCTAGACGTAAAGAGTGCCCCCTTGTCCTCTGTGTTGACCGTAAAGTGAATAACTCAACACCAAGTACACTGTATGGACCTCTTATATATTTGTACATGTTGATCATATCCCCCCTAATTCTCCTCTTCTCAAGAGTGAATAGATTTAGTTCTTCTAATCTTTCCTCATAGCTGAGCTCCTCCATGCCAAGAAACAAACACCTGGTGGACGCAAGCCAACTAAATCCTTTTGAGATTGGGCCCGCCCAGGCGGGTCGGGTAGGGGCTCGTTTACGTCTTTTCCGGCATGTCTGGGTGGCCTCCATCTCAGATTATTGGACCATCAAAACGGTCTCCACAGACCACACATGGTCCTTCACCAAGATTCCTCCCCACAGACCAATGTCCACGTCACTACCTCGATCAGAAGAAAAACGACAAGTCCTGCTGTCATATGTAAATGCTCTGAAAGATCAAGGGGCAGTAGTGCCCGTACCGAAGAGTGAGGAATTCCAGGGAGTATACTCACCCCTCTTTCTAGTGCAGAAAAAGAATGGCTCCTGGCGCTCGGTGATAGACCTTACGTTCCTCAACAAATTCATAAGGCATGAGAAATTCAAGATGGAATCACTTTCGACCATCCAAAAAATAGTCCAACCAGGCGACTGGTTCATTTCAATAGACCTAAAGGACGTGTATTTTCATGTGGCAGAGGTATTCCACAAGTATCTGCGGGTTCCAGGTCGGACAAGAGCACTTGCAGTTTATATGTCTTCCGTTCGGATTGACGACTTCTCCAAGAGTGTTTTCAAAGGTTCTGTTGGCAGTAGTATCTCTTATCAGAACGAAAGGGGTCCGACTGTACCATTACCTGGACGACCTGTTAGTACTATCTCAAGACAGACAACAGCTTCTACTTCACAAAGAACAAGTAATTTCAACACTTGCGGAGTTCGGATGGCTTCTAAACTGGGAGAAAAATCAGCTAGAGCCGACCCAGTGTCTAATCTACCTAGGCGCCCACTTCAACACTATAGCGAACACCATCTCTCTTCCAGAAGAAAAAATCCCGGTCATTCGGGAAAGAATCTCCCTAGACTCCTCACACCTGAGGGCTTCACAGTGCCTAAAGATAATCAGCACAATGGTGGCCACAGCCCCCATGGTAAAGTGGGCAATGTGGAGGCTTCGCCCTTTTCAGGCGGGCTTCCTTTAGCAATGGAGGTCGGAAGACATCAGTCAGTGGATTCGGATAACTCAATTGATGAAGAACAGTCTCCTTTGGTGGCTCCAATGCAAAAACCTGTTGACATGCCACTCTCTTGTTCCCATCCAATGGGTGCCTGTTACTTCCGATGCCAGCAATGCGGGCTGGGGGCCCATTGTGGTCAAGAACTGGCACAAGGCAAGTGGGATGCCCGGCTCCACATTCCAGGTTCAAACGTTCTGGAACTTTGTGCGGCATGGTGTGCCCTTCAATCCTTTTCCCATCTCCTGAAAGGGAAATCGGTCCTACTCAAGATGGACAACACCACAGCTGTGGCGTATGTGAAGAGACAAGGGGGCACTCGGAGTTCCGCCCTTCTCCAAGAGGTCGAGCCCATCATGACCTGGGCTGAAAGGAACCTGCTCAATCTGTCTTCATTCCAGGGGAGCAGAACATTCAAGCGAACTTCTTGTCTCGCAGCAATCTAGACAACAATGAATGGTCACTGCATACACAGACCTTGAAGTGGATCCTATCGTTGGGAATCGATCCCGAGGTGGATCTGTTTGCATCCCCCTGCAACCACAAACTCAACAAATACTACACTCAAGTCCGTTGCAGTCAAGCTTTCGGAGTAGATGCTTATACGAGTAAATGGAACTTCAACTGGGCGTATGCCTTCCCTCCACATCTGATCATTCTAAAATTCCTTCAATTGGAGACAGTCGAAGTGGTGACAATAACACCCTACTGGCCGAGCAGGCCGTGGTTTCCCCTCCTGAACCAGATGAGCTTCCGGGACCTGTTGCCTCTCCCTCTCAGACCGGACCTTCTTTCTCAGGGGGCGACCCTGCACCCCTTGTAACGGTCACCACCGTTTACGATATTCCCATTCCATCAACCACGACAGCTTATCCGACAGACATCAGACACGACCCGATCCGTTCCATTCCCCAGAATAACGAAACCGACAAGCTCTGTTACTGGTTTAAAAATTTATGAATGAACCTTTAATGGTATCTTAGCTTTCTTATATACAGTACAAGCATGTTACAGTTAATCACAGGGACAAAGACACACTCCACCCACACATCACACAATGGGGGGGCTTCAATACACCTTCTCTTAGACAATGACATTCAGTTGAGTTAATTATTAGTCATTATCCAGACAGCCTGTCTCCGCATACAGCTTGACAAGTCACATTTCACATCTTAACAGTGTGATTAGCATGCATAATGAAAGGTCTTAGGAGCAGACCTAATTAGCACAATGGACACAAAACAGTATTAGCATCACACAATGGACAATGGAATGTCTTGCAGGAGCCTATTGAGCTGTTGTGGGTCAGCATGAAATCAAACTAATATGTCCAGATCTCCTGCAATACATGAATTATCATTTATCAGTCACCCTATGCCCAAAAGGGGCACAGGGTGACCCTAGACCCAAGAGTCATTAGTGACGCTGGCACATGAGTACCCCCCATCCTTCAAAAGTCTCTGGGTGTTCTGAGTTCCAGAAAGCCTAACACCAACAGAGTCTACAGTAGAATATGGGCCAAGTTTGTTAACTTCTCTACTTCGGCAGGAAGACCCTGGAGTCCAAGACATTCTCTGATTTCTCCAGTCTGGCCTGGATCTTCCTTTGTCTGTTAGTTCTCTTAGAGTGCAAGTGTCGGCTCTGTCAGCCTTTTCGGGAACAGCATGGGCAATTCACCCACTGATACGACAGTTCTTTCGTGGGGCATCGAGACTCAGACCCCCAGAGGTTGTTAATTTGTCAAGATAATTTGTCAACGCAGGTAAGCGTTCCCAGGCTGACAAGGGGCCAGCTGAGGGACAAAAGCGTCCCTGGATTCGCAAGCAAAACAAGCCTGCAAACAAATCTGCGACAGCACGAAGGTTTGCCCCCGCCCAACTCTCAGGTGGGGTATCGCCTTTGCGAGTTTGCAGCTCGATAGACTTCCCTGCTTTCCGACCAGTGGGTTTGCGAAGTGGTTTCATCAGGGTACAAGATAGTTTCTTTCTTGTCCACCAAACAGATTCTTTCCCTCAAACCTTCATCATCTTCCGGCTCGTCGGAACATCCTATTGGGGGCAGTGCAGGACCTGTTAAGTTTCGGGGTAATAGTACCCGTGCCACTGACGGAAAGGTTTCAAGGATTCTACAATCTGTTTGTAGTCCCAAAAAAGGATGGGGTCTGTCCAATCCTGGATCTCAAGGCCCTCAACGATGTGGTACTACGTCACCTTGTACGCCTGGTGGCGGATGTCCCTTGGCGACTGCAAATACGGGAGGACCTTCTGTCGCAAGTCCTATACTTCATCCTGCTTTACAGTCGCTGGCTTTGACGGCATGGCTGTTGAAAGTCAGGTACTGAGGGACCGGGGTCTGTCTGATTCTGTAATTTCCACCATGCTGAGGGCACGGAAGTCTTTTTCTCGGAATATCTATCATCGCACATGGAAGGCCTACATCTCCATGTGTGAGGAGATGGAGTGGCGCCCACGGGCTTATTCGGTTTCCAGGATCCTGCTGTTTTTACAGCGTAGGGTGGATCAAACGCTTGCCCTAAGCACCATAAAGGGGAAGATTTCAGCCTTGGCTTTCAATGACCCTTGGCAGCTCATCCACTGGTAAAAACGTTTGTGCAAGGGGTTCGACATGTGGCCCCTCCGGTTCGGCCACCACTACCCCCGTGGAATTTGAATCTGGTGCTCTCAGCACTTCAGAAAACTCCTTTTGAGAACATCAGAGAGATTCCCCTTTTGATACTCTCTCAGAAGGTGGCCTTTCTGGTGGCTATTACATCAGTCAGGAGGGTTTCTGAATTGGCAGCCTTGTCTTGCAAGTCCCCGCTACTTGATCCTCCACAAGGATAAGGCGGTGTTACACCCGCAGCCTTCTTTTCTTCCGAAAGTTGTTTCAGCCTTTCATCTTAATGAGGACATAATGCTTCCATCCCTGTGTCCTCGGCCATCGCATCCCAAAAAGGTTGCTCTACATTCCTTGGATGTTGTCTGAGCTCTGCGAGTATATCTCTCTGCTACAGTATGGCTCTGTTTCGGAGGTCAGACTCACTGCTTGTATCGTGACACTATTTGTATCTCGTCGGCCACCATTTCTCGGTGGATCAGACAGATCGTGATTCAGGCTTATGCCCTCCAGGGGCGGGATCCTCCCTTTCCTGTCACGGCGCATTCAACCAGGGCAATAGGTGCCTCCTGGGCCTTCTATAATCAAGCATCTGTCTCACAGGTGGCAACCTAGTCGTCCATTCACACCTTTACTAAATTTTACAAGGTTGATGTGCATGCATCTGCGGATGCTTGCTTTGGCCTCAAAGTTTTGCAGGTGGCTGTTTAAGGGTGCAACTCCTCTGTTAAAGAGCACTGTTTTGTTTTTGGGTGGAAGTTGGTTTGCTTGCTGTGCCCACCCCTCGTTTTTTGACACTGCTTGGGGACATCCCTACTGTCAAGATTATTTGGAGCTGTGTCCGTCCATAAACGAAAGAGAAAGTACGATTTTTGTACTCACCGTAAAATCATCATCAAAAGTTCATGGACTGACACAGCACCCACCCATCCTTTTTTAAGTTTGTACTGCTTTTTTATGAACTGAGCTGCTGACTGCAGGGTGAGGGGTTATGACAAGAGGGTCCGCCCCCTGGGCGGTGCTGTTCGGCTTTGCTGTGTTACATGTTTTTTAACTATTTAACATGTCTGCCTAGTCCTCTCCTAATAGACGGAACATAACCCTACTGTCAAGATTATTTGGAGCTGTGTCCATTCATGAACTTCAGAGAAAAGGATTTTATGGTGAGTACAAAAATCCTATTATTATCACTGAATTATCACTGAATTACAGTGCAAAAGACTCTTTTTAATTATTATTAATTAACCAGTGTTAGAAGATTAATCCATGAGGCAACATGATCTTGGTTTGTACAAGCAGTAATATAACAAAATATAATTCTGTACTATGCTCTCCTTCTTAGTACAATCCACAATGTTACATACAGTGATATAATGTTTCTATAAAAAAACTCAAATTATAAATAAAAATAATTGCAGTGAATATCATACAGTGCCTTGCAAAAGTATTCACCCCCCTTGGCCTTTTGTTTTTTGTTTTGTCGCCTCACAACCTGATATTAACATGGACTGTTTGAGGATTTGCACCATTTAATTTACAGAACATGCCCACAACTTTGAAGATGTTTTTTTTTATTATGAAGCGAACAACAAATAGGACAAAATAACAGAAAAAGTCAATGTGCATAATTATTCACCCCCCTAAAGTCAATACTTTGTAGAGCCACCTTTTGCAGCTATCACAGCTCCAAGTTGCTTTGAATAAGGCTCTATGAGCTTGCCACATCTTACCACTAGGATTTTTGCCCATTCCTCCTTGCAAAACTGCTCCAGCTCCTTCAAGTTGGGTGGGTTGCGCTTGTGAAAAGCAATCTTTAAGTCTGACCACAGATTTTCTATTGGATTGAGGTCTGGGCTTTGACTAGGCCATTCCAACATTTACATGTTTCCCCTTAAACCATTCAAGTGTTGCTTTAGCAATGTGTTTGGGGTCATTGTACTGCTGAAAGGTGAACCTCCGTCCTAGCCTCAAATCAGACAGAGTGGTACAGGTTTTGCTCAAGAATATCCCTGTATTTAGCACCATCCATCTTTCCCTCAAATCTAACCAGTTTCCCAGTCCCGACTGATGAAAAACATCCCCACAGCATGATGTTGCCACCACCATGTTTCACTGTCAGGATGGTGTTATTTGGGTGATGTGATGTGTTGGGTTTGCGCCAGACATAGTGTTTTCTTTGATGGCCAAAAAGTTCAATTTAAGTCTCATCAGACCAGAGCACCTTCCTCTACATTTTGGGAGTTTCTCACATGCCTTTTCGCAAACTCAAAACGTACCATTTTGTTTTTTGCTAAATAGTTTTCTTCTGGCCACTCCACCATAAAGCCAAACTCTATGGAGCGTACGGCTTATTGTCGTCCTATGTATAGATACTCCAGTCTCTGCTGTGGAACTCTGCAGCTCCTCCAGGGTTACCTTAGGTCTCTGTGCTGCCTCTCTGATTAATGCCTTCCTTGCCCGGTTGTGAGTTTTGGTGTGCAGCCATCTCTTGGCAGGTTTGCTGTTGTGCCATGTTCTTTCTATTTGGTTATGATAGATTTGATGGTGCTCCTAGTGATCATCAAATATTTGGATATTATTTTATAACCTAACCCTGACTTGTACTTCTTAACAACATTGTCCCTTACTTGTTTGGAGAGTTCCTTGGTCTTCATGGCAGTGTTTGGTTAGTGGTGCCTCTTGCTTAGGTGTTGCTGCCTCTGGGGCCTTTCAAAAATGTGTGTATATGTAATGACACATCATGTGACACTTAGATTGCACACAGCTGGACATTATTTCACAAATTATGTGACTTCTGAAGGTAATTGGTTACACCAGAGCTTTTTATGGACTTCATAACAAATGGGGTGAATACATACGCACATGCCAATTATAATTTTTTTTATTTCTGAAAAATAGTTTTATGTATATATTTTTCACATTTTACTTCACCAACTTAGACTATTGTCTGATCCATCACAATGATCGTGTTGAGGATACCACATGTAGCCTTTTATCCTTTTCCACAGGGGTCTGTTAATTTTGCCAATGTAGAATGCTCCACACTGGCAAAGGATAATTCCTTTGGTTTGGAAAGTTATTTGATGGCGGATTCTATGAGTTTGTCCATTGGGAAGCAGTGGCAATAGTCACAAGACCCACATTGAAGAAGCCCTGGTCTATCTCATTGCTTATTGAAAGATTTTGTAAATTGACTCTGCACCAGACGGTCCCTGATTAAAGCTGAACATCTAAAGGTAATCTCCGGGTGGGCCCCTAAGTACTTGTTGAGTATTGGGTCTGCTGAAAGTAAATGCCAGTGTTTCTGCATAATTTGATGTATGTGTCCATGTTGGTCTGAATAAGTAGTTCTAAATCTAACCATGTTGGAGTCCTTTTTCTTAGGTTTTGAGAACAGAAGTGCATCCCTAGACTTGCCCTGTGCTTTTTTTAAAAGCTTTTTAGTGAACAAAGTCCATGCAATCATACAAATCCATGCGCTGTTCAAGAGTATCTTAGTGTTGCGAGTTCATTGATCCACAAATCCGTAAAAATATATCTATTTACTTTTTAGGAGGTTGCAGAGCAGATACTCTAAAGGAATCTCTGGGTTGTGAGTGGTATTTACATGACCAAGACTTTTGAAAGAGGTTGGTGCAACAGTAGATGATCAGAAGAATCTCTTAGATGGACATGAGGATAGGGCAACTGATTGGGGATCTATGTCATGTGTTTTTAAGGCGTCACATGTTGTCATTTTGCCTATTTACTTTAGTAACATTAAAGCATTTGTTAACCCAAAAAAAATATATTTAGATCCTGGTCCCTTAACCACTGCCGAACGCAGATACACTTTAGGACAGTGGTAAAAAACAAAAGTTCTTTAACCACTTAAGGACCGCCTCTTGCACATATACGTCAGCAGAATGGCACGGCTGGGCACAAGCACGTACCTGTACGTCCCCTTTAAGTGCCCAGCCGTGGGTCGCGCGCCCGCGACCCGGTCCGAAGCTCCGCGGCCGCAGGACCCGCGGATCCGATAGCCACCAGTGTCCCGCTATCGATCACAGGAGCTGAAGAACAGGGAGAGGTGTGTGTAAACACACCTTCCCCGTTCTTCACAGTGGCAGTTTTATTGATCGTCTGTTCCCTGATATAGGGAAAGATGATCAATGACGTCACATGTCCAGCCCCGCCCCCCTACAATTAAAAACACATATGAGGTCACACTTAACCCCTTCAGCGCCCCCTAGTGGTTAACTCCCAAACTGCAATTGTCATTTTCACAGTAATCAATGCATTTTTAGCTGTGAAAATGACAATGGTCCCAAAAATGTGTCAAAATTGTCCGATGTGTCTGCCATAATGTCGCAGTCATGAAAAAAAAATTGCTGATCGCCGCCATTAGTAGTAAAAAAAAAAAAAAATATTAATAAAAATGCCATAAAACTATCCCCTATTTTGGAAACGCTATAAATTTTGCGCAAACCAATCGTTAAACGCTTATTGCGATTTTTTTTTTTTTACCAAAAATAGGTAGAATAATACGTATCGGCCTAAACTGAGGAAAAAAATGTTTTCTCTTATCGTCCATGGACGGACACAGCTCCTTAAATCTTGACAAGTGGGTTATGTTCCCTGTTTACAGGAGAGGACTAGGCAGAAACATGTTAAATAGTTAAATACATGTTACATTAACAGAGTTGAACAGCCCCGCCCAGGGGGCGGTCCCTCCAGACATAACCCTCCTCACTGCAGCTTGCAGCCTCAGTTTCGTTCTGCCTAGCAAAGGAGAAGGACGTATGGCTCCCTTTGGGCCCAGCGCCCTGAGGAGAAATTTTATTTTATTTTATTTTATTTTACTTTTTCTTGAAGAATCTTCTTTCAACTGTCGGCTGAGAGACAGGCTGGATAATATAGATCCTTGTAGTCTACTCAGTCCGACCAGCAAGCGTGGGCACACCTTTGCAAAGAGGCTTGGTCTGCCACGCCATACCCCATGACTCCTGGGGTGGCCGGTGAGCTTTGCTCCGAGGTCCACATATGACTGGGCTGTGGTGTTGTCTCACTCACAGTGGACCGGGCCGACAGCTACCTCCATTTCGGTTGTAGTTCTGTCAGGAATGCGTCAGCGAGTCCTCGCTTGGACGGGTAAGTACAGTCCCTCCTGCTTCGGTGGGTTGGTACGGCTGGGCATTCCTGGGGTTCGGGGGTCCCTTCCCCTTACTTCCCTGCTCCTTTCCCTTGCTGCATTGCTAACATTGCCGCTGTCAGGGGGGGAGGGGGCCTTCCTGAGGGGACTGTGTTATCTGGCCTGTGTTTTTTCTTTTTTGTATTGGGCTTTCCTATGAGGTAAAAAGCCCTGTGATGAGCACAGATGTTTATGATTATACTTCAGCAGACGCTGACTGATTGGTGACACCTGTAACGGTTTTGCTTTTTATGCTGTATCTGTGTCTTATCCTTGAATAAAACAGCCCTAGGAGGCTTTTCCTGTTTAAACACAGGTCCCTGCAAAAGTTACCTCACGGTTCTTTTCCTCACAGGCAGCGCTGGGCAGTCTCCTCCTGAGGGAGTCCCCTGGTTACCCCTGGTCAGCGCAGCAAGTGGGTGAGAGGCCCTGAATAGGGCTCTAGGAGCTTTTGTCTATTTGTATGGACAGGTGTGCATATTATAATACACACTATGTAAATATTGGAGTCAGTATCTGGGTCCTTCCCCCACATGCTGGTGGTGGCAGCAGGTGTTGGCACCTGGGATTCCCACAGAGTTTTTATTGTTAGTCCTGGACACAGTTTGTGCCAGGGTGGGGGTGGACTGCGGGCGGGCGGTAAAAGAGTGCCCCCTTCCCCCGTTATCCCCTGGGGAATGCTCTGTTATGGAGCCATGGACCAGGTACCTAGTTAAAAAAAAAAAAGGCAGAATAAGGCATTTATGGGTGCGCTTTTTACTGCTGCAAGGGACTCTCCTAAGCTGCATAGTGCAGCTGGGTTTCCGCCGAGGGCTCGGTCTTTTTTGGATCACACAAATCAGACCGCTGTGTAGGTTTTTTTCCTTCTGTGCCCTTCTTTGATAATTTCTGAGATGCGGAATGAGGAAAGCCGCTGAGTGCTTTTGTAGTCCCTCACCGCCAGGCGGGAACCCCCGCTTGTATGGATCTGACTGATAGAAGATCCGAAGTACTGACCCGTTCCATGTTTACCATGCTGGGGTCTGGCTTGCGGGCCTATTGTGGCCACTACAGGGGTCTCAGTCGACGCTGGCGCCATTTTTTGGGAGGTTTTTCAATTACATTGAAAACTCCCATTGGCGCCCATTTTGTCGTAGCCGCGCTATGGGGCAGCTTACATTGTGCCGGCCGTTTTCCTGTGGCCGCGTTCTGAACGCTCGGCGGCCATCCTGGAGTAGTCCTGACCCCTAGTGCTGTATACAACTCAGAGTGAGCATTTTGCAATCTCTCCTGAGGTTATTAGCCTAGCGGACCAGCTGGTCCTGGGCCTCATATATGTCTGTGATGCTTCATTGAATGCTGCGCCCTTGTTATCCAGGGCGTCTGTTTCAGAATGGTTTTATGCACACGGTGGTGTAGTGCTTAACTCCATTACTTGGCAGCAAAAGAGTCATTGGTTTGAATCCACACACTGATGCCAATCTGCCTGGAGCTTGCATTGTCGCTCTCTGTGTCTGCGTGGGTTTCCTCCGGGTACTCCGGTTTCCTCCAAAGACATGTGTGCATACACCTACATAATATACATACACACTATGTGTGTGTATTATTCAGGGGCAACCCTCCCAGGCCGTCAAAGGCCCAGCTGGGGGACTAATCTGTTCCTGGGTGCATAAGCCGATCACGCCGGCACCCAAATCCTGCCAATGTATATAGCCTTCCCTCCCTGTCTCTAGGTGGGAGGGGCGGCTTGCAGGTTCACAATTCAGTGAAACCTCCCTGCTCTCTGACTAGTGGGTCTGCGAGGTGGTCTCTTCGGAGTACTAGATAGGGTTTCCTCCTATCCACAGAACAAAGTTCTGTCCTTGTGTCTTCCTCTCCCGGCCCGTCGGTCTGCCTTGGGCAGTGTGGGATTTGCTAAGCTGCGAGGTAATTTTACCTTTCCTGCAGGACGAGAGTTTTGGGGTTTTCTATGGGCCTCGGGCCCTAAATACCTTTGTGAACGTCGGGTAGTTCTGCATGGAATCCATTTGTTCGGTGGTAGCTGCGCTTCATCCGGGGGATGTCCTCGGACATCAGGGACGCATACATGCATGTCCTGTTTTGCACATGTCACAGTGTTTTTTTCTGTGCTTCGTGATGAGAGAAGGGGCTCTGTCAGCCTGTGGCCCTCCCTTTTGATCTGGCGTCAGCACCATGGGTTTTCAGCTAGGAGCTTGCACTTATTTGAATTTTGTTGGGACAGCGAGGCTTTGCCTCATTGGCTACTTGGACGACTTTCTTCTGAGAGCAGCTTCTGTCTCCGACCTAGTGGATGGGTTATTCCCATTCAGACCCTCCGAAGATTCGGGTGGACGTTAAACGTTTAGGCCAGAAAGTGTAGCTCAGTGGCAGCAAGCCTGCCCTCCATGTGTGCGACCCAGGGTTCAAATCATGGGCATGCTAGGTTCCGACTCAGCGTTGGAGTATCTAGTGTTGATCCAGACTCCTCAGTGGCAAAGGTCCTTATTCCCCTGGAGAAATTGCAGACTCTTCAGTCTGCGGTGAAGGTATTGGCATCACGCAATCGGTCTTCTCTCCGGGCGCCTGCTGGTTCGGGGTCTGTGGGTAGCCTCCTTCAAGGCAGTACTGTATGCCCAGTTCCACACCCTGGTTTTCCAGGGGAACTACTGTCCAGGTGGTAAAAATCTCTTGTCTCTGAAATCATTAGATTCCTGTGTGCCACTTAGTCAGAGTCTCTCTGAGTTGGTGACAGAGATTCCCGACTCTTCGGTCCGGGAACTTGTTTCTTCCTTCCAGTGGTCGGTGTTTACGACGGAGGCCAGCTCACGGGTTGTGAACCTGGGGGTTCACAAAACTTGGGGGTCCAGTCGGCCCTGAGTCGCTGGACTTGCGTGGACCTATGACCACACCTCCTTGAATGTGTCTGGTCTCGGTAGCTACCCAGGGTCGGGCCTGGCTAGTGCCTGGTGGGAGACCGCCTGGGAATACCAGGTGCTGTCTACTGTTCATTGTCCTACTATTTTAGGCGATCAGGCTATGCTTCTCCTTGTGGTCGACCGATCTGGTTTCAGCCGGACAACGCCACGGCCGTGGCTTCAGTCTACCTTCAGGTATGCCGGCAGGCGGACTACTGGAGTCGCCAGATGCTGGACCAGGGCGACTGGTCTTTGTGCTTGGGGTGTTTCGGCTTCCTTGCAGGAGGTGAGCCTCACATGGCATGGATCTCCTGGCAGCTTGTCCCCGCCGCAAGGGTGTCAAAGTTAGTGGCCAGGTCTAGTGATCTTGTACAGACGCGTCAGTCGCGCTGGTGGCCCTGTGTTGTCTGTATTGGTGATTTTTTGCCATTCCTCCATGGTAGTTGCTTCCTCGGCCGCTCCACAGAGTGGATGCTGAGGAGATCCCGATGATTCTAATCGCTCCAGATTGACCTTGGCGTCCTTGGTACGCTGATATCGGGCGCCTGGTAGCAGAGGCACCCTGGCGCTTGCCAGGGCAGGAGGTTCCTGTCTCAAGGTCCCATACTTCCTCCTGTTGTACAGTCACTGACTTGCTCAACATGGTTATTGGAAGCCAGACTTTAGGTGACCAGGGTCTGTCTGACTCGGTCATCTCAACAGGGCACCGTAGTCTTCTTCCGGAGGATCTACCGTCGCACCTCTCTTGGTGCGAAGGGATGGAGTGACGTCCACGGGCGTACTCTCGGTGTCCAGGGTCCTGCTGTTTTTAAAGCTTGGATTGGATCTAAAAGATTGCTTAAAGCACCGTTTGGGGGCCGATTTCAGCCTTGGCTGTGTTCTTTTAGTGGCCTTTTTGTGGCCCGTTCCCTGGTGGGTCCCCTTTTTTTGCATGCAAGGGGTTTGTCCTATACTTTCCCCTCTTGGCCCATCTCTTCCCCCCATGAGTTTTGACTCTGGTGCTCTCGTTTCTTCAGGAACCTTCCTTTTGGAAACATCAGAGAGATTTTCTCTTGACACTATCTCAGAAGGTGGCCCCTTTAGTGGCCTTTACCTCTGTTAGAGGGGTTTCTGAGTTGGCGGTCTTGTCTTGCAAGCCGCCATGCTTGATCCCCCATAAGGATTAGGTGATGGTGCGCCCGCGACCTTCCTTTCTTCCGAAGGAGGTTTCGGCCTTTCATACTTTAGGCGTGGTACGCGCTTTGCGGGTATACCAGCCTACTACGGCTCCATTTCGGAGCTTCTGACTCTCTTTTGTGTCGGTGTCTGGTCCACAAAAGGGCCTGGCGGTCTCGTCGACCACCATTTCTCGGTGGATCAGGCAGGCCGTCATACAGGCCTATGCTCCTAAGGGGCGGGCCCCCCTTTCCGGTCACGGCACTTTCGACCAGGGCAATTGGTGCTTCCTGGGTTTTGTTTTGTTTTCCGACATCATGCGTCGGTCTCACAGGTGTGCGAGGCGGCGATTTGCTCGTCCGTTCACACTTTTTCCAGAATTTACATGGTTGATGTGAGTGCATCTTATGATGTTTTTTTCAGCCGCTAGTTTTTGCCGGCGGCTGTTTAAAGTTGTACCTCCTCCGTTGAGGAGCTCTGCTTGTTTTGGGGTGAAGTTAAAATTGTTTTTTACTGATATATTTCCCACCCCTCGTTTTTTTGACACTGCTTGGGGACGTCCCACTTGTCAAGATTTAAGGAGCTGTGTCCGTCCATGGACGATAAGAGAAAATAGGATTTTTTGTACTCACCGTAAAATCCTTTTCTCTGAAGTCCATGGACGGACACAGCTCCCACCCCTCCTTTTTAGGTTTGTACTGCTTGTTACGAACTGAGGCTGCAAGCTGCAGTGAGGAGGGTTATGTCTGGAGGGACCGCCCCCTGGGCGGGGCTGTTCAACTCTGTTAATGTAACATGTATTTAACTATTTAACATGTTTCTGCCTAGTCCTCTCCTGTAAACAGGGAACATAACCCACTTGTCAAGATTTAAGGAGCTGTGTCCGTCCATGGACTTCAGAGAAAAGGATTTTACGGTGAGTACAAAAAATCCTATTTTTTATATCTTTTTTGGGGATATTTATTATAGCAAAAAGTAAAAAATATTGCAATTTTTTCAAAAATGTCACACTATTTTTATAGCGCAAAAAATAAAAACCGCATTGGTGATCAAATACCACCAAAAGAAAGCTCTATTTGTGGGAAAAAAATTACGCTAATTTTGTTTGGGAGCCACGACGCACAACCGCGCAATTGTCAGTTAAAGCGACGCAGTGCCGAATCGCAAAAAGGGGCAAGGTCCTTTAGCTGCATAATGGTCCGGGTCTTAAGTGTTTAAAGTAGATTACACAGCACAGTGCTAAACTGTAAAAAAAAAAACTCTAAATCTGCCACTTCCTGTGTATATACCCTCCCTAAACAGACCACGATAACCAGGGCTGCTCCGCCCTGATCACCGTGGTCAAAGTGCCTCCCTCCGTCATACACTGCCTGCTCTGCTCTCCTCCCCCCCCCCCCTTTTCCCGCTTGTCATCTTCCTCTCAATCTGTCTCCGGCCCCGCCCCCCGCTGCTATTATTGTAAAAAGAAAGACTTACATTTATCACTGCCAGACCCTCTATTAGAGGCTGGCATAGCACACTGTTTAATTTGTTTTTAAAAAAAGTGTTCTAAATACAGAATTTCAGCTGTCTTCAGGCCGGTCACTTCACTTGCGGCTCCGATGCATGGCTTCTGGGGAGGATACGAGTGGCCACGTGATCTCCCTGGCTGACGTCAGAGGGAGAAAATGGCCCCTCCCGCAGAACACATCCATCGGACCTATAAAGCAGATGCTAGTCATGTGACTGGCCTGAAGACAGCTGAAATTCAGTATTTAGAACACTTGTTTTTAAAAACAACTCACACAGTGAGTGGCTGGAATAGTCTTATATAAGTGCCATAACAAACACTTTAAACTCAATGCTACTTACAGGAAGGGGGGTTATAGTTCAGAGGGTCCTGGGTGAATTAGAGGCTTGATTGTTTGAACCACCATGGGCTGTACCAGCCAATGGGATCTGTGTATTATTATTTTTCTTATATCTAGAGTTCTGTGGTGCTACAGAAGTACCTGTAGATGGCATGGTCAAAAGTGGCGTCAATTTAGATCTAATTTTGTCAATATACAATTTGGGGACTAGTTTAAAGGAAGGGTACAAAAGGGAACATATGCTTTTACAATCGTGCTTGGATTGGGAGAAATAGACGTGAAAAGATGTACTACAATCAATCCTGCCAGCATTTTCCTAGAGCGATAAAGAAAACCTTGAAGAGGATGGTGACGGGGGGGTGAGTGATGGGAGCATGGCGGTGTGAACACGCTACCTAGGAGAGCCTAGCGGAGCCCGAGGTGCACTCATCCAGGAGAGCAGCAGACGGAGATCCCCCCCCTCCCCCGCCGCGAGTTGGGGGAAAAGCCGCGCGCTACAGCCGATGTCTCGGCGAGGACGAAGTGTTGGCAGAAACACCAGGGGAGTGCACACGCCTACTCACACGTACATCACCCGGTACATGACGGTGAGAAGGGACGAAGCACCCCAGGCACCTCAAGCGGAGACGGGAGAGTCGAGGAGAAAGTCATTGGTAGAGAACTCCTTCCCAGCTGCGGTAGTTACAACTGCTTCTGTAACAAGCCTAGCGGGGGAGAGCGGAAAGCGGACCGGAGGTTTGGATCCGGGAACAGCACAGCTACTGACGGCAAGGGCTGCGACGGTTAAAACGTCCCTGATATCCCTGGTAGCAACGGAGGAAGAGGAGAGTACAGGAGGTCCAGCGCAAGCCCTGGTGGCAGAACCTACAGTGATGCCGGTAAAGGTACATGAGCAGACGAGAATCACTACACAACACCTGACTGAGGTACAGTTAACCTTGAAACCACCACTAGAAGCATTGCAATTACCTAGTTGCACCTTACAAGTTCCTGGGGAGGCATTGACCCTATTAACTGTCTTGGACATGGAGACAAGGGCCTCTGAACAGGGTAGAGAAATGTTTAAACCGCAGGAAATTGGTTCTGGGATTGAAGAGCTCATTTAATAAACAAGGGGGGAGAGAGAAAGAAGCTACCCCAGATATTAGCCACCTTAGCAGGCTTATTCAGGCTCTTCCAACCAAAGAGGATATCCAGGAAATGGTAAAAAGTATAACAGGTATATTAAAGGAGGAGATGGAAGAAAAGGTGGGTACAAAAGTGGTGGTGGTGGAACAGAAAGTGGGGGGTCTGGAGCAACAACATTTTACAGACGCTAGATTGGTAGCACTGGAGGAAAAATTAGTAATTCAGCAACAACATATGATTAGGTTGCAATTATCTGCAGAAGAGGCTGAGAATAGAAGCAGAAGAAACAATCTACGCATTAAGGGGATACCTGAGAATTTTGAGGGACCGGCATTAAGAGAAGCGGTTATTGCCATTTTTAATACAGTCTTAAAGAACCCTCCGGATACATTGTTGGAACTGGATAGAGTGCATAAAGTCCCCACATTACGGAACCCAGACCAGATTAACCCTCGAAATGTGCTATGCAGGGTACATTTTTATAGAATAAATGAGGAGATTCTTAGAGCTGCATGGAAAGAGGGAGTAGTAGCTTGGGAGGACGCGGACATTCAGATATTTTCAGACCTATGTTGGCAAACTAAAGCTAGACGACGTCTGCTAAAACCTTTACTGCATTATATACGTAATAAGGGGGCCATTTACAGTTGGGGGTTCCCATTAGCCGTAATTGTAAAAAAGGAAGGAGTTATTATCTAAGAGACCCCTCGCAGCTCCCTAAATTTTTTGAATTTTTGAGTGCAGAGCCAATAGAGGTCCCCAACTGGCTGGAGGTATCGGTAGCAATGGAGAAACCCCCAAAATGATTAGTCGGCGGATGGAGAACGGAGTTAGAGTTGGTGGACATAGAATTGACATAGGATTACATAGCCCAATTTCAAGGGTCCCTGCACTAGAGGAGACTGAAAGTAAAAATGCAAGTTAGGAACTTTGGAATTCAATACATAGGAGACTAATAAAAGAAGAGTCATTATTCCTACACCAGCTCCTAAACAATTTTTTTTTTTGGAGGCCCCTTGGCAACCTTCCCCTTTTTTTATTTATTTTTTATTTTTTTGCTAGTATCCGGAGATATTTTGGTCTCTTAGAAATATAAATGAGAGGCTGGGCGGCTGGGCATGGAATAAATGGAAATAGCAATTTTTTTTTTCTCTAGGGTGCCCAACAGGACAAATGCTTAATGGCTTAACGGCCCAAAAAGGATACAGACTGGACACACACTTCCCTAAACCTTGGGTTTAGGAGTTTAGAGGGGGGAGGGGGAGGGAGGGAGGAAGTGTGTGTTTTTTTTCTCTTAGGGATGGGTCCTCCATTAGGGAGGAGGGGGTGTTTGCACGTTTTTGTTTTGTGATATGTCTGTTTAGGCTTAGTCTTAAATATTTAATAATAATTAATTAATGTAAATATTTTTTTTAGGGGGGGGGGGGGGGGGGTATTACATTTTTTTTTTAATTAGTATTTATTATTTTATTGTTATCATTATTTATTTATTTCTACACTTATACAGTTATACTTAGAAGTGAAACATTACCTCACATAGGTAGAAAAGATAAAACTAATAGATATAATTAATACACATATATACTCACCTTAATAATAGATAATAGGGACAACAGGGATAATATGGACAATAGGGACTTAAAACATATAATACACATAACACATATACACACATAATACACTGATTGTAATAACAAACACTCGACACTGGGAGGCCCCTAGAGGGCATTACGGAATTCTATTTTATTTTGGGATGTGTTGTTTATCTTTTTTTTTTTCTTTGTCACTGGTATGGGGAATGATAAGGGGCAGTGAAGAGTGTGACCCAGAGCTAAGGTAGTAAGGGGTTAAGGGTTAAAGAGCTAGACACCTGATATGGTGGCACTAAGGGAGAGGGGCTTAGATAGGGATAAGGGGGGGGGAGAATAGGGTTGGGGGCTTGGACAATAAGGGAAGAGAGGGAAACTATGTAACTAGGTTACCAAAGTAAAAATTGTAACAACCTAAGTGATAAATGTAGGAATGAATGAATGCAAAACTAGAATTAGTAAAGGAAAGAAAAAGGGTGATGATTAGGGACAAGGGGAGACCCCTCGGAGCTAGTGGTGGAAGGCTCTTTTTTTTTGTACGAGGGGGGTCTCTCCTTGTTTTTGTTTTTGCTTTTTTTTGGCTCTTCTTTTGATTATAATTCTGTATAAATTCTGTTTATTATAGTATGTGTATATTGTTGTGAAAACTGCTCTCTCTATCCAGACAGAATGGGGCAGTGGGGAGCTCTGCTCCCCCCCCCCTCCCCCCCCCCCATATGGCCTTCGGGCTCTGGGGGGGGGGGGGAGACATAAGGAGGGGGGAATGGATCAGATGAATATAGACAGGGTGCACCTAGATAGGCAGAAGGTGAGACTCTCCGCGATGCTCTTGTACTTATCCCCATTAGAGCGCCTCTCCTCTTAGTGGAGGGAAATTTTTATTTTTTTCTCTCCTATTAATAGCGGGGCCCCACAAGATTAGTGGGTACCACAGGGGGAGACGTAAGAATACTTGGACAGAGGACTAGAATCTGAGATACAGGTTTTTTTTTTTCTGAGGGGTGGGTGTCTCCCTTTTCTCCGCCCCCCATTGTTCCCTGTCTCATGCTAACGTGGGAGGTCCTAAACTTTGGGGTAGATTAAGGGGGGTGCGAGGAGAATAGGGAAGGAAAAGGAAAAAAGGGAATCAAGATGAATAGAATAAAGATTACCACTTACAATGTGAAAGGGCTAAATATCCCAGAAAAAATATCTAAATTATTTATGGAATTGGGGAGATTAAAATCACAAATTGTCTTCCTACAAGAAACACACTTTAGAAAGGATAACATCCCAAAGATGAGAAGCCAAAGATTCCCGACAGTATATTTAGCTGCGTCCCAGACTTCAAAAGCCAACGGAGTAGCAATTTTGCTGGCCAAAAGGATAATATGGAAAGAATCTAAGGTAGTGGCTGATGAGGAAGGACGCTTCCTCATGGTAAAGGGGACATTAAATGAACAAAAGATTACTTTAGTAAATATCTACCTCCCAAATGAAGACCCTGTATCCGCATTGGAGAAATATGCGGACGTGGTAAATCAAAACAAAGAGAGGGTCCTAATTATGGGAGGGGACTTGAATATGGTGTTGGATCCCAGTTTAGATTCCTCTAGGGCAGGGGTGTCAAACTGGCGGCCCTCCAGCTGTTCCGAAACTACAAGTCCCATCATGCCTCTGCCTGTGAGAGTCATGCTTGTAACTGTTAGCCTTGCAATGCCTCATGGGACTTGTAGTTTTGCAACATCTGGAGGGCCGCCAGTTTGACACCCCTGCTCTAGGGGGTCCTATAACATATCCAATACAAAGTTGAGAAAGGTACGGAAAATCTTACAAGATTTACAGCTAATAGATTGTTGGAGGACCCTACATGTCCATGAGCGAGACTACAGTTTCTACTCATCAAAATACAAAACATACACAAGAATTGACTATATATTCTTGGATCAAAATACATTGTTAAACTTAAGAGAAACTACAATGGGATCATTTACGATTTCAGATCATGCTTCAGTCAACTGCTCCATCGAATGGGGGGTAGTGGGTCCTAGGGAGTGGAACTGGAGGATTAATGAAACGCTAATCAAAGAGCCAGAATACGAGAGTAAGGTAAATCAGGACATAGAAACGTTTTTTTTAATGAACGTTGACGACGAAACATCGCCGCTATGTAGATGGGAGGCACATAGTGCTATTTGAGAGGAATTCTTATCTCATTAGGAGCACACCGAAAGAGATCTCTCAGCGAAAAGTTAGATAACCTGCTTGGGGAGAACCGAATTCTAGAAAATGAACATAAGAAAGCACAAAGAGTAGAGATTGAAGAAAGACTATTGTCCCTCCGAGATAAATTGAATCTGATACTTATGGATAAGGCAAAGGCCAAATTAACTCGATGCCGAAGGGCATACTATGAATATGGGAACAAGCCAAGCAGGATGTTGGCAAACGCGCTGAGAGAAACAAGAGCAAAAAATCACATTGAAAAAATAAAAACTCAAGGAGATATCCTAGTTAGTTCATCGCAGTTAATAGTGAAAGCTTTTAGAGAATATTATAGCGGCTTGTATCAATTGGAGTGTCAAGCTACATCAGCAAAGACTCAGAGAAGAGAGGACAGAATAAAAGAATATCTAAAGGCGTCAGGAATGCCTAGAATCCCAGAAGAAATTGCGGATAGTATAGAGGGGCCGATTACATCAGAGGAACTCTTAGGCCCCGTACACACGACCGGATCGATCCGCTGGGATTGATCCGCGGATCAGTTCCAGCAGATAGATCCGGTCGTGTGTACGGCCTAGCGGACATTTCCCAGCGGATAAAAATCCAGCCGACAGATTCCCAGCGGATAAAAATTTCTTAGCATGCTAAGAAATCTATCCGATGGAATCCAGTCCAGCGGACTGATCCGGTCGTCTGTACAGACTCACCGGATCAGTCCGTCCGCTCCCATCCCTCGCATGCGTCGTAATGATTCGACGCATGCGTGGAAGTATTTACCTTCCAGGGTCGCGCACGATGTATTCCGCGGGGATTTCGATCTGATGGTGTGTACAGCCATCAGATCCAAATCCGCCAGAGGATTTATCCGCTGGAAACGGTCCGGCGGACCGTTTCCAGCGGATATCCCCTCGTCTGTACGAGGACTTAGAGGTAATTAAAGAAATAAAACCAGGTAAATCTCCAGGCCCAGATGGGTACACCTTACTGTATTACAAAACTTTTTTTGAAAAATTGTCTCCAAAGTTTCTGTCGGCCTTCAATTCAATAAAAGAGGGGCAGCCGATGCTTAGAGAAACACTGGGAGCACATATAGCAGTTATCTCTAAAGAAGGGAAGGATCCTACAACATGTCCTAGTTATGGGCCAGATTTAGATACAATTACGTTGCTCCACGGCAGCGTAATGTATCTGATTTACGTTATACCGCCGCAGGTTTACAACGTAAGTGCCTGATTCTCAAAACTCTTACCTGTAAACTTGCGGCAGGGTAACGTAAATGCGCTCGGCGCAAGCCCACCCAATTCAAATGGGGCGGGCACCATTTAAATTAGGCGCTGTCCCGCACCGAACGTACTGCGCATGCTCCGTCGGGTAAATTACCCGACGTGCATTGCGCTAAATGACGTCGCACGACAATGGCAAGGGTGGTCAGAAGGAAAAACCATGGCTCCTTATGGAACAAAAAATTACCAATATCCCCCTGGAGGGAATGGTGTGGATACAGGAGGCTGACGTTCCACAAGGGGTGAAGAAACATCCAACAATAGGAGCCACCGTACGAGCTATCAAAAGGATATTTAGGAAAACTAGAATTTCGAAACACCCAAGCCCATTGACACCGGTCCTTGGAAACCCCAGATTTGAGATAGGCCTTACAGATCTACATTTTAATAATTTAAGACGACTAGGAATGAGTAGACTAATACATTTTGAAAGTGAGAATCAAAGACTGTCGGGTGGAGAAATGGAAGACGCAGTTAGGAGGGAATTGGACCCAATTAGACAACTTCAATTAAAAGCTGCCATTAGAGCCATGAAATCACAAAGCATAATGACTAGAGACATATCGGATTTTGAGGAACTTTGTTTAAAAGGAGAACGGTTGAGACATGGTCTGGCATCAATGTATAGTTTGGTAGTAGAGTCAGAAGCTCCAAAAGAATTACCATTTATAGTAGCATGGGAAAGTAAGCTGGGAACCAAATTCTCAGATACTCAGAAAACAAAAATATTTAAGTTCACACACATATGGCTTCGTTAGCTACCAGATACCAGGAGGGGGGGTACAAAATTTTAACCAGATGGTATAAAACCCCTGTAGCATTAAAACAAATATTTCCAGAAGTGTCAGATCAGTGTTGGCGATGCGGAGTAGCAGAGGGTACTATGATACATCTATTTTGGGAATGCTCCAAATTGAAAGAATTTTGGGAAATGGTGGCGGAGACGGTAAAAGAAATCACTGAGGTGGATTTGGCAGACAATCCAGCTACCTACCTATTGTATGATTTCCCTGTTTCCATGGCAAGGTTTAAAAATTCCCTGCTTAGGCATTTATTGACGGCAGCAAGGGCTTGCATTCCAATTTTGTGGAAAAGTACGTCTTCGCCGACAAGACAACAATGGCTGGGTAGAGTAACAGAAATCCAGCATATGGAGAACCTGACCATGGGAATAAGAGAGCAAGAAGAGAAGTACAGACAGGTTTGTGAAATATAGGGAGAAAAATCCTTGAGGGGGGGAGGTTTTTTTTTTCTTTTTCTTTTTTTGGGGGGGGGGGGGGGTTATTTGGGACATGGGAGGAAGGGGTGCTAGGAGCAAGCCAGGTCTAGGAGATTAGGAAGACGTAATGGTATAGCTATTAGTTAGGAACGGGGATTGTGGATTGGTGGTTAGGGAGAATAACGAATAATAATGTAAAAGGTGTATCAAAGTGTAAAATTATGTATCATGATATGTAAGCTGTACTTACCTTTGGAAGAGCCACTGAGAAATAAAAATATATAAAATAAAGAATTTATAAAAATAAAAAAAAAGAAGAGGATGGTGACCACATCTGCTTAAAACTCATGGAAGACGACATGCAGTAAATCTCCCCAGTAAAGGACAATCCTTTGGAAAATTCTGATCTGATCCTGTTTGCAGAGGGTTCACGCAAAGGATCAAACGGCCAACATCTACAATGATGGCAAGTATACTCTCAGGCCCCGTACACACGTCCGAGGAACTCGACGTGCCAAACACATCGAGTTCCTCGTCGAGTTCAGTGTTAAAGGCGCCGAGGGTCTCGGCGGGCCGACTTTCCTCATTGAACAACGAGGAAGTAGAGAACATGTTCTCTATTTGGCCCGACGAGTTCCTCGTCGGCTTCCTCGCTGAAAAGTGTACACACGACCGAGTTTCTCGGCAGAATCCAGCTCCGATCGAGTTTCTGGCTGAATTCGGCTGAGAAACTCGGTCGTGTGTACGGGGCCTCAGAGTAGTCCATGGATTATGGACCCATAAGGAAGAACAGAGGATTCACAACTGCTGCAGAAGAACCAATTCAAAACTATAAATATGTTCAAGAACTTTTTGAAGCCCTTCCAAAGGAAGTAGCCATCCTGACAGTCAAGGCATATACTGCCAGAAAGACCTTTGAAACACCAATGGAAGCAATCATGACCCTAATCACTGATTTTGAAAAGGAATAAGAAGAAGCCTGTAACAGATTGAAGAAAAGGAAGAGAAAAAACACAGAAAGCACAGGAACTGATTAAGAAATTGCAAGAATCTGCAACCGATTGATGAAATTATGGAAAGGGTCGGAGCAAAGAAGGACCAAGATGGACTCTTGTGCAAGGAAAATGGAATATGTGTCCCACCTCAAACAGAGAAGATGATCATGCAACTAGCCCATGACCCTGGTGATGTAGGCCCTAAGGCAATGGAGAGAAACATAAACAAGGCTGGTTGGTTTATTTAATACTCCAGAAACGCATGTCAAGACTTTGTTGAGGGATGCATAATTTGTACTAAAAATAACCCAGGAAAACCGACCGAGTAACACAAAGACATTTGGCCAAGCCACTTTTCCCTTTCCAAAGACTTCAGATTGATTACATCCAATTGCCCAAATCTGACCAATATAAATATGTTTTGGTGTGCATAGACATGTTTTCAAGCTGAATAGAAGCCTGCCCGGTGGCTAAAGCAAATGCCAAAACAGCAAAGAAACATAGTGAGTGACAGGGGAACACATTTCACTGGCCAGATCATACAAATTATATGCAAGGACTTGGGAATTGAACAGGCCTTTCATGCCTCTATCATCCTCAGAGTTCAGGAAAGGTCATCTTCTCTTCAGGAAAGGTAGAAAAATATAGTGGAATCATTAAAGACAGGCTAGCTAAACTTCATGCAGGAAAGGGGAAGAAGGGTCAGTAAAGAAACAATGGCCATAACTGTTGTCTATGGTTCTTTACAACATCAGGATTACCCCTACGTATAGGTCAGAGAACTTGAGCCCTTATGAGATTTTGTTTGGGGGCCCACCTAAGACAGGGTTTTATTTTCCACATCAGACTGCTGTAATGTATAATGATTTTGTTTTGATGTATTTGTCTAATACAAGCAACTAACCGTGATGTTTGTTTTTGATTCAATTCCATATTAAGTAACTGGAACACATGATTTAAAGCCAGGTGACTGGGTCCTAAAAGCAGTAAAAGAACATGTGAAAGTACATTTGGGACCAAAGTTTAAAGGACCCTTCCAAGTGCTCCTGAGAACTGCTACAGCTAGTTGTAAAGTGACGTGGATACATGCCAGCCATTGCAAGAAAGTACAGCTATTTTCAAAAGATGAGCAGTAAAGGCTATAGAGGAATATCACCTGTACTAATTACACATGCTAACAGGCATAAGGAGTAACTTGAGTAATTACTAAATGTGTTCACATAGGCCAGACAGTTCAAAAAAATGCACACACCTAGTACCCATTTACTTTTATTTTGAGTTTAAGCAATATAAAGCTGCCCAAAATCCCAGTATGTCTAGAAATACCACCCATGTTACTTAAGGCCCTTGGGAATATCCCCTTGTTTAGTAAAGAAAAAGGGTATACAATATGGCATTATGATAGGAAATATGACAAACTCAGATTACAGTTTGTTTAGAAATGGTAAGATAGTTTTTTTTTTGTCCTCACATGAATTATCATTATAGGAGTGCTTGTTTTTTATTTTTTTCAGGCGTGCTAAATGTGGAATACAAAGATTACTACAATGGCAGTGAGAACTGAGGAAGGTGAACCCAAGGAAGAGATTGAGTGTTATCAGATAGTCAGATTAGCAGATTCGTATGATGTCGAGATGGGTAATGCGAACTTTGCTCCACTTAAATGTGAAGTAGTACTGTAAACCCTCTGGTATCATACTAGGTAGGAAAAATATGGTAGTGACCCCTTTATAGGGATCAAGAGGAGGGAAATTAGTAGAATTATAGGGGTCTGATAATGTTGAGTTAGTGTATGTATGTATATGTGTGTGTGTATATATATATATATATATATATATATATATATATATATAAAAAAGTGCATTACCAATCCTTAAAGTGAGAAAATATATATCACTTTAAGAATTGGTAATGCACTTTTTTTTTTTACTTTCCCTAGGCGTTTCCTTGTTTTGTTTCAATTCCTGGGAAATTTGAACTACTGGATATGTGACGACACAAACTACTGATAAAAACCCAAAAAGCTGGTCAAAATAACTTGCTTATCAAAACTAGGGATGAGACGAACACCCCCCTGTTCGCACCAGAACCTGCGAACACACCAAACGTTCGTGTGAACTTTAGAACCCCACTAAAGTCTATGGGACTCGAACATTTGAAATCTAAAGTGCTGATTTTAAAGGCTAATATGCAAGTTATTGTCCTAAAAAGTGTTTGGGGACCTGTGTCCTGCCCCAGGGGACATGTATCAATGCAAAAAAAGTTTTAAAAACTGCATTTTTTTCGGGAGCAGTGAATTTAATAATGATAAAAGTGAAATATTCCTTTAAATTTTGTACCTAGGGGGGGTGTAAAGTAAGCCTGTGAAATAGCACATTTTTCCTGTACTTAGAACTGTCACTGCACAAAGTGTCATTTCTGAAAGAAAAAAAGTCATTTAAAACCGGACTCGCGGCTATAATGAATTGTCGGCTCCCGGCAATTCAGAGAGAATTCATTCATAAAAAATAAAAAAAAAGCATGGGGGTCCCCCCAAATTCAATTACCAGGCCCTTCAGGTCTGGTATGGATATTAAGGGGAACCCCTCGTCAATTTAAAAAAAAAAAAATGACGTGGGGGTTTCCCCCAAATATCCATTCCAGATCCTTCAGGTCTGGTGTGGATTTTAAGGGGAACTCCACACCACATTTTTTAAAAAAAATGGCGTGGAGTTCCCCCAAAAATACACACCAGACCCCTTATCCGAGCACGTTAACCTCGCCGGCCGCAGAAAAGAGGGAGGGACAGAGTGCGGCCCCCCTCTCCTGAACCGTACCAGGCCACATGCCCTCAACATGGGGAGGATGTCCCCATGTTGATGGGGACAAGGGCCCCATCCCCACAACCCTGGCCGGTGGTTGTGGGGGTCTGCGGGCGGGGGGCTTATCAGAATCTGGAAGACTCCTTTAAGAAAGGGGACCCCCAGATCCTGGCCCCCCCTATGTGAATTGGTAATGGGGTACATTGTACCCCTACCATTTCACGAAGGAAGTGTAAATAGTTATAAAAAACACACACACCGTAGAAAAAAAGTCCTTTATTAATAAAAAAATAAATAAAAATCCAGCGGTGGTAATCCACTCGGTCCCGGCTCCCTGCTCCAACGTTGACGGTATCCAGCGACGGGTGATCTCCTCTCCGGTCCAGCAATGAGAAGATCATCCGGGATCCAGAGCGCAGCATCGTCTGCCTCCTCTTTTCGCTGGACACAGCCCGGCGAATGACGCGGCTGAAGCTGTGAGATTTATTTTATTGGTGAGGCGGGGCCACCTGTCACGTGACCCCGTCCCCCTCTGACGCACCTTCTGCTACGTCACTGGGGAAGCCTGGCTTCCCCCTTGCATCAGAGGGGGTGGGGTCACGTGAAGGGTGGCCCACCTCACCAATAAAAGAAATGTCACAGCTTCAGCCGCGTCATTAGCCGGGCTGCCTCCGGTGGAGAGAGGCGGCCGGCAATGCTGCGCTCTGGATCCCGAACGATCTTCTCATCGCTGAACCGGAGAGGAGATCACCCTTCGCTGTATACCGACAACGTTGGAGCAGGGACCCAGGACCGAGTGGATTACCACCACTGTTTTTTTTATTATTATTATTATTATTATTAATAAAGGACTTTTTCTACGGTGTGTGTGTGTGTGTGTGTGTTTCTACAACTATTTACACTTCCTTCGTAAAATAGTAGGGGTACAATGTACCCCATTACCAATTCACATGGGGGGGGCCAGGATCTGGGGGTCCCCTTTGTTAAAGGGGTCTTCCAGATTCTGATAAGCCCCCCGCCCGCAGACCCCCACAACCACCGGCCAGGATTGTGGGGATGAGGCAGTTTTCCCCATCAACATGGCAACATCCTCCCCATGTTGAGGGCATGTAGCCTGGTACGGTTCAGGAGAGGGGGGGCTGCACTCTGTCGGCCCGCCAGGTTAACGTGTTCGGATAAGGGGTCTGGTGTGGATTTTTGGGGGAACTCCACTCCATTTTTTTAAAAAAATTTGGGGTGGAGTTCCCCTTAAAATCCACACCAGACCTGAAGGGTCTGGAATGGATATTTGGGGGGAACCCCACGTCATTTTTTTTTTAAATTGATGGCAGGGTTCCCCTTAATATCCATACCAGACCTGAAGGGCCTGGTAATTGAATTTGGGGGGACCCCCACGCTTTTTTAATGAATGAATTCTCTCTGAATTGCCGGGAGCCGACAATTCATTATAGCCGCGAGTCCGGTTTTAAATGACTTTTTTTCTTTCAGAAATTACACTTTGTGCAGGGACAGTTCTAAGTACAGGTACGAAATTTTAAGGAATATTTCACTTTCATTGTTTCACTCTAAGCATTATTAAATTCACTGCTCCCGAAAGAACGGCCAATTTTAAAACATTTTTTTGCACTGATACATGTCCCCTGGGGAAGGACCCAGGTCCCCAAACACTTTTTAGGACAATAACTTGCATATTAGCCTTTAAAATTAACACTTTAGATTTCTCCCATAGACTTTAACAGGGTGTTCCGCTGCTTTTCGAATTTGCCGCGAACACCCCAAATTGTTCGTTGCTCGCCGAACAGGCAATGTTCGAGTCGAACTCAAAGCTCATCCCTAATCAAAACCAGTCTGAACCGACCAAATAATGCTGAAATCTATTTTGTGACATGATGTATACACCAATTTAACTGTTCCCTTGCTACTAAGAAGATATGGACATCGATTGTACTAAACTATACGATCACACCTATATCACGCCTAGAATACACTTAACACAGGCCCATATTTTATGCATATTCATATGTATATAATTGTTTAACCTGTAGATGTAAGCTCAGAAACACTTTCACTTTTACTAGCCGTGAACGGTGTTGTATTTCTCCACTGCAGTGAACAAAAATGCACCTATCTGGATCTACTATATCATCTGAATGTCTTGTTTTGGAGACTCCCTAAGCTGATTTAACCACCCACTGTGTACATTGCAGGAATTTTGGGCTAGATTCAGCAATGATTTACGCCGGCGTATCTATAGATACGCCGCGTAAATTCAAGGCTGTGCCGGCGTATCTTCTTTCTGTATTTAGAAAGCAAGATACGCCGAAATTAGGCTAAGATCCGACTGGCGTAAGTCTCTTACGCCGTCGTATCTTAGGGTGCATATTTACGCTGGCCGCTAGGTGGCACTTCTGTCGTTTTCGGCGTAGAATATGCAAATTACCTAGATACGCCGATTCACAAACGTACGTGTGCCCGGCGGAATTTTTTACGTTGTTTGCGTAAGGCTTTTCCGGCATAACGTTGATCCTGCTTCTATGAGGCGTACGCAATGTTAAGTATGGACGTCGTTCCCGCGTCGAATTTTTAATTTTTTACGTTGCTTGCGTAAGTCGTTCGCGAATAGGGCTGGACGTAATTTACGTTCACGTCGAAAGCAATGACGATTTGCGGCGGAATTTCGAACATGCGCACTGGGATTCTTTCACGAACGGCGCCGTTCGTAAAAAAACGTAAAATACGCGGGGTCAACCATAATTTAAATAACACGCCCACATCATCCCCATTTGAATTAGGCAGGCTTACGCCGGCCCACATACGTTACGCCACCGTAACTTAGGGCGCAAGTTCTTTATGAATACGTAACTTGCGCCCTAATTTACGGCGGCGTAATGTATCGAAGATACGTTACGCCAGCACAATGTTACGCAGGGCTACCTGAATCTAGCCCATACTGCCTTTCTATATGCTTTGTATTATGTTCTAGATCTTGTGGAACCCCTGAAATAATTTTCATGTCTACAGCTCACGGAACATCAGTGAGCTGTACAATTATTCTTAGAAATAGCATTAAACGAATAAATATTGAAACTTCCCTCTAAAGTGAAACGTGTGCTTTCTCTTTTGAACAGACGCTCAATTTTGGATCAAACTTGAGATAATCTGTGTACAGAGGGTCAGCAGCACAGAGCACAGTGGATCCAAAAGGGAACAATATAGGGCGGCCAAGAAAGCATAGCACAGTACAGGGGGGCCAGAAGGGAACAGCACAGTATGTGGGGGTGTGTGTAGGAGAGCACAGCACAGTTCAGGGGGAGCAGGAGGGAACAGTATGGGGGGACAACAGAGAAAAGCACTGTATGGCGGGGTGCAGGACAGAACAGCATAGTACGGGGGGGGGCAGGAGAGAACAGCACAGTTTAGGGGGGAACAGTATGGGGGCCAGGAGAGAACAGCACAGTACAGGGGGCCAGGAGAGGAAAACACTGTATAGGAGGCAGGAGAGAACAGTATAGGGGGGCCAGGAGAGAACAGCACAGTAAAGGGGGCAGGAGAGTACATTACAGGGGGCCAGGAGAAAACAGTGCAGTTTTTGGGGGAGGCAGGAGAGAACAGTACAGTATAGGGGGGCCAGAAGAGCACAGCATAGAATAGGGTGAAAGGAGGGAATAGCACCGTATAGGGGGACATGAGAGAACAGTACAGTACAGGGGGCCAAGAGAATACAGCGCATTATAGGGGGGAGGCAGAAGAGAACAGCGCAGTATGGGGGGGCAGGAGAGAACAGCACAGTATAGGGGGGCCAGGAGAGAACAGCACAGTATAGGGGGGCCAGGAGAGAACAGCACAGGGGGCCAGGCAGGACAGAACAGCACAATATAGTGGGCCAGGAGAGAACAGCACCGTATAGGGGGGGGGCCAGGAGAGAACAGTACAGGGGGCCAGGAGAAAACAGTGCAGTATAGGGGGGAGGCAGGAGAGAACAGCACAGAATAGGGGGGCCAAGAGATAACAACACAGGGGGCCAGGAGGGAACAGCACAGTATTAGGGGGGACAGGAGAGAATAGCACCATATAGGGGGGCAGGAGAATACAGCACATTATAGGGGGAGGCAGGAGAGAACAGCACAGTATAGGGGGTTAGGAGTGAACAGCACAGTATTGGGGGGAAGGAGAGAACAGCACCGTATAGGGGAGCCAGGAGAGAACAGCACCGTATAGGGGGGCCAGGAGAGAACAGCACAGGGGGCCAGGAGGGAACAGCACAGTATTAAGGGGGCAGGAGAGAACAGCACAGTATATGGGGGCCAGGAGAGAACAGCACCGTATAGGGGGGGCCAGGAGAGAACAGTACAGTACAGGGGGCCGGGAGAAAACAGCACAGTATAGGGGGGGGCAGGAGAGAACAGCAATGTATAGGAGGGCCAGGAGAGAAAAGCACAGTATTGGGGTGAGGCAGGAGAGAACAGCACAGAACAGTACAGGGGGCCCAGGAGAGAACGGCACAGTACAGGGGGTCGGGAGAGAACAGCACAGTATAGAGGGGGCCAGAAGAGAACAGCGCAGTATAAGGGGAAAGGAGAGAACAGCACCGTATAGGGGGGCCAGAAGAGAACAGCACAGTATAAGGGGAAAGGAGAGAACAGCACCCTATAGGGGGGACAGGAGAGAACAGTACAGTACAGGGGGCCAAGAGAAAACAAGGCAAAATAGGGTGGAGGAAGAAGAGAACAGCGCAGTATGGGGGGAGGCAGGAGAGAACAGCACAGTATAGGGGGGCCAGGAGAGAACAGTATAGTACAGGGGGCCAGGAGAAAACAGTGCAGTATAGGGGGGAGGCAGGAGAGCACAGTATAGGGGGGCCAAGAGAGAACACAGGGGCTAGGAGGGAACAGCACAGTATTAGGGGGGGCAGGAGAGAACAGCACTGAATAGGGGGGCCAGGAGAGAACAGTACAGTATAGGGGGCCAGGAGAATACAGCGCATTATAGGGGGGAGGTAGGAGAGAACAGCACAGTATTAGGGGGGGGAGGAGAGAACAGCACAGCATAGGGGGGCCAGGAGAAAACCGTGCATTATAGGGGGGGAGGCAGGAGAGAACAGCACGGTATAGGGGGGCCAGGAGGAAACGGCACAGCATAGGGGGCCAGGAGAAAGCAGCGCAGTATAGGGGGGAGGCAGGAGAGAACAGCACGGTATAGGGGGGCCAGGAGAGAACAGCACAATTCAGGGGGGCCAGGAGAGAACAGCACAGTACAGTCCCTGACAAAAGTCTTGTCGCTTGTGTACAAATTGACCTGAAGTGCCGCTAAAATATATTTCTAATCAAGATTTTGTTACAAGAAATGGGTCATTTTAATCCCAACAGCTTTTGTAATAATGTTTCAGTGCAAAACGAAACTGACAAAAAGTATTCTAATATTCACAGCTTGGTAAAGACCATGGAGTCAATTTTTGCCAAGACATAAGTGTTGTTGCCTTGTTATATGAGCTTCACCTGTGACTAATAATGGATCAATTAGGTCTCAGGTGTGTATAAAAAGAACACCAGTACACTAGACCTTCTCAACTGCAACTAGACCTCTGCAAACATGCCTAAGATTCACATGGAGACTAAAGTGCTGAAGACCAGATCCACTGCTAATGTGGTAGACACCTTCAATGTGTCTCAGCGTCAAGTTCAGAGGATAAAAAAAAAAGATTTGAAGAGACGTTTTGGACAAGGCCAGGTCAGACGACCCCGCAAGACAACTGCTCGAGAGGACCGTTTGTTGGCTCAAAAATCCAAGGCCAGCCCATTTTCCATTGCAGCAGAGCTCCACGAGACCTGGTCACCTGAAGTCCCTGTGTCAACCAGAACAGTTTGTTGGATTCTGTCTCGAAATGGCCTCCATGGTCGAATCAGTGCCCATAAGCCAGCACTAAACAAAAGACAATTGAAAAACCGTGTGGCATTTGCCAAGGGCCACAGCCTGCTAAAAGGATGGACTCTGGAAAAGTGGCAGAAGGTGGATTTTTCAGATGAATCTTCTGTTGAATTACACCACAGTCGCCGCAAATATTGCAGGAGACCTACTGGAACCCGCATGGAGCCGAGATTTACCCAGAAAACAGTGAAGTTTGGTGGAGGCAAAATCATGGTCTGGGGTTACATCCAGTATGGGGGTGTGCGAGGAATCTGCAGGGTGGAAGGCAACATCAATAGTCTAAAATACCAAGAAATCTTAGCTACCTCTTATGATCCCAACCATAAAAAAGGCCAAATTTTGCAGCAGGATGGTGCTCCATCGCATACTTCCAGCTCCACATCAAAGTTCCTTAAGGTGAGGAAGATCAAAATGCTCCAGGATTGGCCAGCCCAGTCACCAGACATGAACATCATTAAGGCATATGTGGTGTAGGATGAAAGAGGAAGCATGGAAGACGAAACCAAAGAATATTGATGAACTCTGGGAGGCATGCAAGACTGTTTTCTTTGCTATTCCTGATGACTTCATCAATAAATTGTATGAATCCTTGCCAAACCACATGGATGCTGTCCTTCAAGCTCATGGAAGTCATACAAGATATTAAATTTGGATCTCACAGCACCACTACTTAATTTGCTGACATATTTTTGGATTTTCAGTAAAGTTGTTAAATTTCTGTATAGGCGACAAAACTTTTGTCTTGCCAAAATTTGACCTTTCTGTCTTGATTAAATTATAAATCTTTTTTCAGCGAAACCCATTTATTTCAGTGCATTAAACATCATTTGGCAGGGCTTTAGCTTTTCATATGAGCTATTTCTAACACCAATTGATTAATTAAAAGTCAGGTTAATAGCAGGAGTTTCTACAAAATAGAGAAGCGACAAGACTTTTGTCGTCAGGGACTGTACAGGGGGTCGGGAAAGAACAGCACAGTAACTTCAGGACCCGGCCAAGTTGCCATGTAGAAGTAAATGGGAGGAGGATGTGGGGTCAATGGATGGGGAGACATGGAATCTTTGTCTAGCCTCCGCCCCCATGGTGTCGGTACCAGCCTCTCAGAGATTGTCACACCTCTACCTGCTGCACAGGGCTTACAGAACCCCAGCCAGACTTCACAGCTGGGGACTTCGAGATACCCTCTCTGTCCAAAATGCATGAGGGATCACGGAGACCTCATGCATATGTTCTGGAAGTGTCCCAAACTCTTCCGTTACTGGACTTGATTTCTCAGGTGTTTGCCTTTGTCATACCGAGAACTCCTGTAGTGTGTCTGGTGGGAGCCCTGGATGAGGAGCTATTAACCCCATCCACTCACACAGCAATAATCCGGTTACTTTATGTGGCAAGACGACTGATAGCTCAGCTCTGTATTATGGGGGTTCCCACGAGGCAACAGTAGATTGACCAGGTGAACAAACTGTTAATAAAGGAGAAACTAACATATCAGCACGTAAATTCCATACAATGTGGCAGGCCTGGTTAGATATTCCAGGGTTGGCACCCCATCAGTTGATCAAGGACAGATTACTACAAGGCTAAGAGTCGAGTTAAACTGGTGGAGAGTCCGATAGATATGATAAAACTGGTAGCTGTATAGCTCCTGCAGTGAGATAGGTGATCGTAGTGGGCCGGGCGACTTTATTGGATATTACACGTTCCCAGGGCTCTGGGAACGGGTATTGATTACAGTTATACTTCCTATAAGTTTCTAGTTTTACTTTTGTTTTTTGTTGTTTTTTTCTCTTATTTTTATTTATTTTCTTTGATAAACTAGGGCTATTGGTTAATGTTCCTTGCAGAGGTTTAAGGGGAGTGGAGGATTGAGAAGAAAAGGAAAAAAATTGTTTACTACCTGTTCTCAGATGATTCGATGTGCATTCTGATATTCATATACTGTGAAACTACCATTGACCTGGTGCAGGTCTGTGTAAAATACTGGTCTGTATATTGTCTCCTGTTTTCTTAAACATTCTTTTGTACACAGTGTATGTGATATTATGCAAAACCAAATAAAACTTTTTTCTGATAATAAAAAAAAAAAAAAAAAAAGAACAGGTCGGAGAGAACAGCACAGTAATAGGATTTTTTAATACAGCTTACCTGTAAAATCCTTTTCTTGAGACTGCATCACTGGACACAGAGCCTTAATTACTGCAGTACACTACGTCCGAAGGCGGCATCCTCGTACCCTCTCACATCTACCTGGTAGAACTTAGCAAATGTATGGACTGAAGACCAAGTAGCAGCCTTACAGATCTGAACCATGGAGGCCTGGTGATGCACTGCCCATGAAGCACCAACTGCTCTAGTCATGTGCGCTTTCACCTGAAAAGGAGAAATCTTCTTTTCTAAAGCATAGGCCTGAATAATGACTTGTCGAATCCAACATGCAATAGTAGATTTCGATGCTGCCTGGCCCTTTCTTGGGCCCTGTGGCAGAATAAACAGACAGTCAGTCTTTCGTATCTGAGCCGTAGACTGCAGATAAACTTTTACCGCTTTTACAACATCTAGAGAGTGTAAGACTCTCTTCCAGACTGCGGATCTGGAAAAAAAAAAAGACGGTGGGAGTATATCTTGATTCAGATGAAATCCTGAAACCACCTTAGGTAAAAAAAAGTCGGGTGAGGATGCAGCACCACCCTGTCATCATGAATAATCATATACAGCTCTTTACACGAAAGAGCCACCAATTCTGATACCCTCCTTGCTGAGGATATGGCTACAAGAAAAAACTGGTGCTCTGTCAAAAGATTTAAAGAAGCATGGTGTAATGGTTTAAAACAGAGATATGCAATTAGCGGACCTCCAGCTGTTGCAGTCCCATGAGGCATAGCAAGACTGACAGCCACAAGCATGACACCCAGAGGCATGATAGGACTTGTAGTTTTGCAACAGCTGGAGGTCCGCTAATTGCATATCCCTGGTTTAAAAGGTAGTTTCTGTAAAACAGACAATGCCAAATTCAAATCCCATGGGCACACATGAGACTTAACCGGCGGATTAAAGCGAAGCGCTCCCTGAACAAAGTCCCAGATTAGGGAATGAGAGGCAAACGGTCTTTGAAAGAATATCGACAAGGCCGAGATCTGGCCCATGATAGTGCTCAAGGCCAACTTAATTTTTAAGCCCAACTGAAGAAAGGCAAGAATCCTATTAATGACATACTTCCTAGGATGCCATCTTCTGGGTTCACACCAGGAAACATATGCTTTCCAGATTCTGTAGTAGATGAAGGTTGGCTTCCTAGCATTAACCAGAGTGAATAGGACTGGACCTGAGAGCACACGTTTTCTCAGAATGTGGGTCTCAACCGCCAAATCGTCAAATTTAGACTTTGTAAGGCAGGATGGAATATTGGACCCTGCAACAGTAGGTCCGAGTGTAGTGGAAGAACCCAAGGTCTTCCTTCTGCCATTTTACCGATTTTCATACCAGGGTCTCCTGGGCCAAGCCGGGGCGACCAAAATCACTGGCTTTCCTTCCCTCTTGACTCTCTGAAGGAATCGCGGGAGAAGCGGAACTGGAGGGAATGCATAAATCAGAGAAATTGTCAGGGCATCCGACACTTGAGCAACAGGATCTCTTGTCCTTGACACAAAGTTGTTCAGTTTTGTGTTGCACCTGGAAGCCAACAGGTCCACATCTGGGGTACCCCGTTTCTGACATATGACTTGAAATATGTCGGGGTGTAGAGACCTTTCTCCTGGACTCAGTTGCTGGCGGCTTAAAAAATCCACCTGCCGATTTTCTACCCCTGGAATGAAGACCGCAGACAGGCAAGGAATATGCCTTTCTGCCCAGGACAAGATGTGATTCACTTCTCTTTGAGCATCCAGACTTCTGGTGCCCCTTTGGTGATTAATATTGGCCACAGCTGTAGCAATGTCTGACTGTATCCGAACAGGAAAACCCTGCAGTCTGTAAGACCAGACTCTGAGGGCCAGATGAATTGCCCGAATCTCCAGAATGTTGATGGGTAGGAGCTTTTCGGCTCCGGACCACTTCCCCTGGGCAGATGCCTCTTCCAGAACTGCCCCCCAGCCTAGAAGGCTGGCGTCTGTGGTTACCATTTTCCAGGTAACCGGAGTAAAGGATCTTACTTTTGATAGATTTTGGGGGAGCAACCCATATGCCAATCGCTGCAACTGCAGGTTGTACTACAGCACCAGCCATAGAGGAGGAGGCTTTCAATAAAGTTTCCAGCTTTTTATCAGTTGGATCCTTAAAAACCCTGAGCATTGTCTATAGGACAGGTCAGGCTTTTGTTTGCACAAGAAATAGCTGCATCTCTAGCAGTTACCCCCCATTTCTTAGTGAAACCTTCTTCCATAGGATAAAGGAGGGAAAACTGCTTAGGATGAGAAAACTGTTTATCTAGGTGAACCCAGTCATTATACATCAGTTTATCCAGCAAGGGATGAACTGGAAAGGAGAATGCAGCCTGTGGGGATTTCCGAGATTCCAAGGAGGAAACAGAGGACATAGAAGCTTCAACAGGAGGCAATTTGTAAGTGGCATGCACCATCTCTGCATAATATTGCACCTGCGTCTTTAGCGACTGAGAGGTAGAAGAGAACTTCTCCTCATCCTCTGAGTCCTCAGACTGCACCTGGTCCCAATCTCCAGAAAGGTATTTTTCACCCTCAGAATGCTCATCTGATGAGAAAGCCAGAGCAGATAAAGGGGATCTACCCTGTTTTCTGCCCCCTTTTAAGGAGGTTGCGATTATAGTAGCAATCGTTCCTTCTAAGTCATCCAAAGCAACTTTTAAAGCATCCTCAGTGACATACACAGGAGCTGCCATAGGAGAAGCTGCAAAACCAGACAGGGGCACATGATCATCCTTTGAGGCCGTTACCAGACTGACAGGGGGGATGGTAAACTGCAGGCATGCTCAGAATCCTTAGCCATAAGCGGGGATCTCCTAGTGCCTCTTTTACTAGCCCTTGTACCTCTTCTGGGGGACATAGTCCTTACTGCAAAGCAGAGGTACTACAACAAAATGCAATCACTGTTGTGCTATAGTCTTACAATACACAATATTAGCTCACTGTACAACCTGATGCCAAGTAGGAGTCTTAGGTTTGCCTGGTTCAATCCACTGCAATGCTTACAGCCCACAGCTCTGTGTCCATGCTGCTTACAGAAGGCTCTGGCGTGCTGGGCTTTTAAAACAAGCCTCTTGGCGCCTGCGCACAGGTGTGCCATGCACGAGCACAAGCAACAACAGCCCTCCCCCTGCCTATGGGACAGTCAAAGCGCGCTCCCGACACATGAGCAGACCATCATGGCTGTGGCCAGGGCAAAAGAGGCAGGAGAGCAGACCACTGGGGGGCTTCGGGGGACCCCTGTTACGTGTTTTGTGGCAGAGCCTTCCGCGGAGGTGAGTGGTATTTAATTTGACCGACTTCACTGAGCTTCTGAGTGTTCCTGGATGGCTTTGTAAGAATACACCAGGTATGTAACTTACTCCCTCTAGTGGTGAAAACCAGGTAAGACATCCTACTCACTGAAGACAACATTAAAAAAAAAATATCTTCCCTTACCTTTATCCCCGCCGCAGGAAAGCTGCTGAAATAGCAGATCCAGCCTTCACCCATCACGGCGGGTAATGTTGTGCCAACCTTCAGGTTTACCATGGGTTCCCACTTAGAGGAACCTCATACCTGGACCTGTAGAAGACTCTGCCAGTAACTTTTCGTGCCACAGTTACATTAGTACACCAAAGCCTGGATCCCAGACCTATGCAGAGAGACATTACAGGCAAACCTTGTTTCTTCTTTACACGAGGCCCGGGTACCACCCATCTTAGTCTTTTGATATCAGCCGAGGCATGGATCGGGTTATAGCTCCTAGGCCTCCGCAGAAAACCATCAAAAGAGCTTTTTTCTTCTTAGCCCATGTTCAACGTGACTAACCACCTTAGACACTGGCAAAAAAAGGTACTCTCCATTTGGGAGGGGTTATATAGGGGAGGAACTCAATTCTAATTGGGTTTGCCAGTGTCCAATCACCTGTGGTGACTACATAACCCATTAAGTAATTAAGGCTCTGTGTCCCGTGATGTATGAGCAAGAAATGGGGGGAGGCAGGAGAGAACAGCACAGTATAGGGGGCCAGAAAAAAAATGGCACACTATAGGGGGACCAGGAGCACAGTACAGGGGGCCAGGAGAGCACAGAACAGTAGAAGGGACCAGAAGGAAAGAGCACAGTACAGGGGGGCCAGGAGAGAACAGCACAGTATAGGGGGGCCAGGAGAGAACAGAACAGTATAGGCAGGCCAGGAGCACAGTACAGGGGGCAAGAAGAGCACAGAACAGTAGAAGGGGTCAAGAGGGAAGAGCACAGAATAGGGGGCAGGAGAGAACAGAACAGGGGGGCAGGAGGGAACAGCACATTATAGGGGGCCAGGAGAGAACAGCACAATACAGGGAGCCAAGATAAAACAGTGCAGTATGGGGGGGGGGAGGCAGAAGAAAACAGCACAGTACAGAGGGCAGAAGAGAACAGCTCAGTATAGGGGGGCCAGGGGAGAACAGCACAGTACAGGGGGCCAGTGAACAGCACAACATAGGGGGCCAGGAGGGAACAGCACAATATAGGGGGGCAGATGAGAACATCACAGTACAGGGTGGCAGGAGGGAACAGCATAGTATAGGGGGCCAGGAAAGAACAGTACAGTATAGGGGACAGGAGAAAACAGCACAGGATAGGGGGCCAGGTGAGAACAGCACAGTACAGGGGGCCAAGAGGGAAGAGCACAGTATAGGGGGGCAGGAGAGAACAGTACAGTATAGGGGGCCATTAGGGAACAGCACAGTACAGGGGGCCAGGAGAAAACAGCAGAGACTACCAATCAATACCCTAATAAAAGTTTTATTACATGCCATACCAAACATGTGACCTATGTCCTGGAATGTACCTGTGGGTACCAGTACGGGGGGCGCACATCCTGGACACTGGCCATAAGGGTTGGAGATCACATTACCAATATACGCAATGGTTTCCCAAATCATTTCAATTTGTTACAAAATCGTGACCTGTCAGCACTGTCCTTCTATGCCATTGACACCATTAACAGGGATTGGAGGGGCACGAATATGATAAAACAAATATCCCAAAATGAATCTAGGTGGATTTTGAAGCTCCAGACTCTGACACCGTTAGGATTGAACATTGAGCTGGACCTCAATTGTTTTATCACAAATTATAAATTTTCCTTTGTTTATTCCCCTTTTTTCCAACATACTTTGCTATTTTGGATCATTAACACATTTGGCCACTAGATGGCTACATATCAGTTCAATACCTTGACCAGCAGATGGCTCTCACATCTGTACTCATGGTTTAACAACTGACATAGCAAACATATATCAGATATTATCAGGGCTCACTCATTATTTTCATCACTAGAGGGCTTATAGGCCACTCTTATTTTAATTAACACCATTGAGCATTTCATGTCTCGTATCTGTAACATATGGGGGTATTAAATTTTTTATTCTTTGATATAATTGTTTTTTTTTTAGATTTCATTGTGATTGTCTACATAAAAGTACAGAGAAATAGATCGTGAGCATTCTCGAGTAAATGGAAGGTACTCACACCTGATTGGACAAAATATAACATGTGATCTAGAGTAGGGGTAAATATGCCCTTAACCAAAATGTTAGAATCACAACTTCCTGAAGATGGCCCATTTGATAGGCTGAAACGCGCCGAGATTGATTTGCGGCATAGCGACATACTTCCACCCACGTTCGTTTCTGGAAATCAAGCTATGATTGCGGCAGCGGTTCTCCATTACATATGGGCAGATTTCCTGGATTTAATTTATCTGCCATTCACACTGAGTGCCAGGCTTTTAGTCACTTTTACATGTGAGTTGATCTAGATTTGTTTTTATGTGCAATAAACTTTTAAACTGTATTTGCACAATAAAGTTTTTTCTGTCATGTCTATCCATATGAGGAACACTTACCCCAGGGAATGCCGGTCTTAAAGAGATCCACAGAGGCCTCCCCACATGCGCATGTGACCATACTAGAAATAGGTGGTCCATTTTGAGGGGTGAGTTCACATCTATATGGGGCACCTTGTTTGAGCACTTTTAGAATACGGATTCTTCCATCAAGTTTTTCAAGCACAAGCACTTTCTTTGGGACTGTTTTGTATAATTATTGATTTTCACATTTGGGACTTTGATTCACTAGAGTTTACATTTACATACACTTATAGCACAGAGCGCGGTCTTTTACATTTTATTTAAAGTGGGGGTACCCCTGGAAGTTGGGGTCTCTGTTAAAGTAGGGGTACCTATTAAAATTGGGATCTCAATTAAAATTGTGTTGGTTGTTCTGGGACCCCTGCGGTTATCCCTTCTGGCTATTTCTGTGCCTGGGCCTCTTTCACCCTCACTACCGTAACCTTGCAACCTTTGTCTATCATCATCATCTGCTGTGGCTGGGGAGTAACTCTGGGATGTCTCGTGGGTTTCACATCTCGGACTGCCTCAGCACATGATTTTCTCTCTGCAGACCAAGAGGTTGAGGGGTCATAGTAGTGGCTGCTATGGTTTTAGGGTTGCAATTTGGCTTCTCTTTTGACCCCACCTTTGCTAGATAGCTGGATTGAGTACAGGTGATCACTCTCTCTGACAAACCAATCCAGGGAACATCCCTTTTTAAAATCCCTTGCCGGGGGCGTGGCTTGGCAGCGGATGCAGTCAGACGCACATAGTGTGAGCACCGCTTAGAATGTGCTTTTATCCTTATAACTGCTGCTGTTTGGCTGATTTTCATGCAGATGACACCGTGCCGCTGGAGGATCAGACGGCACCAGTTCTGCCATGGGAGGCAGTGAGTAATACACCTGTGACTCAAACACAGCAGGCGGCCACGTCCTCAGGCTCGGCTGGGCCTGAACCCACATTAAGGGATATTCTCTCTGCGGTTACGTCCTGTAACCACTCCATTAATACCCTGGAGGCGGAAATGTCCTTTCTGCATCAGGACATACAAAAATTGAGAGATCACACTGCCGCCATTGAAGGGCGCATCAGCACTATTGAGGATGAGTGGGCCCCATGCAGAGGGAGTCACACGCTCAGCAGCTGCTGGTAGCTAAACATGCTGCGAGACTTGGCGATTTGGAAAACAGACTTCGCAGAAGTTAGGGCCATTGGTATTCCTGAGAAGATGGAAGGAAAGAATCCGGTTCGAAACATAGGGCAATGACTGCTAGAAAAATATGGGAAGGACTTGTTTTCCACAATGTTTGCAGTGGAGCGTGCTCACCGGGTCCCCACCAGACCTCTGCCCCCGGGTAATCCCCCCAGAGCATTCTTGTTTAAATTGCTCATCTATAAGGACTGAGATGTTATCCTGTCTAAGGAACATACTATGGGGGATGCCCTTGTGATGGACAATTCCAAAATATCTTCGTTTACGGACTTTTCGGCAGAAGTGCAAAAGCAGCGGGCCCAGTTTAATGATGTAAAGAAAAGGCTTCGCTCCCTGGAGATACAGTACTGCTTTACCCTGCCTGCCTCCGTGTGGTGGCCAGGGATGAAGTGCATTTTTTTGAGAAACCTACACTAGAGCTACAATGGCTGAATAGGGAGGAGCGTTTCCTGCAAGTTGAACTGGGCAGACGATGGAGGGCAACCTGATTTTAGCTCACTGTACCTCATACCATGGAAGTCTTAACCTCTATAAATGATCTGAACAGTTTGAGTTTAATAATCCTGTCATGGCAGAAGACTGTGTTCACAAGTTGTGGCATCATCACCACATATGCCGTTGGCTACAGCGAGAGGCCTGTTGGACTGAACTTATCCCCCTGGATCAAAGTCCCTTGTGGACATTACAGTTTTTTTTGTTTTTTAATGCGACCCAGTTGGTCTGCGTGCTCACTACTTGCCAAACCTTTTCCTTTACAGGTTCTGCTTTTTTGCTCAGAGACTGCCCACAATTTTTTTTGGTATAACCTATGCTGGAGCTTGCTTGTCTCTTTAGGATGTTTCCCGGATATGGCTGTGCTTTTATTTCATACCTTACTGTCCCTTGTATTCTATTGGAATGTTAGGGGCCTAGGAGACAGGGTGAAACAATTGGCAGTACTTCATATGGTAAAGCGGTTGGGTTCCTCTGTGGTGTGTGTGCAGGAGACCCATATGTCTCCTGGCCAGGAGTCCCCGTTTTCTGCTAAACTGTTTGGTACTCAGTTTCACTCTGCCTTCTCCTCTTATGCTAGAGGTGTCAGTGTGCTGGTTGGCACAAATGTTCCTTTTGCATGCATGTTCTCATTAATTGACCCCTATGGTCAGTTTATAGTTTTACTATACTCTTTGGATGACTTACAATGCATTATTGTGAATGTGTATATACTACCCCCCTTCTCAGTGGAAGTCCTTAAAACTCTGGCTACCTTCCTGTCACACCACCCAGGTATTCCTGCAATTATTGTGGGTGATTTTAATAACTACCTGAATGCAGACCTAGACAAATTCTCTATAAGGGTGACAACAAGCAATTTGAGGGGGGGGGGGGGGGGGTAGAGCTGAGGGATGTTTGGAGGCTCAAACACCCACAAGTGAAGTGTTCCTCCTGTCATTCAGCCACACATGGAGGCCTCTCCAGAATTGACCTCGGTCTAGGCAATGCATCCCCTAGTAACATCTTCACGCTATAAAGGCGAGAACTGTCCCTGACCATTCTTCCTGTCCCTGACCCTGTCTCCGACAGGCTGGTTACATTTATTCGCTTCAACAAACCTTCAGCTAGTCCTACATTTTTTTTTGGGATACACTAAAAGCCTTTTTACTAGGCCAATTCCTGGGAGCAATCCGTGCTTCAGGAGGTTAAGAGGGCAGAGTGCTTTTGTTGACTCCCCCTCTGAACAAAGAGAGATCTTGGCAGGAAGTTCAACACACTGCTAAACATATGGTTTTAACAAAGGCTGAAAACAAATGGTTCTTCTTCCAACAGAAATATTTTGAGGAAGGGAAAGGTACAGGCCATATGCTCGCTATGATGGTGCGATCAAAAAAGGGATCATCCCATATAGAAGCAATTACTAGCCCCTCAGGGGATTTGGTTTCTACCCATGCAGGTATTTTATCTGTCTTTAGAGATTTCTATGCTGATGTCTACTCCTCTAAGGTTTCACCCACTTTAGATGAAATTGATTCCTTTCTTGATCAATGCCAAGCAGTGCCGGCCCAAGACATTGTGCTGCCTGGGACCAAGAATAAAATGCTGCCCCCCCCTAGAAAAAAAAATCACGCCAACAAAAAGGCCCCCACATTCATTATTTTATATCATGATAACTAAAGAGGACCCGTCATGGCTCTATACATGTATAAAGGAGTATAAAGAGGACCTGTCATTGCTCTATACATGGATAGGAGTATAAAGAGGACCTGTCATGGCTCTATACATGTATATAGAGGACCTGTCATTACTCTTTACATGTAAAGGAATATCAAGAGGACCTGTCATGGCTCTATAAATGTATATAGGACTATAAAGAGTACTTGACATGGCTCTATACATGTATAAAGGAGTATAACGAGGGCCTGTCATGGCTCTATACATGTATAAAGAGAACCTGTCATGGCTCTATACATGTATAAAGAAGTATAAAGAGGACCTGTCATGGCTCTATACATGTATATAAAGGACATGTCGAGACTCTTTACATATAAAGGAATATAAAGAGGACCTGCCATGGCTCTATAAATGTATATAGGAGTATAAAGAGGACCCATCATGGCTCTATACATGTATAAAGGAGTATAACAAGGGCCTTGTCATGGTTCTATAGATGTATAAAGAGGGCCTGTCATGGCTCTATACATGCATATAGGCGTATAAAAGGATCTGCCATGGGCTCTATACATGTATCCAATAGTATAAAGGGACCTGTGAATTGCCGGCGGCCACAATGTCTTTTGCGCAAACTAATCAATGTACGCTAATTGTGTTTTTTTTTTGGTACCAAAAATATGTAGAAGAATACATATTGGCCTAAACTGAAGAAAATAGTTTATTTTTCTAAATTTTGGGGATATTTATTATAGCAAAAAGTTAAAAAATATATATATTTATAGCACAAAAAATAAAAAACGCAGAGGTGATCAAATATCACCAAAAGAAAGCTCTATTTGTGGGGAAAAAAGGACATCAATTTTATTTGGGTAGCGGAGCTGGCGGAACGGGCTGGCGGGCATCAGTATGCTGCCCCCCTAAAAGTGCTGCCTGGTACCCATGGTACCACCCGGTCCCATCATAGGGCCAGCCCTGATGCCAAGTCCCGCGGCTCCCAGCCTCAGATGTGGAACAGTTAAATGCTCCTCTCATAGTTGACATGTTGCTGGAGGCATTAGCGCTTTCCTCTCCTGGCAAGGCTCGGATGGCTTGCCGGCGGAGGTATACAAATGATACGCTGACACACTAATGCCCCATTTGTGGATGCTCTGGAAAGGTGAAGTCTGCCCCAGTCTATGAATGAAGCGATAATTGTGCTACTGCATTTTCCAGATTCATACAGGCCCAGCTCGTTATTGACCAGGGATGTAAAACTATTGGCTAGGGCCCCGGCCACCAGGCTAGCTAAAGTTATTCACAAAATTGTCCATAAAGACCAATCAGGGTTCATTCCTTCTAGATCCACAGCTAGGGATGAGCTTCGTGTTCGAGTCGAACCCATGGTCGACTCGAACATCGTATGTTCGACTGGTCGTTGAAATACGAATGTTAGAGGCCGTTGGCACCAAATTCGAGTGGCGCGTCACGGCCCATAATTCACTGCGGCATCGCTGGCTGATGATTGGCCAAGCATGCACTATGACCCCCATGCTTGGCCAATCACAGCGCGCAAAAAACTGAGAGCCATAATTGGCCAAAGCCAGGGTGGCTTTGGCCAATTATGGCTCAGGGGGTTTAGTACACGCCCCACACTATAAAAGGCCGCCTGCAGGTCGGCCTTGTGTAGTGTGTTGCGGCGGTGGTTAACCACTTGCCGCCCGCCAATTGCAGATTGACGTCGGTAAAGTGGTTTCAATATCCTGACTGGACATCATATGACGTCCTCAGGATATTGAGCCGCTGCGCGCCCCCGCGGCGATCGTTGTTGCAGGGTGTCAGTGTGACACCCCGAAACACCGATCTGTCCAATCACGGCTGATCACGATGTAAACAGGAAAATACGGTAATCGGCTTTTCCTCACTCGCGTCTGTCAGACGCGAGTAGAGAAGAGCCGATCGGCTGCTCCTCTGACAGGGGGGGTTTGTGCTCAACGAATATCAGCACAGCCCCTCCCCGAGATGACCACACTGGACCACCAGGGATGCCCATTACAGGTATGCCACCCTAGACCACCAGGGATGAAAATTTACAAAAAATGGATGCCAATCAGTGCCCACAATGGATGCCAATCAGTGCCCACAATGGGCATCACTAATTGGCAGGCACTGATTGGCATCCATTAGTACAACATACATTAGTGCCACATAAGAGTGCCCATCTATGCTCATCCATACCACCTATCAGTGCCCATCCATGCCGCCTATCTGTGCCCATCCATGTCGCTTATCCGTGCCGCATATTAGTGCCCATCATCAGTGCCACCTCATCTGTGCCCATCAGTGCCGCCTTATCAGTGCCCGTCAGTGCAGTACCATCAGTGCCCATCAGTAAAGGAGAAAAACTTACTTATTTACAATGGGGTAGATTCACAGAACAATTACGCCGGCTTATTCATAGATACACCGCGTAATTGCTAAGCTGCACCGGCGTATCTACTTTCTGTATTCAGGAAGCTAGATACGCCGACATTAGCCTAAGATACGACTGGCATAAGTCTCTTACGCCGTCGTATCTTAGGGTGCATTCTCACGCTGGCCGCTAGGTGGCGCTCCCATAGTTTTCAGCGTAGAGTATGCAAATGACATGCTTACGCCGATTCACAAACGTACGTGCGCCCGGCGGTAGTTTTTTATGTCGTTTGCGCATGTCGTTTTCGACGTAACGTTGCTCCTGCTATTAGGAGGCGCAGTCAATGTTAAGTATGGACGTCGTTCCCGCGTCGCGATTTGAAAATTTTACATTGTTTCAAAAGTCATCCGTGAATGGCGCTGTGTAGAGGATATATATGCATCCCAGCTGTTGTACATATATTTATACACTGTATAGTTTAGCAAGATCAGCTATTCCTAATTTACTGGCAGGCAGGTGATTGTGCTAGCTGCAGTATTCTCATGTGGTGTATTGCCTGTGTCCTCTGTAGTTAGCACCTAAAGTTACTTGGTGTGTACTGCACGTGTCCTCTGTAGATTGCACCTAAAGCTACATAGTGTGTTTACTGCCTTTGTCCTCTGAAGTTTGCACCTAAAGCTACTTGGTGTGTACTGCACGTGTCCTCTGCAGTTTGCACCTAAAGCTCCTTGGTGTGTACTGCACATGTCCTCTGTAGTTTGCACTTAAAGCTACTTGGTGTGTACTGCACATGTCCTCTGTAGTTTGCACCAGTGCTTTAAGTGGGCCAAAAGAGGTGCCGGTACTCTATTAGGCGCCGGTGCCCCCCCCCCCCCCAATACTGAACATGAAAATACCCTTGGCTGCGTGTGATGGGCACAGTGGCTGCATTTGATGGGCACAGTGGCTGCATTAGATGGGGCACAGTGGCGACAATTGATGGTGGCACAGTGGCTGCGTGTGGTGGCACAGTGGCTGCGTGTAATGGCACAGTGGCTGCGTGTGATGGCACAGTGGCTGCGTTTGATGGGCACAGTGGCTGCAAGGGAGCCAGGAGCGCACTCGGCAGCAGTGAGTCGGCTGCAGCGGGGCGGCATACAGTTTCTATTGTGACTGCGCTGCCTGTCTGACACACATTACCGGCCCGCAACTCGACAAGCCCACCGGCTGCGTTCCGGTACTGTAAACCTACGTACTGGGCGCACGGAGAGGTGCTGGTACTCTCCAGGGCCATTTTTGGAAGTGGCGGTACTGAGTACCGCCGCGTTCCCGCCCAGTTAAAGCACTGGTTTGCACCTAAAGCTACGTAGTGTGTGTACTGCAGCCCTCAAAAAATCCACTCGCCCACTCGCATTTTGCGAGTGGATTTTGAGGGCTGGCGAGAAGGGCTGCTTGGGAGCCCAGGGGGGGGGGGGCGGGCACAGCGGATCAGAGGGGAAGAGAGGAGAGCCGCCGGCTGGATGATCAGAGCAGGGAACATCACAGCTTTTATTTCAACAGCTGTGTGTTCCCCACGCCGTGCGCCGTCACATAAGCTCCTCCTATTTTTCCCGGACTTTGATAGACAGGTCACCGTCCAATCCTAAGACAGGTGACATGTATCACAGTTCTCCGAACAAGAGGAGGGGCTTATGTGATGGTGCGCCGCAGGGAAACACACAGCTATTGAAATTAAATCTGTGATGTTTCCTTCTCTGATCATCCAGCCGACGGCTCTCTTCTCTTCCCATCCACAGGTAGGCTGCATAGTGGGCATGGGCTGCATGGTGGGACACGGGCTGCATGGGGCACCGGTTGCATGGTGGGCACGGGCTGCATGGTGAGCATGGGCTGCATGGTGGGCACGGGCTGCATGGTGGGCACAGGCTGCATGGGCCCTGGCTGCATAGTGGACATGGGCTGCATGGTGGGCACAGGCTGCATGGGACGCAGGCTGCATGGGACACAGGCTGCATGGTGGGCACAGGCTAAGACAGGTGACATGTATCAAAGTTCTCCGAACAAGAGGAGGGGCTTATGTGATGGTGCGCCGCAGGGAAACACACAGCTATTGAAATGAAAGCTGTGATGTTTCCTTCTCTGATCATCCAGCCGACGGCTCTCTTCTCTTCCCATCCACAGGTAGGCTGCATGGTGGGCATGGGCTGCATGGTGGGACACAGGCTGCATGGGGCACAGGTTGCATGGTGGGCACAGGCTGCATGGTGGACACGGGCTGCATGGTGGGCACGGGCTGCATGGAGGGCACAGGCTGCATTGCTGGGCACAGGCTGCATAGTGGACATGGGCTGCATAGTGGACATGGGCTGCATGGTGGACACAGGCTGCATGGTGGGCACAGGCTGCATGGAACACAGGCTGTATGGTGGGCACAGGCTGCATTGGCGGGCACAGGCTGCATTGGTGGGCACGGATAAAGTTGTTAATATTTTTATAAATTAATTCTACATAAAACAGAATTAAGTTATTCAAAACAAAAACGTAAAAGTAGTGTCATTTTATAGATAATTTATGAGGGCAGGTTTAGGGACGGGATTAGGGGGGGGGCATGGTAGGGGTTAGTCGGGGCAACTGGTGGCGAGTAACTCTTGAGGCCTGGCTAGTAGCTCAGGACTTGAAATTTTGAGCCCTGGTGTACTGCACATGTCCTCTGTAGTTTGCACCTAAAGCTACTTGGTGTGTACTGCACATGTCCTCTGTAGTTTGCACCTAAAGCTACGAGGTGTGTGTACTGCACGTGTCCTCTGCATGCCATTAGTATGTCTGGAAGGACAACAAGGAGAGGCGGAGTCACGAGGGCAAGCAGGCTCTGCGTCTAGAGACAACAGTGCTGGTCGTGGACACGGTGCATCCTCATCAGCACGTGGCCATTGGACACGCTCGTCCTTGTTTTCGGCATCTGGCCGTGTTAAGCTGCAACATGCCAAAGACTTGGTAGAGTGGATGACCAAGCCGTCCTCATCCTCTCTCACCCAGGCTCAGGGTACTTTGTCTGGCAAAGCAGCTGCCAAGGCGTCCTCTTCCCTCTGCTCAATGGCATCAGTCACTCCTTCCCTAGCCCCACCATGTCCTCCTGAGGAATCCCCTGAACAGTTTGACCACAGTATTGGGTACATGATGCATGAGGATGCACAGCGTTTAGAAGGCTCCGATGATGGTACACAGATAGAGGAAGGCAGTAACGTGAGCCCAGAGAGAGGGGGTGCCCAAGAAGGACAGCAATCTGGCAGTCATGTTCCCCCAGCTTCAGCATACTGCCAGGTTTTCTACAGTGATGAGGAGGGAGGGGATGATGAGGTCACTGACTATGTGGGTGCCTGATAGTGGAGGAGGCACATCTCCAACGAGGCAGGCCTCCAGTGGCCAGCTTAAGGGCAGCACACCGACTGCATCACAACGCAGAGCTACGCATATGCAGGGCACTGCTGTGACTCAGCATTATTCCAAAACTTCTTTGGTGTGGGCCTTTTTTGAGACAAGTGCATCAGATCGCACCGCTGCTATTTGCAACATATGTCTCAAGCATATCTCGCATGGCCAAAACATCACCCGCTTGGGCACCACTTGCTTGACCAGACATATGTCGACCTGCCATGCAGTTCGTTGGCAAGCGTACCTCAAAGACCCACACTAAAGAACAAAGCGGACCACCCCTTGCCCCTAATCAGCTGGGATCTCCAACCCCACTATACCCTCAGTCCTCTCTGAAGCCTGCACTGATAGGACTGAAGGTGTAGAATTAGGTGTGTCACAGCCTAGGACATGCGGGCAATCTACTATCGGTACACCGATGGCAGATTGTACCAGGCAAATTTCCCTGCCGCATCGCCGAAAGAAGTTCTCTCCCAGCCATCCACATGCCCAGCGGTTGAATGCTAGCTTAGCTAAATTGCTAGCACTTCAACTGCTGCCTTTTCAGTTTGTAGATTCTGCCCCCAATTCCATCTCTCTACCAGCATGTGGAAGGCAATGTCCATGCCTCGCTGGACAGGGCGGTCAGTGGTAAGGTGCATATTACCGCTGACTCATGGTCCAGCAGGCATGGACAGGGACGTTACCTATCTTTCACAGCGCATTGGGTGACTCTGCTGGCAGCTGGGAAGGATGCAGGACAAGGTACAGTATTGTTGGAGGTTGTTCCACCACCTCGTCTCCAAAATGCTACTACTGGTTGTGACACACCTCTCTCCTCCACCTGTGCTGATGTGTCCTCGGAACCAGCGGTGCTCCATAGGCGTTCAAGGGGCTACGCAGGCAAAGAGATGCCATGTGGTGCTTGAGCTGGTGTGCTTGGGGGACAGGAGCCACACTGGGACAGAGGTTCTGTCAGCTCTGCAGGGGCAGGCTCAGAGGTGGTTGACGCCACGCCAGCTTAAGCCAGAAATGGTGGCTTGTGACAAAGGCACCAACATCCTCTCCGCCCTGCGACAGTGACAACTGACCCATGTGCCCTGTTTTGCTGATGTCCTTAATTTGGAGGTGCAGCGGTTCTTGGGCAGGTACCCGGGCTTACAGGATGTCCTGAAGCAGGCCAGGAAAGTCTGTGTGCATTTCCGACGGTCATATAATGCCAGTGCTTGGCTGGCAGACCTCCAAAGGGAATACAACCTGCCCAAGAACTGCCTAATCTGTTACATGCCCACCAGGTGGAACTCTACGTTGGCCATGCTGCAGCGGCTGCACACGCAGCAGAGGGCCATCAATGAGTATCTGTGCCAATATGGCAGCCAAACTGGGTCAGGGGAGCTTGTTTTTTCCCCCACGCCAGTAGGCCATGATCAGGGATGCATGCACTGTCCTGTCACGATTTGAGGAGGCCACGAGGATGGTGAGCAGTGACAGTGCATGCATCAGTGAGACTGTCCCTCTTATTCACATGTTGGAGCACACGCTATGTGGAATAATGGACAGGGCCTTTGAGGCAGAACAGAGGGAGGAAGAGGAGGACTTCCTTACATCTCAAGGCCCCCTTTATCCAGACAGTGTTCCTGCTTGCCCACCTATCACACAGGAAGAGGACGAGAAGGATTCTGTCAGCATGGAGGTGGAGCCTAGCACTCAGCATGTCTTCAAGAGATCAATTACAGTCCCAAGGAACCCATGGACTTGTACGTGGCTGCGGATCCTGTTGTCCTCACTGGCCAGAGCTTGCACAGTACACAATTGAGCTACTGTCTTGTCCTGCATCCAGTGTTCTTTCGGAACGCACATTCAGTGTTGCTGGAGGCTTTGTAGCCGATCACAGGGTGCGACTCTCCACCAACTCGGTCGATCGACTGACCTTCAAAAAAATGAATCAGGCTTAGATCACCACCAGCTACCAAGCACCTGATGCTGATGTAACCGAGTAATTTTTTTTGAAACGTCAGATCAGTTCAAGACTGCCTATGCTGATGCTGAGTGACTATCCTGTTATGCTGAGTGACTATCCTTTTCCTCCTCAATGATCATGCTGATAGCTTGTAAGAACATTTTTGGTTCTGGGCACCGCTACATAGTGGCTAAGGCCCAATTTTTCTGCCCCTGTTTTACAGGGGCGTGCAATTACAATTTTTGATGCAATACTTTGCAGCGGACTCATTCCTGTGCTCCAACTAGAGTATCTGTGAGGGGTTGCAGTGTTGTGGCACCAGCACCACCAACAACAAAGGCCCAATTTTTCTGCCCCTGTTCAACAGGGGCATGTAATTACAATACTTGATCTATTATTTCACAGAAGGGCCCATTCCTGTGCCCACCAAGAGTAACTGAGGGCTTACAGTGCTGTGGCACCAGCACCAAAGGCCCAATTTTTCTACCACTGTTCAACAATGGCATGTAATTACAATTCTTGATATAATAGTTCACACAGCAGGGCGTTCCAGCGCCCACTAAGACCAACTGTGAGGGCTTACAGTGTTGTGGCAACACCAACACCTAGGGCCCAAATTTCTGCAGAGTATATACGGCAGGCCCCTACTTTCAAACATCCAACTTACAAACGACTCCTACTTGCAAATGGAAGGAGACAACAGGAAGTCAGAGGAAATCTACCCCTAGGAAGGGAAATTCTCTTCTGTCCACTGATGCTTTATCACCAATCCTTGTTTCACTGAAAAACCCAAATTTTCAAAACATCATTTGTCATTGGGACAGAAAGTGAATTGCAATCTTTTGAACAGATGGACACAGACAGCAAAACAAATGTTTACAGGGGTGATAACCCTTCTCTGTTTTCCGAAAAGCTTAAAAATAGATTTTATGGCTGGAGCTACACTTTAAAAAAAGTACCAGTTCAAAATTACAAACAGATTCTACTTAACAACAAACCTACAGTGCCTGTCTTGTTTGCACCGCCTGTATAATGCTTTTCAAAGTATATAGGGCCAAAGGGGCTTGTAATGACCTGGGGGGAAACCCATGATATTTTTCTCAATGATTTTCATCCATATTGCAGGGACCAGACATTACATTAAAGCCACAAGCAGTTTAAATGTTTTTCTTATAGTAATCTCATTTTGTGCAGGGACAGTTCTAAACACGTGCCACCTCACAGGCATAATATAGACACCCAGCAGGTCCGATATTTAAAGGAATTATTCTTTTTTTTTTTCACTTTAAGCATCATTAAAATCACTGCTCCAGAAAAAACGACCGTTTAAAAAAAAGAAATTCCATCGATACATGTTCCCTGGGGCAAGACCCAGGTTCTCAAACTAGTTTTCCGACAATAACTTGCATATTAGGCTTTAAAATTATCACTTTTGAATTCGAACGTTCGAGTCCCATTGACGTCAATGGGGTTCTAAATGTTTGCGCGAACGTTCGGTCCGTTCAAAGGTTCTGGTGCGAACCGAACGGGGGGGCGGGGGGGTGTTTCTTCTCATCCCTATCCACAGCCCTTAACATCAGGTGTCTCAACCTCCATATCTCTGTCGCTAACCCTGGCCGGAGAGCGATTCTCTCCTTGGACGCGGCTAAGGCATTTGACAGCGTCGAATGGCCTTACCTGTGGGAAGTGCTGAAGCGTTTTGGATTGGGTGACAATTTTATCAAATGGGTTAGATTGATATATGCAGCCCCCATGACTAGAATGCTGGTGAATGGGGACCTCATGGATCCTTTTCGGGGTACGAGGCAGGGGTGTCCACTGTCACCCCTGCTATTTGCGTTAGCCATTGAATCACTTGCGGCTATTGTACAGTCATTCCTGTCCATAGTAGGACTTAATAGGGAACAGGGTGTTGAGAAGATCTCCCTTTACGCGGATGACACTCTGCTGTACCTGTGGGATGTAGATGCATCCCTTACAAATGCTATGGCGACAATTCAGCACATTGTCGGGATTCTCCATCAATTGGAGTAAATCTGTTCTTCTACCTTTAGATGACCAATTACTATACCGATTGCTGCAGAGTCCCTCAAGGTAGTTGCCTACTTCAAATATCTGGGAGTACAGATGTCTGCAAACCCTTTGTCCTACCTAGAGGAGAATCTCTTGCCCCTGTTCAAAAGACTCCAAATGACGTGTAATACTTGGTGTAAACTACCACTGTCAGTTATAGGAAGGATAAACCTTATTAAAATGGTTTGGTGCCCCCAATTGCTATACATTATACATAATTCCCCACAGTGGATACCCTGTAGGTGGTTTACTCGTATTGACACTTTGTTCAGATCCTTGATATGGAAGAAATGAGTAGCTAGAATAAGTCTTTTCACTCTGCAATATGGCAAAGATTGGGGAGGAGCAGCAGTTTCTAACTCTAAGCTCTATTTCTATGCTTCCCAACTTCAACACTTGTGGTAGTGGTTTTGGGTTGTTGGGTGAACGCAAATAGATAGAGAGCCTATTGCGAACTGGAACGCATGACACCTCAGTGCTAGCGAGTTTAGAGGCGGGATTACCTCAGCTGCCACAAGCGGCTCCCACTGTTCTTCTTCTTAAAAAAACGGTCAGGTCTAGTTTGAGGATTTCTGGAAGAAACCCCATTATGGGGTAATGGATTTGCAATATTGCCCAATTGTATAATAAAAACTTACTCAAATCCTTTATGGACTTGCAGGCGGAATTTAATCTTCCCAGAAGTCAATTCAATAAGTACCTCCAATTACGGCATGCTCTTCAGGCCAATATTCCACTCTCTGATTTGCCAGTAATTCAAAGACATTTTTATGCACAAGAGAAAAAAGTTCTGATATCTCACATTTACTCTAGCCTACTGTCATCCATACAGGACTCTGCAGCGCTGCCGAGCAGAAGGAGGTGGACTCTAGATCTGGGGGAGATAAATGAGGAGACCTGGGACTTGTGTTTACAATCTGGCCCCATCACTTCTTTTCCCAGTCGCACAGATTGTCTCATTTGTTTTTATTGCATAGGGCCTACCGTACACCTATACAATTGCATTGATTGGGAAGTTATATTCCTTGTTTACCTTTTTTAAATTTCTCTTGCAGTTTTTTCAATAGGTGACGGCCTCCTCATATAAGGCCTGATTATTTTGGATCTGGCCTGCCAACTCTTCCTGGTCTTCTCTAAATTGTCTGAAGCCCCATACACACTATTAGATTTTCTGCAGATTCTTGTCTTCAGATTCACCAAAACCAATATAACCATAACAGTTTAAATTTGTATGCAATCAGGCAGGCTCTTGTGCTACAAGGTTTTGTTAAATCTCAAGACAAAAATCTGCAGAAAATGTAATAGTGTGTATGGGGCTTTAGGTTACTGTCATCCTGTTGGATCCCGATTTATATGGATTCTATCTTCTTTTTTGTTTTTGTTATTTAAGGTGGTACGGGTTTCCAACAATTCTTTCTTTAGGGCTGTCGTTTGGCAAGACTTCATAATGGGCCAGTCTCGATTTTTTTGTCTTTTGCACCAACAAAAGCCATAGTCAGTCAGTTAACCCGGCCATCTTCAATAAAAAAAAAAATATAATTTAACCTCTGTGCCTGTTCCATCTCCTCTTTGATAAACACATCCAAATTGCCCCCTAGGTTTAATCTCTTACAAATGTATTTGGCTACACCGTAGTCAAGAACTCTCCTTTAGTTTTCATGAGGCTAAGTAGCCTTTTTCAGGTTTGAGGTGGTTACTGCTGGGGCGGTATTACCATCCCGGCTATTTCCAGATATACTTGATTCACTATCACTTCCTGCCATGTTACTATACAACATATGTCCTTAACAACGCATCTAAAAAAATACAACCACCAGTATGTTTCTGTAATGTGGTAAGATTCCTTCTTACAAAATATCTCAGCAGTGCCTCCAATTTATGTTGTGAGTGTGGTATGGAATCTTAATACATATGGGGAATTTGAATTACATAAAAATGTCAGTGTTTTTGTCCAGTGCCTCCAACCTTACGGTAAAAATATGAACTTTATTCATACAGTCAGTAACATCCCACAATATTTTCCTGAGTTTGATAATCTATTGAGAATTCTTACCAATGTATAAATATTTCCCAATAAAATGAATAAGTAAATAAATTTATTAATTTACAAGTATAATTATACAACTTCATACAGAATCAGAATGTCTGGTGGTTAATATTCTATACACCTTATCAAATACATCAATGAAGCCATTTTCTTTAAGATGGGACGAATAACCCAAGGGTAGCCCAAATGAATATGTTAAAACAAATTGAGATAATCGTGCCTTAAATTCAAAAACATAATATCTCTTGTCGCTCAGAAAAACAATCTTCATAATTCCACCGGCTGGACGGAATGCAAAATATGTCTTGCAGAGCCAACCAATAGATATTGTCAATTTGAAGGAAATTTTAATTTAACAGGGCTACCAGATTGAATTAGGCGACAATTTCCCTGGGACCACAATAGCCAAATTAGTAATACAGGCTGATCCTAATTTCACTCACACGCATAACTTCAACACACAAAACCAATAACGTGGAACATTTTTAAAATACTAAACTACCCTTCATACAGTACAAGATAAGATTAAAATAAACAGTAAAATATGATTCCTGTAATATTGGGAAGAAAAGGTTATCAATATTTATATGGTCAGTATCTCACCCCTGTTTAAAGGAAAGGATTCGTCCTAGCAGCAACGTCCAGCGAGTGTGTCAGCGTGTGGGTCTGTGGTCCTCTCCCTTCATCTCGTCTTTTTTATGGTGCAAAACTTGGATGGTTATCTCCTTCACTTTATGTGGACCGTCTTGTGATTGGTTGGTTGCAAATATGGGAGGTAACTGCCCTGATTCTCACCCTGCCCATCTGTGATCATGGCTAAAGTGTAATCAGAATATGATGTATAGTGTTATTATGAAATGTGTTTTAACATGTTTCATGTTAATCTAATATAATAATTGTTTGCCTTTTTGTCCTGTCATTTACTGTCCCCATCTTGTGTACTTTACTGGCTACAGAAATCTCAACCTAGCCAAATATATTGAGATTGACAGAGTTTCATGGAATCAAACATCACCTTTTAACCATAACAGACTGGTGCCAAATCCTTATCAAATATATGGAGGACTATGGTACACATTGATTTTTACAACATGTGTTGCAACATTGTAACTTAACATATTATATATCCATATCTATATAGATACATGTATTTGTACATTTTACTTTTTTGTAGAATTAACCGGGCGTCAATGATGCCATTGTCTGGGGAAAAGCTGAGTCAACATTGGGTGCTTTCTGAAGAGACGATCTCACCCTTTGAAACAATGGGGTCGTTTACCCTGGCTTTTCTTTAACACAGGCTTTGCGATCTGGACCTCAAAACACAAATTTGACAACGGTCAGCCAAATTGGCACCATTGTACAGATTACTCTGTCATCATTAGGTTTGTCTCTTGACCTCCACACTCCTTAGAGGGGATTATTCAATCAACCTTTTCTGGTGGTGGTGGTGGGAGGGAGGGGGGGATGCTCCCCTGGTATGACAACTCCTTGTCTGAATTTTTCACAAATTATGAACATTTTTATGCATCCCGGCCATGACACTCCCATCTACCCAGTGGCACCCACCCGCCGCAGTCACCAGGAATGTATGTAAAGCCCCCCATTGTCAGGTTCATATAATGTATGGACCTGGCAGTGAAAGGGTTAAACAAAGTTATAATATTATATATAATATTTTGCATAAAGGTTTGTGAAGTAGTTATGGAAAATAATCAATATATAGCTGTGTTTAAAATGGCAGTCCAACATCACTAACCATATCAATCACTCTTTTTGGTATAAATTCTATTTCTACAACATGGCAAATAATTTACTAGTAGGTGTAAACGAGTAAAAGAAACCCAACAGACATGACATGTATGGCTGCCGATTCTGTGTAATTGAATCATTAATTGAAAGGGGCGTGTTCAAAATAATAGCAGCGTGGAGTTCAATTATTGAGGTCATTCAGTCTGTGAAAAAAGGACGAAGTCAGCAAATGCTATACATGCTGAGTATAGTGCATTTCTTTCTGAAAATCTGAGTAAAATGGGTCCCTTCAGACATTGTTCAGAAGAACAGGATACTTTGATTAAAAAGTTGATTACAGAAGGAAAAACATATAAAGAAGTGAAGAAACTGATAGGCTGCTCAGCTAAATGATCTTAAACGCTTTAAAATGGCAACCAAAACCAGAAAGACGTGGAAGAAAATGAAAAACTATCATCTGAATAGATAGAAGACTAGCTAAAATGGCACACTTAGCCAATAATCAGCTCCAGGGTGATGAAAGAAGATGTAAAGTTACCTATGAATACTGTAACAAATAGAAGATGCCTAAGTGAAGCCAAACTATCGGCAAGAAGACCCCACAAAGTCCCATTGTTGAAAAAAACGACATATGCTGAAGGAGTCTCAATTTGCCAAAAAACACATTGAGTGGCCTAAAGAGAAATGGCACATTTTGTGGACTGATATAAGCAAGATTGATCTTTTGGGGTCTAGGGGCCGCAAACAGTTTGTTAGATCAGTGGTCATCAACCCTGTCCTGCAGGGCCCACTAACGGGCCAGGTTTTATGTATTACCTTGGGGAGATGCAGTCTAGAATACTGCAATCACTGAGGAGCAAATGATATCAGCTGTGATGTATTTCAGTTATCTTGCAAACCTGGCCTGTTAGTGGGCCCTGCAGGACAGGGTTGATGACCACTGTGTTAGATGACCCCCAAACACTGAACTCAAGAAAGTAAAGCATGGTGAAAAACATCAGGCTATGGGGAAGTTTCTCATACTATAGTGTCGGGCCTATTTATCACATACCAGGGATCATGGATCAGTTTGAATACATCAAAATACTTGAAGAGGTCATGTTGCCTTATGCCGAAGAGGAAATACCCTTTATATTAGGTGTTTCAACACAACGACCCCAAACACACCAGTAAGCAAGCATCCTGGTTCCAGACCAACAAGATTAAAGTGGATGTAAACCCTCCATACACCCAGTGAAGTGAACAGCCTCAGATGATACACAGAGATAAACCAAATCTCCCTACATAGGTTTTACATGTATATTTGCTGTCTTCACATTTATATACTGTTTAGGAAGTTCAGATTGTTTTAGGAAATGTTCTTTTCCTGTTTAACACAGTGTGTGATGTCTGGGCATACAGCCAAGATGGCTTAAATTGCTGATGAGAGCAAAGGCACCCCCTCTCCACATAGGCAGGGACTCTCAGAGGTGTTTTGCAACAGGGCCAGCTGTCTGCTAATCTATTTATAGCAACCTCCCCGGACAGAAACCTCAGGCTGCTTTTATCTGATGTGTCCGAGAATTTGTTAGGCGTTATCAGGCTGATAACAGAGGAACGGGTCAGGAGAGAGCTACGGGACTTGGCTCTTTGAAAAGAGATAACAAAATACTGCAGATATGTGCCCAGCTCAAATTTCATGAATTGGGTTTACATGCAGCACTTTAATGTTATGGAGTGGCCAGCTCAATCCCTGGAACTTAATACAATAGAAAACTTGTAGGGTGACATCAAAAATGCTATTTCTGAGGTAAAACGAAGAAAGCCAGAGGAATTGTACAATCGTCCTGGGCTGGAATACATGTTAACAGGTGCAAGAACTTGCACATTTGTGAAGCGGTTCTCAGAAACCGTGGTTACACTACTAAATATTAGTTCATGATTCCCAGGAGAGCTAAATCTTCAAGCAATGTTCAGTTTATACAGAAAATGTTTAAGTTTGCAAGGAAAAATTCAGACTGCTATATTCTGGAAAAGCCCATTTCTTTTTTTTCCCTCACTGTCTGTAAAGTAATAACAAATTTGAAACATAGTTTTGATTTTAAATAGACTGTGCAGCATCCCCAATGTATTTGTGTGTAAATAAAAGCTATTATAAGGATTTTGAGCTTTACTCACTTTTTTAAACACAAAAGTCCTATAAAGTCAATGAAAATTGGCAATTTGAGAAGTCACGAAATCTGAAAAAATTCTGCATTTTGTCCCTCTCTCTCATTTAAAAAAAAAAAGTTTTTGAGGCGTAGCTTTGGATAGAATACATAATTTTTATAATCCTATGAGGCTTTTTTTCTGTCTGTCTATGTACTAAATGGGAATTCTCCAAAATGAGGGGAAATCTCATCTCAGACATTGATGTCAATTGGTTTGAAAGGCAAAGTTTTTTTTTTTTTTGTTGTATTAAAGTGGTATGAAACCCCAAATTAATAATGTATTACAGCTTACCAATCATTAGATGTAGTGGCTGCATCAGTTTTCCTTACTTTAGCCCTGTGCACACGGCCAGGAATCCTGCCGTTCTTTTGAATGGCAAGAACGCGGTGACGTCATAGACTACGACGAGCCGGCGCTCATCACAAGCGATGCCATCGCCGCCATCTTGCTACACCCTACCATGTCACCACCCTTGTATGCTACAGCGCATGCGTCGAAGTCTCATCGAACATGCGCTGGTTTACCTGGGAACAGGTAAGCATACTGACATACAGTTTTCTCAGCAAGAAACAATCTGGCGAGAATCTTGATGAGAAAAAAGCAGGTTCTCTATTTTTCTCTTCAGTATTCCCAGCAGTTCTCTCGATGAGCAAGCATACACACGGACAGTTTTCACGGCAAAAAGCTCTACCAGCAGCTTTCTTGCAGAGAAAACCGGTTGTGTGTACGAGGCTTAAAGCTTTTTTTCTCTAGTGATCTGGCCAGTAACACCCCGTGTATTAGTGAGACACAATTCTGACAGTTTTTTTCCTTTTGGGATAAAGGTTTTACGTGAATAAATACAAGCTGATCGTTTTAATCACCCTTGCCAGTGTTACGTGGCTTCTCCCATCCATATAAACTGATACATTCTGCTGGAGAGCTTGAGAAAAACAGACTTACTGGCCCAATCACCAGGTGAAAACAGAAGGAACACAATCTAAAAAAAATATATGCTTTGGGGTTTAATACTGCTTTAAAATGTAATATATCACAGCTTAACATTAGATGTGGTGGCTGCATTTTTATTTTTTACTTCCGTTTTCACCTGGTATTCTGGCCAGTGACACGTGTTGTGAAATAAAATGCCCCACGCTGGATGAATGAGCACAGGAGAAAGATTTGGACAGCAGCATTGTTAATCTGTGGAGAAGAGTGTTAGATGTACTAGCAGACTTAAATACACCAACAAACTGCAGCTCACACTTTATAAGAAATTACAGAAAACTTTTTTTTTCTTTTGATGAAGGTTTTCCAAAAATAAATAAAACCAATCATTGTAAGCACCCCTGCCAATGTTGAATGGTTTGTCTCATCCCTATTACGGATACTATCTGCAAGAGAGCTTTTTCTTTTGAAAAACAACAGACTTACTGGCCAGATCAGATGAAAATAGAAGCAAGCCTAAAAAGAAAACTAATGCAGTCATCACACCTAAGAAATTGGTAAGCTGCAATATAATAAATGTTTGCTTTTGGGATTAATATTTAAAGCATTCTCTGCATTAAAGTGTATGTAAACTCCCCATACACCCAGTGAAGTGAACAGCCTCAGATGATACACAGAGATTAACCAAATCTCCCAACATAGGTTGTATATGTTTATCTGCTGTGTTCACATTTATATACCGTTTAGAAAGTTGAGATCATGTTAAGAGATGTTCTCTTCCTGGTTAACACAGAGTGTGATGTCTGGGCATACAGCCGAGAAAGCCAACATTGCTGATTGGAGGAAAGGCACACACCCCCTCTCCTCATAGGCAGAGACTCTCAGAGCTGTTTTGTAATAGAAGCTGCTCTCTGCTAATCTATTTTAGCAACCTCCTGCTTTTGTATAATGTATGAACAGAAGATCAGTAATTTCTCCATGTCAGTCCACCCCACTCTACAGTTAGAACACACCCAGGGAACATACTTAACCCCTTCCCCGCCCCCTAGTGTTAACCCCTTCACTACCAGTGAAATTTTTATAGTAATCCGATGCATTTTTATAGCACTGATCGCTATAAAAATGCCAATGGTCCCAAAAATGTGTCAAAAGTGTCCGAAGTGTCCGCCATAATGCCGTAGTACCCCAAAAAAAAAAAAAAAAAAAAAAACGCCGATCGCCGCCATTACTAGTAAAAAAAAAAAAAAAACTGCCATAAAAATACCCCCTATTTTGTAAACGCTATAACGTTTGCGCAAACCAATAAAACGCTTATTGCGATTTTTTTTATGAAAAATATGTAGAAGAATATGTATCGGCCTAAACTGAGGAAAAAAAAAATTGTTAATATATTTTTGGGGGATATTTATTATAGCAAAAAGTAAAAGGTATTAATTTTTTTCAAAATTGTCGCTCTATTTTTGTTTATAGCGCAAAAAAAAAAAAAAAAAAAAGAGGTTATCAAATACCACCAAAAGAAAGCTCTATTTGTGGGGAAAAAAGGACGCCAATTTTGTCTGGGAGCCATGTCGCACGACCGCGCAATTGTCAGTTTAAGCGACGCAGTGCCAAATCGCAAAAAGTGCTCTGGTCTTTGACCAGCAATATGGTCCGGGGGTTAAGTGGTTAATGATACCAATGTCCAAAAAAAAGGTTATAAAAAAATGTATTGACAGGTTACCATACATAAATAAGTGAACAACCACCAAATACATCAATGGTTATCTTCATCATATATATGTTCCATTCATCAAAATGTCTTTCAGACGGCAACTTGAAAACCTCAACACGTTTTAACTCATAATAAATCTTCATCAGGAGGAAATCAGTATATTATATACCCAAAGATGCATTAATAAAAACAGATGGATGCATGTCCAAAAGAGGCCCCAGAAGTAGAAAACGATGGATGCAAGGGAGAATGTCCCAACCACCAAATTGAGGGAAGAGGAGGTAACCCGATATGAGTAAAACACAGAACCCAGGACTCATGGGATCGCCTTGATGGTACCAAACAAACCCACAGCAAAGACAGCATACATTTTTTGAAACTTTTTTTTGGTACCGTTAAAGTCCCAACCTGTTCTCTTTGTTAGTGATCCAAGTATAACATGCCTATTATTTTAATAATAATAAAAAAGCTTTACATCCCCTTTAAAGTGACAACGGTAAAAAAGTTTAGACTTCACATGACAAATGTTACCATGAGTATCTCAGTGAGGTATTATAGGAGAACAAACCTGACAGGGAATCTAAACCCCTCCCCCCCTCAATATACATACTCTTCCAGCTTTCAACACCAGGGTTTGAAATTCTTATTGTACCCCAAATGTCCAGTAACTATTAATCCTGCTTGCACACTTTAAAAATAAAGAAAAGTTGCTTTAAAAACATGATGTATCGTAATTATATGTTGGACAACCAATTGCATCAATGTTGTAGAACTAACTCTCATAGCTAGCAATCTTTGACAAAAAAAAAATCTATTTAGCGTAAACCTGTTATGTGAAAAATACAAGTGCTGTCATTGCCAACCATCTTCTGAAAATCCTGCATACAATATGAAGAAAAGGGTGATCCCTGCACTCTGCCACCTGGTTTGTCACAGTTTTATTTCATACTTTACATACAAAAAAGCGAATTAAAGATTCCCAATACCAAGATTGTTTCTTGTGTTTAAACATGTTTTCTCAAAGTGCATTTACACATGGAAAAGGATAAATGCTATCGACAATTTTATCTGTGCATTTCTGTTAAATAAAATTGTGGCAAATCAGATCAAAAAAGTGCAGGAGTCTCCTTTTTCTTTACAGTGAACACATGAGTTACAAGTCACTATAGAACAGTGAACCTGAGGGGTACCTTTAGGACCATGAAAACAAGACTGCAAGTAGTGTTTTGAGATTGTATTTCTTTTTGAAAATGCTAGTTGCCTAAATGCTTTGTTGTCCTGTAGACTTCAATACTTTGAGCAGCTGACCAGTAACAAGCATGCAGATCAGGAATGTAAAAGAAAAGTTAATAACTAGCTTTTTCAAATGGAGATGACAAATTGTGGCCTTCATGCTTTCCTTTCGATAATAAAAGGAAATTACCTGAGGTCCATTAGGCATATAATTAACATGTAACGCTAGAGGTTTTTTCCAATGATTAAAATATGTAAAAAAAGTAAACAAAAACAATATGTTTGGTTTTCAACACACTGATTAAGGAAAGACAGACTGAAAAACAGATATAACAGGGTCTTCATGGTTTGTCACAACTAACACACTGTGGAATTTATCAAACAGCATCAAGAGTTGTGAGCGTCGCATGTTCTCATTGTACATGATCTCTTCAAGATGATGCCGGCCTCGAAAATAGTGTAGTAACCTAGAAAATTAAATTTGAAAAAAATTTAAAGACAGGTATCAATACTTGTTTTCAAGTTGTTAAAAGCTGAACAACATTATAAAATACCTTGAGCATTTTGTGTAGCCATTTTTCTTTTTAGTGTTTAGGACCTGAAATGTCACATTTTTCAAGTGCGAGATCCTGACAAGAGCTTTGGAGTTTCTCCAAGTTCCATATGTATTCCAGGTTAAATGATGGCCAATGTCAATCACCCAACTTCCTGTGAACCCAATGCGGTCATGGACCCACCCACTGTGGGCACGTCATCACACTGATCTGGGAGAATGCTGCAGAAAGTGATGCAACGCAATTATGTGGTACCAGTTCTTGCAGCATCCTGCCCCCCCCACCACATATAGAAGAAGAAGACGACTCTAAAGTCACATGACCAGACATAAATGCACATGTATTTACACATATTCCAAAAGGCCAAAAGTCAAAACGCAATTAAGAAAATTATTGATGGATATAAAAGTGTATATGAAGAGTCTTAAAAAATTTCAATTCAATTTCATACAATATCCAGAAAGTGCACACAGTAGACAATCAGTAAGTATATGCCTCTTACCAAATGTGATCGACCAAAAATTAGAATGCTCATTTGTGCATGTAGTACAACATAGGAAGCCAGCATATATAGAATATATGAAGGAATAAAATAACCCAACATAGTAAAGACCGTTTAAACTCTTCCTTTTAAACATAGTAAAAAGTACCTTAAGGCAACTTGTAATCATACAAAACAAACTATTCCAGCACACTGTCGGCTCGTGAATAGACAAAGCTATGAGTAACGGCAAAGCGCGCGTGATGCCGTATCAGGCCGATTTCAATGCGTTTCGTCATCAGTGACGTCCACTTTTTACTACTTTTAATAAAAGAGGGAGAGTTTAACCCCTTCACGCAAAATCCCATACCTGTATGTCATTTGGTTTAAGTGGTTGTACTGTGGCGATGCCTGCACCTGCAAGCAATCCCCCTGTTACCATTTTTTAGATCTAGCGGTCAGCTTTTCATGATAACAACCGATGCGGCTAGTAAGCCGCTCTTTCATTTATCATAAGGAGTGGGAGGGGACATCCCCCTCTCGCCACTCTGCCGGGGTCTCCCCACCGGAAAACTGGAGCGGAGCGGGCAAACTTATATGCACTGGCTGTGTGAAGTCGGGTTTACGATGTTAAAAAATGGACGCAGCATCACTACCGGTTTATTTGGCTGCCAATGTCGCTGATTAAAAAAAAAAAAAACACAGATTTTGGTGTTTTTAATACTTTGAAGTGCAAAGAGAGGGATTTGGGGTCTTTTAGAATCCCGATCCCTCCATAAAGTGTACCTATCACTGCCTATTACTGTCACAAGGTATGTGTACATTCCTTGTGACAGCAATAAAAATGATCAGATTTTTTTTTTTAAAGGGACAGTGTTAAATAAAAGAAAACCAAGAAAAGCATGCGCCCGCAAGCCATGCCCGCAAATGTAAACAGTGTTAATCACAATGAGGTATCGCCACGTTCGTTAGAGAGAGAGCAATAATTCTAGCAAAAAAGACCTCCTCTAACTCTAAACAGTTAAAAAAAATTATTTAAACGTTGCCTAGAGAGATTTTTAAATACCGTAGTTTGTCACCATTCCACAAGTACATGCAATTTTAAAGTGCAACATATTAGATATCCATTTACTCAGCGTAACATCTTTCACAATGTGCAAAAAAATTGTGCTAACTGTACTGCTTTTTCATTTTTTAACCACTTAACGCCCGCCGCATGACTATTTACGTCCGCAAAATGGCACGGACAGGCAGAAGGGCGTATATATACGTCCTTGCCTTCTAGCGGGTGGGGGGTCCGATCGGGACCCCCCCCGCTGCGTGCGGCGGGCGGATTCCCGCGGGGAGCGATCCGGGACGACAGCGCGGCTATTCGTATATAGCCGCTCCGTCGCGATCGCTCCCCGGAGCTGAAGAACGGGGAGAGCCGTGTGTAAACACGGCTTCCCCGCGCTTCACTGTGGCGGCGTATCGATCGAGTGATCCCTTTTATAGGGAGACTCGATCGATGACATCAGTCCTACAGCCACACCCCTCTACAGTTGTAAACACACACTAGGTGAACCCTAACTCCTACAGCGCCCCCTGTGGTTAACTCCCAAACTGCAACTGTCATTTTCACAATAATGCAATTTAAATGCATTTTTTGCTGTGAAAATGACAATGGTCCCAAAAATGTGTCAAAATTGTCCAAAGTGTCCGCCATAATGTCGCAGTCATGAAAAAAATCGCTGATCGCCGCCAATAGTAGTAAACAAAAATTATTAATAAAAATGCAAAAAAACTATCCCCTATTTTGAAAACGCTATAAATTTTGCGCAAACCAATCGATAAACACTTATTGCGATTTTTTTTACCAAAAATAGGTAGAAGAATACGTATCGGCCTAAACTGAGGAAAAAAAATGTTTTTATATATGTTTTTGGGGGATATTTATTATAGCAAAAAGTAAAAAATATTGAATTTTTTCAAAATTGTCGCTCTATTTTTGTTTATAGCGCAAAAAATAAAAACCGCAGAGGTGATCAGAATACCACCAAAAGAAAGCTCTATTTGTGGGGAAAAAAGGACGCCAATTTTGTTTGGGAGCCACGTCGCACGACCACGCAATTGTCTGTTAAAGCGACGCAGTGCCGAATTGTAAAAACGCCTTTGGGCATTTAGCAGCATATTGGTCCGGGGCTTAAGTGGTTAATAAAAAAAAAGTATTTTTTCCAAAAAAATTGCGTTTAAAGATGGCTGCGCAAATACCGTGTGGCATAAAATATTGCAACAGCTGCCATGTTATTCGCTAGGGTCTTTGCTAAAAGCAATATAAAAATATATATTAAGTAATTTTCCATAAAAAAAAAAAAAAAAAAAACAGATTCTAACTTGTAAGCAACAAGTGTCAAAAACAGGCTTGGTCTTGAAGTGGTTAAACGAGCATACACTTTAAACGTAGAACCATCTCTTAAAAAAAAGGCCTATAACTTACAAAGCAGCCCAATAGTGATGCCCAACCTTTGTCCAAGGGAGGACAGGGATGATGAAGTTGGGGCTTCATGACATTGGTGGGAACCTGCCCCTTAACAGGGATAAAAGCGACTTGGGCTGGTCAGCTGACCATTTCACATGGACCATTCACACGAGAGGGATCCCAGGCATGCTCACATCCACAGAATCACACACAAGGTAACTGAGTCTCACTTGTATCTACACAAAACTCTTCAGGTTAATTTTAGTTTTACATTTTATAGTTCACCATTATGGTGTGCACATGGTGGGTTTGGTTTGGATACATTTTTGGTGGGTATATGCATACACTTCTCCCTTGGCTGTAGTCCCCTTAGTTAGTACACTTCAGATCACTGCAGTATTTACACACTATTCATCACCTCCACCCACTCATTGGTATAGGTTCATCCCATAGTTTACTTTACTTGTTTACTTATTTACTTATGGTTTCATGTCCATATCCTTGCAGAGCAGTGTGGGCTGTCAAGCATGAACAAGATTCACATGGTCGCGATATGGTCACCTGGTCTTCACCTGGCATGGTCGTGATATGGTCTCTGGTCTGAATGGGATTCCTCACCTCAACCTCGGGGGGGGGGGGGGGGGGGGTCATCACCCTGTCCCCGTCCTCCCTTGGACATAGGTTGGGCATCACTATTGGGCCGCATTGTAAGTTAGACATTTTTTTGAGAAATGGTTCTCTGTTTAAAAGGTATCCTATATTTATAGATAAGTTATTGATTTAATTTCACAGCATTTTACTCCTGATAATTGGCATAGAGTATACATCGAACTGATGCCCAGACAAGTTTGGCTCACTAAGAGCAATTGCTTAAGTTTAATTATTATCAATAAATTAGTGTTTTATGGAATTGTACTGTTAATCATGATGTATTTTATTGTGTATAATAATTGTATATTCATACTATCATTTATAGTATATTGTGTTCTTTAATAACGATTATTGATACTATTTAACTCGATTTGTAATCAAATAATTCAATGATCAATATGAACAAGGTATGAATAAGGTATGAATTCAGTGACATACAAAGTCCCATGCCTTCCTCTTTTTTGTTGTCATTATAATTTTTAGTTAATCACATTTGGTAAGAGGTATATTCCAAGTATGTCCGGTTGTGGATCTCATCATTCAACCTCATTTGCAATTTCCGGATGTTTTATGCCACGTGCACACGATCGGAATTTCCGACAACAAAACTGTGGATTTTTTTCCGATGGAATGTTGGCTCCAACTTGTGTTGCATACTCACTGTCACACAAATGTCTGAAATTCCGAACGGCAAGAACGCGGTGATGTACAACACTATGACGAGCCAAAAATTAAGTTCGATGATTCCGAGTATGCATCGGATTCGGAGCATGCGTAGGATTTTTGTGCATCGACGATTGGAAATTCCGACAAGAACTTTTGCTGTCGGAAAAATTGAGAACAGCTCTCAAACATTTGTTATCGGAAATTCCGACAGCAAATGTCCAATTGTCTTACGATTCCATGCACACAATCGGAATATATGACCAAAAGCTCACATCGAACATTTGTTGTTGGAAATTCCGATCGTGTGTACGCGGCATTAGGCTGCTTTCACACAATTGTAAGACTCTTCACATACACGTTACAGTACATGTTGCCGAGAATGTGTTTCTAGCACGACAGCATCGCGCTGATTCTTGGCGACATGGTGCCGACATCTCGCACTTGCTGGAATAGACAAAGCACATTCCAGTGTCAGGAATGCTAGTAGATCAGTACTGTGTGACTGCACAGAGAAAACCAACAAGGTGAGTAGTGAAGTAAAAGGTGTTTATTTACAATATGTGGGGACAACCAGTGCACAATAAACAGCAAGCAGTATGTACAATCAAAGGGAGATACCGTATTCAAAAACAAGCCAGGCCGAGGTCATACACGTGGGATGCCAGCAGAAGGGTGAGGGGACAGGAATCAGAAAACAGGGAGGATAAGTCCAGGCAGGGATCAAGATCAAGGATCGGGATCAGGTCCAGGGATCAGGGTCAGAATACAGGCTCAGGATCAAGGTAAGTAGACCGATACCAGGGCGAGGACTGATTGCACACGCCGGGTATATATATGCTTGCTAATTGCGTTCAGGTCACACCTGAACGCAGAAAAAGGCTTTATGCTCCACACTGCCAAGAATCCCCCGCTGGTGGACGCCAGTACTGCAGCCCAAGGATAACATAACACCACCAGGGAAGAACTCCCCCGACAGTCCAAGACTGTCGGGAGACACCTGGTGGTGGGCCACAGTACTGCACGCCAAATACCAGGCAGTAACACCAGCAGGGGGAACCTTCAGTGACATTCAGCGAGCGCGTCATAGAAGCGACGGGGATCCGACTTGGATTCCCGCCAATTCTAGCTGCAGCATTTGGTATGCATTCCTGAGAGGGAGAACTCCACGCCAATTTTTAAATAAAAAAACGACATGGGTTCCCCCCCAGGAGCATACCAGGCCCTTAGGTCTGGTATGGGTTGTAAGGAGACCCCCCCTACGCCGAAAAACCCGACATAGGGGGTCCCCCTACAATCCATACGAGACCCGTATCCAAAGCACGCTACTCGGCCGGCCAGGAAAGGAGTGGGGACGAGCGAGCGCCCCCCCCCCCCTCCTGAGCCATACCAGGCCGCATGCCCTCAACATGGGGGGGTTGGGTGCTCTGGGGCAGGGGGGCACACTGCGCACTTCCAAAGTTTGGAATGTGTGTAAATACATGAATTTTGTATTTTTAACATATTCTCTATAGTCATTTTTTATTTTTGCACTTTATGTATTTTTATTGAGCTGAAGTTTATATAGCACTGCTTATTATTTTGCATTTATATTGTTCACAGCTGGTATCACAGTTGATTAGGTGGATGCTTGCTATATAAAAATTTGTGACCTAGCACAGATTTTTAGGGATTCAATAAATGCACATGTATTTTATTTATTTTTACAAACTGTGTAGGTAAGCTGGAGTTTAACCACTTCAATACGCACCTTCCTGCCCAAGCCAATTTTCAGCTTTCAGCGCTGTCGCAATTTGATTGACAACTGCGTGGTCATGCTACATTGTACCCAAACAATTTTTTTATAATTTTGTTCCCACAAATAGACATAAGAGAGAGTAAGCGCTAGCACCAGCAGCAGTGGAAATGCAGCTAAAACAAATAAAAACAGGTTAGCTCATGGGAGCTAATTAAAACTTTAGACTGTTGATATAGTCCTTTAAATTCGTAATAAAACACTTGCAGGCAGCCTAGTGAAGATTGGAAGCGAATCTGAAGGAAGAAGAGGAAAACACAATGGCGCCACTCTAAGTGTAATAAGTAGTGTAGAATTTGTTGGATAAAAACAGCAGCAAGTTTACTCACAAGCGTTGGTGAGATTAGGCATGTGTCACCAAAGAAACGTCCCCGGCTGTCACTGTATGCGTCTGTGTTGTGGAGCGGTTGGCAGCGGTGGATGCCATCGCTTCCTCTGTCTCTGACACACTGGGAGCCGAGCTGTGACGTCAATTTCAGATGGACGCTGGATCAGATGGATGGCAATACTTCCGGGTGATGTGGGGGAGCTAGTAGGCGACGCGTTTGCGGAGCATGCGTTTCGTTCTCAAGCCTCTACTTATTACACTTAGAGTGGCACCATTGTGTTTTCCTCTTCTGTTCCCACAAATAGAGCTTTCTTTTGGTGGTATTTGATCACTTCTGCAGTTTTTATTTTTTGCGCAGCAACTAAAAAAAAGAGACCGAAAATTTTGAAAAAAAATGTAAGTTTATATTTTGTTCTGTTAAATTTTTTGTAAATAAGTAAGTTTTCTTCTTCAATTATGGGCAGTGATATGACTGCACTGATGGGCACTGATAGGGTGTGTCATGGACCTGGCCTTGCAGTGCTGGAATGTTTCTACTTGAAATCCTAATTCATGGATTTCAGAAGATGGGACATTACTGACAGTTCATTGCAGGAGATACTGGCTAGAATTGTGGATTGAAGGTTAATTGAATCTATTATGTATGTTTGAAGATGTATGTGTTTACGCTAAGGGACTTTGTATTGTTCTAAAGGTCAGAAGCCTCCTGTCAGCTGTAATGAATTAGCATTCTATTGTCTAAAGGAATGTAACCTATCAGAGGTAGTAATTAAGTAGACCGGGTTATTGTGTACATTGATTACCCCCTGGGGCTTCTGTCTTAATACACAAGTCTTTCTATCCAAGCTATTGGACCAATCCATGTTGACTATTTCAAGTCCTCATTTGCATGGTCAAGGAGGACCTAAGTGAAGACTGCATATACTTTACAATTGACCAATAGGAAAGCGGTAGTTGGGAGTGGGATGTTCCAAATTCTGTATAAAAGTGTGCTGTGTACTTGAAAATAAAGAGTCCTGTTTGAACTTACATACAGCCTGCCTGGTGTTTGTTCTTAATGGGTCTGAACGGCACATAGCTGTAGTTCGGACCCCGGAACCTTGGATGACTGGACCATCAGACGCTGCAATCTGCAAGCTGACTCACTGGTAGCAGAGGAGTGTCGGGAGAGCAGAACCGGGCAAGCAAAGGATCTCGTCACAAGGTGGCACTGCTGGGCACTCATGGGCGGCACTGATAGGTGGGTTCTGATGGGCATGGATGGTCACTGAGGGATGGCACTGCTGGGCATCACTTATTTTATATTTTTGCCAGTCAGTGCCCATTTGTGGGCACTGATTGGCATCTATTGTGTATATTTTTTAACATGTGGATGGCCATGGGGTACATACCTGTCCATTCACATGTTGCCCTTTTCCCTGGTTGTCCTGGTGGCTTCCCTGGTGGTCCAGTGTGGGCATCCATGGGGGGGGGCTACGCAGATAAACAATCAGCGTATACCCCCCCTGTCAGGAGAGCCACCGATCGGCTCTCCTCTATGCGCAAATGTCAGATGCGAGTGAGGAAGAGCCGATCAACAGCTCTTCCTGTTTACATCGTAATCAGCCGTGATTGGACACGGCTGATCATGTGGTAAAGAGCCTTCGTCGGAGGCTCTTTACCGAGATCGGAGATGCAGGGTATCAGACTGACACCCTGCATCACTGATCGCCGCGCGCCCACCGGTATGTTATCCTGCTGGACGTCAATAGACGTCCCGTCAGGATAACAGAACCAATTTGCTATTGACTGGGCGGGAAGTGGTTAAAGGTTAATGATAAAACTCTGCTAGGGATTCATGAGAAATGCCCTTGATCTTTTAATGGAAGTTTTAATTTTTTGGCAAAAGTCACTTAATGTAAATGATAGCACTGCATTTTATTCTGTCTACACCATAACCAATCATAGTAGCAAATTAACAGCAGATTAACTCAAACTGAAGAAATTCATATTTGAGTTCATCACATATTCTGTACTGGATCATTACCAGACTTTGACGGACAGTGGGAGTATTTCTGTCACGTACACACATTAAGGATAAGAATATAAAATATATTTAAAAAAAAAAAAAAAAAATATATATATATATATATATATATATATATATATATATATATATATATATATATATATATATATATATATATATATATATATATATATATTTATATATTACACACACACACACACACTTTATTAATTAATTACACCTTGCTAGTACCAAAAAGAGAAAAAATACCCCAACAGAAACTTTATAGGCAGATAAGAGAGTAATGGGAAAATTTAACACAAGGTGTAAAATCTAACAAAATGTTATTAATTTACAAGTCTAAAAAAACATATCCCAAGGGGGGACAGTTATACATCACAAAATAACATACACAAATGAACAAATTGACACCCAATCATCAGGTATGCTGGAGCACCGAGCAAGATGGAGTAAAGGCCAGATGGTTACAAGGTGTTCACAGCTGGTTCCAACTGTGCCTTGTATAAACTGTTCAGCCTGGTGATGGTGTAAGGGATATTTTCTTGGCACACTTTGGCCCCCTTATACCAACTGAGTATTGTTTAAACGCTATGGCCTACCAGAGTATTGTAGCAGACCATTTTCATCTGTTTATGACTACAGTGTACCCATCTTCTTATTGGCTACTTCTAGCAGGATATTGCACCAAATTATCTCTAACTGGTTTCTTAAACATGACACTGAGTTCACTGAATTCCAGTGGCCTCCACAGTAATCAGATCTCAATCCAACAGAGCACTTTTGGGATTTGGTGAAATGGGAGATTTGCATCATGGATGTGCAGCCCACAAATCTGCAGCAACTGAATGATGTTATTATGTCAATGTGGACCATAATCTGAGGAATGTTTCCAACAACTTGTTGAATCTATGCCACAAAGAGTTAAGCCAACATAAAGAAAAGCTCCAAATACTTGCGCTATAGTCCAAAAAGTAGGGTTGTCCCGATACCACTTTTTTAATACCGAGTACAAGTACCGATACTTTTTTTCAAGTACTCGCCGATACCGATTACCGATACTTATTTTTAATGTCATGTGACGCACTAATAGATGGCACTGGCTGATGGGCACTAAAAGGTGGCACTGACTGATGGCTGGCAGTGGCACTGATGAATGGGCACTGATAGGTAGCACTGATTATGCAGCACGGATGAACACTGATAGGTGGCATGCACTGATGGCTGGCACTGAAAGATGGCACTGATAGGTGGCACGAATGGCTGGCACACACTGAAGTATGGCACCGATAGGTGGCACACTGAAAGATGGCACAGATAGGTGGTAATGATGGGCACAGATGAAGTGCACTTATAAGGCTACACTGATGTGCGGCGATAATGGGCACAGATAGGCGGCAATGATGGGCACAGATGAAGTGGCACTTATAGGGCTGCACTGATGTGTGACACAGATAGGCGGCAATGATGGACAGAGATAGGTGGCACTGATAAGGGGGGGGCATTGATATAAGGTGGGCTGTGAGCTAATGGGGGTCTCCAAGGGGGGTGCTGATTTAATGGTTGGTTACCACACATTATATCAGCAGTCAGTACCCCCTCTTAGAGACCCCCATTAGCTCAAAGCCCCCCTCCTTAGAGACTTCCAGGGATCAGCAGGCCCTGTCCTCTTTAAGACATCGTTCATGTTTTACAAGCGTGACCTGGGAGCCACTGCAAGGAGGGAAGTGTGAGAGATGAGCTGGGGGAGGGGGGGACAGAGCTGCTCTTGGGCTCCTCGCACTCGCGCTCCATGCAGACAGTGTGTGAGTGAGAACAGATCGGCAGGTTATTACTCACATGCACACTGTTCCCCGATTGCTCCAGCAGCACTTTCTTCTGCTCTCCTATCTCGCCTGAACCGCTGATTGATGTCACGGCGGGGCCGGCACTAGAAGGCATCTGTCGGGGGGAGCTCATTCCACCGCACACACCGCAGCCATCTCAGTACAGTGAGGGATTTGTCCCCGCCCACTGACTTCCTGTTGTACGCCGCCTCTCTCTTCCATCCCAGGTATCGGGTGAAGCATCGGGAGCATTTGCACGAGTACAAGTACTCGTGCAAATGCTCGGTATTGGTCCTAATACCGATACTAGTATCGGTATCGGGACAACCGTACCAAAAAGTCTCCCAAAATTGGAATGAGCAGTCAAAAGTGTATGCAATCTGCCAAGGAAAGGGTTAAATAGTTTGTGTGCACATAACAATGCAGCGCCATAAGCCAGTGGGGCACAGGCGGCTGTAAAAACCTAAAAAAAGAAAAAAAAGAAGAAGAAGTGCACAGGCTCCTAGTGAAACCATTTAATTAAAACAGACAGAAAAAACACAACACACTCACAAGGGTGTGTAGATCTGAGTGTCCATGCGTGTGTGTGCTACCCACAATGGCCGGAGCTTCGAACATGGTCTCCACTAAAGGATCAGAGGGCTGATGGTGGTGGGTGATGGACAAGCGTCACGCAAGCCGCTCTTTCCATAGGAAACCCAACTGGTACATAAACCGCTCAATGCTTGTTGTCTTCCAACAGCGGTAGCATTAAGTACTGATGGATATATCCACAACAATGGAGGGTTAAGAAAATTAAATGTTCTTTAGTTACTATTAAGTTGCCAGTGCATTTAAAAAGAGCTAATAAATCATGGGTAGCTAAAAATGCATATAAACCCAAAATAAAAGGCCTTCAAATACAAGGTCATTGTCAGCATTCAACTTTACATAGAATGCAATAAGAAATATAAGCGTGAAATCAGGGCAGCTAAGATAGAACACGAAAGGCACATATCGGAGGAGAGTAAAAAAAAACAAGAAATTATATAAACAGTAATAAAAGGGAGACCAGAACATATTGGCCCCAAAAAAGATAAAAGGGAATTTGGCTACAAATGACAGAGAGAAGGTGAAGGTTTTGAATAATAGGATTTATTCATATTTACCTGTAAAATCCCTTTCTTTTTCATCATGGGACACAGAGTCAGCTTAATATTCATTACCTACTTGGTTATACTTCATCAGGTAAATGGACACTGGTAGACCAAAGGTCTTTAGACAGGAAGTGGTCCCCTATTTAACACCTCCCATACAGGAGGCACATCAGTTTTGTAGCAAGCACTGAATCCTCAAAAAGAGGGGAGGAAGCTCTGTGTCCCATGATGTACTCAAAGAAAAGGATTTTACAGGTAAGTATGACGAAAAAATCTAATTTTCTTTTTCATACATCATGGGACACAGAGTCAGACTAATATTCATTACCTACAGGGATGTCGCAGAGCAATAGCCTTGAGGGAAGGGATACACCCTGCCAAACGATAGCCATCGGTACACTGCGGCCGAAAGCCGAATCCTCAGCTGCTCAAACATCCACTTGATAACATTTTGTGAATGTATGCACTAAAGCAGTGGTCATCAACCTTGTCCTGCAGGGCCCACTAACAGGCCAGGTTTGCAAGATAACTGAAATACATCACAGCTGATATAATTTGCTCCTCAGTGATTGCAGTATTCTAGACTGCACCTCGCCAAGGTAATACATAAAACTAGGGTTGTCCCGATACCGATACTAGAACCGTTTTCGGGACCGATTCAGAGTATTTGCGGGAGTACTCGTACTCCCGCAAATACCCCCGATACCGAAATAGAATACTCCCCCCCCCCCCCCGCCACCGTTACGCCGCATCCCGCTGCCGTTACGTCGCATCCCGCCGAATCCGCGCTGCCGTCGACTGTTTAACACGCGCGGGGAGTGTAATGATTGGCGCCGCGTATAGACACTCCCCCTTGCTCGGGTGAACTGTCCAATCCCGAGCAAGGAGGAGTGTCTGTACGCAGCGCGGCACGAATCATTACAGCTGTAATGATTGGCACCGCACCACGTATAGACACTCCCCCTTGCTCGGGTGAACTGTCCAATCCCGAGCAAGGGGGAGTGTCTGTACGCAGCGCGGCGCCAATCATTACACTCCCCGCGCGTGTTAAACAGTCGGCGGCAGCGCGGATGCAGGTAAGGGGGATATGGGGGGAGACAATGTCTGCATATGGGAGACAATGGCTGGATATGGGGGAAGACAATGGCTGGATATGGGGGAAGACAATGGCTGGATATGGGGGAAGACAATGGCTGGATATGGGGGAAGACAATGGCTGGATATGGGGGGAGACAATGGCTGGATATGGTGGGAGACATTGCTGCATGGGGGGAGACAATGGCTGGATATGGGGGACATGGCTGCATATGGGGGGAGACAGTGGCTGGATAATGGGGGGAGACAGTGGCTGGATAATGGGGGGAGACAGTGGCTGGATAATGGGGGGAGACAGTGGCTGGATAATGGGGGGAGACAGTGGCTGGATAATGGGGGGAGACAGTGGCTGGATAATGGGGGGAGACAGTGGCTGGATAATGGGGGGAGACAGTGGCTGGATAATGGGGGGAGACAATGGTTGCATATGGGGGGAGACAATGGCTGCATCTGTGGGGGGACATGGCTGCATATGGAGACACATTTAAAAAAAAGTATCGGTATTCGGTATCGGCGACTACTAAAAAAAAAAGTATCGGTCCTAAAAAAAGTGGTATCGGGACAACCCTACATAAAACCTGGCCTGTTAGTGGGCCCTGCAGGACAGGGTTGATGACCACTGCACTAAAAGACCAGGTAGCAGCCTTACAAATCTGAGCCACAGATACCTGATGGCAAAAAGCCCAGGAGGTTCCTACACCTCTGGTAGAATGAGCTCTCACCCTAAAAGGGAGGAGCTTTACGTTTGAGACCGCAGGCCTGAATGATCAATTGACGGACCCAATTGGCAATGGAAGCCTTAGAAGCTGCTTGCCCTTTCTTGGGGCCTTTTGGTAAAACAGAAAAGGAGTCTTATCCTCGGATTTCCGCAGATCTAGACAAATAAACCTCGACTGCCCGGACAAGGTCCAGAGAATGCAGTCGTCTCTCTTCGGCTGAACAAGGCTGAGAGCAAAAAGAAAGCAGAATAATGTCCTGATTTAAATGAAAGGCCAACACCACTTTTGGCAAAAAGGATGGAACAGGTTATAACTCGACTCTGTCGTGGTGAAGGATCAAGTACGGTTCCCTGCATGAAAGGGCCGCCAACTCCGACACCTTTCTAGCCGAGGTGATAGCCATCAGGAAGGCTAGCTTGCGTGACAGGAAGTCTAATGGAATGTCCTTGATAGGTTCAAATGGTTGTTTCTGTAACACAGACAGCGCCAAATTCATTTCCCAAGGACACATAGGTGACCTAATGGGGGGAAGCAAACAAGTTGCCCCCTGCATAAAGGTTCGGATGAACAAATGGGATGCTAAAGGCCTTTGGAAGAATACGGACAAGGCCGAAATCTGACCTCTGATTGCATTCAAAGCCAATTTGATTTCTACAGCTGACTGTAGAAAAAGAGAATTCTCCCAATCATGTATTTCCAAGGATGCCATTTTCTGGCTTTACACCAAGTCTTCCAGACCTTAAGATATATCTTTCTAGTGACAGTTTTTCTAGCATTCACTAGGGTAGAAACTACTGATCCTGAGATACCACGGTTCTTTAACACCCTGTCTTTAATAGCCATGCTGTCAAATTTAGAGACTGTAAATTGGGGTGAAATATAGGACTTTGAGACAGTAGATCGGGGCGACGTGGAAGCGTCTATGGCCTGTCTATTGTCAGTCTCACAATCTCCTGGAACCAGGGCCTTCTGGTGCCACCAGAATGACCAAACCCCCCCCCCTTTCTGAATCCTGCGCAAAAAATGTGGAAGGAAAGAGATCGGAGGGAAAGCATAAACCAGGGAGTATTGTCTCCATGGAACTATCGAAGCATCTGCTCCAAATGCCAGAGGATCCCCTGTTCGGGACACAAATTGCTGTAGCTTGTTGTTGAATCTGGATGCCAATTGGTCGACCTCTGGCCATCCTCAATGCTGGCAAATTTCCTAGAAAACCCCTGGGTGTTGGACTGCCGATATAATCGGCACATCTCCCTCTGCCCAGGTTAGTATGTGGTTCACCTCCTTCAAAGCTGAATGACTCCTGGTACCGCCTTGATGGTTTATATAGGCCACTGCAGTGGCATTGTTGGACTGAACCCCCGATAGGGCTATGCTGAAGCTCCACCATCCAGGACCGTAGGGCCAGACGTACTGTCTGTAATTCTAGGATGTTGATGGGCAGGATCTGTTCTGTCCCCGACCATTTACCCTGAGCCGAGACCCTGTCTAGGGTAGCTCCCCAGTCTGAGAGACTGGTATCTGTAGTCGGTACTATCCAATTTACCAGGAGAAAGGATTTTCCCTTTAGCAGGTTCACCAGTTCAGGGTTAAGTGTGCCCGAGGAGATAAGCCAATTGGATAATCCAGGACTTTTCCTCTTCTGACAGCCAGACATAAGCAAAAACAAAAAAGGTACACTTTGCAAACAACCACCCACACAGGTTTTCAGCCTTTAGCTAGCTAGACTGATTGTAACAATCACTGGGATAAAGGGTTTTCACCGACCCGTCCAAGTGCAGGGCAGCTTAGAAACTAAGGGCCCAATCTTCACCCTTCACAGCGGGTTCCTGTCACTTGAGGACCTTCAAGGATTGGGTACCCTTTTCATGCTTGGGGTCCTATCCCTTGGACTTGTACAGCACCTTGCAGGAATGCCTTAGCTCTGTGGTGTCCAGGATTCTGCTTTGCAGGGTCCAGTGCCCGGAGGCCGCATTACAGGCAAAACCATTGCAGGATCTTATATCTTCTTTGCAAGGCTCGGGTACCATTTACCTAAGCATATAGCCTGTGTCAAATGGTTCCGATTGGTCAATCCCTTGATTCAACCTGGAACCGTTTGTGGGACTAGAGACCTGGAGCTCAGAGAGCTCAAACAGCCGTGCCATCCACCTTGCAGACACTGGTAAAAAACTGATGTGCCTCCTATATGGGAGGGGTTATATAGGGGATTGCTTCTTGTGTAAAGACCTTTGGTCTACCAGTGTCCATTCACCTGATGAAGTATAACCCAGTAAGTAATGCATATTAGCCTGACTCTGTGTCCCATGATGTATGAAAAATAAATCATCTTCTATTCAGTCTCCACAAAGGAAATGGGGGGGATACAGTAACCAAGACTATAATGTTAATTTTCATAACACATCACAGAAGCAAACAGAAGACAGATTTAGAAATGGAAAAACTTAACATAAGTCGCCGGGGACCAGATGGCTTACACCTGAGGGTCCTTTTTATGAACAGTTTACTGCCTGAAATGGTGCCATCTGATTGGAGAAAAGCCAACGTGGCACCAATATTTATAAAAGGGCAGAGACATATCCCTGGAAACTACAGGCCAGTTAGCCCATCAATAGTCTGCAAGTTATTGGAGGGGATAAGGGACTATATATAAAAGATTTTAGTAATGAAAACTGTATAATTAGCAGTAATCAGAATGGATTCATAAAGAATCGTTCTTGCCAGACCAATCTATTAACCTTCTATGAAGAAGTCAGCTGCCATCTAGAGGAAGGCCTGTGGATGCGGTGTATCTGAATTTTGCAAAGGCATTTGATACAGCTCCCCACAAGCGTGTACTGTACAAACTCAGGTCTGTTGGCATGAACCATAAGGCGAGTGCCTAGTTTGAAAACTGGCTACAGGGGCGAGTCAAAAGGGTGGTGATAAATGGTGAGTACTCGCAATGGTCTTGTGTGGAAAGTGTGGTCCCCTGGGGATCTGTCCTGAGACAGATTCTGTTTAATTTGTTCATAAACAGCGCAATCTCAATATTTGTGGAATATACCAAGTTAAGCAGGGCAATAATTTCTACGCAGGATGTGTAAACTTTGCAAGAAGACCTAAACAAAATAATGGGGTGGGCAACTACATGGCAAATGAGGTTTAATGTTGAAAAATGTAGGGTAATGCATTTGGGTGCCAAAAATACGAACAGATGGACCTGGGGGTTCTAGTAGAAGATAGGGTCAGCAATGGCATGCAATGCTAGGCTGCTGCAAGCAAAGCCAACAGAATATTGACATGCAGTAAAAAGGGGATTTACACCAGAGATCAAACAATAATTCTCCCACTCTTCAAGACTCTGGTGTGGCCACATCTTGAATATGCTGTCCTCAGGAACGATGTGCTGGAACTGGAGAGAGTCCAGAGAAGGGCAACAAAGCTAATTAAGGGAATAGAGGACCTCAGCTAGGGGGAAAGAATACAAGCATTTAACTTAATCTCTCTGTAGAGGAGACGCTTGAGGGGAAATTATATCAATGTACAAATACCATACTGGTGACCCTAGTGTAGGGAAAAAACACTATTTCTTTATCGTACACCACGGGACATAGAGCCTTAAATCATTACATAATGGGTTATATGGTCACCAGAGGTGATTGGACACTGGCACAACCAATCAAAGACAGTTTCCCTCCATATAACCCCTCCCATCAGGGAAGTACCTTTGTTTTTTCACCAGTGTCTAAGGTGTTGGACGCGAGTAACATATGCTGAAGAAAGCTCTGCCTAAAAGACCCTATGAGGGTAGAGAACTACACTGTGGGTCCATCCAAGACTCTTAATTTCTTACGCCAAACCTGGATGGTATCCGGACCTCGTGGACGAGGTGTCGTCTGTAATGTCTCTCTTCGGAGGACTGAGCTCTGGGGACCAGCACTTTCGCACAATACGCTAAAAGTCCTTGGAGTGTCTTTTACAAGGCCCAGGGAAGAGGTCTCCTTTAAGTAGGAACCCATGAAGGTTGGCACACAGACCCCACCGTGATGGGGGAAGATTGGTATATGCCTGGCAGAAAACCTGCAGCGGGGACAAGGCGAGTAAGGGAAAAGGTCATAAGTTTAAACTTAAGGACCTTTCCTATTTAGAGTGGGTGTAATTTTTGAAGCTGCCACTGGGGGGAGTAAAGAGCAGAGTTGTGACTTGCCAAGCTCCAAAGCAGTGTCAGTCCAAACGACAAGTACACTCCTTCCGCTGCAAGCTCTGCATTGCCCTCCTCCCTCCCTCCACGGGGGCGCGCTTTAGGACGATCTCAGTGTGGGGGGGGGGGGGGGCCTGAATAGGCACGGGAATGCTTTTTAACAGCGGTCAGACAGAAAGGAACAACCTCACATGTCTGGAGCTTCCCTGCAAGGGACACAGCAGCGTTAAGGGTACGTAAGTTCTCCATGTGGTTGGCTGAGCACTCCCCAAGGATAAGACACCCACTCTGGCATGAAAGTGTGTTATTAGTTGCATACTTATATGTACATTGCTAAACTAGCACAGTAGTATATGCAATTGTTGGTACCTTGGCTTTGCTTAGCATTATGTCTTCCCAAAAAAAGAGGCTCTGGGAGAAGCAGAAAAGCATCGCTGCCAAAGACAGGAGGCTCTAGCCGCGCCTGCTCGGTACCCTCATCGCCTGTAATACCTGAAGTATTTATACAGGATGAGCCATTACCTCTATCAGGAGTTGCAGCCTCTCCTGTGGTGCCTGTGCCTGCATTTGTCACTGGAGACACTTTGGAAACAACCCTAAACAATTTAGAAGGGAGAATCACTGCGTTAATCGCAAAGTCCTCAGAAAGGGACAAAAAGCGAAGCAAATCTCCTCCTGTTGTGTTAGATCTGAGGAGGATGAGGAGGGATCCGAGCTATCAGAGGAGCCTTTTTCTGCCTCACAGGTTCTAAAATTACAGGTGCAATATTACACAGAAGTAGTGTGCTCCACATTCAGATTACCCTCTTAGGCAGTGATGGCGAACCTTGGCACCCCAGATGTTTTGGAACTACATTTCCCATGATGCTCATGCATTCTGCAGTGTAGTTGAGCATCATGGGAAATGCAATTCCAAAACATCTGGGGTGCCAAGGTTTGCCATCACTGCTCTAAGGAGCTAACTAAATCACCTGTCTCCTCTCTGGGCTCGTTAAAATCCCCACAGGCTGCCTGTGCCTTTCTGATTCATCCTTTATTGGAGAATCTAATTTATGAAGACTGGAAAAACCCAGATAATCGTTTTGCTCCTCCTAGGAAGTTTGAAGTACTTTATCCTATGGAGGAGAAGTTTACCAAGAAGTGGAGTCTGCCTTCTGTGAATGCAGCCATTTCTTCTGTAAACAAAAGCCTAAATTGTCTGGTGGACAATGCCCAGGTATTTAAAGATCCTTCTGAAAAAAGGTTGAAATCTTTACTAAAATCATCCTTCCTCCCAGCAGGAACCCAACCTGCTGTAGCAGCGGTGGGTATGTGTCAGGTCTTAAAAGACCAGATGAAACAGGGGATGAAAGATTTGACTGCAGAACAGATCAAATTATGGGAGAATATGCCTATAGGGCATTATGTTTTACAGTGGATGCCATTAGAGATTCTATCCAACAGGCATCCCACCTCACGCTGCAGCTGGTGCTTATGCACAGAATTCTTTGGCTAAAGCATTGGTCAGCAGAGGCCCCATGCAAAAGACTTTTGCCCAGCTTCTCCTTTCATGGCGAACACCTCTTTGGGGGAAGATTTGGAGAAATATATCCAAAAGATATCGAGTGGTAAAACTTCCCTTTTACCAGAGAAGAAGAAAAACAAGCGTCCTTGTTTTAAGCGTTCTCCCTCCCTGGCTCCTGGTAGATCTCGCTCCAGCCAGTGGCGACAGCATTTTCAGCGAGCCGCAAAGGCTAAGGAAGACCAGGCCCAGAAAAACAAGAAGCAGTGGGGTTCAAAGGCCAACAAGCAGAACCCCAAAGTCTCTTCATGAAGGGGCGCCCCCGCTCGGCCAAGTGTGGGGGGACAACTTTGGCAGTTTTTAGCAGCATGGCAGACAGAAATCCAGGACAAGTGGGTAGTATCCACAGTATCCCTAGGATACAAACTGGAATTTCGAGAAATCCCATCATCTCAGTTCCGAAGCTCAAGGCTCTCCAAAGATCCACTAAAAAGAACGTCCTTCTTCAAAGAATTAGATCACTTGCTGTCCCAAGGGGTGATCACGGAAGTACCCCAAAAGGAGAAAGGTTTAGGTTTTTATTCAAACCTCTTTGTGATCCCAAAACCAAACGGAGACGTCAGACCCATCCTAAATCTAAGATCTCTAAATCAGTTTTTCCAAAATTCGGCATTTCCGAATGTAAACTATTCATTCAGTGGTCGCCTTCCTGCAAGGCAGAGAAATCATGGCGTCGATAGACATCAAGGACGCCTATTTACATGTGCCTATCCATCCCGCGCACCAAAGATTCCTAAGGTTTGCGGTAGAAGATCGCCACTTCCAGTTTGTGGCTCTGCCATTTGGTGTGGCTACCGCGTCCCGGGTATTCACAAAGGTACTAGCCCCTCTGTTGGCAAATCTGAGGGTACAGGGCATAGCGGTACCGGCCTATCTGGACGATCTTCTTGTGATGATCAGTCAGTGGCAGGATTAGATCACGCACTGCTCACCACAATAAAATACCTGGAACAGTTAAGATGGATTGTAAACCTACAAAAATCCTCTCTACAAGCCCAAAGAAGGGTAGAGTATTTGGGCATGATCATAGACACAGCCCAGGGCAGGGTATTCCTGTCAGAACCAAAGATCAATTCGCTAAAAAACCGGATCTGCAAGGTTAGGGCAAAGAAAAGGCAGTCTACTTGCCTTTGCATGAAGCTATTAGGGAAGATGGTGGCCTCCTTCGAGGCTGTCCCTTACACCCACTTTCACTCGAGACTACTTCAAGGCAGTATCTTAACCGCCTGGAACAGAAAGATCCAAGCTCTGGATTTACCCATACGCCTGTCCTTACAGGTGCGCCAAAGCTTCAGTTGGTGGTTAAAAACCAAAAACTTGCGGAAAGGAAGATCCTTTCTCCCAGTCACCTGGAAGGTGGTGTCTATGGATGCCAGCCTAAGGGTCTGGGAAGCAGTATTAGAAGAAGCTTCAGCCCAGGGAACCTGGGCCAAGACCGAAAGGAACCTGCCCATCAACATACTAGAGATGCGGGCAGTATACTTAGCCCTCAGAACCTGGACACACAGGTTGCAGGGCCACCCGGTATGGTTTCAATCTGACAATGCTACTGCAGTAGCTTATATCAATAACCAAGGAGGCATCCGCAGTCAGGGCGCCCAGAAAGAGGTGAATTGGACTTTGGCATGGGCAGAAGAACATGTTCCTTGCCTCTCTGCAATCTTCATTCCGGGGGTAGAAAACTGGCAAGCAGACTATCTGAGTCGCCAGCAACTACTACCAGGAGAGTGGCCTCTCCACCCTGATATCTTTCAGGCCATATGCCAGAGATGTGGGACCCCAGGATGTAGACCTGCTAGCTTCCAGGTTCAACAAGAAGTTGGACAACTTTGTGTCCAGGATGAGAGATCCTCTGGCCTACGGATCGGATGCTCTGATAATTCAGTGGAATCAGTTTTCACTGATCTATGCGTTTCCGCCGATCGCTCTCTTACAAAGGCTACTTTGCAGGATCAAGAAGGAAAGAATTTTAGTAATCCTAGTGGCCCCAAATTGGCCCAGATGGCCTTGGTATGCCGAAATCATAAAGATGGCGGTGGGAAAACCTTGGAGGCTTCTGCTTCGTCACGACCTGCTGTCGCAAAGGTCCAGTGTTCCAGCCTTCCTTACAAGAGCTAAATTTGACAGCTTGGCTACTGAGACCCACATTCTGAAGAAACGAGGGATCTCGGGTCAAGTACTATCTACACTTATTAATGCCAGAAAGCCAGCTTCCAGGCTTTTTTACTATAGCGTCTGGAAAGGCATATTTCAGCAAAATAGCAGCATTCCAGTGACGTCACTGCTGCCATTCTGCTGAAATTATTTTCAACCACCTTCCTGGCTTGTAAGTTTTCCCCACCGCCGCCGGCTTCAACACCTTACAGCGGTGAAGGACAGCTCTCCACAGCACAGCGCCCAGCAGAAGAAGGACCACAAGTGACAGACCTGATGACTTCTCCTAAAGAATTTATGTACAAACGCCTATTTGAATTTCAGCAAATGTGAGTTGCCTGTACTTATTTACGTATTAAATTGCTTAAAACATCTACACTTAGAGGCGCCTATTCCCTTGCTTTTTTTATTTCAAAGACCTTTGGCATCTCATTCCCTAGTTTGGGCTTTCATTCAAGGGGTACTGCGGATCAATCTGCCAGTCAAGTCTCCCTTGTGCCCATGGGATCTGAATTTAGTATTGTCAGTGTTGCAGAAGCAACCTTTTGAACCTATTCGCCATATTCCACTGATCCTTTTAAGCAGGAAATTGGTCTTTTTGATTGCAATCTCTTCTGCTAGAAGAGTATCAGACTTAGCAGCTCTTTCTTGTAAAGAGCCTTTTTTTAATTTGTCACAAGGACAAGACCCCATCCAACCTTTTTACCAAAGGTGGTGTCGACATTTAATTTGAATAAAGATATTGTTTTAAATTCCTTTTTTCCGGATCTGCAGACAGTGGAGGAAAAGTTATTGCACTCCCTAGATGTGGTGAGAGCAGTAAAAGCGTATCTGCAGGCAACCGCTCAGATACGTAAAACAGATGTTTTGTTTATTTTGCCAGATGGTCCTAAGAAGAGACAAGCGGCATCAAAATCCACCATGTCTCGGTGGATTCGACAATTATTCAAGCTTATGGTTTAAGGAACAGGATTCTTCCTTCTTCTGTTAAGGCACACTCGACCAGAGCAATGAGCGCTTTAAAGGCAGTGCAGCACCAGGCTTCAATGGCGCCGATCTGTAAAGCTGCAACTTGGTCTTCAGTCCATACATTCAGCAAATTCTATCAAATAGATGTAAGAGGACATGAGGATTCTGCCTTCGGGTGTCGTATACTGCAGGCAGCAGTCTAGGGCTTCTTGTCCGTTTACGGCCAGCTCAGATCTGTGTCTCCCCCCTTCATATTGAGCATTGCTCTGGGACGTCCCATTATGTAATGAATTAAGGCTTTGTCCCAGGGTGTACGATAAAGAAAATAGGATTTTTTTTAACAGCTTACCTGTAAAATCCTTTTCTTGGTGTATACCACAGGACACAGAGGTCCCCCCCTTGTTATGGGAACCTTACTGCTTTGCTACAAAACTAAAGTACTTCCCTGATGGGAGGGGTTATATGCATGGGAACTGTCTTTGATTGGTTGTGCTAGTGTCCAATCACCTCTGGTGACCACACAACCCATTATGTAATGATTTAAGGCTCTGTGTCCCGTGGTGTACTCCAAGAATTTTTTTTTACAGGTAAGCCGTTATAAAAATCTTATTATATATTTAGTGAAAGGAAATTTAAAAAGACACACGACCATTCACTAAAGTTTGAAGAGAAACAGTTCAATCATAAACTGCGTAGAAGGTTCTTTACTGTCAGATTGGTACGGATGTGGAATTCTTTTCCACAAAACAATGGTATCAGCTAGGAGTGGCAATAGTTTAAAAAAAACTATTAGATGGGCACCTCAACAACCACAACATACAGGGGTATACGATGTACTATTGACATAAACACACACACGCACGCAGGCACCATAGGTTGGACTGGATGGACTGATGTATTTTTCAACCTCACCAACTATGTAACAGTAGCTGGCATCATAAGTGTTAATACTCCCGACCCTGGCAAAAGATCATAAAAAGGGCTCCTAGAATACAGGGTTGATCTGAAGAAAGCCACGCTCTCTGAAACACATTGTCCTGGCACGTCACGTGACTGTGCAGGTGAGCCCAGCCTTCCTGTGGCCAAAGGATCTCTGGAAAGGACAAGCGGCTTGAATGCAGCTTATCGGCAGTTGCCCGCTGATATCCATTACCCACCACTGTCAGCTCTCTAAACCTCTAGTGGAGACCATGTCCGAAGTGTCGGCCATTGTGGGAAACACACAGATACGCATGGACACTCAGATCCACACGTCCTTGTGAGTGTATTTTTTTTTTATCTGTCATTTGTTTTATTTAAACAGTGTTGCACTAGGAGCCTATGCATGTTTTTTTTTTTTATGTCACAAAGAATTAAAGCAGTTCTGTTGGCAAAAGGGGGTCCAACCCGGTAATAGCATGGTGTACCTTATAAAGTGGCCGGTGAGAGTATATTCACATACAGTACAGTGCATTATAGTGTAATATATATATATATATATATATATATATATATATATATACATATATATATATATATATATACATATATATATATATATACACACACACACACACACACAACCCCAATTCCAAAAAAGCTGGGACACTGTGTGAAATCTACATAAGAACAGAATGCAATGATCTGCAAATCTCATAAAACCATATTTTAAATACAATAGAAAATCGAATGTTTAAAAAAAAAAAAAAAAAAAAATTACTTAGAACCCCCAAACATATATATATTTTTCCTAACACCCTAGAGAATAAAGGGGGATAGAATTGCGGTGATACCTCACGTGTGGTTTGAACACCATTTTCTTATGCGGGCGCTGCTCACGTATGCGTTCGCTTCTGCGCACAAGCTCTTCCGTACAGGGCGCTTTAAAAAAAAATAATATTGTTTTCTTATTTAACTTTTTTTTTTACACTGCTTTTTTATTTATTTTTAATGTTGGGTCACTTTTATTCCTCATCTCATATTTAGACTAAAATGCTATTTTTTATATGATAATAAAAAAAGAAAAAAAAAAGTCCCTTCAAGAGCATTGGGCGGAAGTGACGTTTTGATGTCGATTCCGCCCTGCAGTGATATGGAGACAGGTGGGGGCCATCTGTCCCTCACTCATTTCCAAGTCAGCCCAGGGACAGGACCCGATCGCCTCCGGTAAGCTGCAGAGCGCATCGGAGAGCGGCAGGAGGGGGGACACACACCTTTCCCGCCGATAAAAGTGATCTTGCAGCAAATCCGCTGCAGAGACCACTTCTATCTGAAAGCAGACCGTCCGCTCTTGAAGAGGCTACCTGGGTTATGGCAGCTAGCTGCTACCATAACAACGGTATTCCTCCTCAAAGTAGCAACGTACACAGTGGGGATCGAAAGTTTGGGCACCCCAGGTAAAAATTTGTATTAATGTGCATAACGAAGCCAAGGAAAGATGGAAAAATCTCCAAAAGGCATCAAATTGAAGATTAGACATTCTTATAATATATGTCAAAAAAGGTTAGATTTTATTTCCATCATTTACACTTTCAAAATTACAGAAAACAAAAAAATGGCGTCTGCAAAAGTTTGGGCACCCTGCAGAATTTATAGCATGTACTGCCCCCTTTGCAAAGCTGAGACCTGCCAGTGTCATGGATTGTTCTCAATCATCGTCTGGGAAGACCAGGTGATGTCAATCTCAAAGGTTTTAAATGCCCAGACTCATCTGACCTTGCCCCAACAATCAGCACCATGGGTTCTTCTAAGCAGTTGTCTAGAAAACTGAAACTGAAAATAGTTGACGCTCACAAAGCTGGAGAAGGCTATAAGAAGATAGCAAAGCGTTTTCAGATGTCAATATCCTCTGTTCGGAATGTAATTAAGAAATGGCAGTCATCAGGAACAGTGGAAGTTAAAGCAAGATCTGGAAGACCAAGAAAAATATCAGACAGAACAGCTCGCAGGATTGTGAGAAAAGCAATTCAAAATCCATGTTTGACCGCACGATCCCTCCAGAAAGATCTGGCAGACACTGGAGTTGTGGTACACTATTCCACTATAAAGAGATACTTGTACAAATATGGTCTTCATGGAGGAGTCATCAGAAGAAAACCTCATCTACGTCCTCACCACAAAAATCAGCGTTTGAACTTTTCAAATGAACATACAGACAAGCCTGATGCATTTTGGAAACAAGTTCTGTGGACCGATGAGGTTAAAATATAACTTTTTGGCCGGAATGAGCAAAGGTACGTTTGGAGAAGAAAGGGCACAGAATTTAATGAAAAGAACCTGTCCAACTGTTAAGCATGGGGGTGGATCAATCATGCTTTGGGGTTGTATTGCAGCCAGTGGCACAGGGAACATTTTTTACGAGTAGAAGGAAAAATAGATTCAATAACATTTCAGCAAATTTTGGATGGTAACTTGATGCCATCTGTGAAAAAGCTGAAGTTAAAGAGAGGATGGCTTCTACAAATGGATAATGATCCTAAACACAACTCAAAATCCACGGGGGATTACATCAAGAGGCGTAAACTGAAGGTTTTGCCATGGCCTTCACAATCTCCTGACCTCAACATAATTGAAAATCTATGGATAGACCTTAAAAGAGCAGTGCGTGACAGACAGCCCAGAAATCTCAAAGAACTGGAAGACTTTTGTAAGGAAGAATGGGCAAAGATACCTCAAACAAGGATTGAAAGACTCTTGGCTGGCTACAAAAAGCGTTTACAAGCTGTGATACTTGCCAAAGGGGGCAGTACAAGATATTAACTCTGCAGGGTGCCCAAATTTTTGCAGATGCCATTTTTTTGTTTTCTGTCATTTTGAAAGTGTAAATGATGGAAATAAAATCTAACTTTTTTGACATATTATAAGAATGTTTAATCTGTAATTTGATGCCTTTTGGAGATTTGTCCATCTTTCCTTGGCTTCGTTATGCACATTAATACAAATTTTTACCTGGGGTGCCCAAACTTTCGATCCCCACTGTAATGGATCATAAAAAAAAAAAAGGTTTGAAATGGATGGCAGCAACAGGTTTTAAAAAAGTTGGGACAGGGACATTTTTACTACAGTGTAGCATCCTCTCTTCTTTTAACAACACTCTGTAAACGTCTGGCAACTGAGGAGACCAGTTGCTGGAGTTTTGGGAGAAGAATATTGCCCCATTCTTGACAGATATAGGATTCTAACGGCTCAACAGTCTTGGGTCTTTGTTGTATTCTTTGTTTCAATATGTGTCAAATATTTTTTAATTGGCTACAACATTTGATACGTTTCCTATTATGCATACAATATGGGTTTCATGAGATATGCAAACGATATAATATATTGTAAAAAGCTAAAATTTTACACATGATGTTTCTATAAAATGCTAAATTGACACACAATTATATGTCAAACTAGGCTATCTAATAAGAAACCACAGCAATAACTTTGAACTTCTTGAGTGCAACAGCAGACTATCATTGTATGTTCAGGGAGGAGGGTGGTGTGTCCCTTCTGAGTCATTTAGATCCTGCTATTCAGGTCTGTGACAGTAACCCCGCGACTTAAAAACCTTGAAATGCCAGGACTCGCCACCTGCTGACTGGAAGAGTAAATATAAAGTACTGTATTTATAGGTAATAACATGAAAAAATACATTCCCTCAAACCTATTTTAATCCTTTCGCTATACAATAAATATCAGCTTTACCTTGCAAACATTTTAAGGTCCTCTGGATTTTGAGCAGCAGGGACACTGAGAATAGCTTCTCTTTCATTCTGAGATAAACTTGCAAGCAGATTCTCTGTGGCTCTCTTGTTGATTGGAGAGTCTCCTCCTGGTAGCAACTCAGCACTGGAGTTGTCCATGCTTGGACTTGTCAGAGTCATGTCATCACTACTGGCTGGTGGGGGGATATCAAACAAGTACTAATATTTAATATATTTCCAATGTACATTCTAAAAATGAAGTAAATGCAGTTTATTATTATATTCAGACATTCCATAGGCTGACAGTTTTGAGAGGCAGGAACACTTTGAAGGAAGATCTCCTTGCTGGGATGCCCCAACACATTCTACACAAAATGTTACCGTTATTTTTAGCTTTGAATAGCTACACCTCAAACATTTTACACTTATTTCAACCATGAACATATTAATGCTCTAACATAGGTTTATGAAGAACCACAAAGAAAAAAAATATTTACAGATATTGGATTTCACAAAATGTTGACTACATGAAAGGTTCAATTTAAGGTTTGTCAAAAAAAATTTAAACCACTTCCCTACCGCTGGATGTCATATGACGTACTGGACTTTCAGATTCAGATAGCTGAATGATGCCTGCTATACAGGCATCATTCAGATATTCTTTGCAGCCAGCGATTCTGTGCACCATAAGAATGATCATAGTGTCAGTTCAGCCGCTTGATTGTTCTTATAGGATACGGCAGGGGACACCCCCCTCCCACTGCCATCTGGTGCTTCTCTGGGCTCTCCCGTGCCATCGGAGGCCCGGAGAACGAATCGGCTGGCGCCGGCTCATGACAACTGAGATTTCTGGTGACCAGATGGTCACCAGTCATCTCTATGACCGTCTGAGGCCCGGGTGCGACGTTATGATGTCACGCCCGGGTTCCCGGAAGTAAACAAAGCCGCGATCACGGCAGTCAGCATGAGATTGGTGAATTTTTTTTCCCGATCTCATGCTTTCCAGCCTGGAGGAGAGATGTGGGGTCTTATTGACCCCACATCTCTCCATAAAAAGGACCTGTCACAATAGATTCCTATTACAAGGGATGTTTACATTCCTTGTAATAAGAATAAAAGTGATCAAAAAAAAAAAAGTGTAAGTGTAAGTGTAAAAATAAAGAAGCGAACACACACACACACACACACAAGTCCCGCCCATATATGTAAACGCCGTTCAAACCACACGTGAGGTATCGCTGCATGCGTTAGAGCATGTGCAACAATTCTAGCACTAGACCTCCTCTAACTCTAAACTGGTAACGTGTAAAAATTTTTAAAGGGGCCAATATTGAGATTTTTAAGTACTGAAGTTTGGCGCCATTCCATGAATGTTCGCAATTTTAAAGCGTGACATGTTAGATATCTATTTACTCGGCGTAACATCATCTTTCATATTATACAAAAAAATTGGGCTAATTTTTTACTGTTTTGTTATTTTTTCATTCATTCCCCCACCCCTAAAAAAAGGCATTTGAAAAATGATTGCGCAAATACTGTGCAAGATAAAAACTTTCAATGACCGCCACTTTATTTCCTAGGATGTCTGCTAAAAAAACATATGACATATAATGATTTTTACATGGAGAGAAGTGCCAGAATAGGACCGGTAAGTAAGTGGTTAATATAATCTAAAGCCTTGGTAAAACACTTATCACAAAGTCCCTAAATATATCGGACGTGCTCTGCTGCCCCAGTTACACTGTATTAAAAAATTTTCAGGAGCAGCATTGTCACTCTAAGATGGGGAATATGTATGTTAGGACAACATAGCACATCCCTCCTATAATTTGGAGTAGTGGAAAGGGGGAGGTGTTGTCATAATTCCTATCCTAAACCGACAATACTGTTCCCCCAAAAATTCTGTACAACGGGGACATTTATTGTGACCTATTTACTACTTTAGTGTTATTTCCTTACAAGAATCATTCACAGAGAAGTACCTTTCAGAATAGTGCAAAAGGAAAAGCAAATTGTTGCACACATATATGCTTTTGGGACTCTACCATTCATGCAGTGAAATAAAAGAAGTATGCACTTTTTATAGATCAGTGAGTAAGTTGACAGAAAATAACAAACTATAGGACTGAAAGTCCCGGCGTACCTACCTACATTTTTTTCAGCACAGAGGATTGATTTGAATGTGTTTCTAAGTGACAGCTATGTTTTTTAAGGCTCCGTTCGCAGTAGTGTGACTTATCGTGCGACTTTGGAGACAAAGTCACATGAGTCTCGGGCCATTGATTTCAATAGAACCCATTTAGATCTAGGTAACTTAAAGTGGCAGCAACTTTGAAAAGGTCCCTGCACTACTTTTATGCAATTTGAGTGCCAGACAGTGTAAAGTTGCATCAAAGTTGCACTGGAAATCGTGCGACTTTGGAGTCCCACTAGTGTGAACAGAGCCTTATGTGTTTAAATTGCAGTCTTTGTTAGTTACATTTGTTTAATTTTATGAAAGAACTAATGCAGATTATAATTTACTGTGTTTTGAGCGGAGTATAAAACTGTCAAATTGGAGTGTTACATTGTAAGTTGTCTGATTTTTCTATAGGTAAAGTTTTTTTTAATACTTAAGGCAAACTGCGACTGTGTAATTCATTTGACTTTCCCAAATTGTACAGTTGTATCTTGGAGAAGGGAGAGGAGTGGCTTGACTAGAGGGAAGACAGGACTGGCAAAGCCAGCCTTTTAACGATTTCTTAAAATCAAATTCAGAGGTCTAGGAAAACAGACACTGTGCAATAGTAACTCTTGGTAGATATTTAGCTTGGCTGCTGCAATTTATATATCTCCACCACACCAGAATTATTCTGACTTTTAAAGTGCATGTAAACCAACAATGCCTTGCAGAGTCGCGCTGAACCGGCACTTACTGATAATTCAGGCAGGGTTGGCACATTATTTTTTACACATCATCTGCAATGTTTTGTATTTGTGGCATGCTTAACCCTTATACTTCCATCAATGTAAGGCTTACACATAATTTGCTTATAAATGGAAGTGATGTGGTGGCTGTACAGCTGTCTGATTGCTTCCTCCAACCCCCAGAATGGGCACCTCCGCCATGTTTTCCAGGCTCCACACCTGCGGGCCCAGGACCAGTATGGTGGGTGTCACCGTGTAAAGAGAAGGGAGATCAGTGAGTTTTGCTGCTCTTTCTTTGCTAGCAAGAACTCTGAAGCGATGAGGATTTTATTAGTTCCTGTATTAGCTGTCACTTTTCGTGGCTGCTGTGACTGGGAAAGAAGCAAATGAGGAACAATTTGCGGTCCATTAGCTCCAGTGAAGGGCAGTAAAGAAATTAGACTAATCACCTGATGCTTTTAAAGCATCACCTATGTAAAAATGTGTGTACAGAAGTTTGCTGTTTCCAGGTGCACATTATTTTTTAGGGCTTGACATATTGTTTGGTATTTATTTATTTATGACAAACTCATCTTTTAGATTTTACCAAAAATGTGGATAAATGTGTGTACCAAAATTAACTAAGTTTTTTTCTTCCACTAAAAATCTGGCTTTTATAAACCATTGAGCTAATAAAATAATAGGATTTGCCATTGGCAGCATTTTATTCTCCAGGGTCGCTGCCTTCATAAAAAATACACTATAATGTGCACGAGTTTTAAATAATCTTCACGGCTAAAATTAGCTTTTTAACCACTTTACGACCACCCTATTGTAGATTTACTGCTACAGGGTGGCCGATATGCACAGGATCACGTGTATTTATACATGATACGGCACTTCCAGGTTGAGGGCGCACTTGTGTGCTGCCGGCGGCCCACTCCCGCTGCGATTGTGCACAGCGGGAGCTGTTCACCGAGTACCACAGACTTGATGGCCGCTGGCACCTGTCGTTCGTTCGGTACACGGGCAGAAAGGCAGTCTGCCTACGTAAACAAGGCAGATTGTCGTTCTGTCAGTAGGGAAGGCATCAACCCTGTGTTCCTGCATAGCAGGAAAATTGATTAATGTCTTTGCCCAATAAAAGCACTTCTCTCGCAGTAAGAAAATACCAGCTAGGCACACAGTTAACCCCTTCCCAGCCAGTGTCATTAGTACAGTTACAGTGCATATTTTTAGCATTGATCACTGTATTAGTGTCACTGGTTCCTAAAAAAGTATTTCTTATGGAGCTAAAGGGGTTAACGTGTGTAGGGGGGGGGGGGGATAAGGACACAAAAATGGCTTTGGCAGCAAAAGTGTTAAAGGGATAAAACATGGAAAAGTGCATGTGTTCATTATGATTTTTTTTATTATTTTTGCTTTGCCATATGCGTTCAACTTTTTTCCTGCTAACAACTGCAAGTAAGAATGAATATATATGTATTACTTGGTGAGCCGATGCTAAGTGCATTGGGTGTGCTTAGGCTTCGCCCACCCACTCTGGCTGCAAATGATGCGTCTTCATCTTTCGAGTTTGCATCTTCTTTGGGAGGAGCAAGTAGACACACATACGTGTGTATCTGAATTAGAAGCCGGTGCTGCAGCATCCAAATAACCATTTGTATCAGATGTGGCTGTGAGAAGAAAAAAAGACAGGTTAAAAACAACTCCACGTTGTATAGAACTATAAGGATTTGAAATAAAAAAGAGCTCTCATATTTGAAAAACAAGGGTGTTTTTATTGGTACGTTTATAAAAAGGTGACAATAACCAGATTGGCATGGCCAAAAACATCTGACAAAGGGACATTTCACAGTATAAAAAGAGGTTACACAAGCCGTATTGGCCAGTCACATAATAGCAACCAAAAGGTATCTCCAGACATAATGCAGTGAAGGATAACATAACCCATTCAAAAAATACAAGCATAAGAAACTGGGGAAGGGAGGGGGGATGGGTTGTATAAGGAGTATAAAAAGAAAAGGCCAACCAGAAAAGGGACCTACTGTGGCATCCATGGCTGTCAGACTCTTTCAAACCTTTTTAGGACAGTTCCTGTACATTAATTAGCTCATATAGAAGTAAAGTAATCAACCTCTAAGGGTATATCCTGTGTAACCATTGGGGAGTATAGTGTAGAGCAGGGCTCAAACTTTCAAGTCCTGAGCTACTAGCCAGACCTCAAGGGTTTTCTCGCCACCAGTTGCCCCGACCAACCCCTAAACACACCCTCATAAATTATCTCATGAAATGACACTTAATATTTCTTTTTATAACTTAATTCTGCATAAAACATTTTAACAACAACTTTATCCGTGCAAATGCAGCCATGCGTCAGTCCCCAATGGCCTACCTGTGAAGGAAAAGAGCGCCGCCGCCACCTGGTTGATCAGCACACAGCTCTCCTCTCCTACGATCGCCCCCCCCCCCCCCCACTCACATGCCCTCAAAATCCATTCGCAAAATGCGAGCAGGTGATTGTAATTTTTGAGGGCTGGTGTAGAGATTATGTCTGCATCAATTTATCTCTAGAGGAAATAACTAGTTTAGCACAATCTCCAAGACAGTCCCTCCCAAGCCTCCCAATCAAAAGACAGAAGATCTGCCTGTCTTTGTTCTCACAAATGATCAATCATAGGGGAGCCAATACCAAAGAATATAGGGAGGAGAGAGGCTACAGAAAAGTGTCCTGAGAAAAAAAAAAAAAAAAAAAAGAGTTCTTTGATCAGGGACTGATCTGCATGATGCAATTGGAAGGAGCGAAACATCTGGCCAGATCAATGAAATATAGTGGAGAGTTGTGGAAAAGTTAAGTGCCACCAGGCATATATTCATGCAGGGTTTCGATTCCCCACTGTGACAGAATCCACTGTCACTGTGTATTTTGGAAGGGACTGTGGGCTGGCCTCCGACCTACAGACTATGGCCCAGCAGAGAACGGGAGATTTGGAGGGCTATTTGCCATCTCCCATCACCTGGAAAAGATGCCACCTCCAGACAAATGTGTCCGTGGTCACCGGTTCATAGTAATTTCTGGCTACCTAAACCTATTGGCCCAGCTGGGCCAAATATATACTTTTATTCAACAAACAATGTACTTTTATCTGATAAAGGCATATACAATATGGCGGTATTCCCAAAGCACAGGACTACGAGACTTGGGGACAAAATGGTATTGAGATAATGTAAGATAATGTAATGCTATATCCCTTCTCCCCCATCCCCCCCCTCTTGATGCCGTGTTTAAATTGTGTTGGGTCATGGCAAGTAGACAAAAGTCTGGAGACTGCTTATCATAATCCCTTTATGCGTTTCAACTGTAGTTTGAATATACAAGTGTTGAGTTTACATTGGTTCTTCCTTGTCCCCACCCCCTCTATGAGTTTACATTGGTTCTTCCTTGTCCCCACCCCCTCTATGACAAGGCTAAGGGGAGTGTCCCTAACTGTGTTTAGAAGTATGTTTGGTAATTAATAAAGAGTTTATGCTCTGCATGTTTAACCCTTAACACCTGTGTGGCTTGTCTTGTGATTGAGGTGTTAAGGGCTGGTTATGGCGAGTCTGCAGGTGCGTTTGGAGGACAGGAGACACAGGTCTCAGCTCCATATTAGGACATTTGCATTAAAGTATACAACAAGTGAGAGTCAGCTGGAGGAGGGAGGTAAAGGCCAACAATCACCATCGTGATATTATAAATCAGATTGGAATTTGGATTCCGTGAGACAATGGAAAGAGTAGCCACCGAAAAAATGTATTGCAGATATAGTGAATCATTGATCTCAGCTAAGGAGAGACAAGGGAAATATAAGGGCACACAGAGAGCAGACCATAACTCAATGGAAAGCACACTATACAATAATGTAGCTACACCAGTACCACAAAAGAAAAAGCACTTAGAGCAACAATGTGTTGGAGTAGTCCAGAATATTAGAACTGTTCCCTTGGACAGCCAGGGGCACAAACTTGAACTCCATTGCCAACAGGGTACAGCGGAACAGCAAGAAATCACTGATACAGCTTATGGCTGATAAGCCAAAATAACTCTGAGGCGAGTTCAAGGAACTGATCTCTAGGTGGAATGGAACTCATCTACAGGGGTTGAGAAACTCCATGACCATGTGCAGTAAAACCAAACCAGTAGAAAAACAACAGCACGAAGTAGAGCAGTTCACCTATGGGGAGGAAGTGACTCCAGCCAGGCACCAGAATCTTTAGGATTAGTGAAGAAGAGAATAGACTGCACCATCAACTTCACAGGGAACAGAACGCTGTACTTGATTGCCTGCATCTACTCAAAGGACCTGCACAATTTATGTGTCTCAACAGAGTAGTCTGAAAGGAATAGTAGCATCCCATTTTGGTAGTGCATGGCCCAGGCAGAACGTGTAACCCTGAGAAGCTTGTCTTGATCAATGAAGTCTAGCAGATGTAAAATCAGGACATGAGGTGGGAGCCAACTGGGCCAGCTCTAGACAACATATCACAATCTTGGCCACGCCCCCTGTTCATAAAATTTTTAAATATCAGAATTTAGACACTATAAAACCCCATACACACCATCAGATTTTCTGCAGATTTTTGTCTTCAGATTTACCAAAACCATATAATATGAGGTCAAACCTTAAGAGTTTTAATTTGTTTGCAATCAGGCAGGCCCTTGCACTACATAGTTTTGGTAAATCTGAAGACAAAAATCTGCAGAAAATCGGATGGTGTGTATGGGGCTTAAACAAACATTCGATTTGCCATAAAATGTTTACATGCTGATATTATAGAAGTTACAAAAAAAAACAAAAAAAAAACAGAGCACTAGCTTTCTAGATAAGAAACTATGTGGAGAACTGAATTGTAGAAAAGTAAAAGGTCTATTACAAATCATTCAATGGATGTTTTTTTCTACAGTATATACAGTTACTACCATTTTTTTTACATTTTTTTTACAAATACCCTTTGCTCATGTTAGGACTGGAGAATCTTAATAGGTTTGGATCAGCTTCATTAAAATACGTTTTAAAACTGAAATATAAAAAAGGAAATGCTTTAATAGAGTGCATCTATCACCCAGCATTAACAGAGAATTATGGGTTTACTAAAAAGAACACAAACTGTCTAAAAAGCTTCATCAGGGGTTAAGTTTAAGCTAAAACAAAAACAAAAAACGCTAGGCTTCTTTTGCATATTTACTAGCATATTCCTATCTGTATTACTAATGAAAAATAGGATTTTTGTTTTTAAAGAAAAAAAACTCATCTCCATTTAATGAAAGACATAGCTGGATCATAAGATCTTGATCGATGGGGCCACCTGCGAGAGTAGGGCACTAGGTACAAACAAAAAGACAGTTCAGCCCTTACATATGCATCTTTAGAAAATAGGGAGCAGTGTCCTTCAATGAACACACAGAAAACCAATTTATGGTGAGAAAAAATAAATTGTATTTTCTCTTTCAGGAAAGAATATACATTTATGTTGACTCAAATCGTCACTTTTTGCATCTTTTGAAAACATTGTTCATAAAAACCTTGAAGGCTCACTTTCTATACTATTTTCCCCTGCCACATTCTGTAACATGGTCATGTGTGGTCATAGTGCCGGTGTATACTGTCTAAATAAACTCATGCATACACACTCCTCTAATTGGGGCACATATTTATGCCCCTTAGCCATTAAGGTGTTAAAGTGCATGTTACCTCCCCAAAACTAAGATTCTATATATGTGATGGGAAATCCATATAGTTATTAATACATGCAGCCTGTAATGTTTTTTTTTGGTGTTACTGCTGAAATCCCGGTGATCCTGCCATGTTTCTTTGGTTACTGTTTAAAAACAGACAAGCACTGAAGTGGATCCATGTTAGTGTGATCATTCTGCGTTCCTTAGGATCACTGATAGGCATTACAAGATTCCAGTATCTCCTCTAGTCAGTTAAAAGCCACACTCCCATCCTGCCCTGCTGCGGTGATCGACAGTGGCTTCCAGTAGGAGCCTCGCTGTCAAAACTACAGAACCCATAGGTGGAAAACATACTTTTTTGTTGAGTCTGAGGTAACCTTGCTTACTCTAGTGAAAAGATCCCTGACAACGGAGAATAAGCATACTGTGTAGTCACTTAACTGCTGAACATAAAAAGGTATATAATTATTTTTGATAAAAGTAAATATAATCACAGTTATTACTATTTGCTATCTTACTGCTGGCTTTACAGTAATATGTTCACAGATACTTCAGGAAAAATATTTTCAAAAGGTTTCAGTAAATGTGATTTACCTCCTGTCCAGGTGGTGATAAGGGATTTTTAAACTCCGCTAAGGAAACGGGCAACGAAAACTTAGCAAGGATCGAAGGGAGATCATGTCCTGGAAACTGACGTGAAAACCGATCAGCCAAGGGTGAATAACTAGGAGAGGAAAATCATAATAAAGTACACTCAATAAAATGCAACATATAAACAGGCAACGTTCAACAGAGGACGCAATATACTTTGCGAAACGCGTAGAGGCTGCTTATATCTACGGAACCACGCGCTGATCGTGAGATAGGCGTAAGGGGAACACGAGAGGAACGGCTTTTATCTTTCACCTGTTTTGCATACATGGCTGGAGAAGCTTGGTGCCGGCATACGGGCACAACCAAATGTGAGTGCAACACTTACCTGTTTTTAAGTAACCAATAAATCTTTTACGTACTACACCATGAGGGGCACTCCTTTCTTTTTTTGTGAGCCGTTGTAGGAAAAAAAAAAAGACCCCACTAGTACATCCAAGGCATCTGGCAGTTGGTGAAAATACGTATAAGAGGAGTAGTTATCCTGGGAATGAACCAAAGGCATTTATGGAATGAGATCTGGTGAGTGGCCATTTCTAGCGGTGACGGGAATATCACTGAAGTGGTGAAATTTCGTTGCGTTATAACATCTCACGGGAGAAGCATTCATATAAGCACTTGACTAGCATATTGGGACTTTAATGAGAAGAGGACCAATCTAGAAATCCTCCAATTGTCACACATATATATATATATATATATATATACCGTATTTATCGGTGTATACCACGCACTTTTTTGCCCTGAAAATCAGGGCAAAATCGGGCGCAGTACACTCGTGTATAGTCGGGCAGGCTCGGCTCCTATCGCGCTCACGTCCTGGACGTACAGGACGCGAGCGCGAGAGTAGCCGAGCCTGCCCGACTATACACGAGTGTACTGCGCTCGGTATATGCCGGCGCAGTATTCAAACTCGGCGCGGGAAAGCGGGGATCGAGCGGGGAGGAGGCCGCAGAAGGACGCCGGACCCGACGAAGAGGACACCCGAAGCCGCAGACGGACGCCGGACCCGACGATGGACGCCGCGCAAGACACCAAAACTAAGTACTAAAATGTTTTTTACAGGAATGTCGGGTCCACTTTAGGGGTGCGCGCTATACGCCGGAGCGCGCAATACCCCGATAAATACGGTATATATATATATATATATTTTTTTATAGATTTTTTCATACATATTTAATTCTCTCTCTCTATATATATATCTATATTCGGGCCTTGTGGCTTCACAGCTGGCTTCCCACTGAGCATGTGCGAGCCATGCTGAACTTTGTGGTCCCAGCAGGCTGCGGGGCATTGGGAGCTTCTGCTTTCAACACTATGGGGATCTGGGCAGAAGTGAGTGTGGGTACCTGTTAAAACCAGGTATCCACTCCTCGCTCAAAAAAAAAATCCTTTTCTCTGTCGTCCATGGACGGACACAGCTCCTTAAATCTTGACAAGTGGGTTATGTTCCTTGTTTACAAGAGAGGACTAGGCAGAAACATGTTAGATAATTAAAAATACATGTTACATTAACAGAGTTAAACAGCCCCTGCAGTGAGGCGGTCCCTCCAGACATAACCCTCCTCACTGCAGCCTCAGATCGTAACAAGTAGTACATACCTAAAAAGGAGGTAGGAGCTGTGTCCGTCCATGGACGACAGAGAAAAGGATTTTACGGTGAGTACAAAAAAATCCTATTTTCTCTTATCGTCCATGGACGGACACAGCTCCTTAAATCTTGACAAGTGGGATGTCCCCAAGCAGTGTCAAAACGAGGGGTGGGAAATATCAGTAAAACCAATTTTAACTTCACCCCAAAACAAGGTGCAACTTTAAACGGCCGCCTGCAAAAGCTAGCGACCGAAAGCAGCATCGGAAGATGCATTTACATCATCCAAGTACATTTTGGAAAAAACGTGAACGGACGACCAAGTCGCCGCCCCCACACCTGTGACACCGATGCATGATGTTGGAAAAACCCAGAAAGCACCAGGTGCCCTGGTCGAAAGTGCCGCGACCGGAAAAGGGGGGCCCGACCCCTAAGAGCATAGGCCTGTATGATGGTCTGCCAGATCCATCGAGACAGGGTGGTCGACGAGACCACCAGGCCCTTTGTGGGACAGACACTGACACAAAAGAGGGCCAGATCTCGAAAACGGAGGCGTAGCAGGCAGGTACACCCGCAAAGCACATACCACACCTAAAGTATAAAAAAAAGCCACCTCCGTAGGATGCGCCGGCCGAGGGCATAAGGATTGAAGAACAATGTACTTATTCAGACCCCTCTAACAGAAGAAAAGGGTCACCTTCTGAGATAGTGTCAAGAGAAAATCTCTCTGATGTTTCCAAAAGGAAGGTTCCTGAAGAACCGAGAGCACCAGAGTCAAAACTCATGGGGGAAGAGATAGGCCAAGAGGGGAAAGTATATGACAAACCCCCTGCACGAAGAGGTACCCGCAAGGAAACGGGCCCCAAAAAGGCCACGAAAGAACACAGCCAAGGCTGAAATCAGCCCCCAAACGGTGCTTTAAGCAATTTGAGATCCACTCCAAGCTGTAAAAACAGCAGGACCCTGGCCACCGAGTACGTCCGTGGACGGCACTTCATCTCTTCGCACCAGAGATGTAGGTTTGCCAGGTGCGACTGTAGATCTTTCCGGAAGACTACTGTGCCCTCAGCATGGTTGAGATGACCAAGTCGGACAGACCCCGGTCTCTTAAAATCTGGCTACCAACAGCCATGTTGAGCAAGTCAGTGACTGTACAACAGGAGGAAGTATGGGACCTCGAGACAGAAGGACCTCTCGCCCTGACGACCGCCAGGGTACCGCCGCTATGAGGCGCCCGAAATCGGCGTACCGAGGATGCCAAGGCCAATCTGGAGCGATTAGAAACATCGGGATTCTCCTCAGCCTCCACTCTATGGAGCAGCCGAGTAAGCAACAATGGAGGAACGGCATAAAGCCGCCGATACAGACCCCACAGGGTCACCAGTGTGACTTACGCTTCAGTACCAGAGCACTAGACCTGGCCACCAACTTCGACACCCCTGCGGTGGAGACGACCTGCCAGGAGATCCAGGAGCTATAATCTCTCCTGCCCTGTGAGACTCACTTCCTGCAAGGGAGCCGAAACACCCCTAAGCACAAAAAAACAGTCAACCTGGTCCAGCATCAGGTGACTCCAGTAGTCCGCCTGCCGGTATACCTGATGGTAGACTGAAGCCACAGTCGTGGTGTTGTCAGCTGAATCCAGATCGAACGACCATGCAACCTCCTCGAACACAAGGAGAATCAAAGCCTGATCACCCAAATAGTAGGACAATGAACAGTAGGGTCCACAGCACCCAGGCGGCCTCCCACCCAGGTACTAACCAGCCCTGGGTAGCTACCAAGATCAGACGAGAGCAGACACATTCAAGGAGGTGTGACCATAGGTCCGGCGCAAGTCCAGCGATTTAGGGCCGACTGGACCCCCCCAGGTGTCCCCACAACCCGCGTCCGTCGTAAACACCGACCACTGGAAGGAAGAAACAACTTCTTGGGCCGAAGAGTCGGGGGTTTTCCGTCACCATCTCAGAAAGACTGACTAGGTGGCGCACCTGAATCAGACGATTTCAGAGACAAGAAAATGTTTACCACCTGGACAGTATTTCCCCTGGAAAACCCGAGTGTGGAACTGGGCATACAGTACCGCCTCGAAGGAGGCTACCCACAGGCCCCGGACCTGCATGTACCCGGAGAGGAGACCGATAGCATGATGCCAATACCTTCACCGCAGGCTGAAGTGTCTGCAAGTTCTCCAGGGGAAGAAGGACCTTCGCCACCGAGGAGTCCGGATCAACCTTAGATACTCCACCGTTGAGTCGGAACCAGGACCGGCTCTAAATGTTTAGCACCCACCCGAAATTTCGGAGGGTCTGAATGGCTATAAACATATCCACTAGGTCTGAGACAGAAGCTGTTCTCAGAAGAAGATTGAACAAGTAGCCCACGAGGCAAAGCCTCGCTGTCCCAACAAGTTAGGATAATCACGAGCTCCTAGGTGAAAACCCTTGGTGCTGACGCCAGCTCAAAAGGGAGGGCCACAGACTGACAGAAGCCCTCCCCATCATGAAGCACAGAAAATTCTGTGACATGTGCAAAACGGGACACGCATGTATGCGTCCCTGCGGAACTACCCAATGTTCACAAAAGTATTCAGAGCCGGGGGCCTGTAGAAAGCCCCAAAACTCCCGTCCTGCAGGAAAGGTAAAATTACCCCACAGCTTAGCAAGTCCCACACTGCCCTAAGCAGACCGACAAGCCGGGGCGAGGAAGACACGAGGAAAGAACTCTGTTCTGTGAATAGGTGTAAACCCTATCTAGTACTCCGAAGAGACCACCTCGCAGACCCACTGGTCAGAGAGTAGGGAGGTTCACTGAATTGTGAACCTGTAAACCGCTCCCCCACCTAGAGCAGAGAGGGAAGGCTACATACATTGGCAGGATTTGGGTGCCGGCGTGATCGCCCAGGGACGGATTAGTCCCCCAGCTGAGCCCTTGGCGGCCTGGGAGGCCTTTAAAAATACATACACAAAGTGTGTATGTATATTATGGAAGTGTATGCACACATGTCTTTGGAGGGTAGGAGGAAACCGGAGTACCCGGAGGAAACCCACGCAGACGCAGGGAGAGACACAGATTGGAGCGTTAAGCTGATACTCCCAAACGTCACTTACGGACAGGAGAGCGGAACGCACGTGTCCGGACCTGGGCTTGAACCTGGGACCTTCTGTGTCTGGCATTAACGCTTCCCATTGAGCTATCTGGGATGCTTGTCAGCGTCTGGAAACGAATCAATGACTCTCTTGCTGACAAGTAATGGGATTAACCACTACACCACCGTGTGCAGAAAACCAAAAACAGAAGCCCTGGATAACAAGGGCGCAGCATTCAATGAAGCATCACAGACCTATATGAGGCCCTGGACTAACAAGTCCGCTATATCTTCGGGAGAGACGGTGCTCCACTGTCTGGGGCAAAATGCTCACTCCGAGAGCGACTGAGACCCCAGAGCAGTGGCCACAATAGGCCGCAAGTCAGACCCCAGCATGGTAAACATAATATTTTTAATTATCTAACATGTTTCTGCCTAGTCCTCTCCTGTAATCAGGGAACATAACCCAATTGTCAAGATTTAAGGAGCTGTGTCCGTCCATGGACGATAAGAGAAAACTAAGTGCTAAATGTGGCAGAGGAACGGGGGAGGAACAAGGGAGGAGGCAAACAAGCAGAACTTACCCTTTTGGGTGAATTTCCGCTTTAACAACTTGCCGCCCGCCATATAGCAAAATGACGGCGGCAAAGTGGTTTCAATACCCTGACTGGACGTCAAATGACGTCTTTAGGATATTGACTGGCTGCGCGCCCCCGGGGGCACGCATCACGGCGATCGTTGTTGCAGGGTGTCAGTCTGACAACCCACAACACCGATATAGGAGACTCTACCGTCGGAGACTCTACCACGTGATCAGCCGTGTCCAATCACGGCTGATCACGATGTAAACAGGAAAAGCCTGTGTTAGACACGAGTAGAGGAGAGCCGATCGGGTGGGTTTATGCTGATTGATCAGCGCAGCCCCCCCCAAGGATGCCCACCACAGGTATGCCACCCTAGACCACCAGGGATACCAATCAGAAATAATGGATGCCAATCAGTGCCCACAATGGATGCCAATCAGTGCCCACAATGGGCATCACTGATTGGCAGGCATTATTGTTTGGCACTGATTGGCATCCATTAATACAACACATTACAGTACATCAGTGCCACCTATCAGTGCCCATCCATGCCGCCCATCCGTGCCCATCCGTGCCGCCCATCAGTGACCATCCGTGCCGCCCATCCGTGCCGCCCATCAGTGCCCATCCGTGTCGCCCATCAGTGCCACCTAACAGTGCTGCATATTAGTGCCCATCAGTGCCACCTCATCGGTGCCCGTCAGTGCAGTACCATCAGTGCCCATCAGTAAAGGAGAAAACGTACTTATTTACAATGTTTTGTAACTGAAACAAAAAACAAACTTTTTTTTTCAAAATTTGTTTATTTTTTTGCAGAAAATTAAAATCCCAGAGGTAATCAAATACCACCAAAAGAAAGCTCTATTTGTGGGAACAATTTTTTTTTTAGTTTGGGTACAGTGTAGCATGACCGCTCATTCAAAGTGTAACAGCGCGGAAAGCTGAAAGTTGGTCTGGGTAGGAGGGTGTATAATTGCCCTGTATGAAAGTGGTTAAGTATAAATGGGTCACTTTGCAATTTACTCGAGTTATAACGGCAGAAGGTTTTTTTTTACTTAATGCATTCTATGCATTAAGATAAAAAAAACTGTGTGTAGCAGCCTCCCCAGCACCCCCCAATTACCTACCTGAGCTCCTTCGCTCACTAGTGATGTCTATGATCCCCTCAGCCATCCAGTACACTCCTCCAGATTGGCTGAGGACAGAGCAGCGGCGTTATTGGCTCCCGTGGCTGTCAAAGTCAGTCAGCCAATCAGAGAAAAGAGGGGGCGGGACCAGGTCAGGGCTCCATGTCTGAATGGATACACAGAGCTTTGACTTGGCTTGGGTGACACACCCCCGTAGCAAGCTGCTGGCTGAGGGGCACTCAAAGGAGGGAGGGACTAGGAGCAGCAAAGAGTGACCCAAGAAGAGGAGGATCCAGGCGGCTCTGTGCAAAACCAACTGCACAGAGGAGTATGTTATTTAAAAAAAAACACAAGCCTTTACAATCAGTTTACGGTTGATACCAATATACTGGTTCATGGGCAGGTGGTTTCTACACCCCAGAGGACCTCCACAAATTCCTTGGCTGGTAGAGCAATGTAACAAAAATGGAAATTGATGTGCCACACCACTGCTAAGAGGTCCAGGTACAACATAATTTCATCCCTCATCAGATCATAGGTAAACCAAGTATCCAATAGGCAATAGTATTGAATGTATAAAAATTCATGTCAGGTAATGACTAGATAATCAATATACAAAAACCTCAGACAAAGGATACCATTTCAGTTCATCACTGAAGTAAAATACTGTGCAAAAATAATAATAATACATCTACCTACACACGTAAAATAAAGACCTAATAAGAATACATGAGTAAAATATATCCAAAAAATAATGGGCTAGATTCAGTAAGGGCAGCGTATCTTTGTGCGGGCGTAGCGTATGTTATTTACGCTACGCCTCCGCAACTTAGACTGGGGAGTGCACTATTCACAAAGCACTTGCTCCGTAAGTTGCGGCGGCGTAGCGTAAATGGGCCGGCGTAAGCCCGCCTAATTCAAATGTGGAAGGGGGAGCGTGTTTTATGTTAATGTATGATGACCTGATTGACGTTTTTTTACGAACGGCGCATGCGCCGTCCGTGTACATATCCCAGTGTGCATTGCTCCCAAGTACGCCGCAACAACGTATTGGTTTTGACGTGAACGTAAATTACGTCCAGCCCTATTCGCGAACGACTTACGCAAACAACATCAAAAATCGAAGCGGGAACGACGTCCATACTTAACATTACGTGCGCCTCATAGAAGCAGGAGCAACGTTCCGCCGAAAAAGCCTTACGCAAACAACGTAAAAAAATACCGCCGGGCGCATGTACGTTTGTGAATCGGCGTATCTAGGTAATTTGCATATTCTAAGCCGAAAACGACGGAAGCGCCACCTAGCGGCCAGCGTAAATATGCACCCTAAGATACGACGGCGTAAGAGACTTACGCCGCTCGTATCTTAGCCTAATTTAAGCGCATCTGGTTTCCAGAATATGCTTAAATTTACGACGGCGTAAATTCAGAGTTACGACGGCGTATCTACTGATACGCCGGCGTAACTCTACGTGAATCTAGCCCAATGTGTATTAATTCAGTCTGATTCTCCTTAAACAATGCCCATCCAGCCTTACCAACATCATGCATTGTGAAGGTAAAATAGACTGTACAATCAGATTGCAGCCTAGAAGGTGGTGAAAGAATAGTATAACCGCAGACTATTCAGTACATCTGGGGGTATTTTTTGTCTGTGGCAGGTAGCTTTTATATGTACCTGAAATTGCTATATGTCATCTAAAAACAGCAAAGCAATGTTCATGTGTATAATTAAAAAAAGTGATAAGCACTGCAAAGATGCATATATAGGGTTAAAACCGAATTATACATCAGACAGGAGGCTCATATCTTATGCATTATCTTTCTTTAATAATGCCCATAGCAGAAATACAACTTTTTCAGTGATTTCAAGTAGAAACGTTTTACTGAAAGAAAACAGAAAAAACTACAATACCCAGCAGCCCTCAGGCTGGGTCTGCCAATCATGAGGCAGGACAGCCGGTATATAAGGGCTGCCTCCCCCAGAACCTTCCTCTTTCTTTCTGCTCATGGCAGAGATAAGTATTTCTATGTGTTATTGTTCTGTTAATATCTTGATTTATAATTTCTTGATTTATCATATAGACATCTGTGGCATTGTGGATAGTTTTTCACTATCTGCGGTGCGCCTTTATTTATTTTATTTCATTTCATTTAATTTTACTTTAGATGTAATTTTATTGATGATTTTATTGATTATTTTAATTTTATTTTATTTACTGATGGATGTCGTTTGGTATGTAACTTCCGTTTTGTAAGGGACGCGGCTCTCCCCACTACTGTGTACATTTTTGTACAATTATGGAACTCATTATTGCGCTTTTAATGGTTATTCCTTTGAAAAACTGTTGCTCGTTTTCCTTGGTTTGTCTCCCTTGCATTGTACTCCATTCCGGCCTCCCGGTTGGGCTTTGGCCGATGCGCATCCCATCCCGGCGCGCTCCAGCACACTATGCGCAGTTTCTGACTGGAGGTAGGACAGCGCCATTTTAACATCTTGGCGCCTTCCCTACCTCCCTTCTTCTCCTTCTCCGGACGCCGCGCGCCCTCTCCTCAGAGCGTCTCGTCCCTGAGGGGGGCGTGGCAGTGCGGGCCTGTCTCCACCAATCGCGCTTGTTGCGCGATTCGACAGCGCGGTTGATGCAGGCGTGTCCTGCAGGCCCTGCGTCCTCCAATCACAGCTCGGGAGACGTAATCTCGCGAGATTACGCTCCCATGAGCTAAGATGTCGTTCCCCTTCGCCGCTACGCCAGTGTGAGCGTGCGGCTGTAAGGACAGCAGCGCTCTGTTTAGATCCGTGTGATCTTCGCAAATCGCGTCGAGGCCGTAGTCTCGCGAGACTACGGCCTCGATACCCGGACCTCGCCCCCCCCCCTGCATCACTAAGCCAGTGTGCGGAAGTGCGGTGTACTGTACAGGACACGGGTCCTCGTCAGTTTCCCTTGTTGTGAGGGATCTCTCCCCTCACCGGATCCGCACCTGTCACTCCTGCAACATATTGTATAATACACATCTTTGTTTCTGGGGAATTTATTCCCCTGGAATATATCCTTGTAAATAAATGAGTAAATAAATAATAAATACATATACTATTACATATAAATAAATTTAAAACTTTTACAAATAAATTATAAAATATATAACTAAAATAATATAAATTTATAACTAGATTATACAATATAATAAATTATGCAAATATATAAATACATTATAATGACTTATACAAATATCTAAATATATTATACAATAAATAAATATTATGGCATGTTTCTGTAAAAAAAATTCCCATTTTCTACTATGCTACAGGACCTTATCCTGCTGGTGCCCCTGCAGGGTGGACACAGTCCTTAGTAGACCCAGTGTCGACAATACTACACAGGTTCCAAACCTGAGAGGTAGACCAGCCTAAACGGCCGTGGCGTCGGTTACCCCAACCCGCCTACACCCCATTTGTCCGGACCATCCGGCACGGTCTACCGCCCCTAAGAAGGGCTAGGCGTCCCAAACGCCGCCACGTTTTCTGTGGCCCTCGACTCCCCGGCAGGGGAAGTAAATAATATGCCCCAGGCAGTACCCTCCCAGGACTGCCGACCCACTGCTCTCCCAGACTCCGATCGACCCCCGAGCCTCGGGGAGATGCACATGCAGAGGCAACGTTCCGTTAGACGGACTAAGCCAGACCCACTCGTGGACTCTTCCAGAGTCGTCCGCGGAGTCCGAGGCGGCTAACACCTTGAGTCTGAGGATGAAAATGATGATGATTGTTAGAGCAGTGGGCACATGGCGCTCCATGGCGACGCCAACCCTGTATCCCAGGGTGACACATTATACACTCTCGTGGGGAGCCATTGTAGATCCGGGGGCGATTTGCCATCCACACTCCGGTGACTGGGCACCTCTATACGAGGTGACCCATTAGATTATATATACTGGACCCGGAGATCAGTCGGTAAAGCTCACCGAAACATATTAAGGGCGTAATGCCCCCTTCCATTGCCATATAAGGTTGTTCACACTCCCAGGTGGACCCCGAACTCTGGAGGTATCTCACCAAGCACGGGAAGTATCCCAAAGATGGGAATACAGAGGTCCTTCGGACCATACAGGCCAGGGTCTTAGGGCGTTTGGACCTATCACCAACATCCCACCCCTTAGTGAGCAGGCTACCGCCGCTGAACAGCCGATGGACCTATCCCAAATTAAGGGCTGGGCCCAATGGGCAGTGCCTCCTGGGAGGCGTGGACACTACGTGTCCGACAGGTCACCGCCGCTCAATCTTAATAAGGCTTGTTCCCCAGCTGTCCCACCTAGCCGAATCAGATCCCGGACCGACCGCCAAGGGCATGTTAGTCGGGATCAAGACGATTGGGCTTTATCTAGGTTGGAATAGAGCCCTAACGTCATTAAAAGTCTAACACAGTACAGTAGCGGTCTATCAGGGTTATAGTGCCAGACATGGACCTAGTCCCTCTTCCCACTCGGTTGTCAAACCTGAACACCGCCCTATTAGACAACGAATTGCTGGACCTTATGGTTCAATCAGCAATAATAAAGACGGACCCGCTCTCTCCGGGTTCCCTCAGCAGCATCTTCCTGGTCAGGAAAGTGGTGGCGGTTATCGCCCAATGGTAACTGAGAAATATCACCTACTTACTGAATACGGTGGCGGCACTCTGCAGAACAGAGGAGTGGGGTTGGTTATCTACCTGGACGACCTACTCTTAATGGCTCGCCTGGCGAACGAACACGCCTCCCGGACAACTCCCCATAGATCACGGGGAGTCTATCCTCTCCCCATCTCAGGAGATAGAGTTTTTGGGGTTCTTGGTGGACACCAACCTAGCGATCCTTCGACTACCCATGACCAATCGGCCGCCATCTGCAAGAGATCAGTTTCGTGCTGGGCCAACAACGGGTGTCATCAAGCGGACTGCCTCGCCTGATCGGCCTGTTATCGGCGTTAATCCAGGCCATTTTTCCAGCCTCTCTTCGCTATCGAGCCTTTCAGAGACTCAGAATCTGCGTCTTTGCTAGGAGCTTCACTGTGCAGACGAAGGCGCTTTGGACACAGAAGCCATGATTGAACTACGGTGGTGATTACGTCAGGCCGGCGAACGGCAAGACCACCTTCAACTCCACGACGGATTCGTCATAGCGCTGGATGCCAACCGCCTGGGCTGGGGTACTCGATGCGGTCCCTCGGCCACAGGAGGGACGTGGTCCACGGTGGAGTCTCTGCTGCACGTCAACACGTAGAGCTCGTGGCGACCTTCTTGCCATCAGGCTACTGCCACATAAGTCCTACTACGGTGTGTTCTTGCGTATGGACAACGTAACCGCTGTCCAGTACGGCCATCGCTTGGGGGACCCAGAATCCTAGCGGATCTAGCAAGATCTCGGGCACTTCTGCCCGGAACGCAACATCGTTCCGGTTGCGGAATATACCCCAGGCACTTCCAATGTGGTGGCAGATTGGAATTTTTCGTTACCCGACCGATTCCAGCGATTGGCGACTGCGCCGGTCAGTGTTCCTGGCCCTCGCTCACTCTTGAGATCCTCTTCTCTCGTTTCAACCATCAGCTCCCACATTACGAACCTGAGAGCATCCGTCGTGCGGGTCACTCCGCGGTGACCGACGCAACCATGGTTTCCCCTCCTTCTGGGGATGTCTGTGGATCTCCCCAGGTTGCTTCCTCACTCCCCTCAGCTCCTCGCCAGTCTGAATGGGGATCTGCACCCTCTACTCACGATGCACATCATACTTCTCCTCGCATGGTCGGCTTCGGGGTGCCGGTCGCGGACAGCGACCTTTCAGGTATGGCTAGGGATCTCCTTGCCTTGGGCCTCGGGACTAGATCGGCATCTCGATCAGCCGGGGACTCTAGATTGGTTGGTGTGATCACCAACAGGTTGATCTCATGCAGGCGTCTGTCTGTAGGGACCAATTATCTGGTGGACTCTTTTGAACCTGGGAGGTCCTATAGCTCCCCTATCGTCTATCGCTCTGCGATCTCAGTCTACCGCTTCCTTGTAGACTTGCTTCCGGTGGGTGACCATCCATGGTGTACCGACTTGGGAGAGCGTTGAGTTTCAACGCCCATCACGCCCAAAGTATCAGCACTCTTGGGATGTGACCGCAGGTCCTGACCACGCGCTCGGACTGGGGGGACAATCTCACTCTGTCTTGAGGTTATTGTCTGTCAAGCTTACTGTCCTCTCGTGTCTGATTCCGTCAGACGTGTCTCGGGCGTCACGGCGTTGGGCATTCCAAGCATCAGATCTCGCCTCGGAGAGTCAGTTTTTTCCGTCGTGCGTAGGACAGCGACGGGACTTCAATCGGTTTTCTACCCGTTCTTCCCCGCGCACCCACAACTGTGCGTACTCCGCTGTATACAAATTAAAAGTCCTTGACGGTCCCGCTGCGATCTTCGCTATTCTCCCAACTCCTCATTCCTACGTTGAACCTCAGTTCCGGATTCCTCGGCTACGCTAGCCAGAGGGGTACGGTAGGTCATGGAAATGGCAGGGTTTGACGTAACCCCGTTGGGTGCCCATCCCTCCTGTGGAGCGGTGGCTACTAAGGTCATCACCCCGGGCGGTTTCCCTCTAAGACTTACGGCTAGCAACGGACTGGTCATCCCGATTGCATTCCGCCAATCTACTTTGGATGGGAGGAACACATATCTATGTCAAATTTGTAGTTGTTTTGTTTATTATCATTTATATATACATTGTTATAGCTTTGAACTTGCATAAGATATGAGCCTCCTGTCTGATGTATAATTCGAGATTTTCCTAGCTTGTGACGGAAAATATTAATTATATGAAGACAGGAGGCGAGTATCTTCCCTCCCGACCCAACCCTATCACGATGTTGTCTCTCTTGTTCTAGGCTGTTGAATCACACATCCCGCAAGTCGGAGGCTGATACGTCCCGGGAGTTCGGTTCTCACTATCCCCGTTGGGATTGATGTTCCCGTCTCGATCCATGGGTTTTAGTTCACCGCAGATGGAAAATGGGGTTCCTACTGCGTTCCAGATCTGGAGTCGGGATGCCGTTGACTGAATCCTGTACCGAAGTTCCAGTTTGCCAGGGTCCCGGTGTTTCGAACTGTTCGCTGTTCCAGGTTCCCTGCTGATTCGCCTCAAGAAAGAGGAAGGTTCTGGGGGAGGCAGCCCTTATATACCGGCTGTCCTGCCTCATGATTGGCAGACCCAGCCTGAGGGCTGCTGGGTATTGTAGTTTTTTCTGTTTTCTTTCAGTAAAACGTTTCTACTTGAAATCACTGAAAAAGTTGTATTTCTGCTATGGGCATTATTAAAGAAAGATAATGCATAAGATACTCGCCTCCTGTCTTCATATAATTAATATTTTCCGTCACAAGCTAGGAAAATCTCGAATTACCATGGTTGAACACAGTGTGCAAGCACAACTCTAAATTTAGAACACGAAGCAGATACTGCACCTAATTACCAAAAATGGGTGCAAGCCTCTTTGTAAATTAGGAGGATCAGTTCTCTGCTCTGTGTCTAAAGCCTCATACACACGATCGCACTTCCATCAGACAAATCCGTGGAATTTTTTCCAAAGGGCGTTGGGCGTGAACTTGTTCTGCATACAGACGGATTTGTTTGTACTTTGGATTTTAGCCCGGCGGATTTGTGTACACACGATCAGATAAGCCAACGGAACACATTTGTTGTTGGACAATTTGAGAGCATGACCATCCAACATTTGTTGGTCGGAAATTGACAATTGTCCGATGGAGCATACAGACGGTCGGATTATCTGACAAAAACATGTCCATTGGACAATTGTTGTTGGAATATCTGATTGTGTGTACAGGCCTTTAGAAAGACACAGCACGCAGAACAGATAGCTAGAGCTGCAAGCTTTGATCTCTTTGCCCATCCTTGTCTCACCCCATTCAGCCAAGAGAGAGGAGGAGGAGGAGGAAATTGGTTAACCCTTGAGGCTTCATAAAAAAAAAAGTTAGTGGATGAGGCCAGTATGCTGACAGCTCATGTGCTACAATTTAGAGTGAAATAGAATCCGGTGGCGCTGATTGGCCTAAAACAGGTCTATCTGCTCTGTCAGCCCAGTTAATTCCACTGATTGTTTGTAGTAATACTTTTTATATTTAATATTTTGAAAGCATTGTTCTGATTAAAGGAGTGGTAAAGGAAAACATTTTTTTTGCTGAAATTACTGTTTACAGGGTATAGAGACATAATAGTTAACCGATTCCTTTTAAAAATGATTAAAAACAGATAAAAATCAATCATATAATGTACCTACAGTTTCGTTTTTGCATGCCGTTTCCTGCTTCTGTGATGTACAGAGAACCAGAGCCAATACAGGGCAGTAAAGGTTTGTAAAACGAAACAGATTGGTGCTAAGGGGTTTTAGATACACAGTAATCACACCTCCTTAATTAGTGACCACAGAGTGAAAGCTCCCATGACTTTTTTCATCAGGAAACAGACAACCAGGAAGTGTTTAGAACAGAGAAGGATTACAGCAACATCAGAGCAAAAACGAACAATGAGAACATGAAACCAGGACTGCAGTAAGGTAAAGGAAGCTATTTAGCTAAAAAAAAAAAATCCTTTAGTGACCCTTTAAGTTTGTTAGCACTGCATCACATATACATTTTTAGGACAATAAATTATAAATTTTTGGTGACAGCAGCTTTTTTAGATTAATCATTGCATATTTACAGTAGGAGAGTATGCAGACGGTTTCTAGTTTTGGAATGTTAATATAGTACTTAGAACGTGATTTTATTATGAACAAAGAGGGATGGAACTATACCCCTCAAATGTACTCCACAAAATGAATTTAACAAGTACAAAAATACTATTTTCTGTCTCCATCAACGAGCAATAGAGGAAGCCCACAAGCAATCCAGACCTAAGAGAAAATAGAGAATTTGCAAGTTCCTGTAACTCAAAAGAATCACTTGTAGGACCTTACACTTAAAATTGTAGTCAGCTGAACATCCACCTAGTAGAACTTAGCGTGTGAATAAAAGACCAGGCAGCCTTGAAAATCTGAGAAACAGTTGCTCGATTCTGAAAAGCTCAGTAAAAACTCACAGATCTTGGAGACAGGAGAGGATGGAACCCAATGCTTGAGACCATAAGCTTACAGGAGGTTGGCTTTAGACACCTAAACATGGTGGGATGAGAAGCTGTAGCTCTCTTCTGAAGGAAACTGTACTTGAGAGATCAACTCTCACAGCCACATCCAGACAAAAAAAAAAGTAATTTCTGCTTTCGATGAACTGGAGGTGGACAGAAAGAAGGAACAATAATATCCCAATTATGATGAAAGGCAGAAACTACCCTAGGCAAAAAGGAAATCTCGGGCCTCAACACCTTATTCCTATGCAAAATTAGACCGGGTTCCTTGCAGGATAGGGCCACCAGTTCAGACAATCGTCTTGCAGAGGTCATGGCACTAAAAAATACCTGTGTGTAAGAGAAGACAGGGGAATGTCCCTGATTAGTTTTGAAGCGCAGAGAGAATCAGATTCAGATCTCATGAAGGAACAAGGACAGCTAAATGATAAACTCTCTGTACTGAGGTCCTTATCAAAAAGTGAGAGGCCAATGGTCTTTAAAACAAACAAAAGTGCTGAAACCTGACCTTTAAAAGTACTGAGAGCCAAATGCTGGTCCAGACCCAGCTGCAGGATGGAGAAGATTCATCCCAAAAAAGAGACTCCAAAAGATGCAAACCCCAAGAAACCCCTCACACCAAGCAAAGAATTCCTTTCACGTCTAAAGATAGCTAGGAGTGCTACCTCTGTCTTTTAGTGTGATAGAAATTATAGAGAAAAAAATGCCTTGGTCTCCTAAAACCTGGGTTTCAACAGCCACACCCTTAAAGCTAGTGACTGAAGCTGGATGGCGAATCAGTCCTTGAAACAGAAGAAGATCTTGCACAGCACGCAGAGCATACAGCAGAAGTCTTACCAGCAGGTCAACCAACCAGGTTTTACTGATCTCAGGGAGCCATCTGAGCATTTTTTGCCTCTGTTCGAGGATACCTGTACCTAGAAACAAACCTGTCAAGTATGTTAAACTTTGAAGCCAAGGTGGTCCACATTTAGGATCCTCAACCTGTGATTTAGGTTCTGGAACACTTCTAGCTGTAGGGACCACTACCCTGGGCCCAGGCACTGGCAGCTGAGGAAACTGCCTGTCAATTGTCCAAACCTGGGATGTACATGGCGGTCATGGCCAACACGCAAAGTCACCCCATGACAGAAATCAATATGGTTCCTTCCTGGTGGTTGATGTACACCACCGCTGTGGCATTGTCTGCATTCAGATTGGATGAGATTTCTGCAGGGACAGTCAGATTATCTGACATTCCTGAGTGCTGATCGGGAGACAACACTCCAACAACAAAGACTCCTTCACCGGCCGTGTAACCAGAACTCATGCCAAGCCAGTGAGCCTGGAATCCATTATGAGGATCTTCCAAAAGATGGGAAGAAAAGACTTTCCCAGTACCAGACCAGAAATCTGGAGACCAGTACCTGGTTTCATAACTTTGGGATTCCTGTGGAAGCTGGAAATTGCTGTAGCAGTTACAACTACCACAGTGATCTCTGCTGTCTTCTGGGTCCCGTGCCAAACAGCTTCCCTGCTGCTTAGCGAACACAGGAGGTTGTCTGTTCGGTATGGGCACTAACCAGAGAACACACTGCCCCAACTCTTCACTTTGTCTAATCAGAGAATGCTTTACATTGATTGAGAAAGTGTAAAGGGTTCTCCGATTGGCACCCTTGCTGAACAAGCAACCACTAAGCAGCACAGCAGGGTAGCCACAAGCTGGTCCTGCCACAGCCACAAAGCAATGTGGCTACAGCATGTGTTCAACCCTGGCCACTGCCTTTGCAGCTAAAGGGAGAATGGTTGAGGGTGGTAAAAATGTGTCTCAACCACATTGCCCCCCCCCCCCCATTGAGAAACACTGCTATACAGCACTGAGGAAGGAAAAAACACCTGAAAACGTCTCAATAGGTTGAGATCCCAAGCTCATCACTTAGGTGTAGCCAATTCAATCAGCTCCAAATCTATGCATGTGCAGACTGTGTAAATAAAAGTACCAAGATGGTATTCCTATGTTTTGGAGTAATATCTACAGACTATAGAAAACAGAACAGGCTCTGGAGGACATGGAAGCACACTTGCAGCCTGTTTTCTGAGTCAGCTGCCATGGTTGTAATTTTAATCTTCTTCTGGTGAAGCTATTGCTTTGTTGATTTGGATGTATGCTTTGTGTCGTTGTGCTGAAATACTTAGTTCTTCATATTCAGATTTCTAGCAGAAGCCTGAAGGTTTTAGGCCAATATTGACTGGTTTTGGAACTGTTCATTATTCCCTCTACCTTGATTAACTACTTAACCCCCGGACCATATTGCTGCCCAAAGACCAGAGTACTTTTTGCGATTCGGGACTGCGTCGCTTTAACAGACAATTGCGCGGTCGTGCGACGTGGCTCCCAAACAAAATTGGCGTCCTTTTTTCCCCACAAATAGAGCTTTCTTTTGGTGGTGTTTGATCACCTCTGCGGTTTTTAGTTTTTGCGCTATAAACAAAAATAGAGACAATTTTGAAAAAAAATTATATTTTTTACATTTTGCTATAATAAATATCCCCCAAAAATATATAAAAAAAACTTATTTTTTTCCTCAGTTTAGGCCGATACGTTTTCTTCTACATATTTTTCGTTAAAAAAAAATCGCAATAAGCGTTTATTGATTGGTTTGCGCAAAAGTTATAGCGTTTACAAAATAGGGGGTATTTTTATGTCATTTTTATTATATTTTTTTTACTAGTAATGGCGGCGATCAGCGATTTTTTTTCCGGTATTGCGACATTATGGCGGACACTTCGGACACTTTTGACACATTTTTGGGACCATTGGCATTTTTATAGCGATCAGTGCTATAAAAATGCATTGGATTACTCTAAAAATGCCACTGGCAGTGAAGGGGTTAACACTAGGGGGCGGGGAAGGGGTTAAGTATGTCCCTGGGTGTGTTCTTACTGTGGGGGGGGGGGTGGCCTCACTAGGGGAAACACTGATCCTCGGTTCATACATTGTATGAACCGAAGATCAGCATTTCCCCTGCTGACAGGACCGGGAGCTGTGTGTTTACACACACAGCTCCAGGTCCCCGCTCTGTAACGAGCGATCGCGTACGCCGGGCACACGCACGGGAGTCGGGGGCGAGCGCGCCTCCGGCGGTGCGCGTGCGCCCCTAGTGGCAGCCCTAGTGGCGGCTGGGAGAGAGGACGTTATACTACGTGCTCTCGCCCAGCCGAGCCAACTTGCCGACGTAGAACGGCGGTGGGCGGTCGGCTAGTGGTTAAAGCTCTTGTTCCAGCTGAAGAAAAACAGCCCCAAAGCATGTTGCTGCCACCATGCATCACGGTTGGTATGGTGTTTTTTTGGTGATGTGAAGTGTTTTTGCGCTAAACATATCTTTTGAAATTATTGGATTTTTTTCTTCGTAAGAAAAGGCTTCTTTCTTGTCACTCTACCCCATAGCCCAGACATATGAAGAATACGGCAGATTGTTGTCACATGTTCCACACAGCAAGTACTTGTCAGATATTCCTGCCGCTCCTCTTGGCAGCCTCCCTGACCTGTTTTTTCCATTTTGGATGGACGTCAAGTTATTGATAATGTCACTGTTGTGCCATATTTTCTCCACTTGATGACTGTCTTCACTTGGTATATCTAATGCCTTAAAAAAATGTTGTACCCTTCTCCTGACTGTTGCCTTTTAACAATGCGATCCCTCTGATGCTTTGGAAGCTCTCTGCGAACCATGGCTTTTGTCAGGAAAGACCCACTAGAACAGATTAATTTTATTTGTGGTTGGCACTTTGAACATTTTTATTAAGTTTTGATAATTTCAATACAAAAATATAAGACACAAATACAGAAAGACATAAAATAAAGAGGGAGGGGGGGGGGGCATGCAATATGAGGAGGAATCAACAAACTTCTGTGGGTAGCACGGATGCGTCCTGCAAATATCAAACATAAAACATAGCCGATCAATAAAAGAGGCTGAAATACTGCTCTGCAAAAATGAGAACATACAGTAATGTAATGCCCTCGATCATCAGTCAAACATACTATCAGGATAATAATTATCCTATAATTGCATGGTCTGCATTTCCAGAGAGAGAAGAATCTAGAAGGGGGAGAGAAAAAGGAGGAAAAAAAAGTGTATAGAAAAATAAATCCAACCAGCTAGACTCGTCACTCCATGATCCCGCAACAGACTCTGTACACATGGCAGGGGGTACCTTAAGCAATCAAGGGGGTTCTGACTAGAGACTATTGATTTTGGACTTTAAAGGCACACGATGGGTATAATAAGAAACTAGATATTTTATAGAAATGTCATAAAAGCAGTTACAAATATAAAATCAAAGAAATTAAATCAATAACTGGTCCACACAGGTTATCACCCTCGTATTAACATAATACAATTATATCATAAAAAGACTCAGAAGAGTATGATCAAAAAGTTTAGTTGTGTGATGTGTAACCAGGCGGTGGGTCCAGAGGAAAAGGAGGGCTCGCTCTACATGTTACGCGTTATAAAAACACTTCCTCAGGAGCATAGACATGTAGATAGGGTTAACCGCGTTGAAGGTAGGCAACAATCGGTCTTTTTACCCTAACATTGGCAAGGATTTGTTAACGATTAGCCAGTCAAGGGGATATTATCATAAAAAATGTATTTACGATGACAGATGACAAGGCGATCATATGCTGGTAAGCAAATAATCGATCAGGGGGGACAGGGCTGGTCCAAAGCAGTAATTTGTAGTCCTGAGCCAGAGGATAGTAGTCAAAGTGGTAACCTTGAGTGGCATACACTGGCTTAAAGCCTCCGGTTCACTTAACAGTGGGTTAAAAAAAGGGCCCTTCGGTTGACTGCTGCAGATGCACCGCCGGTACAGCATCCCCAGATCGCAAGGATCGCCTGTGGGGTTAAAGGACCCACCCGAGAGTGTCCCAGCATGATGGGGGCTGTTGCTCCACGTGGAGAGATGGTGGCAGGCCGTGCAGGGCAAATGGAGACGAGGACAGGGACGAGGATGAGGAGAAGATGCCTGTGTGGCGTGTAGAGGCCCCATGTTATCCGCTTCCCACATGGCGGTCCGCGGTGGCAGAGTGAGGAAGGACTGGATTGGGGGACCCGGTGATTGAGGCTGTCCAGAGGTTCCTCCATTTCTGTGAGCGGGTGATGTGGTTTCTGCCCATCTGCTTGAAGCTGTGACCCCGTGTGAAGCTGGTTAGCAGCAGGTCCATGGATAGCAGGGAGCTCAGACTTCCATCCCGCTCAGGGTCCTGCCACGCCCCCTGGGGTTGGCACTTTAATTTATGGTAGGTGTGTACTGACTCCTATTTAACATGAGTTAAAATGTGATTGCTTAATTCTGAACACAGCTACATGCCCATTTATAAGATTATTATATATTATTATTATTATATTTGTCAATTTTTTTTTACATCACAGAAACCTGACATTTTAACAGGGGTGTGTAGACTTTTTATATCCACTGTATGTAGCACTCTGCAACAGTCCCAGTACATTGCACCATAAGTACTTAGGTGAGCAGCTAACGTAGAGTCCAGTGCCAAAAGACATTACAGGCTGGCCCTGCTGCTTCTACCCAGCAGGGTCCTGGTATGGCTTGTGAAACAATAGTGCAAATTAGCAGTTTTTGCTTATTGTTAATCCTGTCAGTCATTCTTAACTGGGGTGCTGCTGTCTTTTGCTGTAAATATTTTTCTTGCACAGTTTTTTCTTTTTTATAATACAATATTTCAAAATCCTTCAAGGATAAGTTCACCTTTTAAGAACAAATACATGCACATATTTTTGCAGAAAAGTGCATTTATTATTTTTTCCTACAGGAGTCTGCAGACAAGCCATGCAAGCTTTATGTCCGTGCCTCAAATACGGGATGACTGTTTACAAGCTGCAAGGCTTGTGAATGAACTATGGGAGCACTCATCAGCGCCCTCATAGTCCATTTAGAACCATGGTGGCTGATAGTAGCTGTAGTCTATTTATCCACAGGAAACTAATGAATGACATGTCCCGCATGGCTGAGCTGTTTTTTTTTTTTTTAATTGTGACCACGGTTACAGAAAGAAGATCCCCGGCCCACTTTCACACTGGAACAGGGATCAAGCTGCAGGAGCTGGAACATGTTACATGTTCCACCCTAAATACAGGTGGAACATGAAGTAGGTTGTAAAAAAAAAGAAAAAAAAAAAACTTATCCTTTAAGCCGATTCTGCCACCTATGCAGCCCTGCCTGGTGAGTGTAGTTGTGTGCACCATCTGGGTGCCCCAAGATTTTGCATACTTTTAAATGTTACAGCGAAGATGAAAAGCTGATCCAAGTCATAGTATAGCCAGTAGTGGTTAGAGATATTCAACTGGACTTGTTCAGTAATGTTGAAGATGCTACATAGCTCACCTGAGCCACTTCTTTAGTTCAGAAAACTACTACTAGCTATACTTCTTCAGATATTTCAAAAAGTCAATAATTTTAACATGACTAAGTGGTTTGATGTCATCTGACAAGAACATTTATTAATATTTTAATATTTACATAACTCTGCTAATATTTTTAGATCTGTCTGGAGTTCAGCTTTAAAGGTCTATGAAGTATGGCATCAGTTTGCGAAAGTATAAATTTGAATAATAAAAAAAAAATTTACTTACAGACCGACATTCGCATTTGGTGACAACATATAGACGTTATTCTCACAAAGTGGATAAATGATGATTGCTTTTCCCCAGTATACCAAGTGTGCAGCAAGCTGGAATACCTAGAAAACACATGACACATGCTTAGGAAAATGCAAGCAATGTATTTCACGATTTATTACTAGAAATCTAAAAAGTGGTTGTTGTAAACAAGACATGAAACGTGAACAAAATCATATCCCTCTATAGTGTATACTTTTTTTCAACTAAGAGCACTACTTGTTATTTCTTTCTGCCACTTCGTTCCTCCACTATCAGCATGAATTCCTCCTGACGGGTTTTTCAAACACCAAGAAAATAAATGGGGATGGGAGGGACCTGTAGCTGATTTACAGCCTAAGCTCTGTTCCAGTGTGCTGTGTGAAGGGGTTGTGTCTCTTCCCTCCAATCAGCTCTCAGAATTTTCCTCATTTAGCTCTCTGCCACCCCCCCCCCCCCTTTTTTGTTTTTAACTCTCAGACTAGCTGTATAAATTCAGCACTTGGAACAGATGGATAAGAGAAGACAAGAGATAAAAGAGTACAACTTATGTAGGAGGATTTGTTTAATCACCTGAAGCCAGTCACTTCACTGGGTATATGTAACAGTTTACTACCACAATAAGAAAGAACATTGTAAGAACTTTTGTTTATTCAGAGATAATTTACATGGCCTTGAAAATAAATACATCAGAAATGCAGACTGTTGTAGCCAGCATCAAGCAGCAGTACAACAGCTTGCAGACCGTCCCACGCACACTTACAACTCACTCCAAAGTGCTCATGTGCATTAATGTGTATATGAATAATAAAAAATACATATGATGTAATCATAAACATAAATGCCCTTGTGCATATATGATATCCAGCTGTGCTAAACGGGTCCATACAAAAGTATAAGTCAAAGTGCTTCTGTGCGTATATATGGCTTTCAGCAGCGTCACTGGTAATCGTGAGGAAAAAGTTCATGAATTTCAAACAGCCCAGTAGGTGATTCAAAACATGCTATGATGTCGTCACTCGGGTGCTCCCATTAGGTAGTGAACGCTCCCCAAGAGAATGGAAAATTAGCCCTCACTGGCTCGAACTAATGAGTGAATACAGTATGGTGATGTTGGCTCTCAAAGAATTTGTACAGATAAATGAGGGAACTGCATCAGTGGGGGTGGTATGGGACTCCCTAAAAGCCTACCTTCGAGGCCTCCTAGTCCAAAAGATAGCAGGGATTAAGAGGAAGAACAGGGAGAGAGAGAGTGAGACAAGGAATCAGTTGCTACAGGCAGAGAAGAGATACATTGAAACCCCAACTTCTCATAGTTTAAAAGAGTGGCTAGAAAAACAACAAATATACAAAATGACTATATTAAAAAGAACAGAGGGAAAACAAATATTCCAGAAACAGAATCAGTTTGGAAAGGGAGAGCGAGTGGGGCGCTTATTATCTCTGCTTATTAGAACCAATTCCCCCCCTCCACTGTTACAGCAGTTAAGTTATCAAACGGTTAAATCTCCTTCGATAAAACCGAGATAGTAAATACCTTTAGAGAATTCTTTGTATCCCTTTATAGCTCTAAGAGAAGAGAGGGGACTAAAGGACTGGAAACATTTTTCCAGGGACTGCCCATCACGACCCTATCGGAGGAAGAAAATATTAACATGGAGGCGCCAATTACTTTAGGAGAATTAAAAAATGCAGTGGCGGGGATGTCAACTCAAAAGTCACCAGGCCCGGATGGGATACCCATAGAGATCTATAAAAGATATGGGGATATCCTGCTACCAGAACTCTTAAAGACACTAAATTGGGCATTGACTCAGGGAATACTTCCCACCTCTATGACAGAAGCTACTATCATTGTCTTGCATAAGGAGGGGAAGGATCCAAGAGAGGCTTCATCGTATCGCCCTATCTCACTCCTATGTACTGATGCCAAGATCTTGGCCAAAGTGTTAGCCACACGCCTTAACCGGTATATCCAATTGCTTATACATCCTGACCAATCCGGCTTCATCCCCAATAGGTCAACCAGTAACAACATAAGGAGAGTGTTTCTGAATATGCAAATTCCAACAGAGGGAGAGGGCTCTAGAGCCGTCTTAGCCCTGGACGCTGCCAAGGCTTTCGACAGTCTGGAATGGGACTACCTATGGAAGGTCCTAGAGAAATTTGGGTTTGGCCCCAGGTTCATGAGTTGGGTGAAGTTGTTATACAATCAGCCAAGAGCAAAAATTAAAATCAACAATGAATTTTCAGAAATGTTTCAACTAGAGAGAGGAACGCGACAAGGCTGTCCCCTCTCTCCCCTACTGTTCGCTTTGGCGATGGAACCATTAGCCATTAAAATTAGGAAAACTAAAGATATACAAGGGTTCCATAGACAGACTATAGAGGATAAGATCGCACTGTTTGCGGACGATGTCCTCTTCTTTTTGGGAGACGTTGAAACATCGTTAAAAAATGTGATCAAAGTAGTGGGCGAGTTTGGGCTATGCTCCGGATTGGTCATTAATTGGGAAAAGTCAGCACTACTGCCAATTGACCCCCTTGGTGCCCAGATACCTCAGGGAATCCCCCAGTTAAAAGTTGTAGTTCTGATGAAATATCTCGGGATATGGATCACGAGGGACATTAATAGCTTTGTCCAAAATAACTTAACTCCTCTTTTGTCTAAATGGGAACATAAAAGAGACGCCTGGTGTAGACTACCATTATCCATAGCGGGACGATGTAATCTGATAAAGATGCTATGGTTACCCCAGTTACTCTATATCCTCCATAACTCCCCAGTCTGGATAGCTCAAAAATGGTTCAAAAAGATAGAATCCCTCTTCAGAGAGTTAATTTGGAAGAAGGGACAAGCTAGGATTTGTCTCCAGACCATGCAGTTGCCAGCTAAAGAGGGGGGAATGGCTGTGCCTCACCCGAAAACATACTTTCTAGCCTCACAGCTACAACAGCTTGCGAACTGCGGACTGGAGGGAGGTGGAAACTCCGGTAGATTGATGCTAACTGGGGCACCACATAGGACAATAGTGGAGGCACTTGAGGCTGGTTCGTTCGTCCATAGGATGTCCAACTATAAAACTTAGCCTCAAAGTGTGGCAAACAACAAAAGCATTGATGGGCTACAAGGGAATAACAATATTCGCCCCCCTCTGGTGCAACCAAAACTTAAGAGAATTAAAAGACATTGAGAGATTTAAAGAATGGGAGAGACAAGGGATAAGCCGATTAAACCAACTTTACAATGGAGAACAGATGAAATCCTTCGCAGACTTGCGACAGGAATTTAATATAACAAATAAAACATTTTACAGATACGACATGCTATCCAAGCTCAGTTTGGGTTACAACCCATTGTATGGTCCTCAGCCCCCACCCTCCTGAAAATAACCTCCCCAAAAACAACCAAAGGCCTGATATCCGAGCTGTACTCTAGATTAGGAGCCAAAACAATAAGTAGGGCAGGCCCCACTAAGAGCAGGACAGGATGGGAGAAAGACTTAGGTCAAATGACCACGGAACAGTGGAGTGCGATCTTGAAGAGGGGGGTATTGGTTTCGATCTCCCCATCTCAGAAGGTATCACACCTGTTTCTCTTGCATAGAGTATACTATACCCCTAGGAGAATGTTCAATCTCGGGTGAAGAAGTACTGACGAATGCCCAAGGTGCAGAGCGACAGGCAATCTTATCCACATGATGTGGAAATGCCCAAAGTTATTCAGATACTGGGAGGAGGTGGTTACTATAATAAATAAAACTTTTAAAATTAAAGTTAGAAGCTGAGTCTAAGATATGCTTGTTAGGCAGCATAGAGGAGAATAGAGTGCCAGCCAGTTCCCTTGAAGTGGTACTGAGATGCCTCTTCCAGGCAAGGAAGTTAATTGCTTTAAGGTGGCAGGCCCAGATGCCACCCACTGTCAAATCTTGGGTTGAAACTATTAATACAATGATTTGGAGTGAGAGAGTGACACTTACTCAACAGGGGAATTATAGTAAGTTTGTGAGGATGTGGAAACCCTGGCTAGACGAAACAGGATGTTCTATATAAAAATCGCCATTCTAATTCAATAAATATTTTAACCCGCTATCGGGCATTCCTTTATGGGGAAGAGGTACTTAACGAAGTACATTAACTTCAAAAACCTGCACAGGGTGTGATGGGAGGGTGTGATGGGAGGGTGGGATGGTGGGTGAGGGTTTGCGGGGTGGGGGAGGGGAGGCGAGGCAAGGTATGACAGTTCAGAAACAAGTGTTTCTTCATTTATTCACAATGTCACAAAGAACGAGGGTAGGAAAAGACAAGGGGAAAACAGGGAAAAACGTATTGTTGTGTATTGTTTATATTATGTACGAAGATGTAACACTTTTTCTGTATTTTTTTATACGCAAACAATAAAAAAAACATTGAAATTGAGGTAGTGAACGCTCACCTTAGAGCGTGCGTCTTTGCAACCAAGCTCAGTCAAAGCACGCTTTTGAACCACTTCTGAGCTCTTTTAATGGTACCGGGATCCTGTCTACTCAGTATGTTCCTCCGAGGTATATGGAATAAGAAAACTCGAAGTGCGAATTTTAATTGGACAGTAGACCTGTCAATCTTATATATAGTGTCGGTGGCCATTTTGACGAAGACCGCGGACACTCTAGTGCGTAATCAATGCCTATAATGCTTGTAATACATAGGGAATGCCAATTGGATACAACAAATGGCAATGCGCAACCAATACTTATCATCTACTCCATTATGCCTAAGCTCTACGGTGTCCTAGTTGACCCATACAGGTTGCTGCTCCTAAAGTGCCCCAAAGATGCTGCTTGCAGGACTTTTTTTTTTAATCCTGCCAGCGCAGCGCCCCAGTGTAAAAGCACTTGAGCTTTCACACTGGCACTGCAGATGAGGCATTTTTCAGTTGCTATTTTTAGCGATAAGTCGCCTGAAAAATAGCTCCTGTGTGAAAAGGGTCTTAATTAGGAGTTAAAAATGCTCCCAAATACCCTATGGGCAGTTTCGAAGCGTTTGACAAGCGTTAAAATTGGTCCATAAGCTCCTATTCCATTAAAGTAAATGAATGAATCTTATCGCCCCGCAACTGCCTGCCAGAGCATTTGCAAGGCGTTACCATAGACTTGAATGGGAGGCGCTGAAGGGCTTCAAACCCCTCGAATCAACATTAGGCTTCAATTTTGAAGCGACGCCAACGCTTAGTGTGAACAGCACTATGTGCTGTCTATTCTATCTTATAGGCGTTTGAGGGACCTTTTTAAGGCCTCTCAAGCACCTGCTCTTAATGCCAGTGTTCAAAGCATATTCCCAAGACCAGCCATAGGGCTGCATAAAAAATATTTAATTTTGCCTGGATCAACTGCTTAACTAAAGGTCAGTATATATTTGAAAAATGAGTTGTAGGAGGAGAAACTGACTCGGAAGAAATCCTGAAGCGTCTTACCACATCCCAATTGAAATTTGTACATAGGGAATGCCCCAGGGACAGTACGGGTAAGAGGCAAACAGGATATTAGGAAAGATACAGAAAAGTAAAAAATATATAGTTTTTATTCCATATAGGAAATTTCAAAAATACAATAACATTTTATAAAACAATGAGTGGAAGACCCAGAAACAGAGGGGATTCCCAGATAAGCCAGACACCAACTTCAACAATGGTTTACAAAGATGGAAACATTAACCTCCTAAATTAATTTGTGGAGGTATCACTAGTATCTCTAAGGCCCTGTACACACATCCGAGGAACTCGACGGGCAAAACTCATCGTTTTGCTCGTCGAGTTCTGTGTGAAGCCGCCGAGGATCTCGGCGAGCCAACTTGTTCAATGGAACGAGGAAATAGAGAACATGTTCTCTATTTGGCTCGACGAGGAACTCGTCGGCTTCCTCGGCCGAAAGTGTACACACGGCCGGGTTTCTCGGCAGAATTCAGCTCCGATCGAGTTTCTGGCTGAATTCTGCCGAGAAACTCGGTCGTGTGTACGGGGGCCTTAGAGTTTACAAGGCAGGCTGATCTCATTCGATCAGATGAGCGAGAGAGGAGCTCTTTATATCTGCGCTCTTGGCCCTTAGTCGGCTTCTGCAAGCTCTGATTTGCTGCTCACAGCCGTTTGGTCTGATCCTGCCATGCCTGCCTTTGTAAAATCTAAGAGATACTAGTGATACCTCCTCAAAATGAATTTAGGAGGTGAAGGTTTCCATCTTTGTGAACCATTGTTGAAGTTGGTGTCTGGCTTACCTGGGAACCTCCTCTGCTTGTTTCTGCATTGATGTTGTGCACTATGACTTTTAGGCCTCATTCACACTTGGCGGACTCCGTCGACCCACTTTGGTGCTAGGGGTGATCGTTTTGCCCAGAATGGGCGGGGGTGTCCATGTTGTCACGTGGTGATTTTTCCGGTTGGCTTGAAACAGGAGACGTTCTGTTTTCGAGCCGTTGAGTTTAAGAGAACTCTTTGGCCCCGTACTCACGACCAAACATGTCTGCTGAAACTGGTCCGCGGGCCAGTTTCAGCAGACATGTTTGGTCGTGTGTGGGCGCGAGCGGGCCGAATTCCAGCAAACATTTGCCCGCCGGGCCTTTTCCCAGCGGACAAATATTCCTGGACTTGTTTTAAAACAGTCCGCTGGAATCCTGCCCGCTCTGACATGTACGGTCGTCAGTACAGACCTACCGTACATGTCCAGGCGCCCGCCGTCCCTCGGATGCATCGAATGACTTTGACGCATGCGTGGAAGCATTTTAAAGGCAGGCCGCCCACGTCGCCGCGTCATTGTCGCGGCGACACCGCGTCATCGGCGCGGCGACACCGCGGACACGCCCCGCGTATTGTTTACGCGCGGACTTCTGTACGATGGTGTGTACAACCATCGTACAGAAGCCCTCTGGCAGACATGTACGGTGAAAACGGTCCGACGGACCGCTTTCACCGTACATGTTTGTCCGTGTGTACCCGGCCTTTGTCATCCAGTTTTCTATTAAAGAAAGGCAATTCTCTAGTCCAAGAGAATGATCCTTTTTGTTGCATATGCGAAAATACAATTGTGTATCATCTGCATAAGAGTGATATAGTAACTTCTGGTTACTGATGATTTCAAAGAGAGGGCGGAGATAAATATTGAACAGAACCGGTGACAAAGGGGATCCCTGAGGGACTCCACATGATACCGTCCGTTTTTCAGAAGTGAAAGGCCCCAGTTTCACTGTTTGTGATCGGTTTTCCAAGGAGGAGGAGAACCAAGCTAAATCACATTCTGCGACTCTGGCTACTTCTGGTAGCCGAGTCAGTAGTAATCCATGGTCTACCGTGTCAAAAGCAGCGCTTAGGTCCAACAGTACCAGAAGAGAAGATTCTCCTACGTCTGCTGCCTCGAGGGCGTCATCCCATATTTTGAGCAGCGCTGTTTCTGTTCCGTGACCAGGACGGAAACCCGATTGAAACGGATCGAGTAATTTATGGGTGTCTAAATGATGTTGCAGCTGTTGTACCACTTCTTTCTCCATTACCTTGGAGAAGACATTTAGGGCTGTTATGGGTTGACGGTTGCTTGGATCTTTGGGGTAAAGGGTGTTTTTTTTTTAGAATTGTTTTTACGATACCTTGTTTCAGCAAGGTTGGCACCATGCCCTCCTTGAATGATTGGTTTAAGAGCTGCACGATAGCTGGTGCCAATATGTCAGCACATTCTTTCAGCAGTTTGGTGAGGATGATATAATTGGGCGCTGTGCTAGTTCGCAGAGTACAGATGATATTTTTAGTTGCCTCGATGGTAATGGGTTTTAGGGAGAAATTAGTGGATTTCGATGGTTTTATGTGGGTGTTTGGTTTGAGCTTTGGGGAGGGATTGACGAAGGGTTTATTTTGCTAAATACTTACACGGAATTTCCTCAATTTTATTGATGAAATAATCCGATAATTCATTGCAAAATTCTTGTGAATTGGAATTAGGGGCCTCTAAACAAGCTGGGTTCATAGTCTGAGTGACCAGTTTGAAAAGTTTGCGGGGGCGGCTTAGGGCATTTGCGATGGTGTTGGAGATGTGATTTTTTTGGCCATAAAGATTTCTTTATGGTATTTCTTGGTTATTGTCTTATATGTGGTGAGGTTTACCTCTGAAGAGCTTCTTTTCCAGGCAGCTTCTGCTCTTCTGCGCTCTTGCTTTAGCAACGACAGCTGGTCATTAAACCAGCTGGCGTTGTTTTCCCGGATGCATGTTTTGCGTTTTGGTGCTACCAAGTCGGCTGACTGTAGTAGAGCCTTGTTAAGGGCGTAGAGTGTTTCTGTGGCTGTTAGCTGTGGTTGGATTGTTTTTATTTTTTTTCATAGTGTTATTTTGAAGAGTTCCGAGTGGAACTTCTTCTGAGATCTAGTCCAGTGAGTTGTCACCGGTTTTATCGTTTTTTTTGCGCGGGCGTTATTGGTAAGTGTGAATTTAATAGCATGGTGGTCTGTCCATGGTTGCGGGTCATTCTCCAGGACGTCGATTTCCACATCTTGTTTGAAAATGAGATTGCGTGTATGACCTGAGGTGTGAGTGGGCCCGTGTACTAGTTGCTGCAGACCTAATCCTTCCAGATGGTCGATGCAGGCGTCGGCGACGGGGTCCAGTGAGGAGTTGGCCCAAAGGTTGAAATCCCCAAGCATCAAAAGGTCAAAATGTGCTTGATGTTTAGGGTATAGGTGGAGATGAACTCCGTCAGTGAGGTGAGAAGGTGCGTTTTTGGACCGGGAGATCTGTAGCAGAGAAGAATATGGACTGTGTCTTGGGGATTTGTTTGCAGTTGCAGAGTGAGGGTTTCCATGGATGGAAGCGAGTTTTGGAGGACTGGTTTGGTGATCGAGAGGTGAGTCTTGTGGATCACTGCCAGGCCTCCCCCTCTTTGACCCACTCTGTTTTGCATTTGAATGCGGTAACTTGCCGACACCAATTCTCCCAGAATAATGTTACAGTCGGCTGTAAGCCAGCTTTCAATGATAAAGAGGCAGTCTAAGTCGTGTTGTAGGATGAAATCACGGATTTCTTGTTGGTGTTTTACTGCCACAAGTTGTGAATTGTCCACTTGCCATGTCACCTGCCACAAGTTGTGAATTGTCACCTGGCCACAAGTTGTGGATTGTCCACATCATCTGCCACAAGTTGTGGATTATCCACTTGTCACGTCACCGGACCACGACACCTGCCACAAGTTGTGGATTGTCCACTTGCCACGTCACCTGCCACAAGTTGTGGATTGTCCACTGGCCATGTCACCTGCCACAAGTTGTGGATTGTTTACTTGCCACAGCACCTGCCACAAGTTGTGGATTGTCCACTGGCCACATCACCTGCCACAAGTTGTGGATTGTCCACTTGCCACGTCACCTGGCCACAAGTTGTAGATTATCCACTGGCCACGGCACCTGCCATGTCACCTGGCCACGTCACCTGCAACAAGTTGTGGATTGTCCACTTGCCACGTCACCTGGCCACGTCACCTGCCAGAAGTTGTGGATTGCCCACTGGCCACGTCACCTGCCACAAGTTGTGGATTGTCCACTTGCCACATCACCCGGCCATGTCACCTGCCACAAGTTGTGGATTGTCCACTTGCCACATCACATGCCACGTCACCTGGCCATGTCACCTGCCACAAGTTGTGGATTGTCCACTTGCCACGTCACCTGCCACAAGTTGTGGATTGTCCACTGGCCATGTCACCTGACCACAAGTTGTGGACTGTCCACGTCACCTGGCCACAAGTTGTGGATTGTCCACGTCACCTGCCACAAGTTGTGAATTGTCCACTGGCCACGTCACCTGCCAAAAGTTGTGGACTGTCCACTTGCCACATCACCTGGCCACGTCACCTGCCACAAGTTGTGGATTGTCCACTTGCCACGTCACCTGCCACAAGTTGTGGATTGTCCACTTGCCACGTCACCTGCCACAAGTTGTGGATTGTCCACTTGCCACGTCACCTGCCACAAGTTGTGGATTGTCCACTTGCCACGTCACCTGCCACCAGTTGTGGATTGTCCACTGGCCACGTCACCTGGCCACAAGTTGTGGATTGTTCACTGGCCACAAGTTGTGGATTGTTCACTGGCCACAAGTTGTGGATTGTTCACTGGCCACAAGTTGTGGATTGTTCACTGGCCACAAGTTGTGGATTGTCCACTGGCCACGTCACCTGGCCACAAGTTGTGGATTGTTCACTGGCCACAAGTTGTGGATTGTTCACTGGCCACAAGTTGTGGATTGTTCACTTCGCCACAAGTTGTGGATTGTCCACTGGCCATGTCACCTGCCACAAGTTGTGGATTGTCCACTTGCTACGTCACCTGGCCACAAGTTATGGATTGTCCACTGGCCATGTCACCTGCCACAAGTTGTGGACAAGTCCACTAGCCATGTCACCTGCCACAAGTTGTGGACAAGTCCACTTGCCACGTCACCTACCACAAGTTGTAGATTGTCCACTTGCCACGTCACCTGCCACAAGTTGTGGATTGTCCACTTGCCACAAGTTGTGGATTGTCCACTTGCCACAAGTTGTGGATTGTCCACTTGCCACAAGTTGTGGATTGTCCACTTGCCACGTCACCTGCCACAAGTTGTGGATTGTCCACTTGCCACAAGTTGTGGATTGTCCACTTGCCACGTCACCTGCCACAAGTTGTGGATTGTCCACTTGCCACAAGTTGTGGATTGTCCACCTGCCACGTCACCTGGCCACAAGTTGTGGATTGTCCACTTGCCATGTCACCTGGCCACAAGTTGTGGATTGTTCACTTGCCACGTCACCTGGCAACAAGTTGTGGATTGTCCACTGGCCACAAGTTGTGGATTGTCCACTGGCCATGTCACCTGGCAGAAGTTGTGGATTGTCCACGTCACCTGCCACAAAATGTGTATTGTCCACTTGCCACGTCACCTGGCCACAAGTTATGGACTGTCCACTTGCCACGTCACCTGGCCACAAGTTATGGACTGTCCACTTGCCACGTCACCTGCCACAAGTTGTGGATTGTCCACTTGCCACGTCACCTGGCCATGTCACCTGCCACAAGTTGTGGATTGTCCACTTGCCACGTCACCTGGCCATGTCACCTGCCACAAGTTGTGGATTGTTCACTGGCCACGTCACCTGGCACAAGTTGTGGATTGTCCACTTGCCATTTCACCTGCCACAAGTTGTGGAGTGTCCACTTGCCACAAGTTGTGGATTGTCCACTTGCCACGTCACCTGCCACAAGTTGTGGATTGTCCACTTGCCACGTCACCTGGCCACAAGTTGTGGATTGTCCACTGGCCACGTCACCTGGCCACAAGTTGTGGATTGTTCACTGGCCACAAGTTGTGGATTGTCCACTGGCCACGTCACCTGGCCATGTCACCTGCCACAAGTTGTGGATTGTCCACTTTCTACGTCACCTGGCCACAAGTTATGGATTGTCCACTGGCCATGTCACCTGCCACAAGTTGTGGACAAGTCCACTTGCCACGTCACCTACCACAAGTTGTAGATTGTCCACTTGCCACGTCACCTGGCCACAAGTTATGGATTGTCCACTGGCCATGTCACCTGCCACAAGTTGTGGACAAGTCCACTTGCCACGTCACCTACCACAAGTTGTAGATTGTCCACTTGCCACGTCACCTGGCCACAAGTTATGGATTGTCCACTGGCCATGTCACCTGCCACAAGTTGTGGACAAGTCCACTTGCCACGTCACCTACCACAAGTTGTAGATTGTCCACTTGCCACGTCACCTGGCCATGTCACCTTCCACAAGTTGTGGATTGTCCACTGGCCACGTCACCTGTCCACAATGCAATGCAAGCAATTACAGTTTTTTTTTATATTCAATGGTTTTTCATAATTTGCCATAATTTTTGAGATTTCTAATGTAAAAACAATAGGTCACCTTTAAAAATGCCTATAAACGAAATCGCGGCAAAACGCTGGTACTGCGTTTTGCGTCTGAAACGTGGAAAACTTTTGCATCTGAACCCATTTTATTGTTTCTGGAAAAACGAGGTTAAACGCAACTGCCTAAAAATGGCAATAAAATGAGACTGTGTGCATGGACACATAGGATAACATTGAATGTGTTGAAAAAAGTGTCCAACTGCCTCTGAACACGCATTTAACAGCATCTCATGTGCATGGGGCCTTAGGCCCGATTCACACCTATGTGTTTTTTGGTGAAATAAACAATGCCTGCTAATATGCACAGCCCAATGCTGAGTAGGTGCTTTAGTATGCCTGTATCCAAACACACTTAGAGGTGCTTACGTGCCCAAAGCTCTCTCTGTGTCTCTCTGTGTCTTCACTGCTGGCTTACATGCTCTTCAGCATCTGTGGCTTTAAACCTGCCGATTTGCGCCTGAGCAGTAGCACGACACCACGGCCCTCCTCTCTCCCCGCTGTTACAGGAAGAAAAGCGTGTTCCCCGCGCGCACCTATGGGGGTCCACGGCAGGTGTGGGGAGATGGGGGAGAGAGGAACTGAGTCGGGGGGGACCGCCGTGGGACCTTTAGACAGTGCGGGACCCCCCTTCACAAACCAGCTACACTGAGCCTTGTCCTGAATGGCATGCGAGTAAAACATCAAGTATGTCAGTACACTCCCTCTAGTGGCAGAAACAGAAAATACATACTACTCATAGAAGTGAACCCTGAGAGTTTCCTTACAGGATTGACTTCACTTACCTTATTCCCGCTGCAGGTATACTGCTGGAGACAAGAGATCCAGCCTTCACCCATCAAGGCATTTGGCATCATTCAGACTGACACACCACCGATCGCCGCTGTGTGCTACTGGCTTGTTATCCTGCTGGATGTCATATGATGCCCAATCAGGATAACTGAACTACTCCCCAGCCATCATTCTGCTATAGGCCAGGCTGGAAGTTATTAAATACAACAAAAAGCACTATTGTGTGACAGCGCTAAACGCTAAAAATATCCCTGGGCAGGAAGAGGGTAAAAGTGTCCGGTATTTAAGTGGTTAATGCAATCTTATTTTATTAACAATGTGATTTATTACTGTTTTTTTCTCTTCTTTTTTTTTAGGACACACTATTGCATATACAGTATTTTTTTTGCTTTTTTTCCCCCCACACAGCTACATTTGCTCCTGTACATGCTTAAGAGATCAAATAAGAAAAAAAATATTCTTGCTGGAACACCAGTTTTTCCTGAGTTTTTCCTGAATGCAGGAATTTTGGAGTGCTTTCATAAAGTGCACCACACCTGCAAGATAGAACAGAAGTCAAAAGTGTAGATAACCCACAGGAAAGTTGCGGGTGCAGTGTGGGTAAACTGCAGTGCGCAAGCAGTCTTACAGGGAGCTCAGGACAGTAAGGGCTTGTTTACATTTGCGGTTTGGAGATTGGTAAAACCCTATAGTTGAGGTGTGTTTTGACCAAACACCAACCACTGGTGCAGCGTCATGGGTTGCAATGGCAACCACACCCCATGCTCCAGAAGGTCCATGTGGCATCCCTGTCACATTCTATTTTACACTTTGACAGAAGCATATGCAGGAATTTATTCTTTCCATTTTCCTCCTGCTTTTACTGAAATAGACATAGGAGGTCAGAAGCATAATGGGTGACCCTGTCCTACATGTGGAAAAAGCTTGACTGTATATAAATTCCAAGCTTTGCCCTCCAACAGCGACATCATATGACGTTCAACCGGGAGAGTAGTTCTCCTGTATTATAATAGGCCGTGCAGGAAGTGGTGAAACACCAGAACATTGTCTACTGGTAGAGGTCTTCAGTGTCTGTATTCCAAAGGCATGACCACGGACTCTGGACCTGTATAGCAACCTGCAGCTGGCTAAATGCATTGCACTAAGTGCAAGGTTAGCACCCCTGCAGGTTCCAGTGCCCAGAGCAACATTACAGGCCGTCCTGACACAATGGGGTCCAGATCCGGCTCCCAAGGTTTTCTTGTGCCGATTTAGAAACACTGCTTCTGTTTGTAGCATTAGAAGACTAGGAAGAGTTGATGAAATGATCCCAAAATAAAACAATAAATGAAAAATAAACTAGTTAAAGTGATTGTAAACTTTTGTTCTTTTTCTATTCAAATAATAAACATGTTATACTTACCTGCCCTGTGTAATGGTTTTACACAGAGCAGCCCAGATCCCCCTGTTCGTGGATCTCTGGCTGGAACTCCTGGCCCCTCCCTCCTGCCGAGTGCCCCCATAGCAAGCAGCTTGCTATGGGGGCACCGGAGCAGAGCTGAAAGCTCTGTGTATCCATTCAGACATGGAGCTGCAGTTCAGCCCTGCCCCCCCTCTGATTGGCTGAGTTTGCTTGGCAGCAACGGAAGCCAATGGTGCTGCTGCTATGTCTCAGCCAATCAGGAGGGAGAGTCCCCAGCAGTCGAGGCACTCATGGACATCGCTAGATAGAGATGGGTTTCAAATAAGTATTTGGGGGGGCTGCTGCACACAAAAGGATTTTTATCTTAATGCACAGAATGCATTGAGATAAACCTTCTGCCTTTACAAGAACTTTAAGCTAAGAGTGATTTCTCCATAAAGGAGTAGATGTCCATTACCTTAGGACACTACCACAAAATGAGGACTGTCCTGTAGTGCAACGTTTCTTAACTCCAGTCCTCAAGTACCCCCAACATGTCATGTTTTCAGGATTTTCCTCAGATGAAACGGCTGTGGTAATTACTAAGTCAGTGAAATTGATCAGATTACCTGTGCAAAATAATGAAAGCCTGAAAACATGACCTGTTGGGGGTACTCGAGGACTGGAGTTGCGATACATTGCTGTAGTGTACTGTACATTTAGGATAAGGAGTTGCTTGGTTATTGGGGGACTTTTGTCCTGTTCTAGATATAATTATCCCCCTTTAGATTGCACCAGGCTATTTACCAGGGCAAAGCATTTCACGTTTCTGATTATTTTGTTGCCTCTTTATCCAACCCATATTAATGTACAGCCCTAGATACTGATAAAAACTGCAGAACCATAAATATTGTATATACAGATTTGGCAATGGACATACACAGTACTTCCCACTCTACAACTGCAGTTTACCTCAGTCACCTATGCCAACATTTATTGCTTCTATAAAAGAGGCGACAGGTACTGCCTATGGAAATAGAAATCTCCTTTTATTAGTGGAATTTGCTTTGATACAACACATGGGACACCAATTTAACAGCGTTCCGATCGCTGCTACGTTTATTATGAATCTGATGTGGAGGTTGGAGGATTTAACATGGAACTGCAGTTTTTTTTCTCTCAACCGGTTCCCGACCAGTTCCTGTAGATTTGTGTCGGCAGAATGGCACGGCTGGGCAAAGTAATGTATATTTACATCACCGTTCCCCGCGGGACCCGAGCTGCAGAACGGTGAGAGGCAAGTGTAAACATGCATCTCCCCGTTCTACCTAGTGACACTGTCACTGATTGTCTGTTCCCTGTGATTGGGAACAGCGATCAGTGACATGTCACATGTAGCCACGCCTCCTAACAGTAAGAATCACTCCCTAGGGCACACTTAACCCCTTCAACACCACCTAGTGGTTAAACCCCTTCACTGCCAGTGTTTTTTTTACAGTAATCAGTGCATATTTATAGCACTGATCACTGTAATAATGACAATGGTCCCAAAAATGTGTCAAAAGTGTCTGACGTGTCCGCAATAATGTCGCAGTCACAATAAAAATCGCTGATCACCGCCATTACTAGTAAAAAAAAAAAAAAAAGAAGGATTTTTGTACTTACCGTAAAATCCATTTTTCTCTGAGTTCATAGACGGACACAGCCTTCATTGACCTTAGGGTTATGCTTCTTCCTACCAGGAGATTTAGGCAGAATTCTACAGCACTTAAAGTGTTAAAAACTTTCCTTCATGCCGCTCCTCCCAGGGGGCGTGGCTCCCCCAGGCATAACCCACACCCTGCTCCAGCAGCTTCAGTTCGTAACAAGCAGTACAAACCAAGGAGGGGTGGGTGCTGTGTCCGTCTATGAACTCAGAGAAATGGATTTTACGGTGAGTACAAAAATCCTTTTTTCTCTTTCGTTCATAGACGGACACAGCCTTCATTGACCTTAGGGACGTCCCCAAGCAGTGTCAAAAAAACGAGGGGTGGGAAAAAAAACACACAGCAAACAACAGGTTACACCCCAAACAAAACCGGAGTTACTCAACGGAGGAACTCCAACCTTAAACCGCCGCCTGTAACACCCTGCGGCCGAAGGAGGCATCAGAAGATGCACTCACATCCACCTTATAAAACTTTGAAAAAGTGTGGACCGACGACCAGGTCGCAGCCTTACACACCTGTAACACAGAGGCTTGGTGTCGGAAAGCCCAGGAGGCTCCGATCGCCCTGGTCGAATGTGCCGTGACCCGAAAGGGAGGCGTAGGCCTGAAGCACAACCTGTCGGATCCACCTGGAAATGGTGGCCGACGAGACTGCCAGGCCCTTACTGGGACCGGACACAGACACGAACAGCGAGTCCGACTTCCGGAACGGAGCTGTAGCCGACAAGTAAACTCGAAGGGCCCGAACCACATCCAGAGAATGTAAAATGGCTTCCTTCGGGTTCTTCGGCTGAGGACATAATGATGGAACAACAATGTCCTCGTTAATGTGAAAGGCCGAAACGACCTTCTGAAGAAAAGAAGGCCGCGGGCGCAGCACCGCCTTATCCTGATGGATGACCAAGTAGGGGGCCTTGCAAGACAGGGCCGCCAGTTCAGACACTCGTCTGATAGAGGTAATAGCTACCAGAAAGACCACCTTCTGCAACAAAGTCAGCAAAGAGATCTCCCGAATGTCCTCAAAGGGGGCACGCTGAAGCGCCGAGAGGACCGAATTCAAGTCCCAAGAAGGTAGCGGAGGGCGCACCGGGGGAGCCACATGCCGGACCCCCTGCACAAACGTGCGAACCAAAGAGTGCGCTGCCAAGGGACGCTGAAAATAAACAGCCAGAGCAGAAATCTGATCAGCCTGGTCCACTCCCCGCTGTAGGAACAGCAGGATCCAGGACACCACGTAAGTACGGGGGTGCCACTTCATCTCCTCACACATAGAGATGTATGCTTTCCATGTACGATGGTAAATTTTTCGAGAAGTGGACTTCCGTGCACGCAGCATGGTAGAGATTACCGGGCCCGACAGGCCCCGGTCCTTCAGTACCTGGTTCTCAACAGCCACGCCGTTAAAGCCAGTGACCGTAAAGCAGGATGGAAGAACGGGCCCTGAGACAGGAGATCTTCTGGGTCGACAACTGTCTCACTGCAGATTGCAGGATCCGCAGTTTTTCCGATGGGAGGAACACTTTTGCCTCCCCCGAATCCAAAACCAGCCCCAGGTGTTCCAGCCTCTGGGAGGGAACCAACACAGATTTTTTGAGATTCAGAAGCCAGCCGAACTCCTGCAGAGTCCGACACGTGATGGACACGTCCTCCTCTAACTCTGAGCCTGAAGAAGCTCTCAGGAGAAGGTCGTCCAGGTATCCCACGATAGCGATCCCTCACTGCCTTAGCAAGGCCAGGATCGGGGCGAGCACCTTGGTGAACACCCGTTGTGCCGACGCCAGCCCGAACGGGAGGGCCACGAATTGATAGTGGTCCTCCCCGATCGCAAAGCGCAGATACCTTTGGTGGCTTGTGCAAACGGGAACATGCAGGTATGCGTCCATGAAGTCCAAGGACGCCATGAAGTCCCCCTGGTGGAGGGCCGCTATGATAGAACGGACCGACTCCATCCTGAATCGCTGCACCTCGACAAAGGTGTTGAGGGCCTTTAGGTCCAGGACAGGGCGAACCCCCTCCCTTCTTGGGGACCACGAACAGATTGGAGTAGAACCCCCGAAACCGTTCCAGCGAGGGGACCGGCACAACCACCCCCCTGTCCAGAAGATCCTGGACAGCCCCGGACAGGGCTAGCCGACGATCCGGAGGAAGCTGGAGGTTGGCTGGAAAAAATCTGTTTGGGGGACAAGAAAGGAACTCCTTGCAAACCCAACGGTCGGACAGAAGAGAATTCAACCGATCCGCGAAGCCGTCCCCCCACCTGAGACCCGGGTGGGGGCAGACCTTCATGCGGAAGCAGGCTTGTCCACAGGCTTGTTTGGTTTGTTGAACCAGGGGCGCTTACGCCCGGCAGCAGGGGCTTTTGCACCTTGCGGACCTTTTCCAGCCGCGCTGGGCGCACGAAAAAAACGCTTAGGGGTAGTAAAAGTAGGACCTTGCTTGCGGCGAGGTTCCTTACCCTTCCCCGACTGAGGGAGCAAGGTGCTCTTACCTCCAGTGGCATCCTTAATGATGTCATCCAGGGATGCCCCAAAAAGCCGTCCGCCCTTAAAGGGCAAATCTACCAAGGCCTTTTTTGAGGACTGATCAGCCGACCAGCACTTCAGCCATATAAGGCGGCGCAGAACCACTGCGTAGACAGAAGCCCTGGAAAGCAAAGGAATCGAATCCATAGCCGCCTCGCAGAGAAACTTCTGACCCTGAATCAACTGTTCAGCCAGGTCCCTAGAGGACTCGGAAGCCCCCTGGACCTCCAGCTCCTGCAGCAGGAGCTTCGCCCTTTCAGTCAGCGTCTGAGCTACCAGGGCTCTGGCCAGAGCCGGCCTTACCACCGAACCCACCACCGAGAACAGGGAGCGGGCCACGGCCTCCACTCTCCTATCAGCGGGGTCCTTGAAAGCAGGAGCCCCCTCCACAGGCAACGTAGTAGCCTTACTCAGTCTGGACACAGGAGGGTCCACCGACGGAGGAGTGACCCACTTTTTTAAAAAGTCCTCCTCCAGGGGGTAACGGGTAGCAAAGCTTTTAGGAACCGTAAAAACCTTTTGCGGTGTATCCCATTCCTTATACAACATATTGTCTAAATAAGGAACACAGGGGAATACCTTAGCGGTACGCGGTGGTTTGCGGAATCCAAAAGGGACTGACACCACTGGTGTCTCCGCCACATCCTCTAAATGAAGAGTCTCACGCACCGCAGTAATAAGAGCTCCAACAAATTCCTTGTCAGCAGACTCCGCAGCAGAGTCATCCTCGCTGTCCATGTGGGTTAAGCCCGCATCCTCTGATACGACAGAACCAGAAGCAGCAATAGCGTCATCAGATTCTGTGTCAGAGATATTCCCAGAAACAGCCTCTGGGGGGGGGGGGCGCTTTTTACCCCCCAACCGAGCACTGGCAGCTTCAAACCCGGTGAGAAAAGACTCCAGGACAGCCGACACCGACTCAACAGATGTGGCAGGGGAAGGGGCGCTAAGGGTTAATTCCGGCATTGTAAGGAATGAGGGGCCTGATTCAGGCTCCATATTGCAGCTGCCGTGTCACCCCTACTGCCAAGGGCAGGAAAAAAGTCCCCCACAGGTCACCTCCCGGCCGCTAGAGCACAGTATGGGGCCCCCTGAGACTCACCACCCCCCTGGTACAGCGCGGTCTGTGAAGGCAAGTGTGTGCTGAGGAGAAGCTGCAGCGCTGCGTCTGTCCCCTCAGAGGATTCGCAGTCTTCTTCCCCCGCCGAAACGGCCACTAGAGGCCGAACTAGTGCTGAAAACGGCGCCGGCCACAAGAAAATGGCCGCCGAATAATACAAGCGCGGCTCCGGCAAAATGGCCACCAATGGCGCAGTTTTAAAAAGACAGTGTACCCAAAAAAGACAGTACACCAAAACAGCACACACAAAAATGCCCAGAATGTCCACCACAGTCCCCTGCAGCGACACAGAACAGCCCCAGCCATACCATGAGTGAAAAAAATGAGCCCCAGAGAAAAAAAAACCCTGCACAGCCGTCACCCAAAGGGGGAAGGAGGGAGAGGAATAAGGGAGAGAGGAAAGCAGGGAAAACACTCAGTCGACCTCCCAAGGGAAAACATTCCAGCCAGAGCACTTACCTGAGTAAGGGGCCACTACTTACCTTTCCTGAGACTACCCGGCTGGAGGTATCCTAGACAGAACCAACGTCCGCGAACGGCATGGTTGTCAGCCAGACACACTGTGACAAGGCCATAGAGACCGGTCATATGTGTGCCCTAGAACCGAAGTTCCCCGGCCGCCCCTGGAGCAACGGGGCCTGTCATGGACGTCCCAAAGCGGAGCTGAGGGCCGGCACACGCTCGAAGGCCGAACCTGGGGGGACTACAAGGGTCGAGGACCCAGCCTGTCACCCAGTCGGCTGTTGATAGAAGAATCGCAGCATTCAAAAAAATAAATAAATAAAAAGCGAGGAAAAAACTCGCAAGATGCAATAAAAAAATGTTTGCAAGAAAAAACTCCAGAGTCTAGGACTCCAGAGAGAGCCTGACTCTCCTGACGGTTAGGCAGAAACAAAACTGAAGCTGCTGGAGCAGGGTGTGGGTTATGCCTGGGGGAGCCACGCCCCCTGGGAGGAGCGGCATGAAGGAAAGTTAACACCTTAAGTGCTGTAGAATTCTGCCTAAATCTCCTGGTAGGAAGAAGCATAACCCTAAGGTCAATGAAGGCTGTGTCCGTCTATGAACGAAAGAGAAATAAATATGAATAAAAATGCCATTAAACTATCCCCTATATTGTAGACGCTATAACGTTTGTGCAAACCAATCAAACGCTTATTGCGATTTTTTTACCAAAAACATGTAGAAGAATACGTATTGGCCTAAACTGAGCAAAACAATTTTTAATTTTTTTGGGGATATTTATTATAGCAAAAAGAAAAAAAAATATTGCTTTATTTTTGTTTATAGCGCAAAAAATAAAAACCGCAGAGGTGATAAAATACCACCAAAAGAAAGCTCTATTTGTGGGAAATAAAGGACGTCAATTTTGTTCGTCGGATGACTACGGAATTGTCAGTTAAAGCAACGCAGTGCCGAATCGCAAAAAGTTCTCTGGTCTTTGGCCAGCGAAATGGTCTGGGGTTGAAGTGGTTAAAGTTCATTGTTTAGATGTGGTGGTTGCAAAATATTTAAGCATTATTTCATCTAGGCATAAAAATAACAAGATCAAAATTTGTGTAGCTATGTGTAAGGCCAACAGTATTGCTGCCAATACTACAATGACACAATAGTTACAAGTATACACTAGAGACACCCCACCATGTTTATCAGTTGACAACAGAGCTGTGGTTTGAAGACACTCGGGTATTTTCCATACTATTAGCTGCCTTTGCTGCTTTAAAATCTAGACATTTATTTTAGAACTAAAAGCTATATAGCGGTCAGCACACTGCTAATGAACAACCTAATAGGACTTCTTTATGCCGTTTCTATGGTTGGATTTGCAAATGTAATTTGATTACGTCAAAGCCAACCCCTTCCTTCATGTTGGCATTTCATAATATTTTGCACCCAAACATATTCAAATACGCTTTCATAGTATAGGCAACAGCCGGTATTAAACTTGTACGAAGGTTTGTAAGTCACCTGTAGTAGGGCGAGGTCAGCATCTTGAGCCAGCTGCTGGAGATTCTTTACAGCAGTTGCAGACTTAATAATTCTCACTAAAGCTGGAGAGCAATCAAGTGGAAGGTCATTCAGTAAACCTTTTTCATCCTTAAGTAGCAGTAGAGCGTGATATGGCCTTGAAAACAAATATATATATATTAGCCACCATTAACAAGAAATAGGAGTATTACTACCTACAAAAATATATTTTCTATTATCCCTCCAAGACCGGACCTTTTATAAGATTGCTCCTGCTTACTGGAACACAGACAAGAAGAAAAAACTAAATATCTCCAATACACCCTACTCTCCAATATTGCCGGCGGTATTACCGCGGTGTCCCATTGTTTTCAATGGGAAGGAGCGGTAAACACACCACTTCAAAGATGCTGCTGGCAGGACTTTTGGAGCGGTCCCGCCAGCGCATCGCCTCAGTGTGAAAGCACTCAGGCTCTCACACTGAGACTGCAGGGCAGGATTTTTTTAGGTGGTATTTAGGCGATATCTTTAGTGCTAAACCGCCTGAAAAACTCCTCAGTGTGAAAGGGGTCTAACATTCAAGTGTATTTATTGTGAAGCCTTTCACAGTGAGTACAGTCAGCAGCAGACTAGTTTTGGCGATAAGCCTTGTTCACAGCACACATGCATGTTAAAAAGCATGAACATTTATACATAAAAAACTGTCACATGACTACTGCTCCTCTCCAATCAACAATGTGTTCAATTAAAATCAGGTGATTGGTTACAGATTGTAAACAGATGTGTA